>NC_136232.1:12840000-14040000 GCF_963402885.1 Antedon bifida | reverse complement strand
AATTCAAACAACGTTTTTCGCAAGTCTATAAAATACGCTAAACAGGTATACTACTACTAGGTAGGCCTAGAAAGGACAAGACAATTAAGGGGCCATTTTCACGATGTTGTTTGCAGTTTTCCTTTATAAAATATGACAGAGGTCAGTAAGTTCAGCCGACGACCGAGCGTCGCTCGGTTGCCTACAGTTGCAACTCGTGGTCGACTCGGCTCTCTGGTGGCCAATCATGCATATCATCGGGTACGTCGTTCGATCTTCTCAATTCGTCACACCACGTGCAAGCTTTGGGTGGTCAAATTACATCGTTTATGTTAAGCGATATTATTCCGCGACATGTGTTGTAGTATAGCATGGAGATGGCGTAACAATAATTTGGCAAATAATGCCGAAGAGGAAAACCATGATCCAAAACAGAAGTGGGATGTGTTGATATGTACATTAACATTATATAATAATAATAATTATTATTATTTAACGATGAATACAATCGGATTTTGAATATGAAGTTGATCACTTCCGTAGAAAAAAATTAAAAAACAAAATTAGTGGTTATAGTAAATACAATTATATCGAATTTCAATTTTTTCCCGGTTAAGCGAACAGATTGAATTGCTTTCATTTATCTCAGCGGTATTTCTGCTTGGTGATTAAGAAATCATAAAACATGTCTTTAAAAAATAACCACCCTCAACTGTAAATAACAAATTAAATAAGTCTACTAAACATTGTTGATTTCCCATGGACCCAACAATACCCCAACTATTTCATTCATAATTGTTATTTGTAACAGTTTATTTGAAATCCTTGTCCTTTGTTAATTCAATTGTGTGACAATTAAATTAGATTGTACATGCTGATGCTGTATATTATGTAAAAAGATGAGTCATGTTTATCAGATTTTTGAAAAAGATCAAAACTTTGAATTCTCAAAATGTGTTCTATATCTTTATTTGGAGTTAGACTCGTACTACATTCATTAAAATGATAAACAAATATCCAGCAGCCGTGTGTACAGAGGGGGCACAAAAAAACTATTAGCTACTAATATTGTACACAATTTATTACATCCTTTTTTAAGTAACACATATTCAATATTATAGTAAAACGTCTATACGTCAATACGTAGTTACGAGGCGGTATCCTCGCAACTAGGCTCATATTAGTTGTTTACCACTCCAACATATGATATGAATAAAGCCTAAATATATAAAAATATAATTAAATACCGCTTGGCCTGTCAATGATGGAGGCATAAAAATGGGGGCGTGGGGTACCTTTTTACCAGGGAGATGTAAAATATGTATTTAACATTTACCTGGTTTTACTACGTTCGCGTACAATTTATCATTTGGATTTTTTAAGTTACATGTAGGTTATGTTAAATTGTATTCATCAGTGACAACTCTAGAAAATTTACAGCAATTAGTTCTGATGCCGCAGCCTAAAACAGTAAAATGCTTTAAAACGTCGGAGCTTCTTTTTTTGTGTATTTTTGGCTTTTGAATGTTTTGTTGTCACCCCCTAACTCTGCAACGATGATATCCATAATGCATTGTATTTCCATTTCACCGTTGTTGATTTACTACTAGCTAGAGTATGTTATTAAAATAATACAATATAGCCAAATCTAATATATAGGGGAAAGCTAGCTAGCTTATTTTCACAATGAGTGTACCACAGACTCTTTTCCTTGGCGTATTTTTCCCAGACCTAGTTACTCTTAGTTTACTAGAGCTGCTGCAGTAGCTAGTTTACTGCATGTTCGATCTATACAATTACAATATGCCTATAGCCTAGCTAGCTAGAAGTCATCGAATTTACTATCTACTTTGGCCTACTGTAACTAGGCCTACATCCCATTTTTTATTTTTTTTATGGCGAGTTAAAACCCGTAGCAAAAAAAATCCTGTTTTGGACAACAACAATGATGATTGAAAATGAATACAACACAGGCACGCTTTGGGCGAATTTATTTGGATCATTCCATATATATAATAGGGAGCCACATGTATTCTACATTTTTATTACATCGTAATTTATGGATTTTACTTACTCGTTTTAAATTTAATATACTGCGGGCCCAATTTAATATTTATTTATTTATTTCCAAGTACATTAATATTAATTAAAGCACTTTCAAATTAATAACAGCACATTTTGTATGATTCACTTATTAATGGAACGTACCAAAGGTAAAGAAATAGCAGAGGGGATAAACAAGACGGAACAGCCTGGGTGGGTTTTTATGCTTGATAGAAAAATAACGTCTGTAAAATACAGCACCAATTTTTTTCATTAGCGAAAACTATGAACTAAATCATCATAGGGAATTTAATGTACATATACCGACTGAAAAAAAAACCAAATTGTACACTAATTACTGAAGTCTGGAAGATGCTCCTGCCATCGTAAACGTATGCTATCGTCGTCTTGTAAAAAGAGGGACAGTCCCTTTTCGCTTGGTAATATGATGCAGTTTGTATACACGCGTACTCGTATCGTATACGGATCGTATACGGATCGTATATTATTAGGAAATTGTTTATAAATGATCGTATACGGTTCGTATATGTTTATTATGCGGGCAGGAACTTCCGAATTGACGTATACGTTTCGTATACGAAATGGACTTCCTATACGAAACATATACGAAACGTATGTAAATCGTATACGTTCGTATACGGCTTTTTTGCAAAGGGCAATTTATCAACAGGCATGTTTTTCAAAGCTTCCCCTGTTTTATTGTTTGTATACAACATTAAACCATGAATAAAATTAAGTTTGTCTGTCACTTTGACTCAAAGAAGTCGATCTAATCGGGAAAAATTACGTTCAGATATGTCATTATTTCTAGATACTGTGGTTGACTGACTGCGTATAACTTCTGACTCTTCGAACCATTTGCCACTGACAAAATAAAAAAGTTGACGCTCTAGTGTAACCAGAAAACTTGTGCTTAGCACAGCAACCATCTGCTCCACTAATGACTCCTGCTTATCACTTATAAAAGTATACAATGTATCTCAAATTACATCTTTTATTGGAGGACAATCTGTATACGAGACAGCCGATCCATCCAGAATAGGTTTTGGATCACTCACAATTTCTGTCAGGAATTGTTTTAACCGTACATAATAATAATATTTATCCGTCACCTGCAGCAGGTTCGAGTTCCTTCGGCCGATCCGGGTCTGCCAAAAACGAAAGCAGATATCCCGCCATCAAGATCACTCGGGTTTCACGAGCTTCCTTGTCAACGCAGTGAGGGCGTCCTCACACGCTCTCCCCTTAGCGGCTTCCAGGAAAGGCGGGGAGTGTTGGTGGAACCGGGAATACAGTCCTAAACTCAGCTGTCGCGGAGGTTCCCGGGCCACGTCAAATCGGTGCTCCGCAGGAGCTTGATTCTCCGTATTTATTCGGCTAATCTGGTGTCTCAAACAGTAAAAAACTTATATCTTAGGAAATATTTGACATGCAGTAAAAAAGCACATGGTAGAGGGGCAAGGAAGTATTGAGCTATGTTCTGCTTGATTGATTTTCCTTGTTTGGACATGTGATCATTTTAAACAATTAAGTTGAAAATGAGCACTTTGGAATTTCCATGGCTAATTTTTCCCTATGCTGGTGCACAGAGCAGTTGTTTTGTTGGATCTTTCAGCAACCTCTTTTCCAAGGCTGCTAACTTTCCTTGTTTGTTGTCCAGTAGATCCTTGATAATGTGCGGTCCATCTACCTACTTCATATACTAAGTTGTCATCTTTAATTCACATTCGCAGAGTTGCCAGACATGTGAAAATAACACTGTAATACTGCTCTATGGATCGTCCCTGTTTAACTTCAGACACCATGCGGTTTGTTTGGTAAAATGATGGGCTGCTTGCTTTCTTCTGGCATGCTATAGCTCGACATAATCTTCCTCTGACTCTTAGTAGTCTGTCAGATAATTTTGGTCTAACTTGGATATCGGACTGCTCCTCTTTATTGGTTTGGTCACCTCTTTATTAGTTTGTGTTCTGTATATCACCCTCTTGGCTTCGCTGAACCATTCAATCCTTCCTGCAAAAAACTTGCAGAATCTATGCAGACTGAATCTTGGATGGGATGAAGAGACACCTACATCTATAAGGGACCGCTGAGATTATTACTAAAAGAAGAATTGCAAATTGAAGTTGAACCAAGCATTTTTTGGACCAATGGTACTGCCGCCCTCGGGTTATATAAACAATACCACAGCTAGGTATCAAACATTTGTCGTTAATCGTCTAGCTACCATTCATGAATGATCAGTACCATCACAATGAAAATAGAAACACTTGACACAGTATTCCTCGTCTTTTTCTCTGGCAGTTACCTTGAAGCTGAAACTGTCTGTGTCAATCGAAGGCTGACTTGAGTTCTTTGTCTCCCCCTTTGAAGTTAGTTCCACAATCACTGAAAATCTTAGCTGGTTGGCCCTTTCCTGTTCTCCGTCCAACTTTCACAGACATGGGTCCGAAGCAGTCGATCCCGGTGCAGTGGAAAACGGGTTTGAATATTTGTAATTTTGTAATTTTGTAATTTTAATTCGGCCAGGAGCACCAATAAACAATGTGGGTATAGCAGCGCCAGTGGACACTGCGGCTCGTTGATGTTTACACACGTTGCTGGCTCCTCGCATCCCACTGCCTGAGCGGTCGACCGCAGGATTTTCATCCACTTGTTGGACAGGTAGTGGGAGCGGCGATGCTGGCCTCTCTGGTGAGGTGGAAACACTTCCCGCTCGCTGGCGCCTCCCTCCTTCTAGAAGTAGAGGAGACGTCGCTGGCGTTCTTCTTCGTGCTGATGGCTCTTCTCGGTTGTTGTCCTCTGCCCCGGGGGCCAAGAGGAGTGCGGCCACGGCAGATGTGTTTGTCGGCGCCGATGTGGAGCCTCTTCTCCCCCGGAGGGTATAGGAGTGGTCGCCCTCTCGGAGGGGCAGGCAGAGAAGGAAACTCCCTCTCCACTTGCACAGCCTAGTCCATTGGCGTCACAGCTTCTGAATAACTCTTCTTCTCCATATTAAATCTGAAAGATATAATGAAAAGCACCTTTTCAAATCATGTTGAATATGAATTACAGTGTTAGTTAGCCCGGGGTGAGACGTTTGAATGCGGATCTACTCGGCACACTTGGTACATTTATATCGATCGATATCGATAGCTTCTGCTGGAGTAATGTTGACGCATGCTCCATGGTACCATTCACCGCATAGATCGCACTCGATCATAAACGCCCCTCCCATGGCTTCCTGCAAATACAGTACAGGCCGTCATCTTCGGCATCCCCATTGGGGTCGGAATTTGCCTGATCAAGGTTGGTGATCCAATTTGGCAATTCCCGATCCCGACAGAGCTTTAGTTTATCATGGTGGATCACAAATACTTTATTACGTAGATGCACACGGAAGGCATACGGAGCCAGCACCTCAGTCACTACCCCCGGACCATTCCATGGCGCATTCAATTTCTTGTTTTTCCCCTTTATTTTGGTCTGGTCGAACACATAGACTTTGTCCCCAACTGCGTATGTACGCTCTAGTAGCTTGAGTTCGTATTGATACTTATTGCGCTTTTGCATTGATTTTAGATGTGTTCTTGCAATATCGTGCGCTAACTTCATATTTTCTACTAGGCCAGTGGTGTATGAGTAGGGATCATTAATTGTTGTGCCCCCTGAAGAGCCGAACATGAGGTCGGATGGTGTCGATACCTCCCTGCCCAGCATCATCAGGTTTGATGAGAATCTTATTTATTTATTTATTTATTTATTTATTTAACATCGTCCGATACTCGAAGCATATTATGATATGCGCCCTCAACGGACTACAGAAATCTTACAACACGTACAGTATGTTTCATACATTATAAATGTTTATAGCTTTTTTTGCTGTTTCTGTGGCTTTGTTCATTGAAGTCCTGATTAGCATATTTTTTAAATTGCTCTTCAAGATTTGACTTTGTGGTTAACACATTCATCATTTGTCAATTCTGTATGTCTTACTGGTCCGTTCACAGCCCAGCGTAGGGACCATCTCCTTGACTGTTTATAAATAACTTCCCATAGTTTCATTGCTTTCGATTATTCTGTTCCTCAATAATCAATAGTATTAGATTCAATCACATATAGTATCACGACGATTGAAATTTATGAGAAACCATAAAATTTCATAAAATCGTGCGTAACTTACGCTGTGCGACTCTAACGAAGATCCTGACAATATTCCTAACCAATAAATACATTCATCATTCATGTTGTAATACTATTGTATATTACTCTAGCAGATTGTAGATACCATATACTGATAACTGCAAATAACTTGTTTCCGTACAGTATGTTTCATACATTATAAATGTTTATAGCTTTTTTTGCCGCTTTCATTAACATTTTTTTTAGACATTTCTCATATTTTTACTCTTTTTTAATTTCACAAATAAATTTAATGTTACTGTTAGTTGTACTAACAATATCTCGGGAAGGCAACAAGTACAAAAGCAAAATCTGTGCATTCCTTTCTTGTTCAGTTAAACGTAGTTTAGTTAATCGTGAACCCATTCCAATCATAAACTCAAACCTAGAAGATATATAATTTATAAAATGTAGAAGACAAAATGTTATATTTAAAACATTTACTGAAGGGACTTGAAAGCTGTACACAAGGCATTGTTTTTTTGCTGGCTTAGAACGCTCAGCACCTAAATATCAAGGTACAGTTAATTTATGCATTAAAAACATTCAGAATATGACCAATGATTACTTGTAGAAATGGAAAATTGTACTAGTCTTACAATAAGAAACCAACTACTCAACAGTGAGTAGGTAAATGCTTCAAAAATTATTGTGATCTTAACTTTGAGCTTTCAATATAATGTGATAGTATGATATGATGTGCAGTTAAGATTTTGTAAGGCATTTTAGGAAATAGTTTGGTTTTAATAATCTTTTGAAGATGAAAAGGAAGTTGGAATGTTGTTTCTATGACTCAGTCATGCTTGTAACTAAAAATAAAGAATCACTGAGCAAAAATATGTACTTATTGATGTATGTATGTTAGGCCGTATAGTATAATACGAATAGGGACATGCTTCTTTGCGTCATGTCGAGTATATCTCAAGGAAGAGAATCTATTCTTCTGTCGTTTTTTCAACGTTTAAACTTATTCGGTTTTTGTATTTGTATGTGAACTTTTTAACTTTGAACAATTATTGAAAATAATTTCAAACCATGTACTCTATATTACTCTGTTTGACCATGAATAAATGAACAATGAATGAATAATGAAAAATCGATCTTTAAACAATTAAGCTCCTATTGGTTTTTTACAACAGTAACAATTTAGACCTCTGTATAATATTATTATTAACAAACTTATATTATACAGTTAAGGTATAAACATTATGAATTAATTAAAGTACTCATCAGCATTTACTATGTAGATAATTCATTGACTGAAAGATTATAAAATAATTCAATAATAATATAATATAATCAAGATGATGCTCATTTCTTTTACAAATGCTTTATGGAAATATATTAGACAAAATAAGTTTGAAAATTTTAATGTATTTATTAACATAATCAATAAATCTCTTTAAAGACTATCAATTACCGTATTAAATATTTTTTATTGATAATGATTGAATATTTTACTAACGCTAAAGTGGTTTTTAAAATCTGTATGTATTGATTACATTGTAAAATGATACAATGTATAATATTTATTATAGCCATGTCAGTGCTGTCAAACTATCAAATACATTAACTGGCAATGTACTTATTTGGTTACTGCTCAAATCCCTTCAAAGTAAAAACAATGTACAGTAACAATTAGAATATTCAAGCAGTTTGATATGTCAACTTTTTTTTTTCTTATACATTTTTAATTATTTGTATAGTCTTTCAGTCAATGATAAGGACATTATTTTCATAGTAAATGCTGATGTGTATATTTTAATTAGGCAAACATAAATTATATTAATAATCATTAAATCTCTCATCATTTAATCTCTCATAAAAACTATCAATTACAGTATTAAGTGGTTTTTAAAGTCTGTATGTATTGATTACATTATAAAATAATACAATGTATAATATTTATTATTATAAATTATTTTCTTATCCTTATATTAGACCATTTTGGACAATTTTTATCAACTTTCAAAAGATTGAGAAAAAAAGTCAATTTATTTTTTACTCAAGACATGAATCCCAATTGACTTTTAGAAAGGAATTTGGTTTAAAAAAGTTCAGTACCTAAATGTTTAGACTATAAATACATTTTTTGTGTCATAGTTTTCCATAGTAATTTGCCCTGGGTATTTGATCGCTTTGTGATGTATCTAATAAAATGACTTCTTTTAAAGTAGAAGTAATTTTGGTTTTACCTAGAATTGGAGCATGAACGAGACCTTGCATTATCTGGTGTTCTTCTTCTGGTGGTATTTCTTGATCTTGTTGATGGTGTGGTAAAATAAACTATTCATTTCACTATTTATATCTTGGTGTGGTCTTGTAGTATTTCTATGTGCTTGAGTTACATTCTGAATGATCGTTAAAAAATTGTCATATGATAGTAGGGATTTGGTTAAATTATTGATATCAGTTGTTGAAAGCGATGCTATGGCTTTATTTTTACAGTAGTTATCTGAACAGTGAAACAAAACAAATTTATTATTATTAATAATTAAATTCATCAATACAGTAATGAAGTAAATTAACTATCCTACTACAGTACTAGTGGTGAAGCCCATATTTTTTTTAGATAGATTTTAAAGGATTATTCTAGAGTAAAGAATATCGCATTTCGTTATTTTAGTAGTAAAATATTGATTGTTTATAACCCAGGTCTAGTAGGGCTAGCTTACAACTAGCTGGGCTAGGCCATACCCTGCAGGTTTGGCTAGCCTAACACCAGCCCTACTGCTGTTTCAAATGTTTTGAAATACAGCATTTCCATCTTCAATGGAAAGTGACGGAAGTGGCAGAGGTGTCTTTTTAAAATTCACGATGGAAACATCTGTAACAATATGCAGAAGTTTTGCCTTGTTTGTTTTGTTAAAATATCCATCTAGGCTACTGAATCTAGCTAAAAAATATGGTGAACTGGGACAAAATTGTAGGCAAAGGTTTTTCAGTTTTAAATGAATCAACTTTCCGTCATCCACCTCCTTCATATGCAAATGAGCATAAATATGCAAATTAGCATAAATATGCAAATTAGCTATAAAACCCATATTTTCACGGTATCTCCTAAACTAACACACTACAATTTGTGGTCCTGACTGAGTAGCCTGACAACTACAGCTTTAGAGAGCTGCGACCAACTACACTAGGAACATTCTCAATTAGTTGGCTTATGCCACCACCTAACTGTGGATTTGGTGTAATGTTCCCATGGGTAGACCGCCATTATATTTAAATATTTTCCCCACTCTTTTCTTTCCTACATTAGGGACTCGGTGAAGGTCTTGCACTGAGCAAAGGTTAATAAGAACCTTTATAGACATGATCTTATGGGCGCTAACTCTATGCTTCTAGATGTTACGTTCCTAAATATAGTTACAGTTTGACAATCAAGGTTCCTGCCTCACCAACAACAAAAAATGTTTAAGCTTTTGCTCACATTGCCATTGTTGTGATTTTTAGGTAGCACTGTAATAGTCTAATAGTACAAGCAACTAGGCTTACCGTATCAGTCCTGCTGTCCTAATAATAGAGAGGTTTCGCAATCTTACGAATACGATAACGAAAACGGATACGTCACGCACACGTATTCGTTTTCGTAAGCCATAAAAAAATAGAGAGGTTTCGCAATCTTACGAATACGATAACGAAAACGGATACGTCATGCGCACGTATTCGTTTTCGTAAGCCAGTAAAAATCTGTTTCGCATGGCAATGAAATATTGAGGGCCGTCCAAAATATGACTGCGGTAAATTTGAGCGAAGCGCAGGTACGTGTTGCTTGGTGCTTGGCTGCCTAGGCCTAGCGTAACATCAATGCGAGTGAGGACTTTAAAAACTGCTATTTATCAAAATTGAGCTGGCATTTTAGTAAATTACGTTAGTAAATTACTTTCAATAAATCTATAATTATATTATAATCATGAATCATTCCTGATTCAAATGCAAAATGTGCAAAATAGATCAAAAACTATACTCGTTTTGTAGTTACGAATATGACTGGTGATATTCGTCAACACGAATACGCTTTACGAATATGAAATGGGGATCAGCTCAAAAGTTTCACAAATGCGTGACGTATCCGTTTTCGTTATCGTATTCGTAAGGTTGCGAAACCTCCCTAATCACACAAATAGTAGAGCAATACCAAGTAGAGTTAATTGTTTTTTTTGGTTCCGTGTATGCAAATCAGGTTATCGTAGCAATGCCCTCGTTCACCCAACATACGCTATTCACAACAATGGATACGTTTGAGCCCATGAGCCCAGCAACCAATTTCAAATACAACTGATTGCTAATGGTGCTCCATACAAATTAGTTTATATTCTACTACTTTTTTAATGTTGTTTAGGAAAAAGTTTCTGACCTGTTATGGGATGCTGTTACTTCTGATGTTGAATTCAAGCATTTATGTGGCGTGCCATATACTGCATTGCCACTTGCTACAGTGAGTGAACATTTTTATTACTACATTTGATTTCTAACAAACGATACAAATTTAGAAATTGTCCGGAAAAAAAAGGACGATGGAGCATGGAGTACTCAACCAAGCATTGAAGAATGTAAAATTGTATATATTTAACATTTTTCCATAGAAATAGAATATAACTTTAAATACAGGAAATGGTAGCTGCAGACCCTCCACTACTAAACTAACAACTAATTAACTAACAAATCCATTATAAAAAAATTTGTTTTTAGTGTATGGCTGTGAAATACAATAAACCAATGCTGATTCGTCGAAAAGAAGCAAAAGATTATGGAACTAAAAAAATGGTTGAGGGTGTTTTTGTAGAAGGTGATAAATGTTTGATAGTAGAGGATGTTGTGACAAGTGGTACCAGCGTCATGGAAACAGCACAAGTAAGCTTAAAATTAGACTATTTGTACCCAGAGTGTGTGTGTATAATGGAAGGAAAATAATAATAAAGACTGTTTGTCACTGGTACATCTTTTTATTTTATTACAGAGTTTGGATCAGGTTGGCTTGAAAGTAACCGATGCTGTTGTATTACTTAATAGAGAACAAGGAGGAAAGAACATGCTTGCATCTAATGGAATTCAATTACATAGGTAGTAAATTGTATTTATACACCCATGGGGCCAAATAAGGGATTATAATAAAAAAAAACAATAGTACTGTATAACCCATCTATAACCTCTTAACATTCTGATTCTGGTGTTTAGTGTACTAAAGCTATCTCAAGTCAGTAAAATATTAGAGCAAGAAGGAAAGCTTAGCAAAGAAGTTGTAGATGAAGTTGAACAGTTTATTGTAAAAAATCAGTTTCAAAATGGTGCCGTGGCTTTAAAGAGAAAACAAGAAAATAAAGAAGAGAGTGAGAAAAAGAAAATTAAACAGGTTTGTAAAAAATACTACATTTTCACTTTCACAGTTTAGAGATGTGATAAAAATGAATGGTGAGATATATAAATGATGTTATTTTTACTTGTGCAATGATAGAATTATACAAACATAGATAAATACAGTTTCCTCTTTTGGCGAATTGCATCACAAATACTACCATCCACCTTAATCTAATCTACTACAGTTTAAAATATAAATGGGTGTGTTGAAAGTATAAGTTTACTTTAAACGTTATTGAAATAAATAGGTGTTAACCTGGGTTAAGCAAGAATTGTAGAAATGAATAATTCTTTATTTTGTTCTCAGCGTTTAACATACAAAGATAGGAAGGAAGTGTGTTATCACATTGTTGCTCAAAAACTACTGGATATCATGGAAAAGAAATCAACAAATTTAGCATTTTCAGTCGATGTTACAAAATGCCAGGAAGTTTTAAAGGTAAACTTAACTTTACCATAAAAAAAAATACTGAGAAAAGAATTATAGAATAATAAGCAGTGACTCTCCTACTACGAGCAGACCTCCCAAGTCTACCGCTACTCGCGGTAGTCTATTGTTTTTAGTACCCATCTACCGCTATAACTACGATTTCTACCACAAGAACAAAAATCTCCTTTGCTTTAGCTTTTCATGAGGTAGGCCTAGTACACATTGTTGGAAAGGCTTGGTGCTTTGGTTAAAAAAATCAAAACATGAGACAATTCATTATACAAATCATTTCAAGTACAAGAATTCAAGCCCTGCAAAATAGGAATAAACAAATAACAACCACTGTATGTAACAGTCAATTATATCAATAAGTAAATAAATGCACCAATCCAACAATGAACAATCACAATATAATAGTACCTCAAGTTATACAACACCAAACGTATGACACAGCATCAACTCGTGATAACAACTCCTGACTATTATACCTCTGAATCTAAAATAAATATTGTAAATGCAAGTTTCATTAATTGTAAGCATGATTATAGTTAACATATGGTAAATCAGTTGCTTATACATATATACAAGTTAAGCTTAGTACTTACAAAATAAGAACATAGCAAGAGCTTAAACACAACGAACAAAAGAACCCGCACAGCCTTATATCAGAACTATAACATAGCGAGAGCCCGAAACACAACGAACAAAAGACCCGCTCTGCTTACGCACGGCCTTACTATCACACAGTGTCACCTGTATTCCAATTACAGAATGACTACGCAGTGCCCTCAATACTCAATAACTTCCAGATCATTACACTTATACCACTCCCTACTGTCTATATTTATTTGCAATTATTATGCGATGAACGAACTTGTTTATTTAATATATACGAGCAAACCATGCCTGTCTTTCTGCAACCACGGCCTTGACACAGTCGGATCTGCATGCACAGCTAACCAATTTAATAATGATTGAGGGGCAACAGGCTGATCAGTGGCAACTGCTATTAGAATATTGTTTCCTTTTCTCCACCCCCACTATGTGGAAGGCAAGGAGTGACCTAACCATTTGAACTTAAAGATATACTCTGTATGAGTGTTGTTTAGCTGCTGCACTAGTATAGGTAGAAGACTTGACATGTTAAAATAGCTGCTTGCTGTTAATTTCACCTTCACAGATTTTTTATATGCTACAAATCTGTATTTATTTAGTTTTGCAAACTTTTCAGCTCCATACGAAAAAAAATTGTTAACCTGCAGTAGCAGCCTCCTCATGTGTTCTGGATTGCTGTGAAAAAATGTTCATTTTGCAACATAAACTTTCTCCCTGCTTCTGTGCAAGTTTAAATGCCTTTACTTTTTCTGGTTCTAAAGTTTCAGCAATTCCAAAGGCTTTAGATACTATTAAAGTATCAGCATCTGACTCTGACTGTAATACATTGATTCCATTTGATAAAAGGACCAAGGATAATGTGTCAATAAGTCGTGTCTTGTTGCAGTCTTTGCTCTTCTGTTTTTCTCAGACAACGTGATTGATGGTGATCCATTATAGCCATCAAACACTAATGTGGCACCTTTATGGTAATGCTTGAGCACGTAGGCTCTGTATGCCTCGCATACAGCTTGGTATGTTGCTCCTTTCAGCCAAACTACAGCATGCAGTAAGTAGCTATCATCAATATTTACAAAGGTAGCATTATCCGGACTTGTTTTCTGACTATCTGTTGAAGGCTTCAACATTTTTCAGAGTGCGCTTTTTTTTAGTTTTCCATATTTGCCCATCTGAAAAGAGAAATTGTGCCTGTGGAGCTATCTCAAATTGGGGAAAGGTTTCCAATTCTGCTCTTGCACTGCACTGCAATTTTAATGACTATGTCTTCCCCTCATATTTTGATTGTGCTGTTCATTGAAGCAAGTGACTTGTGACAAATGGCAAAATATCCTTGCTTTGTGAACTAGTTACATTCCCTTTCAAGCATTACATTGGGTAAATCCATCATTTGCTGAACATACAACTGAGCTGATTTTGCATAGCAAGATGTCCAGCAAGCAATGAAAGTAGGATAGCATTTGTTTAATTTTATAAAGATGAAGCAACCAGTTTTCTGATCTCTCTGCCAGCCATTACAGAATATTCATACCACTGAACTTCTTTGTAATTGACAGAAAAGCCAATACTATTTAAACAGTTCATGTGAAGCATATTTTCAATGAAGGTAGTAGACTCCCACTTTAAGAAATAGTGGTGAAATGAATGAACTTGGTCGACAGGCATTAATCAGAGCATGTGATATAGCATTACATCTTCTCGGAACGCTAGTTTATTTATGACCCCTACTTTTCATAATGCTTTTCATAAAACATTTCAATGTATCTGGAACAAGAACATGATGAATACAATTGGGGATGGGTATGTATCACAATCATACACTCTAAGCTTATAATTGATGCAGCTGTTTCTACTGTCCGCCTTTTTCATTTGCTGGATCTGAACATTTTAATTTGTACCATTTTTCATGTAGAATGGCATGGGCAGCATTGCTAAAACACTAGGTTTTCCAGGGAAATTTTAAAATGGTTATTTTTGTACCATAGTGCTCTAATAAATTTGACTGCAAGTGTTTTACCTTTGTATATCTTCCAAATGTGTACTGGTGGAAGTGTTCCAGAGCATAAACGATTGTGAGCATCTCTTTTTCAATGACCAGATAGCGCTTCACTGTTTCAGTTAATGATGGCGTGCGTAGGCTACTGGTCTGCATTTTTTGAGTAATGCTGCATCTAGGCCAATCCCACTTGCACTTGCATCACACTGTATTGTTAACTCGGTATTCCTGCATAGTATGCTAGTACCAACATTGCCATGATCATCTGTTTTATTTTGTCAATCGCTTGTTTTTGCGTGTTTTCCCCAGTGCCACTCTACGTCGTGTTGTCGGAGCGGCTGTTAGCTCCTGTAGCATTGTTTGCTCATTTGACTTTGTGTAGGCTCAGGCCAGTGTTTTTGTCTTGGTTTATACTGTATACTAGCACTGGCACCTAGGTCTTATCTAGTTATTCCCTTGTTTCCTGTGTCTTGGTTTAATTGTTATTTAATGAACAGTTTCTGCAGACTCCATAATTTTGTGTGATGCTTAATAATTCCTGCCAATATTTATGGAGATATCTAGGGTTAAATCGTCTCATTTTTCTAGGAATCTTCTCTCTCACTCTCATAAGTGGTGCTACATACGATCAAGTCACGTATTATTCAGTCCTGCTCTCGGTAGTCGCAGTCCTTTATCAGAATTCTCAAATCTGTAATTTTTTATTTTTCAAATAATTGTGCTTGTTGTCTAAATCGGTAGCGTTCTGCAACCACGCTCACTTGTGGCGCAAAATGAGTTTCTAGAATAAGCAATGCTCTAGTATAACAATTTTCGTCTGCTTCTCCTAGTTCCGGTAAAGAATAAAAAATTCTTTGGCCCTCAGGTCCTAACGAGTGTAGTAACATAGCCTTCTTACGTTCGACTGACTCACCCATAGCCGCCGCAGCCAACATGTAGTTCTCGAAGAGACACCACCATTGTCTCCATGGTATGGTAGGTTCTCCTGCCGTGGGTAGAACCAATTAATTATATAATATAAATTAAACTGTAATTATTTTTTCCCCTCTCAACTCAGCTTGCCGAACTTATTGGTCCTTACATATGTATCCTTAAAACTCATGTGGATATTCTTGAGGATTTTAATCAAGATTTTATCAAGTCTCTTCAAGCCTTAGCAGACAAACATCAATTCTTGTTATTTGAAGATAGGTAAAATGTCAGATTCAATGAAACATGAATATGTATGATGTTATGCATGGACATATCGGTAATCATTAGTCTTAATATCTCTTCCACACAACAGCATTTATGTAAATAAAATTCAACCCATGTCATTTCATAAGCACAGCTTTACCACCTCATGTGCTCAGAAAAATTTGCTATTTTAATAATAAAATTCTAGTGAAAAATAGTGTGTCCATGCTTACATCATATGTCATGTATATTCAATTAAATAGAGAACTGATAATTTAGCACCTCCATAATTTTTGCCTTTTATTTTACAAATTTGACAATAAAATGCATTCTAATTCATAATGCATTATCCTTTTAAAATTCATTAGTAGTAATGTAAATGGTTTATTTTTAGCTACACAATGAATTGTTATCCATATACTGTACTATTTATTATTTAGTGCAACATCAATATTAGTTTTCCAGTATCTACAATTGTCATATTTATTTTTCCATTATAAATCAGAAAATATGGTGATATTGGTAACACAGTGAAACTGCAATATGGATCAGGCATGTACAAAACTAGTGAATGGGCTCACATTATTAATGCACATACAGTGCCTGGAGATGGTGTTGTGAAGGGCTTAAAAGAAATTGGGTTACCAAAGGAAAGAGGATGCCTATTGATTGGTCAAATGAGCTCCAAAGGAAACCTAGCAACAGGCTCATATACAGATGGTAACAATTCAGTATTATTGAAATATTACTAGGGGACAATTGCACAACATGATATCAACCATATCATATTACAATAATCACTCTGTCAATTACAATAAAAGAGTTCATGAAATATAGTTAATGATAATGTTTGAAATAAATACAAAATTTATTTCAATATTTGGAGTTGTTTTTTTTTTTCTAGCATCTGTCTTGATGGCGGAAAATCATTCAGATTTTGTGTTTGGATTCATTTCAACTTCACAAATCTCACAAAATCCAAAGTTTCTTCACATGACTCCAGGTACAGTAATGTAAAAAAAGAATTCATTTATGCATATTGCGGTGTTTACAAACAAAATAGATGGCGCTGTTGTATTTCACTGTAATTTGTACACTAGATTTTTTTTCGTACACAAAAATGTTTATAATGATTGTTTAATAGTGCATACTATTGCACGCCATGTGACCCACAATCGTCCAATCAAATGACAGGAATTTATTTCGGTGTTATATAAATATGTGTAATATGCATATTTTGTAGAATTTATAATGATAGTAGTTTTGTGCACAATTAAAGAAAATGGTTCTATAATTTATTTTGGTTATTTAGAATATAATTATGAAAAAATGGATTAGATAATATGTTTTACTTTAAAGCAGATAATTCAAGTACTGTAATTATTTGACAGGTGTAAAAATGGCTGTAGGTAAGGATAATCTTGAACAACAATACTTGACCCCAGAAGAGGTCATAGTCAATAGGGGAAGTGATATTATCATTGTTGGTAGAGGAATTTATCAGGTAAAGTTTGGTTTTTTTAATGTCTATAAAAGGAGTATAAATTTATGTTCAGACGGCCTCACATCTGACGTAAAGTTACGTCAAACATGAAATTATACAAGCATGTTACTTCCGATGAGTGTCCACAAAATGATTAAAGCCTGTTTTGTAGACGTAACGTTAAGGTGTGTTGCATTGAGTTGCGTTGAATCTTCAAATCGTTAAAAGATGAAAATAAATAGCAATAACAGTGATCGAGCTGGACCACTAATATTTACACATTTTTACGCAATCGTCATAGTTTTTTGGTTCTCTCGAGCATTGTTGGGACACACGGACGTGAAGTGTTTTGAAGCGATTCGTAACATTAATTTTTACCCCCTTTTTTGTTTGTATTCACAGGCAGAGGATCCAGTTAAAACAGCAATAGCTTACAAAGAGGCTGGATACAATGCATATCTACAAACAATAGTGTAAACAACAAGTATCAGGCCTGTGATTTAAAACAATAATGACAACATTGGGTGATGATATGTAAAATTTATGAATGTGTTGGGAAGAGTTGAAATGGCTACCACTCTTGATTTTTTTATATGCACTTTATTAAATTTAATTTTCAGCCATATTTCTTCTGCTGCCAAAACACTGAGTATAATGTATATTTAAGGTTAATTAGAATGGGAAACATTTCATTCAACTCAAACTGTCATTTCATGCTTGGGAATAAAAAATATAGGTAAAACAAAAATAGCATTACATTGGTTGCTTATTTGCTATGCTTTTGTAGGTAAGGACAGTTGTGGAGATTAAAATAAAAATACTGTAAATACATAAGACATATTCTCTTTTTGTTGCGTTTTAATTCAATCAATTTTCTAAACAATACATTACTGTTCTTAATTGTGCTTTAGCTACACTGTGTACAGTTAGATTTGTATTTGTATTAATCTTTACGTACTAGCTATAAAGTATTTTATAAACACATTACAGTACCATATAGCCTGTTTGCTATTTCAAATCGATGACTATAACAATCAAAATTGTACTTAAATTACCCACATCAGTATTGTAGTGTATTATTATGTCTGCACTACTGATTAGAAATCTTTAGTAGCGCAGTAAATGTACTTTGCAGCGTCATGGAGAGATTCGGTGTCGTAGTAATGAAGTAGACGTTCCTTCCATACTTGCCATGTGTCTGCATCATTTAGCTTGGGGATTGGTCGGTTCAGTAGAGTAATTGGTGTACCTGATTTATAATGCTCAGCAACCCACTGTACAGAATCACGAATGCCGTTCTTCTCCGTATTCATCAAGCACTTGCAAACGTTCTGGAAAAAATTGATTTAAGCTCAGATAGAATATTTAATTTATGTAGGCCTACATTAAACCAAAGTATGTAACATCACGACGAAAAAAACATGATTTTCTCTTAGAATTGGTCAAATACAAAAACACAAGTTCTGCTACAAAAATCGGACTTTTTTCAGCAGTTCAGTATGTACTGTTACATGATTCCCCAGATGATGAAAAAAAGTGGAAAGTTGGACGGTGGATAATTGTTGATATAGCGCGAAGATAAAATAGTATATGCTGATTAAAATTTGTGAAACTGCAGATTTGTTATGTTACATATGGAATTCTGGATTAACGAAAAGTAATAGGACAAGTAATAATTTATGGAAAAAAATCCAGAAAACATAAAATCAATATTGTCGAACATGAAAACGAAAAACAAAGTATGCATAAGATATAAACAATCATTTGTTAGAAGAGATGGTACTTCTTTAGAAAAGACACTTCGTCTAAAGTCAAGATGGTTTGACAGAATAACCACTTTGATTGGACAACCCACAGTACACATATAATGTATCAATGAACTGAATACCGACCTACTTGGCGATCCATATTGTAGTCACGAGTCGTTAACATGACGCAATCGAATGAATGAAAACAAAAGTGAAAAAAATCAAAGTGAGAAAAGATAGAAAATGTTTGAATACAAGTGTTGGTTCTTACATCCTTTGGAGGGTTCATCTTGACGTTTGCATTGAAGTCTTCTAAAACTTTGTGCCAAAGATCCCACATGTGGAATGTGTGCACCACTCGTTCAACTGGTGACCAGAATTCTCCAAGACCATCGTCTGACTTGCCAACATGGCTCAAGATCATGTCAATAACATTCATTGTTGGTGTGGAAAAGTCGGATCCTGTAAAATAGTTTGTCATTATAGCATGTTTTCTCATTGAACACTACCCGGTGACGAGGATTTTTGTTTTTGTTGTCTATTTGTTCCTTATATCTAGTCATTTAAATTGTATCACTAGGTTATTAGGCCCATGGCCCTGTTGTTTATACTTGGCCGTTTCCAAAATACTGTACTAAATTAATATTTGTAATGTAATGTAAATATACCTACCAGTTGGCTCATCTGGTGCAAAAGGCACAACCTTTTCTGGTGCAGAGACATTTAGGTTTACGGTTGGTACAGAGTTTTTGACCGTAGCTCTTGGATTGAACAACTGGAGACCTTGTACAGTCATAGAATGGACAGCATGTGCTATATTCTCGCTGAAGTTATCAGATAAATCCGAATCTAATTTGTTACAGTGCTTCTTGATTTTGACAGTTAAAGAACTGCAAAGAGAAGCACAGACCAACAAACATACCAAACCTGTTAGCTTCGCCATTGTTTCGTATTTGATAATACTTTGACGATTGTTTAACTTTTTATAACAAGACTACTGTATATCTTTTGTTGGATCGTTAGTTATATAGTAATAGTCCTTTATATTGTTTGAAATTTAGGTCAGAGATCAAAGTTCTTTACATTTATTACACACAATCAATGTCTGCGTCTCATCAGAAACAAATTTAAAAGGACATGGCGTTTCATGTAATGCTAGTGCGCCATGACTTACATTTTAAGCATTTTTAATTCTCGACGCTTAGCAGAGATACAATTACATTTTCAGCTACAAATGGTATGGCTATCATAGTAAGCATACCTGTATCTTCTTTATCGAGATAGGTAAATAACCACTTAACGTGTTATCATTATCATGGGTTATTATAATATCATGTGATTGATCACGAGTGGTTTGGTTACGTCATCATGATCAACTTACTTATTCGAAAAATTGAATACATAAAAGATATTGTGCGACTAGCTCGTGTTTCGTATTCATATAGTGACTAGTAACTTAAACAGTATTAGAAAAGTAATTAATACAAAACGAGATACACATCACTGGTTGAACATCATAAGAACGAGTTTGCTATCTGATCATCTACCTATGATGGAAACCTTAAATGTGTGCAGCACCAGCATACAATATCTTAAGAAATTACTCAAATTCCAATATAGCTAGAAACAAATATATTGCCATGGAAAGAAAGACCATGCATATTCACATGCATCTGTACCTTAAAGTGCAATAGCCTAAATGTGAGGGATTTGTTTTCTTCTGTTTTTGTTATGTGCTGTATTGCCAACACCCCCACCCCCCGTTCCCAACTAAAGGATTGACGCGGGTCCTGCATAAACAAAGCTTGCGACCACCGTGGTCTGTAACAAGGCAATATACATGGCTGCAGTCGCGTGCGCAAGTTTGAGTTAGTTACCGACCAACCGACCGACATAGTGAGCTGTAGAGTCGCGTTTATATACTATATTATATACTGCTATAATAATATATGTGTGCGTGTTTAATGAGAACAGGTTACAATACATCGTGAATTCTGATGTGCTTTTGAGTGTACGCAACTTTTAAAAAAAATATAGGCCTATTTGCAGGTTAAGGGTTACATATAGACAGTCCAGTGTGTTAGTTACATGTTGTATTTGACTACCTTTTCATGCGCAGCCAATGTGATACGGTAAACTACGGTGGCCTATAAGTGTCACGGCAACTTTCAAAAAATATCACGGCAACTTTCAAAAAAAGCCACGGCAATTTGAAAAAAGCCACGGCAAATTAAAAATAAAACATCACGGCAAATTAAAAATAAAACATCGCGGCAATTGAACAAAAATACCACGGCAACTTAAAAATAAAACACCACGGCAAATTAGTATTGAAACACCACGGCAAATTAGTAATGAAACACCACGGCAAATTACAGAATGCCACGGCGGAAGTGAGTTACCACGGCGGAAGTGAAACCTTTGGAATCTTCGATTTTTTCTGAGGTAAGTAATTATTTGTGCATTCATTTTTAAGTTGCCGTGGTATTTTTGTTAAATTGCCGCGATGTTTTATTTTTAATTTGCCGTGATGTTTTATTTTTAATTTGCCGTGGTTTTTTTCAAATTGCCGTGGCTTTTTTCAAATTGCCGTGGCTTTTTTTTTTTAAATTGCCGTGATATTTTTTGAAAGTTGCCGTGACACTTATAGGCCACCGTAGTAAACTGATCATTGAAGGAGTCGATACCAATGGTGCATGCCAATCAATCAATATTACTATTATATTCAGCAGAATGTCTATACAGCTGAATAGGCCAGAATAATAGGCAGGTTGAGATATGATATGTGTATGTTTGTAGGTTGAGCTTAGTCATTAAATACACTCTTAAGTCTTATCACAGAAAACCGAATAAATATAACGCGCACGGTTCGACCAGGTACCCTTTATAAAGAAAGTGTACCTGTATTTACATCATTGAGCATTTATGCACTGCGAATGATACAAGTGGACTATATGCTTGGGTAAGGTAGGTAATATTAGCAGCGTTGAGAGAATTATTAAAAATTACAGAGAAACCCAAGATGTATACTCGATCTTTATGCACCAAGATATACTCATACGTCAAATATTTCTCTAGGATGACAGTGGCTGTCGATGATTGTATTGTATTTTAGAAAATTGAATACAAGATGCCATCCAGTTGTGTTTTTACTGTAACTGAAGGTGTGCCATCCAGTATTGTTGGAGTAGCTCGGGACGGGTTTCCTATCTACGGTCCAATCGATGAAGACGGCACAAGATTGACATCAGCTGATCTGGACGAGTGTCATGGTAAAATTAATGTCTTCAGGCGGGGAATATCGCTACCACACTACATGATTTCCCCTACATTTTAGGTTGTTTCAGAGGAACTGTATCATTGGGAAAAGGTGGAGGTGGTCCACCAGACGGTGGTCAGCCGGACGGTCCACCGTACTCTACCACAGTGATCCCTCCAGGCAGCGGATGTCAAAACATCGAATTTACGCTGCTATTGTTAATGTTTTCATTGTTCTCAATCCTGTGGATAGTTTAAACACGGATAAATAAGTTTCTCTGTGATTTAAATAACAATTCACTACTAAAAGGATATAAGATGTAGTTTATTTTTAAAATGAAATTTTAGCCGGTGTGGTAGGAAAATGAGAACTGGTTTTCTCATTCCTGAAATGTTTACATTCTTTCTTAGTTTGGAAAGTGTAATAATCATCCCATAATAGGCAAAAGGCATAAAATGACAATGCCATGATACAGATAATCAGTGCCTTTGATCTCAATGGAGATACAAAAATACAAAATGCTAAATTAAATCGTAAATAGCAGACGTCGGCAGACATCAGCTAGGCTGAAGTTCAACGATGTCGAAATTTAAATTTACTGACTGACTGACAGACGGACGGACCGACAAACCAGGCTTAAACTGTTTAACATCAGTTAATGTATTGACTGAAAACCAGAATGGTGTTGGCATGGTAAAATGAGCAAAAATGGCGGGTTGTATGGATTACAAAACATCGTTGAGTTGAGTTGGAATAAGTCGAAATATATCTTAAGAATTTGTCCAAACGTTCAGAAAATGAAAACAATGAATCTAATACATTATCTGTTAATTTTGGTTTGTTTCATATTGATCCTAATTTGCATAGCAGTCAGGCGCAATCCTTTTGGCGTAGTCCAGTACAGAAAGGAACACAGGGACAGTGAACACACGTCACTAATAGAAGCATTTATAAAGATATAGGCCTATATAAATAAACTCAACCTTATGGTGAGTAATTATGTTTATGATTACCAGCAGTAACCCGGTTTTTTCTACCTTAATGTGGTTATACTAATTCGCATGGGTTAAGTAAGTATAATAAAAGCGCACTCCTCCCTGATAAAAGTACTCTGACAAATTATAAAAAAAAAACAAATTGTATCAAGAATAAAATTTGGAACTATTTACGGCCATTTATTTTGTTATACACGAAGAATTCCTTATTGAAATATCTATAAGCTAAAAAATGAAAGCAATAGGCCTACTGGATATGGAACTTTATTGTGTTAAGACGTTACGAAAATAAAAGACGCTAAAGAAAAATTGTGCTGTGTGAATATCTAGGAACGCATCAGAGAGGAACATGCAGATTGAACTCAATCAGTCGGCAGTTTAAAACATTTCGATGATAAAATATGAATTGGTAATTTATAGATTTAAGATTAAGTATTGCTTACGGACTTGAAATCAACACAAAAAAGTGCACATGGTGGTGGTAGTAGAAATTAGATGATGCACGCGGACACTAATATAAAGTATAAAATACCAAAGTTTATTTTAGGTGTATATTTCGTTGTTTATTATTTGATATTTTGTTTGTTAATTATGCTGTGAATTAGTGGTCACATTTACCTATAAATCAAAGGGGACATAAATCGAATGAAAACGACCTAAATCATACAAATGACCTCATATCGCTCACACATTTTCCGTATTATTTTTATTCGTTTTATGTGTGTTTATTTTTATTCATTTACATTTTTTGTTATACCTATCTTTGTTATATTTTTTGCTACTTTTATAATTAAATTGTGGTCTAGTTTTGATGTTTTTGCTATAAGCTGTGGATAGGCTACTATTTACACATTTCGCGGATTTGAACTCGAAATTACTAAGCATTGATATCAATGGCGAACGGCGTTTTGTCTGTTTCTGCTGCATAATTACTCACTGGGCTAGCCGTGATTTATGAAATTCATTCTGTTCCAAGGATAGGTGTAATTAATGAGAACATCGGTCTATACGGTTGGTCGGCTGCCGAGACTAAACATTGTTGTGATTTGGCGGTCCGGCATGGTATTGGTAGATCCGGCATGTATGTAAAGATGCATTGTCCCCCAAAAAACATGAACAATGAAGATTAATTATTTTGTAGTTTTAATAAAGTTAATCCTTTCCGTAAAAACAAAAACGAATGTTTTCTCATATAAAATGCCAAAATAAATGGTCAAATTCAACCATGGATAACTATTAGGCCTATGTGACATTAAAATGGCATATTCAACATAAAAACATTTAAAAAATTATTTTTTCAGGGGGACAATACATCTTTAAAGGTTTTGATTTTATGTTTTGCTGTTTCACTTTTTGTTAATATCATTATTGTAGAACGCATAAATTCAGTGTGTGCCAGTGAAATAAAGCTCTATTTTCTGCCTATGCTTTTCAGGTTTGCTGTTTTATAGCCCTCTTATCTATATATAAATTTACGTAAGGGCAAAATTCGGTAAATCGCGCGTTATTTCTAGAATGTTTACTCGATGGTATATAAAGTTGGTTAGTACTTTCGGTACTGATTTTTACCACCTGATGTAACCCTGTTTACTAATTAAATTGAGTTCGATAATTAGTTAATGACAATTAGAACGAATTTAGGTTCAACGATTAATTGCCCCAAATAGGGGTGTTTTCCGATCGTGGTATACACTGTCAATCTTGGATGTCAATCTTGAAAAATACCCGAAGTCAATAATACGAGGATGCTTTGCATTTTTCTATCGCCTCCTACGATAATTGCTTTTAATGGCTGAAAACCGGTTGAACAGCTCGAGTACAGCATCATAATGTTGAAGACAGGCCGATTTTCTTTAAAAAATACTATTTTGATAGATTTAATATACGTTTATACAAATGTATTGATTTGCGATGAATGGAACATTCCAATCTCTCAGACTCCCAGTTTGCTTCTCAACGTTTGTATTAATTAATAATTATAAAAATATAAACGTCGTAGTGGTGTATCGTTACATGTACTTTACTATTTCAATCGACTATAACAGGGACAGTTTTAAAAAGGTATTAAATCGTAAATGTTTTACTGTGTTTAGTGGTATATTATTGATAGGCCTATAAAACATTTAAAACAATATTTCGTTACTGAGTGGATAAAGAATATATTTAAAAATTGTTCTTCCCATCCTCTTCCCCATCCCTTAACTCTAATGTTATATACAAAACACAAATTGGGTTTGTTTAAATGAGTTCAAATTAAAAATTTGGACTCATTTTTAAGACAAGTTTCTCCTTCGAAAGTAGGCATAATTCCCAGGGTTCTAATTTTAGTTGACTACATTAATCATCGTGTCTATTTATTCGTTTCTGAAAACGACAATGTATTTATAGTCCTGCGGTATGTACATTTGAAATCGCAAGTTTTTTTACGCTAAATTACTGTGTATTCGAGAACCATCTGTGGACACGATCATCTAGTTATAGAAATTATGTGAACAAACAGAGAAGTGATAAGAAACAATAACTGTGGAGACAATTAAGTCCATTATAAAAGTAGGCATAAACCGTTTTTATTGCTGCTTCTGTATTATATTATAATTATCAAATATAATAGTTTGTATATTATTAGTTTGTATTGTATATTACTACAGAATGATCGATTATTTGAGGTTTTCTTAACTTTGATTAACTATGGCCTTTTGGCCTAGGCCTTTTTTACATTATACAAACAGTCATTTATACAGACAAATTTAACAACATTAAATACAATATTACTATTATATTATACAATATTTATGAAGGAAAATATTTATAGATTTAAATATATATATATACAAAAGCATAATAAGAATGGAAACAAAAACAGCAATATATGTCAAAAGAATTAAGTAACCATTATGTTTCGAAATGAAAATAAGGTTAATGAAACTCACAAAAGACCATCAAAATAAATAGAATAAACATATAAACAGATATAGAGTTTGTATTGTAGAATAAATTGTTTTCACTTCCTTCTGTAAATGTATTTTGGTAAATGGTTTCGTTTTCTGCTTCATCAAATCTGTTATAAACAGTACTACGTTTAGACGATTTGTCAAAAGGCTACGGCCATTTGTTTTGGTATAATAAATGACAATATCAATCAGACTTTAAAAAAAATAGTAATATAATAATAATAATATCAATATGAAACGTTTAGAACACAATATTTAAGGAAAATTAAGAAGCCCAGCTGCATAAATGTGACCAACCCATGTGCGACTATTCAGTTTCATTCGTGGATTGCCAAGTATGAGTGTGGATACTGAGTGGATACCGGACCATTTTATTGAATTTGAACCAGGAAATACTAGTAGGCATAATACTCGAGAATAACGGACGGTTCAAATGTATGTAGGAAATTGCTGATAGTTTGTAACCTAACAATGTATGTTACATTTGTGTTGATATTGCTCTCACACCTTGGTAAGTCGTAATCATAATTAATGTTGATAATTAATTTGTAAAACGTTATAAACTTAGTTGCCAGGTTTATGAGGAAGATCGTATTTAACCAGTTAAATAGATTTGTATATTACTTATTAGGCCTATTGAAAAATGCAAGTATAATATTTAATTGTGTAGGCCTACATTTTCAATTTCAGTTATGAATGGACATACATTTCCAGTTACTGTACAAGATGTTAATGTCACATTAGGTGAAGATGCTATTATCAACTGTGTCTACACACAGCCACACATTATTGGTATACAATGGTACAATAGTACTTCAACGGGAGATGGGATAAACATTGTTGTTAGTAACTGGGACACTAATCCAAATGATAGATATACAGTTAATATCACCACACAACCTGATGTAGCTACTCTCACCATTGCAAAAACATTGTTATCTGACGATGGCTATTACCTATGTCAAGTTATAGATTCCAATTTAGAATTTGGTTCAAACATTGGGAAACTTAATGTTCACTGTAAGTATCAAATTTCGTTATTATTAATATAACATAATTATGATTGGATTATTATGAATAGGTTATTATTATAGGTTATATGCATTATCATGCATATAACCTCTTGATTCTGTCAGAATATTTATTTATTCTTTCCTTAGCACTATTTTGTCCGTCAATTATCTTGATATCAGTTTCATTTAGGTAAGTAAATTTCTCAGAGAACATTCCTTATGGCCAGGAATCGATGTGGTTATGTTTCGGTGCGCAATCAAAAATTACGCGATCTCCACGAAATCACGTTTGTAATCATATCTTCACAAGCATGAATCACTTTTAAACAAAATTTAGTACTCATAAATTTCAGGTCATATTCCATCATATGGCAATATAATTACGTGCGTAGCGCATATAACGCATGCGTACGCGCGCCTAAAATTTTCAAAATTGTCAAAATTTATTTTCGATGAAATTAGATACGTTTCATGCAATTTAAACGTTTAAAAAATTGCCATGAGTGCGCAGATTTTTGCACGCGCACTGCGCGTTATACGTTGATGCGCACTCTTTGTCCGATTTCTGTTGTACAACCTTTCTTTAATAATATAATCATATTTTATTCACGTTTCAACTCGAAATTGCGTTATACGAGCACGTCAAAAGTGACGCACGTATAAGTTAAAGATGTATTGTCCCTTTGACTAATTCCAAAAAAATAAAAAAAAAGATTTCGAAAAAAATTGGGTCATTTTGAAGTATCATAATAGTTATTAACTTTCACCAAAAATTAGTCGAAAAAAAAAATCATTTAACTGAAATACAGAAGTTTTTTTGTTCAAAAAATAACTTTGACTTCCAGTCAAAGTTTTTGATCAAAACATATCTCATAATGCAACATGCTTTTTTGGCTACTCTGTATGCATAATCATAAAACTTTTTCGTGATCTGTGTGAGAACACCTTCTCACCCGTGACGAGTTGTAAACAATCCTAATTAGCATCATGCATAATGCATACTCGTATAAGTATATATTTGACAGTGCATCATTTTTTTACATTTTTAAAGATGTCATCATAGTAAAAAATTATAATTCATTGCGGTATGTAATAATCTATTTGCACCAAAGTGGTTACTGCATAGTAAATACACGGAGGAATTTGTCTACAACTTTTAGTCAGTTGTGTATGGCTCGCTGGTCTGTGCTCGTGTCTATGGCATTCAAGTTACCGAGATCGAGTCTCACCTTGGGAAACGAAATAAAATTTTTTTTTATTATCCGTATTGTTTGTTCAAATTTAATTCTTAGTGTATAGATTTTTCACATGATTTATAATGAAATCTAGATAAAAAGTAACGTATGTCTTTATTATTATGTAACAAGAACAAATGTTGTTTATGACATTATACGCATATGGATCTTGGATTGGATTGTGATACCGGCTATTGTATTCGCGTTAGCAAGGTCCTATCATATATTATAAATAATTAAAGATTCTGAGAAAAATAATCAATCAATATATCTTTTAAAAATCAATTATCTTTATTTAAATCAATGCATATAACCTATAATTCGTCATAGTGACGAATTAAATCTAGTTGCATATTAAATTTTAAAAAATTAATTTCCACAATCAAACATATTATGACATTTTATTTGATCGGATTGTGATACCGGCTATTGTATTCGCGTTAGCAAGGTCCTATCATATATTATAAATAATTAAAGAATCTGAGAAAATCAATCAATCAATATATCTTTTAAAAATCAATTATCTTTATTTAAATCAATGCATATAACCTATAATTCGTCATAATGACGAATTAAATCTAGTTTCTTCTTGTATGTGTATGTTAAACTTCTTTTTTTGCTTTGTTTGCATATGCTTGGTCCTCAAGCTGTGAACAGGGATGTATGTAACATTCTCATGTCTATTTGTGAATAAAGAACTACTTGTTTTGTCCTAATAGACCTGATTTGGTTCACTCTGCCAGTCTATAGTCTCATGTTTAATTCGACAGAAGACTGTGGTAGAATACAACCGAAACGTCGAGAATAAATAATTGCCTTAATTCGCTTTGTAAACACACGGTGTACCGCAAACTGTTAGATTTACTATTTTTAATCCTAAATTAATTAATAAATTCAAAACTCAAAGCAAATATTTAAATGCACTCAGCAATTTATTTTGCTTATTTTTTTTTTCTTCATTTAATATTTCATAGTAGTGCATTACGGGTAAGAAATAATAAATTAAAAGATGAAGTTATTTTTTTTCAGTATAAATGTTTATGTTCATCTTGAAAATGAGAAATAAAAGTGAAACAATTGATTTTTCAGATTTAACCGGTACTGTCACCATTAATTCCACTTCTAATGATACTGATATTGTAGTTACATGCTCTGGTTCAGTTGATGGTAACCCGGTTCCAAATATAAAGCTCTATAAAGACGGTAATACCATTCTTGAACAATCTGCCTTACCTCTAACATACATGATCAGCAGTGTAACAGAAAATGACAGAGGAAGCTACATGTGTGAAGTTTACAGCACTGCTCTCTCGACAAATAGTTCTGTACTAGAACTGCGTAAGTATTCAATAATATATGTGTGGTTTGTTGATTATGAACTAATTCAAAATGTGATGAAAGTAAACATAATAGATTATAATTGAACTGGGTTTGGTGTAAAAACAAATTATTTTGTTAATACAATTCTATACAATTTTTAGAAATAGATTTTATACCAAAACAATAAAAACAAACAAATAAATAAACATACGATATTTGACGACCTAATTTTGTAACTTTAAAAACTGTATATATAAAGAATCAGTCTAAGAGGTTTATCAGATTGTCCTATTAAAGATACTTGCAAACACTGATATTGACATTTTTTGGGAAAAAGCAAGATTGTTTTAAATTAAATGTACTATCAGCCAACACAACACTTTGAATCAACAAAAACGCCCAGTTTTTAAATCTCGTAATGTAATACACACATTTGTTTCGAAAGAAATTCTAATTTCAAGAATGTCTTAATAATGTATTCAGATAAACCAACAATTGAGACAGTAGAAAAGGATAGTATTGAACCTGGTGTGGCATATGTTATCGCCCCTGACATTCAAGCTAACCCTCAAGAGGTAACTTACGTTTGGAGCAGTGATGATGTTAACGACGTAGATACAAACCCTGCAACATTCACATTTACTTCATCAATGGTTGTTGGCACAGTTCATAACATATCACTGAAGGCTACTAATCTCATTGGATCAACTTCAAAGAAAGTACGAATTACAGTCTCAGGTTAGTATGTTTTTTCATTCGTTCGTGAAAGAAACAAACAAGTATCGAACTATCTCCAACTTTTAATGATTTAACAAGCAGTTGACGCCTTAAGTATGGCAACAACAAGTCATTACTTGTCTTGCAACCTCACTTACAGCAACGTTCCTTTTACCAATGCGTGCAGTATCTGACAGATAAAAATCAGTGGAAGATAAGTGTTTATTTAACTTGATTTGTGTTTTTCTGTAGAGTCGTCAAAGCAAGCTGAACACAATAAAGACGTCAGTGATAGTAAGAGTTTGGTCATCGGGATGTTCTTTGTAGGTGTCTTTGTAGGGGCAATTGGACTTTACATTGCAGAAATTACTTACAATAAGATAAGAAAGGTATTCCTCGATAATAGCAATAATTTTGTACACTTTACCATTCTTTATGAAACCGTTATTATTATCTGTATGATAATTTATTAAATGAGTTAATTGATATAATAATTCATTAAATGAGTTCACTGATGAATATAATTTTAAAAATTCCCTAAGTTGTAGAGAAGTAAAGTAGCATAATACTTTATTAATTCTACAGTTTGTACGCAATGTGGATCTGCTGTTTATTCATTTTGTTTGTATTTTATTTAAAAAAAAAAAGATAATTATCTCATAATAGCGGAAAAAAGAAAACCAAAAAAACATTTTACTAATTTGCAATTGTGTTAATTATTCTTTAATTATTGATTTATAGAAATAAACTTAGTTATGGTTTAAGTATATATATTTTATAATTATTGAAATAGATTGAATGCGTTAGACAATATCCTGATATGAATTTTTAATTAATGTTTATTTATTTATTCTGTAGAAGAAGTTTCCAGAGAAACAAGATACTGAAAAAAGAAAACAAGATGTGAGCATTTCATTTAAATACAATCTAAGAACTGACTGATAGGCTAATATATACGCTTAGGCAATTATGCTGAACCGAGTGTTTAATTATTATGTATTTATTCTTTAGAGGAAATTGCCAGAGAAACAAGGCACAGAAAATAGAAGCCATGATGTAAGTATTGTTTGTTTGCACAGAACAATCAGTATAGACAATCAAAAAATTGATTATTACCATGAATTATGATATTCTATATTTCGTTTATATTTAGTATTATATTTTTATACTTAGGCCTATGGAATATATGGGAGGCAGTGGCACAGATTATTATTATGAATTATAGTCTATATTTCATTTATATTATTTTATTATTATTTTAGACTTATATGGAATATATGGGAGACAGTGGCACAGACAACCAAACCTACCAAGACTTACAACATACAGTACAGGAGTCAGCTTATGAGAACGTTAAGCCAGGAAATAAATATAACTAGAAAAGTGATGTTAGAAATGAATAGAGGAACAATATAATATTAATAATAACCAAATGATGTGACGAATTGTTAATGCGTTATGAACACAAAAAAATACACACATCATATACAAATGTGCCTTAAAGAAGGTCAAGACCAGCTTTTTTTATGCTTTGATTGATTGATACATGGTTTGAAATTATTTTTGTTTTTTAAAAATTCACATACAAATATAAAAATGATTTAAAAAGATTAAAACTTGGTAAAATACAGATAAAACACATCATTTAAAATACAGATAAAGTACATCGTTTGAAATACAAAATACAAGCAATATTGGTGTGTGAAAATGGTATAGCATAAAATGATCAACGTTTAAAAGTTTCATTGAATTGCCTCATTGCAGTAGGGCAAATATAGTATGCTATTTGTTTTTCATCTTGGGTACACTAAGCCCCCTGACTTACTAAAGACAAGGTGAGGTGTCGCACTTTGTAATAACAGAAAGATAAAAGCATAGTAGGCCTAATTTAAAAGATATATACAGAACAGTTAAAAACAAATTTTCTTTTGTATAAAAGACATACAAAAAAAATGTAGGATCACTTAGACATTAGAGTTGCTATATTTAGTTTATAAATATGTTTCCCAGTTACTTTTATTCTAGTTTCAGTTGGTAAAAGATTCCATTTTTTTGTTGCTCTGTATTTGAAGGTTCTTTTACCTTGAGCACTTTTACAACTTTGGCTACGGGTGCTTTGGGGTGGAGGGAGTCATTAAACTTAAACATTGAGGTTAAAAATGATGGTGAATGGCCATTAATGTATTTCAAAGTTGTAAATAGTAGATGTTCCCTCCTCTTTCATTTAGTGTAACCCAATTAAGTGTTTTAAAAATATCATTTATTAGTGTATATTATTATATCTGCGTATAACAGAACCTAATCTATTTAATAATATTTGAAGCGTATTTAAATTTTGATTTGTACAATAAGTCCATACAGCACTACAATAGTCAAACAATGGCATTACAAGCGAATTTGCCAGCATAATAGTTGTATGAGATGGTAAGTACTATTTCACAGGCCCTATTACCCCTATTCGTTTAGAAACTTTTGATGATACACTATTTATTCGATCTATTTATTTAATAAGAGACTAGTACCAAATACTATAAGTTTAGTTTTTTTAACATTCAAAGTCAATCTGTTGTTATTTAATCATTTTGATATTTTAATAAAATTTGAGTTTAGATTGTTTTGCAGAGTTATAGGATTTGAGGAGCTACATAAAAGAGTGGTGTCATCAGCGTACATAACACATTTACAATCAACAGCATCAGGAAGAGAATTTACATATTATATAATAAATAACAAAGGACTTAAAATAGAGCCCTGTGGAATTCCAATGTCAATTTCTCTTAAATCAGAAATTGAACTATTTACATTTACAACTTGTGATCTATAACTTAGATATGAAGTAAACCAATTTTAGGCATCAATACATATACCAATTTCCTTAAGTTTAGCAATAAGTAACTTGTCATTAACAGTATCAAAAGCTTTTTTTAAATCTAAAAATATTGCAGCAGTTACATTACCATCATTATAATTATTTAGAATATAGTCAGATACATCTAAAAGTGTACTTGTGGAATGTTTCTTTCTAAAACCAGATTGTGATGGGTTTAAAATATTATTATTTGTTAAAAACTTATGTTTAGGAACTATATGGTTGCACTTTTCACTATTGTTTGCAGTTATATCATTATTACAATTCTTATTATTTAATTTTTACTTGTTTAAATCAAACTTAATATTAGTTGAAAAAGAAGAATCTAGTTCATATTTAGTATCTTCGGCTTCATTTGCTTCGCCTTCATCTCAGTAGACAGTTGTTCAGAATTTAGCTTTATGGCCATTTATGTCGCAGTTCCAGCAGGTAACAGGGCTACGATGACGACAGGCACTGACATGACCAGGTTCGTTGCAGTAGTAACATACGTTAGTGGCAGCGGCGGGACCCATTCGATTTACACTGCTCCTAGAATAATTGAGTATGGGTTTAACAGCATGGATACTACGAAGTAGTGCTGTAGTTCCCCTGATGTTAAGGTGCAGTTACTTGGAGAGTTTATTAGGTGCGTTGCATGGTCAATAAATTGTTGTTTGTAAACAGTATTTAGTATCTTATTGGCAATTTTCACTTGTTCGTTAGCCTTTGAATCACCAAAGCGTTGGCACATAGCTGAAATGTAGACATTTCCGGTTATCTTCTGCTCTACCTCTAGCAAAGTCACGAGTGCATCAACATCATCTTTGAATTTCTCCAGAGAAAAGTTATCCCCACTGCAATCATTCGTTCCAACATGAATAATATATTCGTTGAGTCTATTGCAGACTTTGTTGATCTTTGCTCCTCTCATGGTCCTCACTTTAGTTTCTATGTTTTAGCATTGAATGACCGATTAGTAGAGTTTTGCATTCAATTGATTCTTTGGTGTGTACGTCTGAAATAACTGATGTATTAGTATTTACTACAGGGTTATGTTCACATATAGTCCCTTCTATGGCAAGTCCATTAAAGGGGTTGGACAACTCAATTGAAGATTTATCATGGGATACACAGTTTGCTGCATTTGGTTCGTCTATCTTCATTTCGGAAATAGTATTATCATTAAACATGTTTTTTGAGGACAAAATATAATCAATGGTACTTTGTTGTTTGCCTCTACACCATGTGATTTCGCCTTCACAGAAAATAGTTTTGTTGAGAATTGATAAGTTTGAATTACTACTAAACTCAATTAATCTATTACCATTCGTGTTGACTATTGGGTCGCCACCCGTTACAGAACTACCTATTCTAGCATTAAAATCGCCTAAGATTAAAATATTAGGCTCTTTTTTTCCTTCATGCATGTTTTCAATTTGAATGACTTCTGATAGTAATTGATTATATAATTCTTCCGTTTTCTCAAAATTACAACCTTCAACAGGGAAGTAGGCTACTGATATAAACAAAGCAGTGCCATTATTAGTGTTAATTTGGATCCATAATCTTTCAAATTCATCAGAATTAGAATTAAATAAATTATCATTATAAATAACAACATTATTGGACACAAACATAGGCCTACCAATCCCCCTCTCCTCCTTTTACAGAAATACCAAGCTCATTTTTTAAACATGTTTCAACTACTCCGAGAATTAATATCAATATTATTATCAGTAAGGAACTGAGATACCTCATACATTTTTGGACGCAGCCAATTCACATTATTAAAAGCGATATTAACTTGATTTATTTTGTTAGCATTATATTTCCATTTACCGCCTCTCCTATGGCGACGTTTAACAGTGTCTTTGGCGAGTGGTTTTGGAGAATTATCCTCGTTTGGATATAAAATTGTAGTTTCGGCTTCGTCATTAAGAACATGATAGTTGTTAAGTGGTGAATCTATGCTGTTGTGTGCAAAATCCTATTTTTGTCTATTGAACTTAATGTTGAAAGGATCGAAGATCTTGTCTGTGGTGTGTATCATAGCTTCTGCGAGATCTTTGGTTTCTTTCGAGAGATGAAGCACTTCCTAATGGGCTTTTAAGGATTTTGTGTACACCTTCAATGTTACCCAATAGCAATCTTGTTCCATGATAAGACAGATGCATACCTCCTTTGTTTGTGTTTGCTTTCGCCGCTGACCCATTTCTTAGCATGAAGGTATCGTCATTGTCGATAATTTGGCATTTATATGTATTGCTATTGGCTATTTTCTTCAGACCACAATTTAGGGAGTTAACTCTTTCTTGATTCCTTGTATCATCTGATCTTGGACACACCGTTGAAATGACAATTTTTGTTTGTGGGTAATCTGTTTTGATCTGCTTAACCAAAGAGTCATACTCATTGATACTATTAGAAAAGGTTTCATCCGAAGCACAGTTGTTGGTTCCGACATGCAAAATAATTGACTTGAGGGATTTGGATCTTATAATCCAATGTCGTAAACTCTTTATATATTATGGCTCTGCTTTTAATTTAGGAACAGCGCCCTCTATTCGTATAGATGAAGCCTGGTGGCGCACATGGAGGCGGCGGCGATGTATACAAAAGTCACATGTAAGAAAGTAGGTAGGTTCTTTGGTACCAACCACTTTGGATGACGTACAACCTCTATCCCTCTCTCCCCAGAGAAGAGCAGAGACTAGCCTAGGCCTAGTAGTAGGCCATAGCTAGTACTACTAGTAGTAGGAGTCTTCTAGTAGTAGTAGGCTAGCTAGCCTAGGCCTAGCCTGTAGGCCACCAAGCCTATTAGAGTAGGCCTATTAAATATAGCCTAGGCCTAGGCTAGTAAGTAGTAGTAGCCTAGTAGGGGTAAAACTTTTTTAGGCGTTTAGTTATGTAACTAATAATGTAAGTAGTAGTAGTACTTCGTTAGGCCTAGGCTCGTATTTATTATTCAAAGCTTTGTGTCCTTTCGGCATCAATCAAAAGTAGTTCTTCCTGTTCCGTAACTGATTTTTTTTTTTAAAGCCACTCGGACATTCTGTTGCATTTGTAATTTTGTATACTATTTTGTATTCCACATAGTTAGGTACCTAACATGAAAATTCAAACTTATTGAAACAGATCGAGTCATACATCAAAAAATGAAGAAAAAAAATAGAAATTTAATAACACAAAAATAATTAAAATTCGTCAACATGGTAATTGTTTTTTTTCATAAAAAATCAGTATAGGCATTTCAATGCATAAGAAAAAAAAAGTGTGGCAATGAAGTGCAATATTCTTAAAAATTGTTTGAAAATTATTATTTAAATTTATTATTTTTCCAAACATGAATCTACCTCTTCTCAACAACAACCAAACCCATTTACGTTATAACAACTTTTTCCCTACCCTCTGACAATTATTACAAATTGTCTTTCAGTCGAATTGATATTCACAAACATACTATACTTGCACACCCAAATCTACACCAGCTTGGGTAAAAACACGCACTCTGATTGGCCGCATTGTAAACTGACAACCTAGCGTACTAATATTCATACGGGTTATTGTTATTAATAACAAATATTTATTTGCAATCTTGTAAAATCGCTGTATTCTAACAACTTTAGTACCAAAACATAATTGAATGTTATAAATCAAACATTGTTTTATTTTATTTCCTACTTTTTAAAACATATTTAGAGTGATTTAGAGTGAATATTATGTATACAAAGGAGTCGACATAGACCGTCAAAGGCCTATTCTTTAACCAGGGAGATACATCCCTGCGTAACACTACATCCTATGCTATGCTAGGCCTAGGTAAACATGTGGAAAAAATACAAAATTTCAACATCTAAAAATTCCATTGTAACATCTATCAATATACACAAAACTTATGTCAAAATAATCGTAATAGCATGTAGTATATGGACTGAAACATGAAAATAATGGACTAACTCACTTTTTATGAAAAAAAGACGTGTTTTGATGAGGTATATTTTCGAATCGTTGTAACTCATGAAATAAACATCAGAAAAAAGAAAAAAAAATTTCCCAGCAGTAGAACAACTCCCTGTTGACATTTTGGTACCAATAATGTCATCATTATCTAACCAGAAGTAATTTTAAAGATTTTTTTAAAAAAGGACCTTCAGCGCGATCTGAATATCAGGTCACACTTTTTTGGCGACATCAAAAAGGGGCGTGTCACCATAAGTTGCAGGTACCTAACATAGTTTAAACTGGCATTGGGAGCTTTTGCTTGATGTAGTGGTCCAGTAATACAAATACTCTCTCACCAATAATAATAATATTATTTGTGCATGACTTTGCTTGTTGTTGTAACTCATCACTGGGATTGTGTTAAATACCGCCTGCAAACATCAATAATAACCTCTAAAAGTGGTCGTAGCAAAGCTTTACTTGTCGGCGCATCAAATCGTGACCAGACTTTTGTAAGTGTAGCAGCAACAGATGAACACCCATTACATTTCAATATAAAATGTGAAAACGGTTTCCCATGATAGGTGATAATGTCTCTAAAAAGCTTGAAACTACTCCTTCAACTTCAGCGGACAAACCAACAGCATTTTTATAACAAATCTTGCAAACTGCAGCAATAAAACTGCTATGCGGCCTTCATTGTGGCTTCATCAAATCAGATAAACTTTTGAAACTTTAAAAATTCAAATACATATATAATATTATCTCAACAAGCCATAACATATTTATTTTTATATAGTATAGTATGTACACTTACTATAAAGTTTGATTGCACTGAATTATAACATAATAATATTATAAATACTATAGGCATATAAATTCTTTTAACTATCTAAAGCAAATACCTAATATCTTCGCGAACATCATGCAATATTACTCGACATTCAGCATTCAAAAGCTATCGCGCCAATCGGTCTCCCAATCGGTACTGTTCTGACAATCTTAGCAGTCGTCTTATTGCCAATGCTGCACTCTGTCCAAATCTTCGCGATTAACTAGCTCCATAGTAATTTGAACATTTCTACTTTCATTGTATAGAAGTTCAAGCATCATGAAGAATGTAGTGTCGCTAAATAATAAATTAAACTATAAGCATTATGAGCTAGTCGCTATATTTACTTATAACCGGGGAAGAGTGAAACATTTCAATCTACTATTATAATTAATCATCGATACTGTAGAATACTTATAGTGCCGTCCTTTACGATTGAGTTTACTGTGCCATCCTTCAAGGTCGTCGTTTGTGCGCAAATGTTAGGAATATCAATCAGTCTCAAGATTTTGTTTGCCAATTCTCCAGTTTCTGGAGTTTCACTCATGCCTTGCTAAAGAGCCATTGCATCAACAACTAATGCTGAATTTAGTTGTATCACTTTTAAATAAAAAGAAGGAATGTTAATAGTATAGAGAGTCCTTGATCTTCTGCTTTCTCGAACTCATCTCCATCGATATATCTCGCAATGAACTTTATCAGTCCATGTTCATCCTTGTCCTTGATTAACTCTTGGTCCGTTCCACCAATCTTTAAAAGGTTACAAAGTTCTTGGAGCTGGTTCTTTCCCAGATCATAGAGTTTCCCCCTGATATCTTTCGTTAACTGGAATAACTTTTAGGCCAGGTTTTGTTGCTCTATGCTTAAATTCTCTAAGTTGTAATTCTTTGTTCAACTTCTTTAATAAAAGTATGGTCTTGGCAGGATCGCCAAATTTGTTATCCGGGTCCCAAAATGCAAGTGTTGGTGTCTCAGTATCTGACTATTTAATGATAATAAGTCAAATTCCAGAGACCCAACCTTAGCTGCAAAGGAGGTCATGTGATACTCCACAGGTCCTTGAACTAAATTTTATAGGGGTCTAATTTCGGTGCTGCTTACATTAAGAATATGCTTTCTGCATAGTACATGTTTGCAATGAAAAGCGTCTATAAATACTTTGTGCATGGCTAATTCATCATCTGTACCTACTGTTAAATTGCTAAAATTCTTAACACCATTGCTAATTAAATTATACTTTAAGAAAGTGTAGAATTCTGCAAATGCTAAAGGGTAAACAATTTATGGAGGCTCATTGTCCATTTTAGTAATTAGCTAGGTTTTTGTATACCATTAGCGTGAGATAAGTTTTGTCTAAATTGAAGGTCTTGTCGATCCCTGGAACTATTTTTCCGTAACAGAATCATTTATTTGGTCTTTCGTAAAAAGCATAAATGCAGGTGCTTGTCCTTTTATGAATACTGCCTTTTGAAAGAAGTCATCACTGTCCGTCAACATGTTCAAAATTTCTAAAGACTTCATCAGCATAATTTTGGCTGTATGATTTACAAATTTCATTGTTTGTGTCCATATTGCTTTTAAACGTTTCATCATTGGTGAAATCAGTAAACCAGTTATGGAAAATCGTACGCTGAAAAACTGTAATCTTCACTTTTGTTTGTAAATGTTGACGCAGATGGTTTATTAGGTGATTTCTGTCTGGTTGGTTGTCGATTATTCTGTTTTTGTAAAGCCTCTTCGACTGTCAGGGAATCTTTATCAGATGATGACATCTATTAAGAAATAATAAGAAAGTAACGCAAAACAAAAAAAATAATAATATTGCTGTCGTTTAAATTGGGATTGGCATAGTGTTGAGCATGTATTGACTCGTTCCATAGTAAAGTGTCCCTTTAACAAAGGTGTACCCTGGTTACCCAAATGCGAGGTTCCCCTGTGTAGATGGTCTCAGTGCACTGCATGTTGAGAAGTACATGCTGTAGTCTGAATTACTAATGTTTTATCCATTGAAATATGTAGTACCTTGATACCTAAGTGCATGGTTTAGGACTACTGGTTAATGTTATAACTTCTGGTTTCGAGAGAGCCAACAATGGCACCAAATTACTAGGAATAGTCCATGTTTTCTTTGCTTTTTCGAAAATTCCCTTCACATAATTGAGATTGGACTCTCTTGTTTATTTAGTTGCACTCTTGGTTGAAAGTTCTGTTTAGAATCCTGAAACGGGCATCTGTGATACCGTTAATGGTGGATAGATAGACATTTATTGGTCTTTGGAGTGCTATGGCGAGTGCATGAATAGTCCATGCCGAAGAAAACGCACTATCTCTTGATTTTGAAATACTAACATTGAGCATTGACCACAAATTACTTTTGTTTTCCAGTTTGTTATAGGCATTCAAAAGGTGGTAAACATTATTGAGTAGATGGAGCTGGAAGTTGATAGCATTATCAAGTTGGGTGGCAGTGCTGTTACTTTTAAAGAGCAATTTGAAACACCAAATTTAGATGCAATCAAGCAAGCTGCTGTTATGGTTTCTAAAATTAAAAAGAAAATTATCATTGTACATGGTGCTGGGTAATGATGCAGTTTATACCGTATATAATCCCATGCTCAGTAGAGATGGATCCAGGAGGGTAGTGCTTGAGTTGCACCAGCCCCCTTTGACAGCTAAAATGATTTTTGTTTTGCTTTTTTATATTTACAATATTTTTGACAGACTATTAAAATTATTATGTTGGCACTTCCCTGTTAAGAAAAATCCTGGATCCACCCCTGTTGAGTAAAATCGGACCCACTTTATTTAAATTTTAAGGCTACATTCAGACAAAATAGTTTGGTAAATTCTACAGTAAAAAGTGTATAAAAAGCAATTCATGAATGGAATCGTCTGTCTGATGGGATTATAAAATTCATTCCATAAATATTGTAAAGAATGAACTGGAAAAATTTTCAGTATCAAATAGTTTTTAAAAAGCATCAAGTAAAAATATAGTGTGCCCCTGTACTTTTTTTCCAGATCTCTTGGCAATATTCATTTCAACATTTTATATTATGCATAACATTTGAATGTTTAATTTTCATTTGAGTAAGATCATCGTACTGCAGGATATAGTCCCCCAGTCTTTAACCAACTAATATTCTAACACACTTTCTTCTTTCAAAGGTCATTTGGTCATTTTCAGGCAAATAAATACTGTGTAGCTCAAGGGTGGAGTGGGCACACTAACTGTGACTTTGTACGCAATGGCTTTGCACTAACACGGATATCAGTTCTTAAGGTAAAAAACTATAGGTGTATAATACAAATTTATCCAATATACTTTGAACCTAAATTCTAATAATTCCTTTTTACTATGAATTCAATTTGTTAAAATACCATATGGGCCAATCAAAATCATGGAAAAGGGCAAATTAAAGAATTGCATGTATAAAAATAAATGAGCCTTTTGTAATTGTATATATTTAGGGGATCTGAAAACATGATTTCAATTGTTAGCATTAGTATCTATTTTAAGTTCTACTGTTCAAAATGACTTATTTTCAAATAGTGTCTTATCAAAATAATAATTGCTTAATTATGATATACCTTTACCTGCCACCTACAGGCATGAATCCTAAAATGATAAGGACAGATTTGAGCTAGTAATTGTATAAAATAGGCCTACATGTAGAAGACTTATGTGTTCCTAATGACCGACTCATTAAAACCAGTTCTTGTTTTGTACACTAGCGCTTTTTAGTTTAACATGCTATTTCTTAGTACATAAATACCTTCAGCGAGATATGTTTTGACGTTTATAAAATTCCTTACCCTCGGTTCTAAGTTCCGGGAAAAATGGCCGCCAATTTACTATGAAGTTCCTCTCTCATTGTTAATAAAAAGGCTAATTGATGAGGTAGTACAGTAGTAGAGAATTCAGAGATAAAAATCTGTGAATTCTGTTTTATGATATTGAAATATCTCCGTCAAATTTTCAATGATAGTTAGCCCAAGTACATTATGGTCTGTCGACTGAAGCAAATCAAATGGCAGTCATGGTTCGGTGCGTTGCAATCTTACCGACTAGGCCTGGTCTAGGCAATGGAAATCCCCGTAGAAAAACACTTTCAAATGTTATTTCATTTAATTCATTTGAAATAGTCTGGTACAAGATACTAGTATAGTGAGATTGTTTATTGTATAATAATCACCGATTATTCGTGAAAAATGTTGTACTCTCTTGATAGTTTACCTGTACATTCAAGACGAAATAAAGTTTGTGAAAAATTAATTTGTCTTTCTAAAGCATAATTTATATATTCCTCCAAATTCCTTTGTGTGAGTAATTATGATGGGTTTTTTTTTACAGCTCAACCATATAATTGTTGAAGAGCTGGTTAAGCATGGTTTACCAGCAGTCAGTTATTCTGTAAGTAACACAATTTTATTTTCTCTATATCCTTGTATCACCTCGGACACTACCAACATAGGTATATTGTGCTTAAAACAATGTGTGATTAAAGAAGACATTTCTGTTGTTATAGTGTATTGGAAGTTGGGAGACAGCTAACAGGAAGATAGTCAAATCAGACGTAGACTCTATAAGCAGCCTTTTGAAAGCAGGGTTTATCCCAGTTGTCAATGGTGATTGTGTACTGGATCAAACATTGGGATGTACCATCCTAAGTGGAGATTCAATAATAAAGGTTATTTTTATACATTTTGGAAACACGATGAATGTTTTGTAATTTTTATTTCAGCTGTTGCTTTTATAGATTTTTTGGGTGCTTTTCCAACTTTCGTAAGTCCTTGATTGACACCGAACCTTCCCGACATCTAAAGACAAGGATTCAAGAACATATGAATAGGGAAAAAAATTCACATATATACAAACACAATAATAAGAATTGCCTAGATCAATCAATCAATAGTTACAAATAAAAAATAAATGAAGCCCTATATATACAATGGAATAAACCTTCTCTAACTTGTTACAAAATCCATTTGATCATTTAAATACTCACCAGTATAGAGGTATATATAACTAGAACCTCCCAGACCGTATTTAATTGCACTGATGATGTTGTTCAGCATAACAACGAAACATGTTTGCAAAAAACTCTAATTTATCCTAATTTTATTATGCTGTCAGAAGTTCAGCATCATTATTCATGATATCAGGTGTCAATCATGGACTTATAAAAGTTGGAAAAGCTCTCGAAAAAATCTGTAAAAGCAGCAGCTGATATAAACTACTTAAACAGGTTATTATATATTTCAAATTTGTCTTTGTTTAAAGATGTATTGTCCCATTGACTAATTCCAAAAAAAATTGTTTTTTAATATTTTGAAAAAAAATCATTTAACTGAAATACAGACGTTTTTTTGTTCAAAAAATAACTTTGAAAGTCAGTCAAAGTTTTCGATCAAAACATATCTCATAATGCAACGCGCTTGTTTGGCTACTATGTATGCATAATCATAAAACTTCCTCGCGATCTGTGTGAAAACACCTTCCCAACGGTGACGAGTTGTAAACAATCCTAATTAGCATCATGCATAATGCATACTCGTGGTTTGAAGTCTTTGTTTACTTTCGCTTGCGATGATTTTCCAGGCGAAATGTAATCAAATTAATTTACCTGTTAATTACGTAAACTTATTGTTTTTGGCTTGAATTTTCGACTTAAAGTGAATAACTTTAATAATAATATGATAAGGCCAATTTAAATTTAGAATATTTGACCTTCATTTTTAGTTTTTGGAGTGGAGTTGTGGCTTGGTGTTTATGATGCTTGGCTACCACTCCAAGGGTCCTGGGTTCAAGTCCCGTCACATGTCAGGATTTTTTCTAAGGACCAAATTACTCCACTCCCAAAGACTTGTAATAAGACTTTGTTTATGTAGAGCATCTTGTGTATATGTTTGTCTTGTAAACCTCTGAGGGTCCCTAATGATCAGCAATAGCTGGATGGATCACCCTCATTAAATATGTTTCAAGGGACAATACATCTTTAAGGTATGCTTTTTACCTGTAATAAATTTGAGAACCGCAGTTTTGAGCTAGGACTTTCCGAGTGTTTTGAAGGATTCTTTTCAATGGGGATCCAAAATAATCATTCAAATTTAATGTCTAACTGAGCTGTTTTGTCATTAATTTGTTCTTCAGGAATTAGCTGAAAATCTAAAACCAAATCGAGTTATTTTCCTGACAAATGTTGCTGGCATTTTTAACAAATCTCCAGAAGAAGATGGTGCTGTTCTGTTGCCGAAGGTGATTTTATCTAAAAATGGAGAGCTCCAAACAAACATCAAGACATCAAAGTTAACTCATGATGTTACTGGTGGAGTTGCTAAGAAACTGGAAACGGCACAAGCTATTGTTTTAAATAGTATGGGCCGGACACCTGTGATTATATGTAAACTAGATTCTAAAGATGCTGAAAAGGTGTGTTGTTATGGTAATGATGAATTCACAGGAACATTAATCTGTCTTTCACAAGCATCATGACTAAATGTTAAACAAAGGTAAATATATTTTAGAATTTAAATTCCTCTGTTCCTTGCGAATATAAGCCTTTAAAAAAAAAAAAAAAAAAATCTGTATCTTTTGTCCATTTTGGCATTTCAATTCATGTTGAAACATCTATAAAGAGTATATAAGCAAGGATAACCATACAGTATGAAAGGGTTTGATGAAATGATTTTGACAATAAGAAATCTTTTACAAATACTGAAATATAGTGTAATCGCACATGTCAATTATAAGGACTGTATAACCACACACAGAACGTCTTACTCGTTTGAGTTGCCTATGTCACGTGACTTATTACTCATAATCTAAGGATAGAATCTCAGCGTAACATTACTATGTTTGTGTTGCTAAAGTAACATATGACAGAGAGCCCTATACTAATTTTGATCCCAAGTACTGTCAAGTATTGTTTAATTGATACATGTGACTGCACAGTGTTGGTTACATAGAATCCAAAATGTACCTTCAGTTTAAATCACCCATTTACGAGGCTATTTAGAGTAACAGATGATTCAATCATAATATGTAGGCATCTGATATTTGCTATCCTTATTTTGCAGATGAATGAAAGGCTTCAGTTGACAGTACGATATGCAGTCCATGATGCTCACCAACAAGTCTGCCTAATGTCAGGTCGGTTCTTGCATCTTTATTTACTACACGTTCACATCTCTCAACTGTGACTCAATCAAATGCAACCAAGTGAATTGTGGTTCATACAAGTATAGGTTTGTGGATGTGCTGCTCCATTCTTCAACAGAACAGTTTATACTACATAATCTATTCATTATTTAGCTATTAATTTTTCTCACAAATTAAGTTCTCATCCTGTCTCCCTAACATAATACTCTTATGGCAGTTCAAGCATCATGCCACATGCTTTGTTTTATTTTTTATATGGAGCTGAGGTATAGTTGTTTTTAAGAGTGTATTCAGAATACTGTATATTCTGTGGGCTTATGTAAAAAAAGAACCATTTTGACTCTAAATAATCGAGATGAATATCTAGCAGGAGTTATGATCTAGCCGTGTAAAATACACCGTTATTCCATAAAAAGTCAAAGAAATAATAATATGATACGTTGCAACAATCTGCTAGGAAAATACCCAGACCTGGCGGATCTTGACGATCGTCGCTGCTCATGTCAGTCTTGTGTAACTGTGCCTACAGTAACATTTATTAAGCATTTAATACCACCACAATGCGAAGGAGGACAAGCTTGCGTATACAGGCCTGGCGAGTAAATGAAGCAAAGATACTATAGCGCTAACATTTCAGGTACCCCGTAACGGAGTGCATCACTATTGAATTACAAACGGATACAATGGCATAAGCCTGGGAACAATAAAATAATAATTAGTAATTCAAAACACAGCGGAAGTGGAGTATTTCCTGCCCATGCGTAACTTGCGACTAATGTATGCTAAGTTAAAATAAGGATCATATTGTCACAACAACAAACTGGATTATAAAAATTATTATCTGCATACTTTAAACACCATTTAAATCATGACACCACAGTTAATAAGATTATGATTATCGACATACGGACTGTCATGTCAGAAATCATAAAATTATGATTATCGACATCCCTTTTAAATAAAACTAAAAGAAAAATTGTATAATATGGACTGTCATGTCAGAAATCATAAAATTTATTTTAAAAACATCAACTTTGCATGGAGTTCACTGATAATACTAAACCAACTGTTTGCCGAGGACTATTCTGTTTTTGTCCGACTCAAATTGTGTTCTGTAGTCCGATAGCTGGGTTTTAACTCTAAATTATTTATCAACAACTTTTCTCACTGCTTTTTCAAATTGTTTGGAAACAATTTGGTCTTTGTTCAGTTTTCGAATATTGATTATGCCTTTCACAAAGCTTTTGCTCCTTATTTTGACATAATATTGATCAATAATTTTTAACAGTATGTGGCTTGCATCTCCTGATAGTGTTCCATTTATGAATCGTACTACACATTCAAAACACAGTCATTCTTCAAAATTGTAACTGTCAAGAAATCATGCATACTTTCAGTCCGAAATCTATTAATGTCATCCATAGGCTTGACTTCACCACTTTCTCCATAATGCTAAAGATGCTATATGCAGTAGCATTAACCCTAAATAATCCACCTCTGTATGTTTATCCACTTTTCAGTGTAATGTTGTTCATCTTATCATCTGTCTTAAAACAATTCAGCACTTGTACATATGCTTTTGCAACTGCGGTGGATTGTCTTTTGTATCGCTTAACCAATGCAAAAGACACATAACCAGCTACATACTGCACAATCTGCTCCTCATGTTCGTCAAGAGTGGAAGTATTCATTCTTTCTTTCAATGGCGGGACTTCATGAGGCAAGATAAAAAAAAAAGCATTCTTCTTCTGTGTATTTCCTTATTCAAAAGGTCACTAGACTGTGTGGCAATTTGTTTTTGGTCCGCTACTACAATGGCTGCGATAATCTTCTTACAAAGCTCTACCTTAAATTTATTTAACCCTGAGTTCTTTTTCTTGGTTGGTTGGTGCTCCAAAACGCTCAACAAATTCACTTAGTTCTCAGAGTCCAAATACAAAGGATTTCTTCTTATAGTTGACAATACATCTTTCCAGAATTTGATCAACTTGTATAATTGATTCTGGTTGTGGATTAGTTTTATCTATCTTCTTTGGTTTTGATGTACTACGCTTTTTCCCTACACTTAATAAATAAAAAATGTAATTAACTTACTTAATAGTTAGTAAAGTATTCGTAATGAACAGTGTTTATTGCCTTGTAATTTAACATCTCTATTGAATAACATTAAAAAATGTGTAGATTAATGTACATACGTTTCTTGTAGTCGATTCATTACTTGTAGTTAAGAGCTCAAAAAGTTCTGCTTCATTTTCGTTCATTTACAGAAATCATAGCTAAAACCGCCGTTCATGTCAACGCAGGCAACTGCCAAGCACAGTAGAACTATGCCGCCTAGGCCTAGCTAGTTACTGTAGGCCTAGCTAGATCTTAAATAATAACGAAGTAAAATCTTACAAGTTATTTCCAGTTTTTCCTTTTCATTAATTCAATTTCAAATTCAGGGGTCAGTGTGTAAGTACCCCAGTTAGCATCAGTTAAGTCTTGATCTTTTCAAGGATAGATTATAGATAGATTATTATCAGGGCGGTTGGAATTATCATTAAAGGGCAAAATAACAGTTGTTTCTCCAGTTCAAATAAGCACTAAAATGTAATTCTGTTGAAATACTATTGAAATATTAAAATGTTTTCACCCGCTTTTTTTTCCTCAATGAATCTCCGCAAATGTCTGAATTTGTGTCTTTTGCAGGTTGACTTTATTAGCATCAATCAATCTTTTGCATATGTTGATATTACCATATATAGCATCAAAAGGCAATTCTGTTGAAATACTATTGAAATATTAAAATGTTTTCACCTGCTTTTTTTTCCTTAATGAATCTCTGCAAATGTCTGAATTTGTGTCTTTTGCAGGTTGACTTTCGCATCAATCAATCTTTTGCATATGTTTATATTACCATATATAGCATCAAAAGGCAATTCTGTTGAAGTACTATTGAAATATTAAAACGTTTTTGTGTTTTCATAGTTCGGATTTTCAGACATAATATCAAAATATTTCATTTATATTGCCTGTTTGAGCAATATCATAGTTATTGTTCTGCATACAATGTCAGATTGATTTTTGTCTTCCCTGTTTTGTGGTACTTTTTTGTTTTTTTGATGCAAGTACAGATTTTTTCCATGCGCAAATCTTTTGTACCAACTTGGCCTAAAGTTACAGAATGTCGACATTGTTGTATCTCATCACCTTCGAACCTCTACCTTTGTTCTTGATTAATGAAAACATTCTTGCCAAATGCTTTCGCAGTTGGTATTCTTTCGGCGGTCCAAGAATTTCACCACTCACACCGCAATACGAATGCCCCAGTCGGTCCCTCTGAATCATTACCTCGAGTTCCGAAAACCAACTCAATAGAACCAAGGTCCTATTCCATTATTCCATTGGCATAAGTATAGATTGTTATCATACACAAATCTTTTGCACCGACTTAGCCTTAAGTTTACAGAATGTGCCCATGAAGAATATTAAAGACTAATTTTTCCTAAAAAATATGTCTGCAGATGCCTCTCTCTGTGTTTTGACTTTAGCATCAATGAAGATTTTGCAAACACTGATGTTATCAAATAAACACTAAAATACAATGCTGTGGAAATGCTATTGAAATATTAAAATGTTTTCACCCGCTTTTTTTTCCTTAAAGAACTATGCAAATGTCTGGATTTGTGTCTTTTGCAGGTTGACTTTAGCATCATTCAATCTTCTGCATACGTTGATATTACCATATATAGCATCAAAAGGCAATTCTGTTTACTAGTACTATACTTTTTGTGATAATTAATTAACAAACCATCACTGCAGCATTGGCAATGCCAACGTTTTCCAATGTCTCTCATTGGTGAGATTTATGATCGGAACCCCCACCCTTCTGACCCACGCTTAGAAAGCAGCATTCTTTTCGTTTCTTTATTGTTGTCTTTTTTTTGCTTAAGAATTCTCATTTCTTGTATTTGTATGATATTCATCTCCTCTCTATGCTTTGTTTGTGGTGTACAAAGTTCATCCTTGTGTTGTGTTTGCGTTTATTGATCGCGCACGTTGTGTTGTTCAATTTGTTTTTGAAATTTTGACTGACAGATAATTTTTATGGTGATGATGATGGTAATCTTTTCAAGATAATGCGGCAATATTGTGTTAATGATGGGTGTGGTGTTAGTGATGGAGGAGGTGATGATGCTGGAGAAGTTGATGGTGATCATGCTGGAGATGATGGTTAGAATGTTGGTAACGGAGAGGTGCTGGAGATGATGGTAATCTTTTTAAGATAATGCGGCAATGTTGTGTTAATGATGGGTGTGGTGATGGAGGAAGAGATGATGGTGAGAATGTTGGAAACGTAGATGATGCTGGAGAAGTTGATGATGATGGTGATGTTAGTCTTTTCAAGATAATGCGGCAATGGGATGGGATATGTTGGTGATAATGCCGGGTGTGGTGTTGTTAGAGGAGGAGCTGTTGAAGTTGATCCTGGTGGTGATGCTTGAGCTGGTGATGGTGCTGTTGATCGTTTCGGTCGTTTCTTTTGGTCAAGAACTGGAATTAGGGAAATGTCTCTATAGTTTTCTGTTTTTTTCCTGTCGCCTTTTATATTTATTGGTATTATTTTTTTTATTTTTTAAAAACTGCCTTATAAGTGCTGGTTCAGGTTGAGCTTTTCGCATTTGAAATTTGTATTCAACAGCAAAGTGGTCAGATTCAAGTGGATTGTCTGCGGTTTGTATTAACGAAAGACTGTCAGACGGATTCATGTAGAAGTGATCAATAAGAGTTCCTTCTGTTGGATCATCCAATGAAGGTCGAGTGAACGTTGGGACTAATTGAAGAAGTCCATCAACAAATCAATCAAGCAAGTAAATTCCTTTACTGAAAATCCTTTTCTGAAAATTGTGGTGAAGTCGGATGTTTCTGGTTGAGTTTCTATTGTTTCCAATGGCACTAACTGCTTTAATGTGAAATGTTGCATCTGAGTGGAATGGCTATAAAGCATAGTGTACAACATGTTTCTTAACAGGCATAATGAAGTGAATCTTATGTGTACTTGGGAATGCTTGCGCTCTTTCCAGCATTCATCTACTATGTTTCGTTTTCCATCTATTGTTTCCTTTTCAAAAAATGCAAATCCTTCAATTGCATCAACAACAAATTCATATAATAGCCATAAATAAAAACAAATTGCCAAAGCCTTACCTCGAATCTCGTGAGATCAGTAGATCTCAACTGCTTGATGCTTTTGTACACCTCCACATTCTTATACGATCATTTTTGTTCACCTGCGCTTGTTTACTGTTTGTAGCTCTAGCCATTAGTACTTCCTGGTTCACGTACTGTACTAAATATAAGTAAAATCTTCTTTATAGCTATTTTTGTTATACTTTTAGTGTGGTCAAACAATAAAATGTTTATTTGTTAACCAAATGCATTTTATCTTGAATAGTATGGTAAAAAAATGTTAAACTACAAAATAATGCAAGGTGATAAAATTAGCTATCGACCTCGCGAAAATACGATCAATAGCCAACTCCATTATTTTTTTAATCAGTCCTGATTTGGTGAAGACACCAAAAACCACCAGACTGAAAAGTGAGATAAAGAAGTTGCTTAATTTCCATGACGTGTCCTTCATATTGGTCTATCCTTTCTTTTAATTGACAACATTGCATATTATTTTGTAAGGTGTCAATTTTTTGGTCTATCAATTTTGCTGCACCACCTAGACATTCCCAAACTGAATTTTAGATTTTTAGTAGTCTCCGCCTGGTTATCTTTACACATTAAGTTTGTTTCACATACTTTCTTAATAGAAGTGTCCCCATCTCCTAAATATTCTGTATATCATAAACATCGTTTATTCACAACCTTTCATCTTTCAATGCCAATACACTGCCTCACTTTTAAGTGATTTACAAACACTTATCACAATAATTGTGATTCTTAATCCTAGCAAAAGTAAAAAAGATAAAAATGAAGAATTTACAACTACTATACATTAACAATGCATTTTCAATAAACTGATGATGCTTCTAGTCTGATCTGTCGGCACTGTGGTGTTGAGAGTACTGTGTTTTACTGCATCATCAACAATTTCCTCCAACCTCTTTTTTTTCCTCTATCGAATCATGCCATTTTTTGACTCATATCATCAAAAACATGATGAACTACAGTGTAAACACATATCAACCTATAAACAGACAAGAAGAGGAAACAAGAAAGGAAAACATCAGACAAGCTCTGGATTATGCATTTCATAAAGTCTGCAACAAAAAAACAAAAAACATCTTCCAAAAACTTAAAATAAAAAAAAACTGATTGAGATGTTTGTTTTTTAAAAAAGAAGACTATTCTTCTTCAAAGCACAGAAAAAGATAGAACTGGAATAGTACCCAAAATATAGAAAAAGAAGAAACTTAATGGTGGCTACATTTACAAAGTTCAACTGCCAACAAGGAGAATTGGAGGAGGCCTTGAAGAAACAGGATTGAAACAAGCCCTTAAAACAAGAACTTACTGTAGAACATCAGTCTGATGTCCAAGAGAACACAAAAAATACAGACGTCAAGAAAGTCAATTCACATTATTATGAGCTATCATCGCAGTCCATCCACATTCTAATTTTGGACACTTAAAATCTTCAGAAAGGAGGGGTCATCCTGGTTTAAAGTCAGAGAATCCATCAGGATTAGAAAATCCAAAAACTTGTCGTATATTTGTTATGACATCATACTGGCCTAGAGTAAAATCAAGGGGTGGGTGGTAATGATGATCATGCAGTGAAACACAGAGCCATCAACAACACCAAGGTGACATAAGACCATACTAAAAATAACATCATCGGTCTGTTTGAACGTTCGCAAAACATAGTACTTGCTATATTTTTACTTATTAAAATCATCCTGATAGTGTTTTTAAATCTAATTTCATAACATTAACAAGGGACTTAAAAACTTGTCGCAGTATCACCAACTAACCTGCATGATATCTGTACATGCAAAGGTATGGCTACTAGCCTCTGGTATGTTTAATTTGTATATCCACTATCCTGCATTGCAGACTGTCTATTTGTGGGATCCGGTATTGCATTAAACGCCATTAAACACTCCTCTTGTAAAAAATCCATCATAATTAATCAATTTAATCTTTGAAATTGTCAATTGATGTATTTTGATGTTTTATAGTTATTTTTTGGTTTCATATGATCAACATGAGATTGCCAAAAATGAATAAAAGTGGTTGTTTACCACACAAGGGAAAAAACCCAATCCATTCCTATCCACAACTGATTTCTGTCTTTGTCCTTTAATATTTTGTACTACTTGTACTGTATCAACAAATCAATTGCCTGTCTTTCAGTCAGAAGCAATGTTTAGTTTTCTACTCATTGTATATCAGCCAAAAAACTATTTTCAACAGTATCCAAATATCCATTTGATATGTAAGAAAACGTACCTTTCTGTATTTAAATTTGATGTCCAGTTCTCTTCTCATTGTGGCATATGTGGCATATGCAAGGGAAACCACCCAAGATTTCCACAAACTGAAACTACATAATCAAAGATTTACAATGCTGAAAAAAAATATCTTGATACCATGTCTACTTCCAGAGATATCTCAGTCTTGTGTTGTCTTGGTGTTTTGAGAAAAATGCTTTTAAAGTTAAGTAATTAAAAGACAAATACAAAAAAATAAACAGGGAGTTGAAGTTTATGCCTAATTGTTTTATTTCAATGAAACTTTGCACCTTCGTTAAATAACTATTGTTCTATTATTATGCAAAATTTTCCATTAAAATCAACCCAAAGAAATACTTTCAATTTAAGCATAAAACATGATAGGTTTTATAAAAATCATACATAATTTACACCATCTTTTTAACCAACATATAAAATGTTAAAATGTATATATTTATTTGTCTCAAAATAGAAAAAACACCAATGTAATGTAAATAAATATTGTTTCAGCTATCATTTTCTGTAAAAATAAAAAAAATGTAATTTTTCAGCCTTTTATTGGCTGTTTCTACAAATCTACACATGCAATTTCGCTTGCATGTGCCACATATGATGGTTCTCTGGATCGCCCACAAACTGTTAACCACAAGGATCTCTCACAGTTCTGAATTATATTGGCACTTACATCCAAGAAATTTGGTTGAATTCTGTCTCATTATGGTTATTTTCTAGATAATATGAGAACTACTTTAGTTATCAGTCTCAAGACTGCCTTTCAACACCTCACTAACTTGTATTCTTGAAAGCTTTCTCATTGCACACAGCATATGTAAACATGAGACCGCATCAGGTAGAACTCGAATTATCATACCACCAAGTTCCTTAACTGCAAACTTAACTGCTCAAGGCAAAAGTAAACTGCATTCCGCACAGGCCAGTTGAATGTTTTACCATCTCTCTTTGTCACAATCTCTCTTGATAACGATGAAGATAATGCAACAATTTCCTTGTTAAGTATTGTGTTTTAATCCTGACACTTTGAACATAGTGGAGAGTGTAAGTTTGAAAATCTTCTCACTAAAGTAATTTACAAATCATCACGAGTTTACAACCTTTTCCGCATAGCAGGAAGTTCACTAAGCATGGGACTATGTAGCAATTGTCTCGGTCAGCCAAGTCGTTTTCCCCAGTTGTATAATTGCAACCTCTGGCGATTCAGGCCAAGCAATAAGAAAGATGGGTAGTGATGAAGTTTAAGACCCCCTCTACATCTGTAGCTAATAACAAAGTTGTGTAGCCTCAGAATAAAGGAGCTCGAGCGCCTGAAATGGCATACCGTAATATACATATTACAGTTGAATAATAGTCAATTTTTACTGACATGAGAAACGGGTCTGACCACATAGCTCCCTCTATTGAAAACTATGATAGAAGGAATTCCTTTGAAAATTCAGATTATTACACAGTACTACTAGTCTCACAATACTGTTGAAAAAATTATACAGTTTTTTAAAATTGTTCTATCATCTTCGTTCTGAAAATTCATCGTCAAAAGGAACTTCATCATCTATAAATCCTGTGTAGTTCTCGCTTTTCTCTGGATATTTGTCTCTAATCTTCCACACACAACAAGCTGGAATTGCTATTCTATCTCCTTTTCTGAGTTTTGAGTATACCCACCAGATGTAACAACGATATGCTATATACCTATATGTTCTGTAAATGAAGCAGAATAACTGTGTAAGCATAGTGAATAGGCTTAGTAATGTTACTGGCATATTCACTTGGGACTTTAATGTAGTATTGTTTTTCTGTTGATTATTTAGTTTATTTTGTGAGAACAGGCATTGCCATTAACAATAACATTTATTATTGTTTTCTACTGAAAATAAGGGATCGATTACGATTTAGTTTATGCCATTCTAAAGCGACCGCCCACTACGGTCGACGATCATTTAAGTAATTTACAAATCATCGCGAGTTTACAACCTTTTCCGCATAGCAGGAAGTTCACTAAGCATGGGATTATGTAGCAATTGTCTCGGTCAGCCAGGTCGTTTTCCCCAGTTGTATAATTGCAACCTCTGGCGATTCAGGCCAAGCAATAAGAAAGATGGGTAGTGATGAAGTTTAAGACCCCCTCTACATCTGTAGCTAATAACAAAGTTGTGTAGCCTCAGAATAAAGGAGCTCGAGCGCCTGAAATGGCATACCGTAATATACATATTACAGTTGAATAATAGTCAATTTTTACTGACATGAAAAACAGGTCTGACCACATAGCTCCCTCTATTGAAAACTATGATAGAAGGAATTCCTTTGAAAATTCAGATTGTCTCACAATACTTTTGAATAAATTATCCAATTTTTAAAAATTGTTCTATCATGTTCGTTCTGAAAATTCATTGTCAAAGGAACTTCATCAGCTATAAATCTTGTGTAGTTCTCGCTTTCCTCTGGATATTTGTCTCTAATTTTCCACACACAACAAGCTGGAATTGCTCTTGTATCTCCTTTGCTGAGTTTTGAGTATACCCACCAGATGTAACAACGATATGCTATATAGCTATATGTTCTGTAAATAAAGCAGAATAACCTTGTAAGCATAGTGAATAGGCTTAGTAATGTTACTGGCATATTCATGTGGGACTATAATGTAGTATTGTTTTTCTGTTGATTATTTAGTTTATTTTGTGAGAACAGGCTTGCCTAGTTAACAATAATTGTTTCCTACTAAAAAAAGGGATCGTTTACGATTTACTTTATACTATTCTTTGAATAATCAGGAAAGGATTCTGAATTGAATAAGAAAATTGTTATTCCCTATTTCACAGCATCGACACCAAGTCGTCCTACGAAGTCGCCACTCTGCTGCTGCATAACGCACAGTGGGCTGCCTCGGCGTATTTACATTACTGCCTTCTATAGGCCTAGCTTCTGGCTCAAATGCATAGCCATGTCTTGTAGCTTTCGCTAAATTCGACATACTATATGCCCATATGTATTATTTTTATTGAAGCATTTATTTTTTAGAATTTTTTAAAATACCCCCTCTAGAATGACATTTTGCTGGGTTCCCCAGGACATATTCCCACAGATCATTTACCCTGGTATTTTTCCTCCTGGACATAGTTAAATGAAGAGTTTTATAAACACAGTATTCGGACCCAATTTAATTTAATTTAAATATGTTTGAATAATGATAAAATATAATGCGGGGAATGTCATAAGGGGAACGGACCAGGGGGAAATGTCACAGAGAGAGGGCGGGGAGGGGTGCGCCAGCCTGGGGAATGTCTAGGTCGTGGGTGGGTGGGTTGTTTAGGGGATCAGGGTTTCTAGCAACAGCTATCCTGCTCCCACTGTGTACATATAAATCCAAAGATATTGAATGGAAAATCAATTTAGGTTTAGAACATTTTCAGTCTCAATCAAGGCATGATGAGAATGTCTGTTTTGATGAAGTTGAATAAATTCATTTTTTAATAAATAAGGTGTTTATGATACAGGTAAATTGAATCGCATTCTTAACTAACAAAGGATTTCAATAACTTATTTCCAATCATGCAAAAGCTAAACTTGAGTTTTGAATAGATGGAATGTTCATAGGTCTCGTTTCATTCTTTCTTATTGTGTACATTGTATTGTTTAGATAGCTAAGTACAGGGATTATTGTATTATTGTTGATGTTAGTCAAATTATTTGTATTTTTCTTGTTCTTTTGTTGTAGTAATTAGTCCAAGAGGAATGAATAGTATTTTATTAACTCACAGATTGAATAAGGACTTAAAGGGTGGCCAAACGGCTAGATTTCCATCAATCTAAGTGGTTGGGATAACAGTCGCATGATTTTCGTCTGCATAATTCACAAGTCTTGTTGGCGTTTCTGCAACAGATAACAATTATTTAAAAAAAATTTCATCAGAAAGTATGATTATTAAAGAATGATCACCATATTATTATTAGGAGCATCATTTGCAACTGCCAAAGAATAGGCCAATTGGCAAAGAACATGTATGTTAATGGCATAAAAAATAGCTACTGCTTTTTTAGCATACTCAAGTATATTTTGTTTGAGGTCAGCATTGAGCACCAAACGTGGTTGACTATTAACCCTAACTTTATGTCATCCAGACTGGTGTTTGTCTTGTATTTTGTTTTATACCGCAAGAGTGTACGATAATTGACATTGTTTAGTTCTGCTGCCTTTGTACGCTTATAATTGAGATGGGAAGACCGGGGATGGTTGTCACGTTTTTCATTTTTTGTTAATTTTTTAATTAGTGAGATTTAACAGAAAACTATGACACATTTATTTTTTACATCAAAACAAACATTTATTCAGTAACTATCAACAGTGCTGTCATAAATACTACATTTAAAAATTATTATTTTTTTTTTCAAACAGTCCTAATCTGAACCACTAGACTCGCGATTGTGACAAACATACATGACTAAACATGTTGTGCAATCTTCATGAGCCCACATTTTGCAATCTAAGCATTGGACCCAAGCTTCTTTAGACCTACTGTTAGAATATGGCTCCATGCATACAACACAAAAGTCGTCATTATCTTCTTCAGAAGATGATTCATTAATTATAGCCTTCACAGGCTGCTTTTTTAGCCTTTTACTTTACGCGACACATCTTTTTTATTTTTTTTTAAACAGACTTTTTTTAATCTTATTGTTTTTTACAGTAGCTGCTAAGTTCCTTGCTCTTTTTTTCCTCAACTGTTTTTTTGAAAGGCGTATCTGTTAAAATTGCAGTGTCACGTTTGCGACTCTTTTGAGCCTTTGTTGTTTTTCTTGGTCCTGCTTTTGGAAGTGGTCGTAGCTCTTCAGGGGTGCTGCTTTTGGCAGTGACAATTACACCACTGTGTCTCGGTATGGTACTAGGTCCAGGGGTATCTTCATGCACTACTTAAGTATCCTTTACTGGCATTGGCAGGTCATTTACTGGCATTGGCAGGTCATTTACTAGCATTGGCAGGTCATTTACTAGCATTGGCAGGTCATTTACTGGCATTGGCAGGTTATTTGGCAGGTCATTTACTGGCATTGGCAGGTTATTTGGCAGGTCATTTAATGGCATTGGCAGGTTATTTGGCAGGTTATTTGGCAGGTCATTTAATGGCATTGGCAGGTTATTTGGCAGGTCATTTACTGGCATTGGCAGGTTATTTGGCAGGTCATTTAATGGCATTGGCAGGTTATTTGGCAGGTCATTTACTGGCATTGGCAGGTTATTTGGCAGGTCATTTACTGGCATTGGCAGGTTATTTGGCAGGTCATTTAATGGCATTGGCAGGTTATTTGGCAGGTCATTTAATGGCATTAGCAGGTCATTTACTGGCATTGACGGGTCATTTAATGGCATTGACGGGTCATTTAATGGCATTGGCAGGTCATTTACTGGCATTGGCAGGTCATTTACTGGCATTGACGGGTCATTTAATGGCATTGACGGGTCATTTAATGGCATTGGCAGGTCATTTACTGGCATTGGCAGGTCATTTACTGGCATTGGCAGGTCATTTACTGGCATTGACGGGTCATTTAATGGCATTGACGGGTCATTTAATGGCATTGGCAGGTCATTTACTGGCATTGGCAGGTCATTTACTGGCATTGGCAGGTTATTTGGCAGGTCATTTACTGGCATTAGCAGGTCATTTACTGGCATTGACGGGTCATTTAATGGCATTGACGGGTCATTTAATGGCATTGGCAGGTCATTTACTGGCATTGGCAGGTCATTTACTGGCATTGACGGGTCATTTACTGGCATTGACGGGTCATTTAATGGCATTGGCGGGTCATTTACTGGCATTGGCAGGTCATTTACGTCATATGCATCCGTTTGAACTGCAACGCTTGTTGTTTCAGTCATTTCATCACTCATATCTACATCATTGACATCGACAAATTGTTTAGTTGCAGTAGAAGAAGATGCTACTAAGATGTCTTTTACAACCTAACAAAAAATTGTTTTGATAAATAAAATTCACATATTTAATTCTATCAACAATTACAGTATTACTTTATATAATAACCTCTGATCTGTGTTCAGCCCTGTATCATAGTAGGCTGTCATCAAACGATTCCATTCTTGCCGCCTAGCTAGGTCTAGGTATATAGTTAAATATTAAAAGCCTCACCCACTACCAGGGCATGTATGGTGGTACAGTACTAGGCTACATATAATAATACTTAGGCTAGGCCTAGGCCTATATGCTAGGGCCTAGGCCTAGCTAGTAGGAGGGGTACGATAATAATAATATTATTATACAGGATAAATTCATTCAATTGTTCAATTCATTAACTCAACTCACCCTTGCTCGTTCTCTCTTCTCGTATGCCCCGGATCTCCTCTTCTTGGCTGGATGTTGCGGTAAATTTCCAGGTGTGGCAGGCTTTGGAAATTTTGAGGGTACAGCTCCCTTTTTTAATGTTCTACTGTGTTTTCCAGAAACACCCAATTCAACTGAGAGGCTGAAGCGAACCGCGAAATCCTCTTCAGTAAAGTGACTGCTGCACAGTACAGAGTAGTCCGACGGGGTAAAATTTAGTCTTGTGCGGGAAACGGCGGCAGTCCAAAGTTTACGAATCTCCGCATCCTTTGGAAATTTATGGAAACTTACAGCATCGAAGTGATTATTACTGCAATTTGCAGCAACACAACGAGGCATTATTCCCGAACAATAGTGATGTGAAAAGCTATTATTGTATTAACAATGAGAATTAGACTATGTTATAGAGCGGTAGCAGGCTAAACACGTGCATGAAAAGAATGACGATCGGTAAGTCAAGCGCAAACCGTGTTTCTTACATGACGTCACGGACATGCAACGCGAAAGCGAGGCTGTAAAGGGGGCGGGGCTTAGTCGCTATATTTGAGCTATAATTGTGAATTTAAATCCGTTATATAAAATATTTAACGTATTCGAACGGGAAAAAAATCATTGACAGGCTATTATTTGTAATTTTATCTATATATTATCTTATTTTTTTTTCAAATTGGACATTCTCATTGCATTTGCCCTTTAATGGCATTGGCAGGTCATTTAAAGTGGAGGTGCTCAAATTTCACATTTTTATTTTATTCAGTTCATAATAAACATTACTTTCATCTAAATTAAGGTATTTTTTAAATTTGTTGTATGCTGCATGGTTATTCTGAAAAACATCAAAAAATGCCATCTGGGGGGATAGTTCAAATTACAAACCTTTTTCCCTATTCATTTGCATGTAAATTGAAAAAAAACGATGCGTTTTAAAAAAATCGTAAAAAATATATGTAAGTTCCAAAAATATTATACATATATGTTTTCAGATTCTTCGGAAGCCAAATTTTTCATTCCCGATGTGTTTTTTAGGGGTTGACCAATTTATTTTTGCGTAATTAACGTAATTAAAAAACTACCCACTTGAGCCAAGTGGGTAATTTTTACTTTCTAGGGAGTCAATCAATTTGCGCATGCGCGAGCTGTTGGCTTTCTTTACTCGCCTCTCCTCGCGCCTCCGCCGATCCTCCTCGCGCTCGACTCGATCGATCTCTTCTCGACTCGATAAACTAGGATACGAATAATAAGTCTAAGATTAAGATTGTTTTGCGTGGTTATTGCGTGGATAGACGGATCAAACGGCAATGTTTAATCGTAGACCTAGACCTGAAAGACATGGTTATGCATTTGAACCAGAACCTAGGCCCATACAAACATCTCAAACTGCCGACGGCGAAGATGTAAATCAGCCTAGGCCTACTAGGCCCCAGCAACAGAGAGACGAATGGAGATTAACCTCGCTTGATTGGTGTCATTGTGGAAATTGCCGTTTAATGAAGAATGTAAAGGGGAGCGTTTGTTGTAGAGAGAGGGTAGAATTAGAAGACAAAATTGGAGAAAATACCTGTTTGATAAATGAGAAATTTAAAAAACTTTGCATGGACAAGGATGTATTAGAGCTGGTTTATGTCTCAAAAAAGGACATTCTTGGCGAGAGCGTGACACAAGATGAAATTAAGAACAGGTAGGTACGCCGGCCTAGCTAGTAATAATTGTATGTAGGCCTAGTACGGCCGCTCGATCTAGTTTCGGCCAGCTGCAGGATAGGGCTTAAAAATCTAAAATTTCCAAGCAAAATATCAGTCTTTATTTGCAGTGCAAAATTTAACGATTTGCAAGGGTCATAAAAATACATTTAATGCAATTTAATTCAATGTTAATACTCTCCTTCCACTGTGGCTGTGTACTGCATATTGTGTGTTCCTGTCCAGTTGTATTTTGACCAACTGCTGACTGTAAATTTATTTATTTTCAGAACTTATCGATTTATCGCATATAGATGCTACATTTGGTGGGTGTATTCGCGACTAAGAAAAAACGACAGAAGGCCTATTCCATCATGCTGCGTATGGGCAATTAGAGACAAATATCCGGAGGATAGTGGGATCTATACAGGATTTATAGATGTGGATGGACTTCCTTTTAATTCCGACGATGGTTGATATAAATGTTTGTATGCATTTAACACTTGCCTCTAGTACTGTATAACCTGTACAGTACTGTATTTTTTACAAAATTATTTGCTTGTAATATGATACCACTACAGTTTTATATTGTACCGGTAGTAGTTATAACTGTGTAACTAATGTATGTATAAGAAAATGAAATAAATAATGGTGAATAGTATGAGAAATAAAATATCTTTATTTTGTAATAAAAACTGCAGTTATTAGTGCTTTCAAAAATATTGACTAACAATAATTAACTTGTTACAGTACTAAATTAAAACTATCAACAAAAGTTAAACTATTGTGCAAAATATTTAGCTCTACTCTAGCTGAAGGCAATTTCTACCATTCAACAGTTGACAGTACAGTATTAGCATTGTAAACAGGATTTTGTGCAACTATTATGAAAACAATTTGATGTGAAAGGGAATTGTTTCAGAATGCAATTTTGGAGAAAATTCATAACAAGATACAGGCTCTAATTAATGTGATGAACTGTGACGAAACATCCAATTTTTGAAATTCAGATGCCATCTAATGAAATCATAACATCAAAGCAGTATAAATTTTACATGAACTTAAAATGGGACTCGCCATTGATCCTGAAGATCTATAATCGATTCAATATACTGTAGGCATTAAATTAACCATTTTTAGTACAGTAATAACAGTAGTGAACACTTATTTCAATCTTGACTTGTGGCTTGCCACAGCTTCAGCTTTACTTGGATTTGTCTTTATATAACTCTTCATTTTTCCTTTCACGAGGGTAGACTTAGTCTTCTTGCCTGTTAAGTAAAATACATAAAAAGGTGTATATACAGTACTGTAAATTCTTTCATTGCATGTTTGTTCAGATTAAAAGCAATTAACTAACCGTGGATGACGCGATCAAAAACACCTTTCATCAAGTCTTTCCTGAAGGTATATTTCTTTGCTTCCTTCACACGCCTAACCACATACATTCTGGATTTTTTGGACCACTCCAAACGGTATTGACTTTCACCATCGGCCAATGTTGCATATGATCTGTTCGATGTCATGTTGTTGTCTATGACAGCCAGATATGTACGAGCTATTGCTCCCTCGTGCTCAAACTTGCTACGTTTGGGCATGTACTTCAGCATCATGTTATGGAATCCTTCTAAATTTCCAGTGTGACAAAATTCTGTTGCCTGAATAGAAATACAGTAAATTAAAAATTGTATTCAATTTATCTTAATGATAATACCTCCAGTGAATGCACACAATACTGAAAAGCTACTTATTTATACATAATGCATAACTCACCTTCTTCAAGTCACGCAGAAGTAAATTATTTGTAACAATATCTTGTAGTGCTTTATGGGCATCACTTTCTGGTGTTAGCCAGGGTTTTGTCATGTTTGCTTCAAGTGGAGGATGACTACACTTCATGTACTCGAAGCCACAAATCCAATCATGTTCGTCAACTATGTGACGCACAATAGAGGTCCAACGTTCCTGTTGTTAAATATATTTCAGAATGCATTATTAGTGATTAAAACAAACTGCTGTCGCTTGAGATTAATTATTAAACATTCTACATTAATAAATCCCTACCATGAGCTGTGTGACACTTCCTTTGCAGGTTTGGCTGACCACCACAGATGGTTAATGATGCCTTTTTCCCAAACTTGCAACTCTTTGTGCTTCCTGCAGCTGCAACTCTCTTTCTCACAGATTTAGCAAGGTGCCATATATCATACTCGTGTTTTATCTCTGGGTAGTTTTCACGTAAAGTCTTTCCTATCATTGGGTGGCGATCAGTGGATATAATATCAACATTCAGTTTGTGTTCCTGTAAAACAATAAACATGTATGTATTGTCTACATTATACAAAACAAAAATTACTGAAAACATGACATCTACTGTAGCACAGAAAAACACAAGATTTCAAACCTTTAATTCTTCAAGACATCTTTTTAAACCAACATTTTCAAGATGATGAGAATTTGGTATCCCCTCCTCATTTACTGATACCGTCTTAGAGGCCAATATCAGATCGGTATCTGTATCCATTAGAGAGTAGGTCCCAAATGTCGCATTATGGCCCGGCGAATCATGCCTACAGTCTCCAGCTACAATCAGCTTTCCCTGTAGGTTGTCATATCCTGGGGAACAAAAGTATGTAAACAACATTTAAATAATGTCCAGTATATTTGTTTTCTGGATGGCTTTGCATTGCTTTTTGTTTGATTACCATTACATTACAGTAATACTATTTTATTATACAGAAATGACAATATTATCAACTTAATATCAATAAATTCAGTTTAGTAAAGTAACTACTATTTTTACCAAAATTGTGAAATGACTATACTATAAATGGAACTTACTTTTCCGGACATCTTCAATGTGTGATTCATACATCTCTTCAATATTTGGAAGAAGAAACTCACGTTGAATTTTATAAAATGTTGCCAGTATGGAGGGTTGCAGCAGCTATAGCAATGTTTCCAGCTGGTCGCCTTGTGCTTTCACACATAGGCTGTGATGTCCAATAGAAATCATGGCCGGATAAACATGTTCCCGTTATTCTAAGCATGCTACCAACTGTGTGCTGTTTTGGCTCAGGCACCGGTGCACAACACTTTTCCTCTTGGCACCTTATCAGTTTAAGTAGTTCATCTTCAAAAACAATGTACTTGTTTGCCTGTATAATTTTTTCTACCTGGCAGACATCCTCATCACTGTCGCTACTACTACTGCTCCCACTAACCAAATGGAAACTTGGATCATCTTCGTGTTGTGGTGTAACATCAAGAGAAGCATCAAGGGAATCATTTGTAACTGCCTTTGTGGGCGTAGATGTTACATTTGGAACAAATTCTATTTCCTGAAACAGATAAAAGTGTTCACTTGCCCATTAAAACAATTTTAAAACCTGAAATACTAATAATTGTGATGAAATAAATGATAAACAACTTGTGCATGATAAGGCATAGAGTAAACAGTTTCACAGAATAGGCTATACTGCCTGTGATAATAATTAACACATCCCACTTCCAGCCCTTCCATTGTCTCAAACAGAGAGATTAGACTAATCAATTAATTAGTGTAATTAACAAGGTCAACCATAGAGTATAGTATAATAACCATAAGAAAAAGAGATCAGCATCTCTCATGGTGTTTGATATCAAAGAGAGGCCTACCATGGAACCTACCCCTCTCTAGTCTAGCCAGCAGTAGCATTTATATTTATGAATGCTAGAATAGTATTAGTAGTACTAGGCCTAGAGTAGTACTATTATCAATAATAATAATAATATTATTATTATAGTATTATATTATTAGGACTAGCTGGCAGACAAGTGAGTAGTATAGCCTAGTATTATAGTATAATATAGGCTAGTCCTATATTAACTATTCTATACTGGCTAGGAGGCCTAGGCCCTAGCTATCCATTATAATACTAAATAGGCTAGTAGATTAGATACCTACCATCAGCGTGAAATTATTATTTATATTATAAATTTATAATTAATAAACAAAACATAAAAGTAAATACCTCAATATTTTCTTCAAATAATGATGTACTAGGCATAAGCCTGCTGACGCTAGATGTTCGAAAAGATTCCGGCCTCGATTGAATCTTATAGCCAAGATGCAGTGTTGGAACAGCATCAGGGCGAATCGTCTTTCTACCCTTGTCTCCGTATAGCTTGAAGGCATCCTCCGCGAAGTGGGCACTGCAGATCCTTGACTCTTTGTTCTGTGGCGGATTTTTAAGTTTCAAGGCTTCAAGCCACTTCTTCATCAATTGCTTGTTTTTCAGCGGCATGCGAAGATAACTGACGTCCTTATCTCTATGTGACTTGTTATGGCACTTATATACCATACAGTGCTTCATTTTGAAGCTAAGAGTAGACGCAAAAAGTAATAACAAAATGCAAGACAATAATAAAATGTTCGTTCGATCGGATGTGTGATGAGAGGAAAATGATACACGTGTAGTAGCGCGTCTTGACAGCTCGAGCGATATCGAGGAGAGAGAGGAGACGTGACGTAACATAACTTGGTAACGTGACCTTTACAACTAAGGTCATTACCTAACTGCTGAAAAAAATACACCGCGATTTTTCGATATTTTTAAACATTTTTTTATTTTTCTGATTTCTCAGAAACTGTTTATTTTGATATGATTTTTTATGTTTGTACCTACTAATATTAATATACTGAAGTAAATAACAGAAGGAAAAGCCCTGAGGGAAAAAAATACACCGCGATTTTTCGATATTTTTAAACATTTTTTTATTTTTCTGATTTCTCAGAAACTGTTTATTTTGATATGATTTTTTATGTTTGTACCTACTAATATTAATATACTGAAGTAAATAACAGAAGGAAAAGCCCTGAGTACACCTCCACTTTAATGGCATTGGCAGGTCATTTAATGGCATTGGCAGGTCATTTACTGGCATTGACAGGTCATTTACTGGCATTGACAGGTCATTTACTGGCATTGACAGGTCATTTACTAGCATTGGCAGGTCATTTACTGGCATTGGCAGGTCATTTACTGGCATTGACGGGTCATTTAATGGCATTGGCAGGTGATTTAATGGCATTGGCGTGTCATTTAATGACATTAGAAGGTTATCCTCTGCCATTGGTTCGTCATCTTCAGGCACTGGAGCGTTATTTTCAGGCATTTGACGGTCAGTAACATATGGTGCAAATGCTGATTCCGGAAATATATCTCTGTTGTAGGGAAATACCCCAGTTGCTTTGAAGCCAGCCTGTATGTTGTTTTGTGTTGCAGCAAGAGGATAAGCAGTTGCTACAATTCCAGGAATTTCATATCTGGTCATTGTTTTTCCTGGGTGGTTGAGTATCCAACCATCACAAGCAATGTTTATATGTTTTTTCAAAGGACCATATACAGACCTACCAAGTGGTATCAAGAGTGTGAACAGTGTGGAGGAAACAAAGCATTGTCTTTGGCATAATTCAGACCATCGATTGATATGTGATCCATGATTGTCCAACAGCAACAACATGGCTTCTCATTTGAGCATTTTGAATTGTTCACAAAATGTTGTAAAAATTCTAAAAAGTTAATTTCTTTCATCCAACCAGATGGATTTGTATCCCGTTGGTCCATTTGCCGAGAAATGTTTGGTTCTTTATTTCCATTCACAACAAAAAGATAAACATAATTAATTATTCATTACAAAACGAAAGAATGGAAAGGTGGAATCTCTGAAGCACAGCTTATAAGTAGAAACCCCCTGTTACAAAACAGTATATATATATAAATAGAAATTTGAAAAAAAGGCACAATGTCATAAGCAAACAAAATGTAACTTTTAAGAAAATGCAAACAATCTTTTTTTTTATTATCTTAACAACAACAAAAAATTCTCGAAAATGTACATGAGGGAATACAAAAAAGGAGAATACTGTTTCCAGTAGCGGAAACTGCACATGCAATAGTCAAAAGTGTTCCTCTTTCTGCAGAAGTAATGGCGCCAACTTGTTTGTAGCCTCGACACGCTACCACTTTGTCTGGCTTTTGGACAGTGGTCACGCCAGTTTCATCCATGTTCCATATGTCTGCGGGCCAAAGTTATGTCGAGTTAGAACAGTTGAGAGGTGATTAAAGAATGTGGCAACATTGTTTTTGTTAAAACTGCTGGCTCGTGCCAAACTTGTTGCTTGTGGTCTGCGAATTGAAAGGTTTGAATGTCTTTTCAAAAATCCGGTAAACCACTCGCTGCTTGACTGCTCAAAATCAGACCAAGTCTGTGGTATCTTTACTTCATTAGGAATAGCTAGCTGGTAGACAAGTTTACGAATTTCTTTCGGTGACAGGCCATGGTATATATCCAATGCTTTAGTGATATATTCCACCAGTTTTAGTCAGATCCACGGTTATAGGTGGATTTTCCATATTACCTTCTATTCGGCACTAATCTTCTGGCAATACCGTGTTAAGGTCCGATAATTAATATCAAAATCTTTAGCAGTGCTTCGGATAGACTTATTCTGTAGTTTTACCTGCTGGACAGCTCTAAGCATTACATCAGATGATGTTGTACCCTTCTGGCATAACAGTCGCATGATTTTCGTCTGCGTAATTCAAAACTTGTCTTGTTGAGGTGTCTGCAACAGATAACAATTGTTTTCAACCTTATGAGGGCATTAGAAAATAAGATTAAGAACATGGGTAAAAAAGTCATTTTTTAAATTTCAGTTTAAATAAAGGTAACAGTAAGTTTTATTTGTAAATTGTATTTACACAAAAAAAATTTTAATTAGCGCTAATTATATATTCAAAGTGGCCGCCAACATATCAAATTACAGTAAATCTTTAAAACACCATATCTTAAGATTGGCTGAATGGAATTCAATCAAACTTTGCAATTACATCTATTACATCATAATGCACTGCATGAACCTGTCCTTTAAAACCTCAAGTATTTTATGACAGATTGATAATATTAATCATATACGACTTTTTAAAATTTTTCGGTGGCTCATTATATATTCATATGAGTAAATTAAGTTATTAACAAACACAACATTATTCATTTTACTTCATGCAGTTAGTGCTGTATGTATACCAAATTTCATCAAGATTGATGCAGTAGTTTTTGAGTTATCATATTTCAAAGATACCAAATTCAACAAAATATTGTTCCGCGGAAACGGAGGCGGAAAATCATATACACATTATAATATATCATTACCCATGCAAAAGTCCATTATTATTGTTCTTTTTAAGCAAAAACCACCCTAATGTCCCCCTGGTGTATATACACATGCCTTCTTCTTGTTGCCTTTTGTCAATCCACCCTTTTTGAGTGATGTTCGTCTACGCTTTTGTAGATTTTTTGATTCTTTTGAAGTCAGTTTTCTCGCATGCCAACTCTGTAAAAGTTCCTGGTGTTATATTTAATAAAAAGTTCCAAAAAGCTACTGCATCCATCATTGAAATAGCTGACAGCCATATTTACAGCATCCTTTATAATAGGGCTTTCTACAAAATATTCTTTTGAACATCTGTCCCAAATAAGTTTGTTCAAACTTTCATTTACGTTTTGAGTTTTCCAATAAAGGCATTTCTCTAAGAGACTTTTTGAGGCCAGATCTTTGAATATCGGTTGGATTTATTTAACAACAGCTTTTGGAAGCCCATATCGATGTTTGTAGGATGATGGATACTACGCAAGTTCGCTTGGTGGCATGTGTGGTCAACGTCAATCTTAGGTCAATTCACAATCTTATCTACCCAGGTCTAGACGATCATCCCTTTATCTCCGAACCTCTCTGAGAGGATTTCCCTTGCCAGTTTGTACCCTTCAGTTGGGGGTCGCATAAGGCAACATTGTAGGGCGTCACTTGCTCTACCCCTACAATATTTTAATAAGGTAGTCAGTTTAAAATTGTCGTCAGATACCTTAGACATGAATACATCAAAGGCTCTTATAAATGGCCAATACCTTAGGGGATTGCCATCATACATTTGTAATTCGGGCCTAGGCAAAGACATCGCCTTCACTAGACTATCCATACTTAAATTACTATGGGTAGTCTTTAGCTCACCGACCGCCTTAGTTCCTTGTTGGTTGTCGGCAGCTTCGACCTTTCCATTACCTTGGTCTGCTTTCCTCAAATCGCGAGAATGAGCCAATGCTCTCTTCCTCTTATCTGTATATTCTTTTTCTACTTTCGCCATCCACTCTTCTTGCTTAAATATGTCATCGTCATCAATGACATCCAACAACGCGAGATGGGCCTTCTTGTCAAAGTTACAAACAAGTTCCAAATAAAAATTTGTCACAACAAAAATAGAAAAGTGTTGAGTTGGAGATGTGTCGCTGTTCAAACCCAAAATTCATCTCTGCTGGAATTTGGTCACACCCCTATATATTAGACCTAGGAGCAACATCCAGAAAATTATAGAGGGCGTTCTATTATATTTCAATACTTTACAGGTCCTTTTGATAGTTACACCAACTATCTTCGCCAGTCGGGAGGTCGTTATCCGTGGATGCTATGTGTGGAAGCACAGCTTTCACTGCTTTCATCATTCCAGGAAGATTGTTGAGATTCCTGATGGCAATCCCATAATAATGAAAACATTTCTTCTGGTTTCGATTCGTATAATAATATAAGTAGTTCTTTGATAGTAAACCAATAAAACTTACGTTGGCAAGACAGTTTTGTCTAGCTGTCAGCTTGACTTCTTCAGTTGCTATGATGCGTTATGACGCCGGCTGGTCTCCTTTCCAGCCACTAGATGTTTTTGTTGTGTAGCCTAGGGGGCCAGTCGTCGTCAGAAGCTGATCGTAAATGTGAGATAGTTGGTGCGCGCCTTCGTCTCTATTCATCTTTGTATTTATATTTTGCTTTCTTATGCTGATGCTTTCCTTAATTTTACGTTTAAGCCAAACTTGTTCTTTGTGTAGTACCTCAATCTTATCCCAGTTAGGTATGTGGTTGTGTGTGGTCATATGGTCCGTGATTGCTGTTAAAACTGCTAGCCTGTGGTCTGCGAATTGATAGGTTTGAATGTCTTGAAAATCCGGTAAACCACTCGCTGCTTGACTGCTCAAAATCAGACCAAGTCTGTGGTATCTTTACTTCATTAGGAATACTGTAGCTAGCTGGTAGGCAATTTTACGAATTTCTTTCAGTGACAGGCCATGGTATATATCTAATGCTTTAGTGATATATTCATGAAAATCTTATGGTTCTTCTGTGTTTCCGTATCTTTCATCACATTGCTTCTGTAGGCCTACACAATTGTCATCATTAGTCTCAGTGTGTCTTTGTCAGAATGTCCACTTAATTCATCATTCTGTAAATCATCCTTTAATTCCTTCTGATTTTCACTCCTTTGACTGTTATCATGTAGGCTAACTGTTTTAGAATCCAACAGAATTCCATCTCTTTCATCACCTGCTTCTTTTGTGTTTCCGTATCTTTCATCACATGAACATTGCTTCTGTAGGCCTACACAATTGTCATCATTAGTCTCTAGTGTGTCTTTGTCAGAATTTCCACTCAATTCATCATTCTGTACATCATCCTTCTGGTTTTCACAATTTTGTCTGTTAATTTGCACTGTTTTTCCCTTTTCCACACAGATTCTTTTCTTTTCTGACTGTGCTGTATTGCTACCAATCTCCTATGTAAAAGAAAGGGTAAAACTTAGTGTATTAAATTATCATTTACATGTATTTATTAAAGAAAAAAAAAGTTACGGTCACAGATTTTAGATATATGACGTAAATATATATTCCAAACATTTCTACCAAAGGAAATTGTTAAACTCTCTTAAAGAAAAAAATGGCTGGATTCGTTTTAGAAAAGCGAATGAATTATAAAATAGCAGCCATTTTCCGACGAGAGAAATGACATAATGGCAATAGCCTTACAGCACCAGACGGCTTAAAATGACGTCATGGCATTAGTCGTAGGGGAACCAGACTGCTTTTGATAAAACTTTTAAGGTCCGACTGCATTACAGTATTTATGTTGTTTAATTTCTAATTCCATTTATTATTGTTATTAATAAATAAATATTAATTCACAATCCATCACTGCAATCATCACACCACAAATTCTTCAAAAACTACATAAGTATTGGCATATATTTATATAGATGGGAATCAAGAGCGAATATATATTTATAAAGTATTGGCATAAATACTTTCAAGGTTTATAGTGCATATAAAAATACTACTTTTGGTACGGCTTTATACTATTCTAAAGCAAACAAATCTTATTATTATAATACTATTAATAACTTTCAACTTATTTACATAGCACACATTAAACTTGGATATAAGTTGGTGTAGTAAATGCACATGAAAGTTGGTTCACTACACTCAACAGTATGCAGACATTCTGGCTTGGTACGGTATGCTGACTAATTGAGGTAAAAAGGTTAAAATCCTGAGATTATCAAACGCTGGCATCCAAACCTGCAAAATAAATTGAAAATATTACAGTATCATTGCTCAACCAACAGAGACAAAAGGAAATAAATTATGTTAATTTAACTAGTCTGAAACCAGCCACATTATTATTACTCAACAAAAGACAAAATGGAATACATTTTTGATCAAGTACATACATGCTCACTTTACTAAACTGAAACCAGCCACCTTTCATTTAAAAAAATGTGCGACTAATCTTCTAATTCAGAATCAGATTCTGATAGACTATCTACATCAGAAAAATCAGATTCAGATTCTTCACCAAGTTCAACTGAACTGGAAGACGTATTACTTTTTGGCAAGTTAGTACAATCTTTACAGGCACAACCAGGACCACATGCCCTATCTGATAAGAAGCATTTGCATCGTCTGGAGTTGCAACCAGTTTTACACTTACAACCCTGTTTAAGGTACTTTACATATTCCCTTACTTTCTCAATGTTATCTTCAGTATCCCACTGCATTAACACACCATCCATAATTAGCCATATCTAGTGGTTCGCAGTGACTGTCAACTGCATGTGACCATAAACTTGCAACATAACAACACCTAAGCCAATGAAATTAGGCATCCATGGAAATGTCCTAATCCTAATTTCATCTACGAATGCAATATGTCCATCTAGACCGTCACCATGATCCTTAACCATACTATCAAACAAATCAGTCGGACTTTGACCTGACTAAGAGTAGTGACCGCCTCGCCGTGTAACTTTGAGTAGGCTACCTGCAAACGAAGGCACGCTATCTGAAGTTTTTGGTCTGCTATCTCGCCCTTTTTTTTTGTGAACAGTAACTTTCCTAGGTGTGAACGTCTTTAAGTTTGTCTTTTTCCTAACTATTTTCTTTGAATTTGGGTCAGCCAGAAGAACGCAAGATGTATATGAAATAAAGTCACTATATCCTGAATCATAGTAAAACAGAAGGTCTTTACTAACGTTAGCTGATGGAATGCTAAAAGTAAATAAGTGACGAATATTCTGTGCATCTACTGAATCAACAAGTAGAGCATATTCCTTCATTTTAGCCCTATACGCCTGAGTATTACTATTTGCACTTTTCATAATGCTAGGGGACATATCTGTGATTGTTGATTGTTGACTAGAATTTACTGACTTTGCTTTGAATATTTGCCAATGTGTTGGCACGGAAAGGTAATGAATGAACTTCATCAATACTAACTGAAAATGCACTTTTCTGAAAATAATCTAGAATTTCAAGTGGGAAACATTTCAATTCTGCCAAATTCCTACTTCTAATAGATAAAAACATGCCCACATAAGCCAACATATCCCGTCTTGTGAAGTTATTCCAAAAACGAAATGGCATCCTTATCAGCTTTAGTTTTCCAGAAGGAATCAAATTTATCCACTAAAGATGGTACAGCTGAATGAGTTAGATCAACCTCTGACAACATATCAATATTCTCAAGATTTCTAAATTGTGTTATACCCTCAACTACCGTGGCCTCTACAGTGGACGGTTGATCGTGTAGAAATATAGCTTCCCAGGATTGTAGCAAAAAAGTGTTTGTTGCGCCATGATGGAATAAACCTAATAAGTAAACCAAAAGTACTGCCTTGCCTGAATTAAGCTAGTGCTCATTTGAATCTGTAAGCTGGGTTTATATCTATACATTTTCATATGGCATGTACTACAGATTTTCAAAACGCCATTCTCATTGGGCATTATTACTGAAGGTAAACCAATTGATGATCGGAATGCATTAAATTCACTTACAGTAAATTACGTGCTGAAATTTTTCTAACAGACTGAGTTGAATGTTTTATTGCACAGTTTTGGCATATAAAATACCTGGAAAAATAGGCATTCGAATTTGAAATAGTTGATGTGACTGGTTCTTCACAGGATGCAACATTACAGACTAGACTAGTTTTATTTACCTTTGGTTGTCTTAAAAGGCGTTTCTTACAGGCACTATGGTACTGTTCACAGTTACTTTTCTTTGGCAAACTTCAAATTAGGCCTAGATAAATACAGAAGTATACTTCCTTTATAGGTTTATTTCAGTACATCTGGTGAACTTGGTACCATCATCTTCTGGCCGAGTGTTAAACACGTCTCTAGCTGGCCTAGCATCAGCATAATAGCCTGGGTGGGAGCCGGCTCGCTGGCTCTTCTCTGACTAGGCCTAGATAGTATGCTCTACAGCTAGGGCCTGGGGCTAGGCCTAGATGCATCTAATAATAAAATTAGTGGAGTATTCCTAACAACGTACAAACACATAGCTGCAATATTTTGATTTCGTTTCTGCCCTCCACATGTGTCCAAAAACAATGAAACCTCTGTTACAGTATCTGGTAACTGGGTAAACCATTCATAAAGGCATGTCCCAATGTCGTTACTGCCTCGTTTTCCTTCGACCTCTGTCCAACAATAACAAAACACTTCATTTGGTGGCGCAGATTCGTATACACACACGAATGCGCACTGCTTGGAATCTGAAGAACACTTTGAAGATCGAATGATGCAGATATGAAATTTTCTTCCGAAATGCTCTGGCTTTGTCGTCTTGTTTAACTTTCGTCTAATGTGTGCATCATAATCTGCTTGATACTGTGCTTTCTTATCTCCTGATAGCTGCTTATATTTAATACATTGTCCACATTGATCTTTTTTTGGATGGTAAAAAGACAAATTGTAATGTTCACAAAATGTCTTTCGATACATGCATTGTTTCACTGGCATCTCGGAAGGATTAGCCGACTCGCATTTCTCTTCATACAGCATATACATTTTGTTTATGTTCAACTTCTGATCGAGGTACATACGGCGAGTATTCAATTGTTGGAAAACTTTCAATGTGTCTTTGACAGATGTTATTGCTTCTTCTGATGTTTTGTTGAAGGGAACATGTTTTCCCCTTTTGTCATCGCTTTCTTCATTATGTGGCTGCCCAGGTTCTGGAATTGATGGCTGGCCATTGCTTCCTCCCCGTTGTTTTCTAGTTCGTTGTTGGGTTCGTTGTGTAATCACAGACGTCTCTTCTTCAGAGCTGGTGATGTAGTCAGATTCACCAGTGTCTTCATAGTCCTTATCAATATCCCAGTCATCATTGTCACTAAAACTGTCACTTAACATCTGCAGTGTTAATGACCACTAAATTTAATTAGGCAAATATTATGTTTTTGAAAAGAAAGATTATTAAAAGTCAACATCACCATAGTGTTTTCAAGGTATTATTTTCATGATCATAATGTCAATAAAACAACACAGCATAATATTACATTACAATGTTTCCAGATTTGGATTTCTATTCAGAACATAAATGCAACCCACCACTGCGTTGCCCAAAGGAATCCATTACCCAAAGGAAACATTACATTTTTATTTAAATGCAATAGAACATTTGAGAGGTGGGTGTAAAAGAGAAGTAGGTTAGACTGCAATATTGAGTACCCAGCTGTTTTATTTTATTAAGATAATTTTACCATGGGGTCAAAATGTTCTTCATGTGCTTCTTTACATTTTCCAATTTTCTATCAACTTTAATAATAACTAACCTGACGATATTGACAGCGAGCTTCGGTTCCGGATTCTAGGCCTGCTATTTTTAGTGGTGGCAACAATGAATCGCACATTTGATCGATTGAAGCAAGTTATTGAATTTCGGTAAAATATATTACCAATGTGATATCTGATTTCTTTTTTTTTTCATTTTATTTTACAATATGGAAATGATTGAGCCTTCTAAGACCTTTAGCAACAAGCCCTTTACAGTGTTCTCACGAGTGAAGCTAATTTAAGTTGCATTGGCAGAGCTACCTTCGGTTACCTATTTACTTGATCATTCCCACAATGCAAATGTGAATGCTAAATAACAAAATGTAGCCTAGCCTAGAGGCTAACTAAAAAGGCTGCCGATGCATACCATGGTAAATTTCCTCCTCTTTGCTCACTTTATGCCGCAACATCGTCTTAGTGTAGACCTACTTTTCACATGTTCTTTGTTTTTATCAGTCAGTTGTTATCAATGACATTTAGCCTATAAATTCATTTGCCATTATGATACATTTTTAGACACTTGCATAGTTTTGAGTGTGTGCAGAATGTATGAACCTATAGAAATCAATCAAATTTCAACCTAGATTTGTATTAACTAGTTGCTTTACATGAACTGTACATAACTATAACAAGCTGGGTTGTGCAAACAGCAGTAAAACAACAATTTATGCTGTGTAAATCATTTGGTTGTGTAAATGATATTTGATTGACATTTTTTACAATAGTACCAGTATGTTGCAATTGTTTAATAAATATTGTAAAGTTTGTTTTTTAAAAGTAAATTTTAAATAAGTAATTGGAAAGGTTTTATAAATTGGCAACACTATTTTATAAAGAACTAATTTTTTTTTCTCTATTGGGCCACAACATGTTTGATTTTCAAGTGACTTTCAATTTCTTTAGTGAAAGTTAGTAACTTTGTGACTACAATATACATTTAAAACGTTGCTAATAACAACACCTTTACCAGGTTTATTGTCTTCTGGCAAAAATTCCCACGTTCCTCAATTTTTTTCAGCCAGCTTTATTTGAAAAATAAAAGATTCAACGGTAAATCCTTTCCATTTGATTACACCTCAACACACCTGTAGGAAACTGCTTCTCAATTTAACTTCTTAGTTCAGCTTTACAAAGCAACATTAGATGCCTGAATGCATTTTAAAACATCTCCTTAGCTGTATTCACTTGTTTGTACTTATTATAAAAACTTGTAAACATTATATTTCACTGACTTATTTTATATTTCCGCTAATCATATTGAGTGTCATAGCCTGAAGCAATACAAAAATGGCTTCCTAAAACTCTTGTATTCTTTTGTTTTTACATTATGGGAAATATTTAGGAATGTATTCCCTGTAATTGAGGTGTCATAGTGTTTGATATTGTTTTATATGGAATTATTGGATCAAATTCAGTAAAGTTTAAGCCTTGAAAAAGATTTATGGCAATGAACAAAGAAAGATACTTTATCATTTAATACTTTTGAATATATTTAGCACTGTACAGCATGCTATGACGGAAATCGTTTTAACAAAAAATGTAAAAGCCAACAAGTCCAAGTAGATTAAATTTACTAATAGGTAAAATATACGCGGTAATACAATTACAAGCAAGTTTCACTGAGCATATACAAAAAAACTGGATCAAACAAGCTAACATAGGGGGACAAAATGTTAAAAGAAGTTTGCGCATTACAAGCAAGTTAACTCGTTCCCTCCTCAATACATCGACAAAACATAAACCTACCGCAACAATACCTGAAAATATCGACAACCACCTGAAAACAATATAATGACGGTGATATGATTAAACAAGATTCAAATTAAAACCAAAATTCCTCTTAAGTAGATCAAAATGTTTTCATCAAGCTTTGTCATGGTGACTGGCAAAATTTTGACGAGATATGAAATGATATACGGGATACTTAATATTTTTGTTGTCCGCTTATGAGATGAGAGTCGTCCTCCAAACTATTTTTTAAATTTTGCATCTAGCATCTGTGATATCTTTCACAAATTAAACAATAAACGTGTGAACATTTGTGAAGCAATACAAAATTTTCACAAAAAAAATTTGTGAAAATTTTCAGTGAAATGATGCCCTCATCTGAATGCATGTTAGAAGGGTATGTCTTGGTCTCCAAGGATTCTTATTTTTTCCAGCCTTTTTCCTTTGCCCGATGGCTAGAGATTAATTTTCAATAGTGCTGTTCACTTGATTTCCTTAGGTAATCTAGATGATCGATCAGAATTCCTTCTCTTTTTGCCACACCAATGTCATCATTAACATGTATAAGATTAACCCTTCTAACATCAGTGTATCCAATCAATGGACTTTTCTTGTTATCCGTTACAACAAATTTTAGCTCTATGACTCACTGCTTGCTGGATTACACACACATCCATTGGCGATACCATAAGTTCTGAGTTTTGATCCATTCCACATGGTAAGCATTTTTTCTTCTTCGTAAGTTTTTTGCATATTTCATAGGTATGGTACGGTAGCTCCAGTATCAATATAGAATACAACACTTATATACTTATTAATCAACAGTTTACATTTCAGATCACTGTGTTTCTTATCATCTCCTACATTGCTTATCCAATCACAGTCCTCATTTGAGAAATCTGAATCCTGCACATAAGCAATTTTCTTTTTACTTTTTTGTCCCTGTTGACACTTGCTGGCAAAGTGATTAAGTTTGCCACACTTTAAACACTACTTGCCGTATGCTGGACATTGCTCTTTATTCAATATCATCACACATCTTAATATGTTAAAAGTTATAGTTATTTTGTTATTGTTTACCTTAAAAAATAAAAAATAAGGAAGGGAGATTTTACGTGACCATTATGATAAGGCATGTGTGGCGGCCCATATGAGGCCAACTGTTCTGTAGTTTGTTGGTCACTAGTGTTATAATATTAAATGGATATACATGAACGTCCTTGTTCTGCCTCATTGTTATAGCCTAGCATTGTTACGTGTGAACAATTTTGCAAAATAAAGAAAATAAAGTACATTGATTAATTATTGTTGCAACTAGTTTTTAGATAAAATAATTGAATTCACTATTTAACGGTATTTTGTTACTTTAGACAAATAATGAAGTGTTTCTATAAACAAATGAAATATTGCTAGCCCTTTGTCTGTCCATCACAATATTTGACTCATAATTGGCAAACAATTGCATCTGTAGGAGTTCAGTCAATTACACAAAATCAATTGTAGATCAACACCGTCATATGATACTAGCATCTTCATGTCTACTGTGCAAGACAATGTGGTATGGCACAAGACAACAAAACATTCATTTTGTACATTCATTATTCTAACTAGTCAAGCGGATATTTCGTTTGTGTCAGTGAGGATATTGACTTGTTAAACAAGTGTTTTAGGATCAACAAAAGATTGTCTAATATTATATCATCATGTGTTTAATGAAGTGGTGAATTATTAATTTATGAAATCATTGTTAATTGCGAATGCTTTATTCCACCTGTTGCTTTCAGTTTCTGTCTTTAATTGAGCTGGAATTTAATTTGTTAGGTATCAAACAGGCGATACTCTTACACAAGCCTGATTGGAGACAATTTGTTTGTGAAAACAATCAAGCAGCCGGTCCTGGGTTTGGATGAACGTCACCAGACAGAAATTCTTTCTTTTTTGCCTCTTATCTTCATCCTTTTTATCGGAGAACAAAAGAGACAAGGGTTAACCATTCATGGATTCAAAAAGGAAAAAAAGTTGTTTATTAAGTTATTTGTAAAACAAGATTTCGGCTCTAACCAATAACCAGTGCGTATACTCCCTAGCGAGGGCGAAATTGAATTTCCAGGTCCTTTATGTATTTCATTTAGGTGAAGATATCCTGCAATTTTTAAAATGAGGCTAATATAATGAGCACATATTATAATGAGCACATATTATAATGAGCACATAAACACGTTTCCATGCATTCTAACCAAAAAAAGAGAGAAGAAACCCATGGTACAGTATTTGATCACTATTTAATTCTGGATGACAGCAGTTTCTATGTATAATTTTGAATACGTTTTCGTGAAATAGCTTAATCCATGTTTATTAATTAACCTAACTGTTGTAATTTGCTTACCAGAATTTGTGATCCACTACAGCTTGCATGACTATTGAATGCAAATCCTTTCTGTTATGGCAATCGGCTGGATTTAAATGTGGTGCAATGATTGGGATGTGGGTCCCATCAATAGCACCTGCGCACTGCGGAAACCCTTGTCTGGCAAATCCTCGTATTGTTTCATCTAATCAGTCATCTGATGGAAGAGAAATGTATCGGTGGAACAAGATTTCCTTGATAGCTGAACAAACCTCCCGAACAATATTAGAAAGTGTTGAAATTCCAATACCGAACATATTCGAAATTGGTCGGTACTGCAAGTCGTTTCCTATATTCAGTTGGTTCACACCAATTTGTTTTTTATCCAACTATGTCCGCAATTCTTCTGCAATAAAAGCGAATGTTCCCTTGCACATCCTAAAATTTCTTCTCCAGTCATTGTTCGTATAATTTGGTATAGTTACATCCCAAAATACACTTCCATGTGCACGTTCTTTCACCCAAAGGCGCCGATCTCAAGAACAGCCATGATCAGTTGCAGCGGCTAGGATGATTGACCCCACCATTTTCTGATGATTTCGCATTCTTGAAAACCGTCTCAGCCTGGCTGATTGAAATCGTAGATGACCACGTCTTAAGCGGTTTGCAAAATGATCTTGTCAATTGCAAAAAACGTAAACTGAAACATTCTGTTTGTAAATTCAATATGCATCGTAAACAGGAAGGTAATAAAATAAAAATTAAACGGAAACAATTGCATGGAACGATCGCCACCTGCCATATTGAATTTTTATTTAAAAATTCACCCTCTACAATCTACATTAAGCGTGCCCTCTTTTCTGTAAAGACGATAATCTTACTTCCTTGAACCCTTTCACACCAAAAGTTGTAAAATTGCCACAATATTTCCATCTGTGAGAACGGGTCTAGACCGGCAACAACGCCAGCTTACTTACCCCAATGTTGCCGAAGTTCTGTGTGAAAAGGCCTTTATACCTGTCTGACCTAGAAACCAACAACTATAAACACTTTGGGATGTCCCTAATGGGACATTAATCTTCCATTCTAAATGGCACACTTCCCACTTAAATTTTGATTATTTCATCACTTCACACTTTCTTCCCATATTGCTGCTGGTGTCTGGTAGCTGTCGCGCGACTACACTGACTCCTCCAGCTTTAGCTGAAGTTGGAGCTAGGAAATAATCTACTCAGATCAGATTTCTTAGCTCCAACAATTCAAATTAATTAACTATAAAATGTAAAATACTTTTTACCTCATTCAAATCATCTGTCTTATATTCATTTCGACTTTTGTCTCGAAATTCCGTCTTTCAAAGATAAATTATCATAAATTTCGGTCTTTCCAACAAAATCTTCTTGGAATTCTGTGTTTTCGAAATAAATTATCATGGAATTCCATCTTTCCAAGGTAATTATCGTGGAAAGGCGTAAATTATCTTAAAAAGCCAAGTGTATGATTGACAGGTCATTATTAAAGATTTCAAATAAAGCATCAATTGAATTATTTGTATAGAATAATGTAGTATGATCCACGAACTAGATAACTTAAGTGTGTGTGTCACAAACATTAGATAAGTCATTAACAGTAAACATCGACCAATAATAAAAAATCTCACCCATGTGGCACCCCACAAGCTTTACTCTTTATTTTGTATTGATTTACAGTACACAGAGAATATCTTTGATGTCAATAATAAGGTTATACATGTATATGCTCGACTCCTTGGATTGTAGGCCTACTGCTGTAGATCTTCATTGTTTGTCTGTTTATGGCACTGGTATGAATTCGGTATTGCATTCTTGTAGTAGCTTGGCAATTAAGATAAACCAACCAGTTATGACAGTTTTTTACCTTTTACTTCCACTACCTTTGCTGTTTGGGCAGTGCTTTGATGAGAAATCTTTCTTATTGTTTGAGGTAAAAATTTATTTACAATTTGTCTATTTAAAGCCAGTATTTACATTAGTGGAATTAGATGGCTTGTAAAATATCGTGTTTATGTTTTAGTAATAAAATGAAGCAGAATATTGCAGCTCTTTATGCACCCAACCCCATGCCCAAATATTATGTATTTTGTAGCTTAGGAATAACGAACACATGAACGTTTCTACAGTAATTTCAATTTAAGTAAGTAGGTTATTACATAAACAATCTAATTAACCATGTTGTTCTCTTGATACCATCTGGCTAAACTTTGATATGACCCGAACAAGTCTGTCATGGAGTCATGAACAGTTTATATGTGCATTGTTTAATACAGTTAGCAGTTTAGCTAATCTTGTGTTGAACAATGGATTAGCAACACCTCTGATGAACTAGACATATGCACCTTTGGGTTCACCCAGAGGGCCTGCAGATGGCACAAATTCATGAATAAAGTAACAATTTATGTTTTTCTTATAGAAGATTTCACATACCCTCACATATAGTTAGGTGGTTTTTTTTAACTGAACAGTGAAATTTACAATGAAATTCATAATAATACAGGTAAAAATTAGGTCCCTGTATACTTCAATTGCAACAGGGTTCTTTTATCAGTATCAATTCAAAATATCTAGGGCCCTTAAGTAATAAATGCAAGCTCCTTGAGTAACACTTGATGGTTTGAGCAGTGTGTATCATGAAATAGTAGGACGTTTTGGCCCATTCAATCCTGTTTTGGAAATAAATATCGTCTGTGGGATAGGAGTGTGCTCCTTGTATTATATGCAACAAGATGTTTTATTAATAGTATTATGAAACATGAAATGGAAAAATGATTTATCATTACAAATTTTTATTTGAATTCTATGTTAAAATAATGAATTAAAAAAAATCATTTTTACAAATATAATGTTAACACTTCTGTGTGGTCATAGATTAATATTGCAACTATCTTTTACAGGAAATCGTTTTAACTGTAAAAATATATTTGTTAGCTACATTGATTAAACTGTATGTAGTTTTTAGGTATTTTTTGTTTTCTGTGCTAGATTTGTTCATGCATGTAATACTTGCTGCCAATTATAAACTTTAATGCTGGCACCGACAAACAACTAACTTTCAGGTTAGTTCAACTCAATCACCTGGAATAATCACATAAGTGCTGACCAATCACCTGGAATACATACAACTTTCAAAGTTAGTTTTCCAAAGCTCTTTGAATATCAAAACACACTGATTAGGTAATGCAAACTTGGCTTAATAGACGATGCAAAGAATGTGAAACAAACTTGATAGCAATATGGGTAGACCCTGTTTCTTTTGGGAAGGTTAAAATACAAAGGCCTAATTTTTTACGGTATTTCTTGCTAATGAAATGGCTGACACTCAATTTTTCATTTACTTATAATCTAGCTCATTTTGAATGTGAAATAAACATGAACTCAACTCAATGAATGCCCAAGTCCACATCATATTTTGTTGAATTATGTATTGTTGATATTCTTCTTTGTAAGACAGCTTATGTAAAGTTGGACTTTTTACATTGGCACCTTCCTTGGTTGCAACCACACTTTATCATTTCCAATAAATTCTGTGGTGCTGGGTCTTGAGTCATCCATTTCACACTTATTTCAGTATTATTTGCATGGTGGCAAACATTTCTCCGATGCTGTTTTGCAAAATGATAAATACCTTGATTCATTTTCTACATTAATGTGCCCATAAAGTTTTCAATTGAAACAACTTCTACTCATGAGATATTGAAAATTATGAGCCTAATTCTTGAAAAGCATGGTAATACTCGGCATTAGATTTTTCCTTTACCATAGAAGACGCTGGTCGAGTCGATACAATGCAGAAAGGTCATGGGTCAATCTAGCATAAGGAACTTAAAATACTGATGGTTAAACATCATTTTCTGGAATTGTTGCAGGATTTTTAGGATGCTAGGTTGCTTTGTTTTACAACATCATTCTTCTCAACTTGGAGAGTGTTTAGCACTGCCCAGTTGGCAGGGGAGGCGTAACATTGGGCTTCAGTCAGGTGAATCGGAGGCAATTCAATCCCATCATGACTCTTGAACTTCATTGATGCTTCTACTCTGATACGGGTAACGTTCAGTGTTTTGCTTGGTTGACTACTTGAAGTAGCTCACTAGATGGCTGAAGAAATCCTGTACTACTTCAAACCCTCTTGAACCATTACCAATCCATCCGTCAAACACTCCAATCGCTATCTCATCCTCTTCTTCTCAAGTGTCTGTCATATGGCAAGCCATCTGAGTACACATTCACTTTCTTTTACGTCGGCTTAATTTCAAAGTAGTGATTTAGGCATGACAACCTCATTTGATCCATTTTTGCTGCTGTTTCAGGCCACATGTATATGGTTTGTTTGTTTTATTTGATTTCCACAAATAATACATAATATTTCTTTATACTGTAAGTAATTAGTCTAAGAAAATAAACTATAAGCAGAGACCACCATTAACAAAATAGAAAAAAATTAGGCCTACACTGAGGTTATAGTACAATAATTAATTAGATAAATAAAATAAATAATAAGATGTTTAGTGTTGGCACTATAGACTGAATATCACTGAACTGAGAAAAAAAGGCTGCAATGAAAAAATTGTATTCATAAATAAATTATCAACACCAGTTTTTATGGAACGCCGTTGTGTACTAGCATACACAATGCTAGTACTAGAGTCTGCCTATAGTATATAGTATATAAGAATCACAGTTTTTTTATTACTTGGGTAGCTTCTTGAATGTCATATCCACTGCTTGTGCCCATAGAATGTCATATCCACTGTCTACTGCTTGTGCCCATAGAATGTCATATCCACTGTCTACTGCTTGTGCCCATAGTTGAATTGGGGATTTATTTATCTCTGTCCTTATCTTATGATGACAATGTGCTTCTCTGAACTTTTCTAGGTATACAGTACTACGGAAAGATATTAAAGAAATTAAATTTAATACCTCAAACATATCTTTCCAGTGTCTTTCAATACGTTGGTTATGAACACTCCGTCCTGTTAAAAATGCATCTTCACCGTAAAGTGATACCATATATTTTGCCACCAGGGTGTTTTCCAACCCCATATCCGTACGCACCTTTGTAGGGATGCCGTAATTACTAACAGCACCCAGGAATCCTTTCAATACGGTCTCTGCTCTATTATTGGCGCTGCACTTACACTATCAAGCGCGTAAAACCGTCCATTGCCCCATGTACCACAAATCGCCATCTGTGACAGATAATATTTACAAAATTAAAACAATGAATATCAATCAAAGTTTTGAAGGAAACAGACCCTTAAGTTTTGATAAAAATGAACACTCCCAGAAGACATGCTCATACCAATCTAATTTGTAATGTTTCTTAATAGGTTAAAGGTCAATGCTGAAAAGTACTGTAACATATGATTTTGTTGTTGTAAATATTATTATTACTATTTTTAATGCTTTAGATTTACTACTGACATTTACGGTGTTTATAAATTATTGTGTGACAAGGAAGTTTATGATTTAACCAATTATTAGAAATAAATTGGAAACATCTTTAACATTCCAAGTTGTGCCAACATTTGTACATTTTGGATATAAAATGTGTATAAAGTGTTATGTTTTATGCATTGGTTTTGATCTTGTAATTGCCATCTTGTGACACTATTTTTATTTAATGATTTATACTGAGGATTTTTCAGTAATGAATTCAAGTGGGGACCAAGCTCTTTTTTAAACAAATCAATCAGTAAATTTTGTGAAAAAAAGTTTAAATTGTATATTTTTATAATATATTTATTTATAAAGTGGTTTAGAATATTTTGCTATTAACCTTCTATTATGAGGAACACTGTTGTCAGTAATATAAACATTTTCTTCTCTCTTTTTATGAATATTTTAAAGTTTATATAAAATGTGTCTGAGGGCCCTTAAGTTTACTAAACCAGGGGCCTTCCCCCTGCGTTACACCACTAGGCAAGCCTAATTATCCAGTTTTGGCAGAGTTGGTTATATTCATTGCAAAGTAATTGTATGTTTATATGTTAATGTAGTTACTTATTTTTACCATATTATTTTAGTTGAATGCTAATTGTACGTGATGTTTTTCATCTGTCTAAAAATTGTACGTATTTCATTTGCCTTTTATGATTTTAATTGATGAATAAATATACCTTTGAATAATTTTATGAAAAGAAGTTTTGTTTTGTGAATTCCTAATATTTCATGCTGTCTTGTGTTTATTAATTATACCATAAATTGCAGTCCACATTTTATAAATAGAAGCCATTGAAATACTGTGTTATTTGTAAAATGACATATTTTGAGTTCCTAATACGTGACTAAATGGCTTCAACAATAGCTGTAGTAGTATGTGTATTATGAGTTATTGAAGCATATACCATATTTCTTTAAACTTTTTAAATACGGGTATTATAGAGAGGTGGGGTAGTAAATTACCTGTTTTAAATGTGAATTCAAGCAAGTATCATTGTTGAATAAGCTGGTGATTATCGCGGGAAATAATACTGCAACGTAACCAGACAATAAAAGTGTGATATTTGGTTTAAATTCAAGAAACTTAGGTAAGTATATTTACCAAATTACCTTTATATTGAAGAAACGACACTTAAGTTTTGTAGTGAATTTTAAACTGCTGATATAAATTTATACTGTAATAATGTATTATTTTTCTGTATTATTAAGTGTTAAATATCACTATTTTTCATTACAATAATATTGTGAAATCTTTAAGCGCTGTACAAGACACTGAGAGAAAAAGCTAAACCCAAACCGAAGTATGGAAATATGCCCTCATCTCGGTCTCAAATTGAACCCTGGTGAGCACCAGTTGTGTCTTGGTCATCCCGGACTCGGGCGCCTCCTACCCCAGTAAAAAAAATGTTTTAATATATTTGGTACATTTGAAAATCTCAATTTTTTTTAATGATGTCCTACCAATTAACTATTATAACAAATAAAAAATGAGAATGTCATTTAAAATGATAGTATAAAACTACTCTGTTTTTAAAAAGACTATTATTTACTACAGAGATTAAAATCTCTGTTTTTATTGTGAAATGCTACTAAAAACTAATAAGATTAATCATTGTTATTTATTGTATTACTGTATCCAGGTATGTTTACTTTATTTTTTGTAACAATTGGCCAACTTTAATCAGGTTCATTGTCACAAGTCGCAAATTTCAGTCTCTTTATTCCCTTATCAGGTAATGTTTATCTTTCACTACAGTGTTTGTGTTTGTTGAGTTGTTCTCAATAGAATAATTAGTGAAATACCCACAGCTTTTCAATGGAAATTTATCTTGGGTTGTTAGAAAACAATCTATATAGAAATCCATATAATCTGTTTTTTCCCCATTATTTACAATGGTTTTTGTATTTACTTTACTATAACTTATTTAGGGTACATTCAGACTCGCAGCTTAAATGTACAAAGGGTCAAAATAAACAGGCCTTTTCATAAATTATATATTAAAAGATATGACTATAAAAAATGAAAGATGTATCAAAGTCTATTACAAGAGTACAGTGTTTCATATTCTACACCGATTTCTATAATTTAACTATATATATAATTGAATATATGGTGGGTAATTGTATATATATAGCCAACTCTCTTGAACCATCCATGAGTCACTCAAAAAATATAATTTTTACATAGGCCTAGTAAACAATATTTTGGACCTGAATGACTTGTGGTATTTGAGCTGGTCCGTTGACACTTTCCATTTACGGTAGGATCATCACAAAAGGAGAGAATTACATTTGAAGGGTTTTATATGAGGTGTGGTAAATCTAACTGGATTAGTGTTCTGAAATCTTTACAAAAGTTGCATTTGTCATAGAAGAAGATTATGATTGATGAATCAGAGAAACAACTTGATATAATTTGTTAACCACTAACACCATATGCCAAGCACTAAATGAAGATTAATAGATCCTGCTCAATTCAATGTGCTGCACTCAATTTAATAACTACTAAGTACTTTGCATCCATAACCAACAATATAATTATTAAAATAAATTAATTAATAATAATTATGGCTATTTTGGTGTTTTGTATGGCACTTTGAAAATCACCACTTGTTTAGAATAGGTATGAAGTAAAGAAGGCATAAGCCTACAGTAACATTGCAAAACTTAATTTAAGTCTAAAGGTTGCGTACAATATTGATTGAGTAGGTTCCAAAATAGAGGCTATAAAAATTTATTTTGTTTTTAATACAATTATACAGTATGTAAATTCCTTGTAAACCCACATCAAGCTGTACCATAAAGTCTTGTGCATATAAATTACTATAAACACCCCTATTCTAATAGTGAGAATGGTCCATTGCCTATTAGCCAATCAGAATTAGCCTTGCCTAAGGGTCTACTTTCGTTTTCATTGCTAAATAGAGAGAAGTGCACAGTTTAGTAGTGTGAAAAGTCTTGATGCTTGAGTTTAGTGAGACATTAACTAATTAAGTACCAGTAAAACAGACAGATTTATAAAGTAGCCAAGGACCTAGTTGCTTTGTAGTTGTTAGTATTAAGGCAGTGTACATACATGCTGTAATATCAGTATTCTACAGGATATAACATGTGTGTGATGATTTTACTAATTTAATTTTAGTAATTAAAGGTAAGATATAAGTTACTTCATTGCAATATATGTAGTAGTTACTAGTAGTAGTAGAGACTTTTCATTGAAACAAAATAAAGTGATGATAGTGTAGTGAAGTTAGGCCTTCCTATTCCAGGACCACATGTTCAGTTCAGTTGCCTGGACATTTCTTTACTCATGCCTGATACAACTCATATATGAGGCCTAAGTTTAGAAAGCCCAGATTTATTTTGGTATTCCAGTACAGCAATAAAGGGTCCTACTAAGCACTACACAATGATACATACAACATTCCCCTAACCCTAGATGCATCAACATAACCCCTGAATAATTATTACCTCACTCCTAAATATAACAGAACCTACCCTCTAAATACTACCTTGTGGATGTGGTGTTTAGTAGTAGGAGCAGTATTAGAGGATGGATGGAGCTGAATAGCTTTTACAAACCATCAAAAACTGTTAATGAGGCTCTAATTTCATTTTTGTTTTAGCTGTAGCTTCATAACGTTTTTCAAAACCTTGTCTTTCTCATTGTTGGAGAGAAGTACAGTAGAAATATTTTGAAACTAGGATACTAATAGGTTGCTCATAATCAGCTCAACATGGATTTCCCAGCTGCATTAAGTGTAGCAAGTGTTTGCACAATTATCATACCACCCGCAGTTGTTGCTACTTTTTAAAATAAGTTTCAATAACATTCACACGTCTTATTTTTGTTCTTAATCTGCCTATTCACTAAGCTTATTGTAACAATAGCATACCATTCTCCACAAGTTTAGAGAAAAAATAGTGTAAACACAATGCTACAATGGAAGCAATCTATAGATCGTGAACATTTGGTGGAAAATCTGCTTATAAAAACCTTGAACTAGTCTTTGTTTGGGGAATTTTGTAACATTCCAAATGTATTCAACATGTTAGGTGGCAAGGTGTTGTTTAATTATTATTTTATTAACAGTTGATTTTAAATGATGTTATCAACAAACTGAGGTACAGATTTTTGACATGATAAATTGGTTGTATTTGTCTTTTGAATTTTATGTGTGCCTAAAATGGTTAAAAAGATGTTTCTGGTCCAGATGTATCCAAATACTTGATACTTTTCATTAGAACTGATAACCTATGCAAAATGTAGGTAAAAAGAGGTGTACACACTGTAGCACTAAACATACTGTACTGTAGAGTGAATTGTGAAAAGCCTGCGCAGCATGCTACAAATAACAATCATTTTCTATTCATCAACAAAAAATGGACTGGCTACACTTAAATTATTTTAATAATCTATGAAATTGTCATATATTCAATACTGTACAACTATGTCTTTTCTATAAACTTCAGAAGCCTTGAAACTTGTCTGATATACAACCTTCCAGAAACTTACATAGTACAACTACAAGTTGTGTAAGTTTGTATATTGTTTGTGATTCTATCAAAGTAAACTGTATTTTCAAATTTAGAAAACTATGGGATCATTTTATTATTTTTATCCATATCAGTTTTGTGTATTATAAAAATTAATAGTCATGGTCATCCTATTTTATATTCATATAAGTTTGTGTTGCTGCTTCAAATTAGGCATGTGAAATGTCTAGACAAGCATGTCAAGAACATTTATTTTTATTCATACAGAACACTGTTAATTAATACTATATACACAAACTAATGTAATATATATTATTACAATCTGTTTTTAATTTTTCTTTACCAACCAGTATGCTTGTTTTATGTTACAATTAAATACAAGTTGACATGTTTAAGTTGTAAATTTATTTTAAAGTTAATTGGCACACTGAGCCGTGTAACAGAAGAACATTTCACTTTCTCCCCAAGGAACTGTTGGCTAACATATCTTTAGGGCTTAGACTTGCAATATGTTGCTATGGGCATGGTTCATATGCAACAATACAGTATTTAGAACATACGGTATTCTTTTGGCTACAATAAACTATAGTTTTAAATGATTTACAGTACAGTAGTATTGATACCTACTTTTACTTTCTGGAAATTATAAATTATAGTAGGCCTTCACTACATATTGTGTTGAAATTAAACTTCCACCACAATTCTATATTTGTCATATTTCTGTTTTCTAATATCTTTTTTTCTTTTGTGGCAATTTTTGTAGGTAATTGCTTGTGTTTTTATTTTCAGGTCTCAAATTCAGTGCTTTAAGAAACTTCATTTGATGTTATACTGTTGCAGATGTTAAAATGGCAGGTATGATGGGCCTAAGCTCAGCATTTGAGCAAATGCATTTCTCAGTTGATGGTTCTAACTCTGGTTTGAGTAGCTGTACTACAAGTCATTCATCTCATTCCCGCTCAAACTCTTCCATGTCGAAGACTAACATTCAAATCCTGCAGGAAAATAAACCAAATAATCAGGGAAACTTTGACACATTGAACACAAGTTTTACAGATGACAATGAATATGTTGAAAAATTTAGTCGCATGGTAGATTTGGAGCGTGTGCCATGGAACAACCAACACATATTGATGGTATTGCAAAATACACGTACACGGCACGTTAACGAGAAAATACCATTAGACATTGTACAACGATTGTCGTATCTCCTCCAAAGACCCTTGCTAAGAATTGCCAAGGAAGCAAAACGTTTAAGCTCCGTTTATCAAAAATGCAGTAAAAATGAAATCCACACAGCTATAAAGATTATCTTCTCTCAAACGTTGGCTGAAAGTTGCTTAAACTCTGCGCTCAAGGCTCTCTCGTTATATCAAATGAATGGAGAACAGTACAAACAAACTAAAAGCACCCGTGCTGGACTTATTTTTTCAGTTGGTAAATTCTACAGGTGGCTTGTAGATACACAAGTTGGACTACGAGTTCATGAGTTGTCTGCAGTCTATCTGGCAGCATGTATGGAAAATTTATTAGTGGAGATGTATAACAGAGTTTCAATGAACACGTACGAAATGCAGGATAGACCTTCGTTGACAATAGATTTACTAGAATATGGAATTGCCAATGACTGTGACCTGTGGGGAGTGCTGCAGCCATTTGAACATCTTGTTTGTGGACGTAATTCTACAGGTATAGTATTGAACAATTCTGGTATAAATTTTATTCTGTCTTACAATTTACTTTAGAATGTTTTTACCTTAGAAACAAATTTCTTTTTATTATTATATAAGATTTTTTAACCTTTTTTTAATTTAAAAAAATTAATTATAGGGTTTATGTAGTATATTTTAAAGTTTCATTTTTGCATTAGTGATAAATATTGAATATTAAAATATTTAATATTAATCACTAATATTTAGTGAATTATAGTTGAACTCAGATCACCATGACAGCTGTTGTGGTATGCTTGGTGTGTCTGTTGTGTGACTGATAGTTCCTGGCCCGGTTCATAGATCATGTATACGTGATTTTAAACGTTTTCAACTTGTCCTCCATGGACTTCTAAATAAGCCCCCCACTGTCAACAAAAGTATAATGTGATCAAGCAAGATATGAAATTACATTGCCAACAGCAGTGCAGTGAGTCACAGATGTGCTTGATTGCTCATCACTTATTTTGTCTCACCTCATTTGAGTTATGATTGTTTTTTAAAAGCTGCTGCCATCCTTCCCATTATTGTAATTGATAATGAAGTTGAAAATAATAGAAGATCTATACAGTTTCATATTATCTACTGTAGTCTATATATAATTCCCTGCACATTTTTGGCACAAACATATCCATTGATAAATCACTAATCCACGCAAGGTAATATAGCACATTGTTGCCATTCTATAATCTAAATCACAATAATATTTTTGTATTCTATAATAAGCTTTTTCAGTAACTTTTTTCTACATTTAAATATATCGCTTTTGACTTTGACTACCTACAAAATAAAAGCTCAGACTTTAAATAGGCCATTTTGCAAAATTGTAAGGGGACAATGTACAGTATCTTTAATACTGTAATGATTCTTATAAACAAATTAAGCTACAGTATAACCTTTCTTGATGGTTAGGCTTCTGGCGTACTACTGTATTAAAAATTATTAAAAATTAATTAGAAAATCATTGAATTATCTGTTAGATATAGGCATTCTCACTCAGTTTTTTTGAAACAGCCAAAATTGTGGTTTTCATGGCATACTTGACAACTTTAAAAAGTTATTTCACATGGCTTTAGTACTGTAGGTGCGTTGTAATGCTGAGGCAGATCAAGGATGTTGTGAAAGCTACATTCACACTACGTGAAATGGAAGATGGCACCATTTTTTTTAAAAAATCATAATATAAAACTTTTACAATGGAACAAGTATAAATGTAGCTTTAAAAGTACTGTACATACATAGCATAGGTTTTGAACTGGTACATTACCTGCTCGGAATCATGGATCCATATTCATGTACAGTAGGACTAAATGTAGGGTACAGTACTTCGTTTTCATTGATAATGTTCAATAATCAATGCCTGTGATGAGAAACATGACACACCCTTAAATGAGTAATGTAAGAAGTATAGTGTAGGGGATTATGTGGGTGGTAATTATAGTAGGCGTAGGGATAAATCAAAGGACATATGGGTGCAATTCTTCAAACAAAATATTAAAACTTATTTTCAATTATTGTTACTATCTATGTGTTCACTATTTTTTTACCTCTCCCGTGATAAAGTTATTTTAGATTGAAAATCTTCGGTGCTTTATTGTTTTGTTTAGTTCTCTTGAGAATTGAGAGATAATGTTTCGGCATGAACAAGCACACTTAATACACCGCTGGTGATCGTTTTTTGAAGATTTAATTGGTTACTAGAGATGGCAATGATTATCTGTTTAAACACAACCAAACCAACCATGAAATGAACTTGGTATTATTATCCCAAGATCTACTATAGAATATGTGACCTTTAAGCATCACTGATTTAAAACATCTTCGCTTAATCATGTTTTCATTGTAGGATAAATATATTGAGGAATTAAATATTTTAAAATAAGACACCCACTTCTCATTGAATAAATAATTAAACATAATATACACTGGTAGCTTTAACAAGATCATCTGGATAAAGGTAATATATCTGACAAAGAGTACAATATAAGGTGTTAAAGTCTGAATAAACCGCGTAAACAAGTTATCTATTACTTTATTAGTAGTAGGAGTTCAGTCTTTGGTGGTCGAGGCGGCTTTCATCTTTTTTTATTGGCAACATTATTATTGCTCATGAATGATTTAGGGTTTCTCATAATCATAAAGATATTATTTAGTATTTTAGAAATATATACAAATATATTTTTATATTTCCTTTAAAATGTATGGATTATATAAGTGTATGCGTGTATGTGGTGTTGATATTTGTATGTTCTACACTTAGTTTCAGTTTCTGATTTAACTTATTAATTTAATACAAAAGTACTTTTACAAGTAAAGATTGAAAGAAAAATATGTATTTTTTAGCTGAACTTCCTGTTCATACACAATGTATATTGGCTTTAAAGCAATAATGATAACAAAACCATTCAAAATTATAAAAGCAACAATCACCTTTTACATCGTTTTTAAGTGCTTCTGTACGTAAGTGCTTTAAGCACTTCTGTCTGTCAATTTAATAAGGAATATTTTTACTTTTCAAAATAATGTTCGTATTTTCAATTTATTTTAATACGCAATATTATACTGTAACTTGCATAATAATATAATTTAATACTCCGCCAGTGAAACAGCATAGCTCTATGGTAAACAAGGCCAACAGCCATTAAGTCGCGTGCTACAATGCATAGTGATACCAGACCGACCGACAGACAGACAGACAGACCGACCGACATAGTGAACTATAGAGAGATAAAAAAAATTAACCATGACAAACAACTGTAATAATTATCTTTAGTAATGTAAATTATACAAAATCTGATATTTGTAGCAATGCAATTTTCAACTCAGAGAAACCTTAACTAGCGCTGGCTTTTTGTTCTATACCCTTTTATACGCTTATGAATAAATAAATGAAGGTTAAGAATTGAAATGTATTCAAGTAAAATGATGTTATTTGACATGTTCATTAATTATGTTATTAAGTTTTTAAATATTCATTTTTTCTTTAGGAGCTCTTGCTCTGCCACCTGTAAGTGGGAATTCTAAAACTGGAAATGAAACAAATAAAACCAAAAGCAGGAGGGAAATCAAAACAAATGGAAGCTTGGAGATGTCTAAAACACTTGAGCAAAGTCTTCTAGCAACGTGTGTAGGAAGCATCTCTGAACTAGGTAAGAGTACTAAAATGTTGAGAAACAAGGATGCTATCTTCATTGTTCTTAAAAATATAATTGTACTAGGCATGCTTTGTTTTCATACTCTACAAACAATGTCAGTAGGCCTACATAGCAGTTGGTCTATTGGTATTCCAATTTTGTACAACCAACTTTCTATTTATGTGCAAATTTTAACCTTCAATTGTTAATGTTTCAGGTGATCTTGTTTGTCGTGCGATGCACTATCAACAGAGTAAGCAACGGATCTCAAGTAATTTAAATGGTCGTTATTGTACAACATGGAGTCCTGATGCACTTCATACTTTATACTACTATATGCGCTGCCATCAACTTGAAATTAATGAAAATCCCAACTTGGAACCACCTGCTATTCAAATCAACTCAGAACGGTAAATAGTGTAATAATTTTTTTTTTTGGCTGCAGTGCAACAAATTTCCTCAGCTCAGAAACTGTATGATCTGCTTATGGCAAACTACTACTACTCATAATTTTATATAACAATACTAATTACATATTAAAATATTTGATTTACAGGCCATACACTGTGCTCCCACCTCTCATGGAATGGATTCGTGTAGCAGCTGCAAACTGTGAACATCGTCTTAGCTCTTTGGTGGATGTTGATGATGTACGACAAGCTGCCAGACTTCTTTTACCAGGCATCGATACCCCTGTAAGAACCCTAAGGTACTGTATGCTAATTTTATTTTTCATGCCTTAATTTTAACAAGTTAACACATTATTAATACTAAACTACTGCTACACATATCCTATGAGAGCTACTAGAAAGCTTCTTATGAGCTAACCTGTAACTAAACTTTTCGTTATGTTATTCAATAGAACTGATGATTCATTGTGTTCCTCTCGTCATCTGGATGCCAGTCAGTCAGCCAGTCGTTTCCAGCAGGACCTTGGTTTTAGAATGCTAACATGTGGAAGGACTGACCTTGTCGGTCAAGCAATCGCAATACTTGGGCCTAAAGGAATTAATACTGTCAATGATCAGGTAAAGCTTGTGAAATCCAACATTATTTTACTATTTGCCTTTTAGAATTTGATCCAATTTCAAATACCCATTGCATCCTGTATTCATGGAAGTATCATACATTGTATCGTCATCATATTTGTTTCTCTTCACTTCAGTTTTATGTTTTAGTTTTTCCCCTTTAATTTCTATAATTTTATAGAGAGATCTGTAAAAATTATTATTGTTTCTCATATTTTACAGGGATTAACTCCCTTGATGTTTGCCTGTGTAAGAGGAGATGAGGCAATGGTACAAACGCTTCTGGATCACAAGGCTAATCCTGATCTTCCAGTAAGTTAATAATGCCATGCATCGAGGTGCAGTTCAATAATGTCATGCATTGAGGTGCAGGTCAATAATGTCATGCATCGAAGTACGGGTCACTGATTTATGTGATTCTCCAGTGGTTGCAGTCTACCCTTTTGTAATCAAAAAAGTGGTGCTTATTCCTCAGTCTTTAGTGTTTCTGATCTGCCAATGCTAAAGAGTAATATTTCTTATTTATCAATCAATATAATTATATTATATAAAATTAAATGTTAAAAATATTTTCAGGTACCAAGCTCTTATCAAAATTATCCGTGTGCTCACTCAACAATCCGACACTGGACGGCGCTATCATTTGCTGTAGCGTATGGCCATGTATCTGTAGCTAAATTGTTGTTAGAAGTTGGTGCTAACGTTGAAGGTTCAATACAAGATGCTGAAGATAACTACACTGATTCTCCACTTCAACTAGCTTCAGCAGCAGGTTAGTAATGATACCTCTTTCACATTCCTAGGAAAACTCTGGAGTTTGCTGGGCGAAAATGGTATTATATTTCAATATACTGTACACTATGTTATCAATTTTAATATGTCAAATGAAGCTATTTCTAGAGAAAATGTCAAAATACTTCCAGTTTAGCTTGTTACCTTTATGATAAACTGGTGTAAGAGATATTTGAGGTCATTGAAATCTATATGTTAGGAGAGTACAGTATGTAGGCCTAACATATTTGTGCCATGTTTATAAATCGTATCTTCTTTTCTCACTTATGCTTCTTTTTGCATCATATTTAATTGATAATCCATTTTTACTATTCACAGGTCATTATGAACTAGTCTCTTTGCTGTTGTCTTATGGTGCTGACCCTTACATGACCACGGTGCATAAGAACGGAATTACAACCAAAGGTCACAGTAATTCGTTTGCTTTGGCTGCTGCCCATGGCCACAGGTAATGATCAATACTAGAGTTTCTATATTCTAGTAGACCACCTTGCTACATTCTCTGAACAGAGATGTTTGTGCTCATTCGGATAAAAAACAAGGCCAACAGCCATAAGTCGCATGCTAAAATGCATAGTGATACCGGACCGACAGACAGACCGACCGACATAGTGAACTATAGAGTCGCGTCCACGCGACTAAAAATCCAATAGAAGAAACAGAAAACTGTCCATCACCCTGTAAAGACATTTATTTATTTTCTTTATTTTATACTTATGAACAATTGCTTAAATTTGAACATTTTCCATTGGCAGAAATGTGCTGCGCAAGCTTCTAGAGCAGCCAAAGTTTGTCAAACCAACTGATATTTTGTCGTTAGAAGAGATTTTAGCTGAAGGAAATGATTGTACTTCAAAGGAAAATGATTGGAAGTCATCACCAGCCAAGATCACCTCTGCTCTGCAGGTAGATACATTTGAAGTCTCATTTTAGCATTACGTCAGTAATGTAAATTAAATGGTACACAATAACATTTCAGTCTATATTTTATAAACAATGATATTACTTGTTTTATAGGAAGCAATGTACAACAGCTGTGAGCATGGTTATCTTGACATTACGATGGAGTTGAGGAGTATAGGTGTTGCCTGGAATATAACAACATGGACCAATGCTATACTTATGGCAAAGCATATCCGTAGAAAGACTGTTATACAGTGTCTATTAAGAGACTTTGACTCTATCAAGTTTGACGAATATGATGAACAGTTCGTGGAAGAAGGAATTCCGCTATTGTTTAACATTCTTAAACAGAGCAAGGTATGGATTTTATAGTTAAACATTTATAAAATCTTATAGCTTTAAAAAAAAAACAGCACATTCAGTGATAAAGTCTAATATGTTAATGGTTTTATGTTGTTTGTAGAAAGACGTTGCTTCAAGTCAAGTGGCATCCATATTGGCCAATCTCTATGGCAGTGGACCGCTAAGCCCAATTGAGCCACTGAAGATTGTACAAAGTGCTAGAATAGGTATGTATATTATTGTGATGTACCTTCCTAAACAATAGAACACTTCTTCATTACAGCAACTGATTTACATTTTATTCTCTATTTATTTATAACAGATCCTCAATATGTAAATAATCGCGAGATGTCGGATGTAACATTCATTATTGAAGGACGGCCATTTTATGCTCATAAGATTATTTTAGTGACCGCATCAAAACGATTCAAGGCGATGCTGTCTGATAAGTTCACAGAGGGCAGTCAACCATGTGTAGAGATTGTTGACTTCAGATATCAGATATTTAAGGTAAAATTGTAAATAATTAATTAATTTAGATTTGAATTGAAAAGCGTTGAATTCAAGTGCAACCTCCTCATTTTTTGTGGTACCAAATTACTGGGTATGATAGAAATTACAGTATCACATATTATATGAGAATATTTTTAGAATTAGAATGTTATAATTGTTATAAAAATAACCTAATTTAATATTTTGTCTTTGATTGTTACAGCTTGTCATGCAGTATTTGTATTATGGCTCACCAGATTCCCTCAGAATCGACCAGGTTGATGTTCTTGAGGTAGGCTAACAATATTTGTCTCATAATCTTGGTTCCCACTTGAAAGCAATGCAAGGAAGTATGATTAGAATTATTCTGATTAACTAAAGTAAATTTCAATTTTACTAATTTTACTTTAGCCAGTGCCTTAACGGCTATGAGCTCACTAGCCCACTGGCCCTGGAGCTTATGGGAGGGCCACTTAGGGTCCCTAAACCAGGGGCCTCTGCATTACACCACTGACTTCATCTCAATTCATTTGGAGTTTTTGCCATAAATCATAACCCCACATTTAATTTTCGATGGTATTTAACCAACATTTCATGCTGAAGTTACTTACTTATATTTCCACTATCATTATTTTTCACGGATCTTATTATTGAATTGAATATTTTATTTATAGTTGATGGCTGCTTCTAATTACTTTATGTTAGAAGGATTACAAAGACACTGTGAAATTTTGTGTAGTCGCCTTATAACGTGTGACAACATTACTACAATCTACAGACATGCTATGGTAAGTATAAGCGGATACTCTCATGAATAATCTTGTAAATAAATAGATTAAAGTAGTACTGAAGATGGCCTTTAGTAACTCCATTGACACACAGCTAAGCTGTTGACTGCGTGTTAAAAAATCAACCTGTGGTGTCATGCCGCCTGTAATTGTCCAAAATCGGAGTGTTGCCTCTCAAGTGGTTTAGGCCTGGTCTAGCCACTTGTTAAAGTAGAATAATACTAATGATTGTTTTACATTCATGCAATAGTACTAATAATTCTTTTTTTCACCTCATGAAATTATTTGTATAAAAATTTAAGTAACCTGTGTGATGTAACAATGTAATAAGATTCTTAATTTGTTACAAAATGCTAAATATATCTTTTTTTTATCTTCTTAGCTTTACAATGCTGAATGCTTAAAAGAATTCTGTCATGCGTTTCTCCTTACGTACATGGTAGAACTACTAGACACAAATGAATCATTCCGCAAGATGATGTTTACCAACAAGGTTCAGAATCATGATGTCATACGTAGTCTTGAGAACTGTCTTGCTAAACGGTTGTACTGCAGATTTCACCGAAATTCAACAGTATAATTATATATAATGTTTCCCTAATTGCATTTAGTAAAACTATTTTTGTAACAATTTTTAAAAGGAAATTCTACATTGAATCAAACAAACTTGAAAAAAAATTTCTGTGAACACTGTTCACATTGTGTGTGCTTGTAACGGTAACAATATTTCTTGCTTATGTATGTGATAGTAAAAACATTTCTGTGTTAATGCAGGGTATAATTTGTATAGAAAGACAGTGAATTTATATTTATAATGATAAACAGACATGATTTAATGTTATGAATAGTGTTTATTAATATGTAATTTATTTTATTAAATTTGTGCCAAATATTATAGTTCATTAGAAGTAGCTAAGGAAACGAAAATGTTAACATTTATTTATTATTTTTATTATTTAGCCTGTTAATATTATTTTGTGTAGTTTCTAAACAACTCAAACACGTCTTGATCTGTTACTATTGTTGCATTTTTTTGGATGAGTATTAAGAAAATATTTCAAAGAATGCCAGTCACTTTAGCATCGTAGGCATATTGTGTGACGCGAATGAAAAATATCTAGTTTATATGTAAAAATTTAAAGTTTTGTTGTTTTTAAAGAAATAAAGTATACACCTTAAATAAAATATAGTTTTTTTTTATTGAATTGTTAAAATGTAATTATGAAACAATACAGGAGCAAACTAATTTTGAACTATTAGTTTTTTTAGGTGATCTGCACTAGTCTCATCACTTATTGTGTTATGTACTCTTTCAACTTTTTTATTCTCCCATTGCAGCCATTACCTCAAACATAGGAACACAAAATCTTATTTTTTGACCACCAGATAGAACTTTTGTCGATGTCATCAGATCCATGCAGCATATACTTCCAGTTTTATTCTTTGATCATAAAATTTATAATGAAACGATACTGCTTCATGGCATAAAGCTGTCTACACTATCAAACTAGTTTGACAAAAAAAAAGTGTGATGTGCCCAAATATGGCAGTGATATTTCCAAATATGGTAGTGATATGACATCATCAATAGGTGTTTGTTTACGTTGAGGAAAAAGTGTATTTTTTTTTGTATGTTGGGTATGATGTTACATACCATGCTATTAGGAGTTTTTTTTAAACAGAAATGTTAAGCTTTTGATTTTGGAATTATTTCCAGCTTCTTGCGTGTGAACAATAATACTTAAAACTCGTTTTGTTATGAAATCTTGTTTAATTCACATTTTGAAATACAAATATCATGAAAGTTAAAAAAAACACTATTGGTTGTCTGCTGCAGCATCCGGGATAGTTCTGCTGTTTCGCCGTCGATGCTTGCGTGCCCATCGCCAGATCCGTCGAAGCCACGGCACACGAATTCGCCAACGGTGGCGGCGAGGTTGGGAAGTAGTACCTTCCTGTTGATTACTGCCTACTGTTGCGTTATCACCATCAATGGCTGGCGTCGTGGTCTCGTCACGACGTACCATTACATCTCCTTGGTGTTGGTTCGTTACTCCATCACCAGCACTATGATCCATTACTCTATTCCTATCTTCGCTCTCAACTAACTGTCTTCTAGTCAGTAACGTCTGTGACTCCTCATTTGAGCGGGAATGTGCAACTTCTTGAACATCGGCTACACTATTAGCACGATTAAATTTACGTTGCCTGATTTCAACTATGTATTCGCATCGCTGTGCAACTTCTTCCCCTGCTTCGCGTTTCATTTCCATCCTCATTTCTTTTCTCAGAAAATATCTCTTTCTAAAACCGTCATCTGGGAAAATCTGTAAATTCTTCGCATTTTCATCACGTTTTCTTGATTTCAAACTCATTTCGTATGCGTCTGCACACATCCGACGTCTGTTTTCCTAATATTGTATTTTTTCATCTGTCGTTCCTCCGGGGAAAGCACCAGCCGGTGGTTCTTGTAAATTTTGAACTCGTCTATCGGCTAAGTCGACGTAATCGGACATCAGATCAGTAAACCGTTGAATCTCAGAACGGGCACTTGCTAGCAAGTTCCTGATTGTTCCAGCATCAGAATCATTTGTTGAATTTACTGGAACTTGTTTAGGTCTTCTAAACGATGGCGGTAATTCGAGAGAGCGCTCTCGGTTGTTCGGTTCATGTCTACGACGGGTCCCAAACTTATGCACAGGACCTTAATAACAAAAGAAATGAAAATGAATTGTTGTACAGTATAGGCCTAAATCAATTTAATAATCAATGCAATTACAGTATTATATAATAAAAATACTACATAAGTAAATTATCTTACCATTTGGCATATCCATTTATTAATTCTCTTAGATTTCTAGTTAATAATAGCAGATGTGGTCAGTATAAAACGATCTTCTTCGTTTTAGCTGTTCAACTGAATGTTTATTATTGCCGTTTCCATAGTACAATTTGACCCGCATTCACTAGTAAAACGCGCGCGTACCAACACAGATCGGAAATGATGGGCGCGCGTGTCACAGTGCAATTCGGAAATGGAGCGAACCCAAAATGCGCTGACAGAAAGTGGGGAAACACCGATGGAATACGTCTTGCTGAAGTTGCAAAGCTTCTTCAATAACGATTTGGAAGCCATGGACAGCATGTGTAGCGAGAAATTGAGGATTCTGATTAACAACGGAGCCGTCTGGACATTAAGTTTCAGTCGAGATGACCCATTTACTCTCCTACCACTTCTGATTGGTTTACCATACATATCAGAGCCAGCGAGTGTTGTTATTGAAGGATCACATATTGTTTGTCTTTATGACAGCAATGGCATGAGCATTCGAGAAGCTGCAAGAGCCTCTAAGATCACACCTGATTACAATGAACGATACTCCCCGGTCTTTGAAACATCTCTCCATGTTGTTTATTCGCGACTATTTTGGCCGAAATGACTTATCAAAGTTAAGTTCGCTTTCCACTACCAAACCGAATCATTCGCTATCTTATGTACGAATAATGTCTAGTGTGAGACAATACAAAAGAGACAGAGGGAATAAATTGCTTAATTTAGAATGAACAGAGTGTCTGTTCAATTTGAAAGGACCCCCTTTCCCGGTTTATTTTTGCCGGTTGCATTCAGCAACAACTGTTGTTTTTGTTTCTTGATATTTTCGCAATAATGTTAACATAAAACTATCCTAATATTAATTTAATGTGAATAGCTTACATTATCAACTTCGACAAAACAATGTTTTCATACATTAATGGACAAAAGTGCAATCAACAAGTTCCTGGCTATAATTGATAGTTTATATAGTATAGGGGTATCGCGTTCGTTTCAGAGTGAGTTTAAGGGTGGGGAGTTGGGTCGAATAAATAATTGGTATACCATGTTCATGTACCTAAACCTCGATCCCCGCATAGTATTGTTTTCAGAAACAAGACATTGCGAAGGCCGAGGTTCTTTGGAGTCGCTGGCTAAAAAATTACAGTAGACTGTTGTGTCGAAATAGGTGTTTGTTTACGTTGAGGAAAAAGTGTATTTTTTTTTGTATGGGGTGGTGGGGGGGTGGGGGGAGGTATGATGTACATACCATGCTATTAAGAAATGTTAAGCTTTTGATTTTGGAATTATTTCCAGCTTCTTGTGTGTGAACAATAATACTTAAAACTCGTTTTGTTATGAAATCTTGTTTAATTCACATTTTGAAATACAAATATCATGAAAGTTAAAAAAAACACTATTGGTTGTCTGCTGCAGCATCCGGGATAGTTCTGCTGTTTCGCCGTCGATGCTTGCGTGCCCATCGCCAGATCCGTCGAAGCCACGGCACACGAATTCGCCAACGGTGGCGGCGAGGTTGGGAAGTAGTACCTTCCTGTTGATTACTGCCTACTGTTGCGTTATCACCATCAATGGCTGGCGTCGTGGTCTCGTCACGACGTACCATTACATCTCCTTGGTGTTGGTTCGTTACTCCATCACCAGCACTATGATCCATTACTCTATTCCTATCTTCGCTCTCAACTAACTGTCTTCTAGTCAGTAACGTCTGTGACTCCTCATTTGAGCGGGAATGTGCAACTTCTTGAACATCGGCTACACTATTAGCACGATTAAATTTACGTTGCCTGATTTCAACTATGTATTCGCATCGCTGTGCAAATTCTTCCCCTGCTTCGCGTTTCATTTCCATCCTCATTTCTTTTCTCAGAAAATATCTCTTTCTAAAACCGTCATCTGGGAAAATCTGTAAATTCTTCGCATTTTCATCACGTTTTCTTGATTTCAAACTCATTTCGTATGCGTCTGCACACATCCGACGTCTGTTTTCATAATATTGTATTTTTTCATCTGTCGTTCCTCCGGGGAAAGCACCAGCCGGTGGTTCTTGTAAATTTTGAACTCGTCTATCGGCTAAGTCGACGTAATCGGACATCAGATCAGTAAACCGTTGAATCTCAGAACGGGCACTTGCTAGCAAGTTTCTGATTGTTCCAGCATCAGAATCATTTGTTGAATTTACTGGAACTTGTTTAGGTCTTCTAAACGATGGCGGTAATTCGAGAGAGCGCTCTCGGTTGTTCGGTTCATGTCTACGACGAGTCCCAAACTTATGCACAGGACCTTAATAACAAAAGAAATGAAAATGAATTGTTGTACAGTATAGGCCTAAATCAATTTAATAATCAATGCAATTACAGTATTATATAATAAAAATACTACATAAGTAAATTATCTTACCATTTGGCATATCCATTTATTAATTCTCTTAGATTTCTAGTTAATAATAGCAGATGTGGTCAGTATAAAACGATCTTCTTCGTTTTAGCTGTTCAATTGAATGTTTATTATTGCCGTTTCCATAGTACAATTTGACCCGCATTCACTAGTAAAACGCGCGCGTACCAACACAGATCGGAAATGATGAGCGCGCGTGTCACAGTGCAATTCGGAAATGGAGCGAACCCAAAATGCGCTGACAGAAAGTGGGGAAACACCGATGGAATACGTCTTGCTGAAGTTGCAAAGCTTCTTCAATAACGATTTGGAAGCCATGGACAGCATGTGTAGCGAGAAATTGAGGATTCTGATTAACAACGGAGCCGTCTGGACATTAAGTTTCAGTCGAGATGACCCATTTACTCTCCTACCACTTCTGATTGGTTTACAATACATATCAGAGCCAGCGAGTGTTGTTATTGAAGGATCACATATTGTTTGTCTTTATGACAGCAATGGCATGAGCATTCGAGAAGCTGCAAGAGCCTCTAAGATCACATCTGATTACAATGAACGATACTCCCCGGTCTTTGAAACATCTCTCCATGTTGTTTATTCGCGACTATTTTGGCCGAAATGACTTATCAAAGTTAGGTTCGCTTTCCACTACCAAACCGAATCATTCGCTATCTTATGTACGAATAATGTCTAGTGTGAGACAATACAAAAGAGACAGAGGGAATAAATTGGTTAATTTAGAATGAACAGAGTGTCTGTTCAATTTGAAAGGACCCCCTTTCCCGGTTTATTTTTGCCGGTTGCATTCAGCAACAACTGTTGTTTTTGTTTCTTGATATTTTCGCAATAATGTTAACATAAAACTATCCTAATATTAATTTAATGTGAATAGCTTACATTATCAACTTCGACAAAACAATGTTTTCATACATTAATGGACAAAAGTGCAATCAACAAGTTCCTGGCTATAATTGATAGTTTATATAGTATAGGGGTATCGCGTTCGTTTCAGAGTGAGTTTAAGGGTGGGGAGTTGGGTCGAATAAATAATTGGTATACCATGTTCATGTACCTAAACCTCGATCCCCGCATAGTATTGTTTTCAGAAGTTGGAGTCGCTGGCTAAAAAAATACAGTAGACTGTTGTGTCGAAATAGGTGTTTGTTTACGTTGAGGAAAAAGTGTATTTTTTTTTGTATCGGGTGGTGGGGGGGAGGGGAGGTATGATGTACATACCATGCTATTAAGAAATGTTAAGCTTTTGATTTTGGAATTATTTCCAGCTTCTTGTGTGTGAACAATAATACTTAAAACTCGTTTTGTTATGAAATCTTGTTTAATTCACATTTTGAAATACAAATATCATGAAAGTTTAAAAAAACACTATTGGTTGTCTGCTGCAGCATCCGGGATAGTTCTGCTGTTTCGCCGTCGATGCTTGCGTGCCCATCGCCAGATCCGTCGAAGCCACGGCACACGAATTCGCCAACGGTGGCGGCGAGGTTGGGAAATAGTACCTTCCTGTTGATTACTGCCTACTGTTGCGTTATCACCATCAATGGCTGGCGTCGTGGTCTCGTCACGACGTACCATTACATCTCCTTGGTGTTGGTTCGTTACTCCATCACCAGCACTATGATCCATTACTCTATTCCTATCTTCGCTCTCAACTAACTGTCTTCTAGTCAGTAACGTCTGTGACTCCTCATTTGAGCGGGAATGTGCAACTTCTTGAACATCGGCTACACTATTAGCACGATTAAATTTACGTTGCCTGATTTCAACTATGTATTCGCATCGCTGTGCAAATTCTTCCCCTGCTTCGCGTTTCATTTCCATCCTCATTTCTTTTCTCAGAAAATATCTCTTTCTAAAACCGTCATCTGGGAAAATCTGTAAATTCTTCGCATTTTCATCACGTTTTCTTGATTTCAAACTCATTTCGTATGCGTCTGCACACATCCGACGTCTGTTTTCATAATATTGTATTTTTTCATCTGTCGTTCCTCCGGGGAAAGCACCAGCCGGTGGTTCTTGTAAATTTTGAACTCGTCTATCGGCTAAGTCGACGTAATCGGACATCAGATCAGTAAACCGTTGAATCTCAGAACGGGCACTTGCTAGCAAGTTTCTGATTGTTCCAGCATCAGAAACATTTGTTGAATTTACTGGAACTTGTTTAGGTCTTCTAAGCGATGGCGGTAATTCGAGAGAGCGCTCTCGGTTGTTCGGTTCATGTCTACGACGGGTCCCAGACTTATGCACAGGACCTTAATAACAAAAGAAATGAAAATGAATTGTTGTACAGTATAGGCCTAAATCAATTTAATAATCAATGCAATTACAGTATTATATAATAAAAATACTACATAAGTAAATTATCTTACCATTTGGCATATCCATTTATTAATTCTCTTAGATTTCTAGTTAATAATAGCAGATGTGGTCAGTATAAAACGATCTTCTTCGTTTTAGCTGTTCAATTGAATGTTTATTATTGCCGTTTCCATAGTACAATTTGACCCGCATTCACTAGTAAAACGCGCGCGTACCAACACAGATCGGAAATGATGAGCGCGCGTGTCACAGTGCAATGTGCAATTCGGAAATGGTTCAAATGGAGCGAACCCAACATGCGCTGACAGAAAGTGGGGAAACACAGATGGAATACGTCTTGCTGAAGTTGCAAAGCTTCTTCAATAACGATTTGGAAGCCATGGACAGCATGTGTAGCGAGAAATTGAGGATTCTGATTAACAACGGAGCCGTCTGGACATTAAGTTTCAGTCGAGATGACCCATTTACTCTCCTACCACTTCTGATTGGTTTGCCATACATATCAGAGACAGCGAGTGCTGTTATTGAAGGATCACATATTGTTTGTTTTTATGACAGCAATGGCATGAGCATTCGAGAAGCTGCAAGAGCCTCTAAGATCACACCTGATTACAATGAACGATACTCCCCGGTCTTTGAAAAATCTCTCTATGTCGTTTATATATATATATTTTGGCCGAAATGACTTCGTCCCCAGTGAAGGCCCCGCCCCGTTTATTGCCAAAAACCAGGGCATTCCATCAAATTACGTGATTGACTTGCGTCAGAGGTTTTCTCATATCTTCGTAATATTGTTTATAATTTGTGCAAAACTCAAGGAACTGTCGACTGTCGACAAGCCAACAAAATAAAACGAATAGTACTAGGCCTATCCAATGCTGCAAAAGAAAATGGTGGTCTCTTTATCATTTAAAACGCCATTGTCGAGCTTTAAAGACATGTTGGATACAATACCATAGTCTAGTTGCCAAATCTTTATATTGAATATTTTAGAAACTACGTTTAACGATTATTATTTGAATGTCACTGGTTTGTATTAAAACGTTTTCCATTCTTCAGATATGAACAGATAAAACTTTAACACTTGTAGGATTCTCTAAAAGAGCAATTCAATACGTGAACATTAAAATCCGATCTAGGTATGCGCGAGAATGGGAAGAACATACCAAAGACCTCTACCATGAAGGGGAAATGGGAATTCTTTGATATGGCATGGATGTTCTTTAGTCTCGTCTTTAGGTCTAGTCCATAATTTTTTTCATAGAACTGAGACTCAAATGACAAAACGTTTTCTGAGCTGGCATAAGGTGAATCACCATTTGCAAATAATGCAAATTAATTCATTTGATAAAATGGAAATCCCTGCTTATAATTTTGTATTACCAAACGTCTTAAAACACATTGTAGCCTACATTTAATTTGTTAAAGGACAATGTCTGCTCTAGTGTCAATTTTGTTAGCTTTTTTTACGAACCTTTCATCATTATTAGGCCTATTCATCAAAAGAAGATCTATTTGCCACAAATTGGGTGGATTTTACACTTTTTTGATTGTGTTGTTAAAAATAAAAAAATGTCAGGCCTACTAGTAGCCTACTAGGCCTACTAGGCCTAGTAGTAGCCTATAAAAGTTTTTTTTACACTTTACTATACTTCAAAATCATCAACATACAACTTTTTCAACTATTAGGCCAGGCTTTAATAATTTAAAATCACTTTTAAAATAAATTTGAGCATTTTTTATGTTCATTTCAAATTAAATTCGTCTCCGCCAGCTAATGGATTGTTGACGCCTATTTAATATTCAGCTCGATATATGCCTATATTCTTTTAGCTATATAATTTCATGTTTCATTATTTCATAGACATTTTTTTTAAATGCAAAAAAAAAGAAAAGAATATTTCAGAATATGAATGATTTATGGTAACGATATTATGTTTTACGCTTTAATTCATGTGTGATAGATGTCACATGTTTCGTCACACCATGATACCGCCACACTACTATACGATCATTTGTCACGTAGTCACATGTGATGCACATGTTATAGTGTTTGCCTAGATACAGGAGTTGAAAATCAGTTGTGCATTTACGGATAAATAGGTTAATGCAACGGTCATATACAGATGAGTGATATTTAAGGATGTACTGACGAAAACCGAGAAAAGAATCAGAGATTAAATTTGTGTGCATTCGGCTTCGGTAAGGTGGAAATTGTTATTACATATAGCCTAGGCTAGGCCTTAACACTAGGCAGACCACCAGCACACAGGCGCAGTCCTATCGGCGGCGCAGGACGGTCTGGCTGCGTGTGGCAGGCTGGCTTCTTACATTCGAAGCTGCTGTATAATATACTGTTTGTGTGACACATCCGGGATAATCTGTTTGTGACCTCGGTAATTTAAATACGACCCAACTTCCGCTGGAGTGAAAACATTGAACACTGCATGCTCGCGGGCTTTCTCTGCTGCATTCTGCATACAGAAGGTCGCAGGGGTGTGGGATGCGAGGAGAGAAATTAAAAATGAGCATTTACAAATTTCAGTAGTCCGTAGTATTTTAATTTTAGATCTAAAATGCCTGGCAATTGTGAAGCAGTAGGTTGTACAAATCATACACTTATGAAAAATAAACCATCGTTCCATCGATTTCCTAAAATGTCATGAACGTAGAAAGAAGTGGATAAATTCACTACAAAAATTGAATCGTGATGGTTCAGAATGGACGCCATCTATCACTGCTAGAATATGTGGAGAACATTTTATTAATGGTAGGTCTAATGTAGGCTACAATAGAAATTAAAATATATTTTCATTTTGCTAAATACTGTACAGAAATACTGTAATATAAATATACTAAAAATAAAAAATGAATCCATGTTAAACTGAGTGTATTATATATTAAAGATGTATTGTCCCTTGAAACACAAAAAAATGAAGATCAAAATATTCTAAATTTAAATTGGCCATATCAAAGTAATATTAAAGTTATTCACTTTAAGTTGAAAATTCGAGCCAAAAACAAACATTTTACGTAATTAACAGCTAAATTAATTTGATTACATTTCGTCTGGAAAATCGTCGCGAGCGAACGTAAACAAAGATTTCAAACCACGAGTATGCTTTATGCATGATGTTAATTAGGATTGTTTACAACTCGTCATGGTTGAGAAGGTGTTTTCACACAGATCGCGAGGAAGTTTTATGATTATGCATACAGAGTAGCCAAATAAGCGTGTTGCATTATGAGATATGTTTTGATCGAAAACTTTGACTGGAAGTCAAAGTTATTTTTTGGACCAAAAAACGTCTGTATTTCAGTTAAATGATTTTTTTTTCGACTTTTTTTTTGTGAAAGTTAATAACTATTATGATACTTCAAGTATTATGATACTTTTTTTAGAAATCTTTTTTTTTTTTTTTTTTGGAATTTGACAAAGGGACAATACATCTTTAATGTAACCTTTTTAAGTTTTAACTGACTCGGGTTGAGATGCCCATTTTCTATTTGCAAAGGATATCTGGTCATACAGCGAATACAGTTTGTACAGCTGGGCCAAGATGAGAGAGTACTTTCTTACACCGAGTTACAGTACATGCATGGTTAGACAGGCATCCATAATTAATACTGTGTACTTAGGATCTAGGCTTGTTGGAGTGTACGTACAAAACCTTTGATTTAGAGATAATATGTGTGACCTATATTCTGTAGGTTAAAGTAGACATTATCATTTTTATTATTATCTAATTATTCAGGTAAGCCAAATCATGATGACCCTGCACATCCAGATTATACACCATCTGTGTTTAAGCACACGACGGCAAGAAATGGTAAAAGCAAAATGAGCAGGTTTAACAGTGATGTAAAGAGACTGAAATTGAGTTCACCACACGATACTCTAGTACTAGTAGAGTGTCCAAGCATAGGCAATGAGCCTTCCACTTCAGAAGAAACTCTAAATAGTGGTCTACTTCCAGCAGCAGAGGCTCTCTTAAACCTTTCTTCTGTAATGCCTACGAATTACCATGCCAACAACCCTGCAGCTTTGACACAAATGTCTAGTGAGAAAGCCATGATGTATGATAAGATGGACACTGTGTGACATACAACATACATGTGTACTGTGCACAGGTTCTGGGTGTGATTACAACAAATTTATTCTAATCTAATAGTACATTTGAAGGATAGTATTGTGTATATTATGATATGAATAAAAAATAAATCCATTCAGCAAGATAGTACTTTCAAATGTTTAAAGAAATATTTCAGATTTTTTTTTTTTTCAAGTATATGCAAATAATAACATACAAAGTTTTATTTTATTTTTAAAATACTGTACTGTATATCTGATTACTTTTTATTTGTAAATATATACAAGTTGAAATAAAAATGTCATTGATCTTTATGTGTCAACAACAATTTGTTTAAGAGTAACTGTAGGCCTATTAATTTAATTTTAAATAAATCCATTATTTATTTTACCAAAAACATAACCTGACCAGAATCTTTGATTTTTTTAAGCCTACAGTCACAATCAGTGACTGGTTACCATTTATTAATATTAGTAAACGATCAATTCATGTACAGTACGAGTAAAATCCATGGTAATAGCCATCATAATGGTATGATTATTAATGCCATTTTCCACTATTCATACCTTTCAAAAGAGGGGTTATACTGTATTATGTGCAATTAATAACTTATTAATATTGTTTAAAGGTTTGCATGGTGAATAAATGTATTGTAGCAGAACATAAATTACTTTCACTAACTATTGTGCTAATTAAAGTTCATTTTCATTTATTCTGTATTTTTAGATTTAAAAAAGTTAAAACTTGTTCAGTCATCTATTTAAAAAAGTTATTGAGCATCAAAACTAGAAATGAGCCGCAAAAGGTAATTGTGTTTGTTTATAATTTTCATAAAAATCTATTGATGATTAAAATCTTCCCTCCATTCAGAAAACACAAAGATTGAACTGAAAAATCAAAATGCATGAAAATATTCTCCTATTCAACTCATTATTTGTATGTACTGTAACAATGTGGAGTTCTAATCAATGATTCTACTGTATATTTGCACAGCCACCTTTTTGTAAAATAATTTGGACATAGGCCATATTGCATGGTGTGACATGTTGTGCAACTGAGAACCATTCAGTAGAGTGTTAAAGAAGGAATCAGCAGATTAATTGAATAAAAGGATGTTTATGTAAATTGTTGAATGGGAAGAATATTTTCATTCCTACTGTCCTATTTTCCTTGTTGAATAGAAAAAGTCAATCTTTCTTCAATCCCCACTCATAAACGTTGATCATTTGTATATTAGTGTCCTTTGTGACAATCTGCTGATTGTAAAAATTGCTATTATACTGTATATACTGTATACAACATCAACATTACTAATAATAAATTTGTATACCGTGATATCCTTTAGTAGTCTAACTCTTGTGACTGTCACATGATGCAGTTTTATAACAAAATTAATTTTATGTTAAAACATTTACATCTAGAAAGTACAATACTTTAAATGATGAGGTTAAAGAAATATTGATGTCTTACTGGGAGCGAGGAATGGACAGCTATGGCTGCGAAGGAAAGAGAAAACTGATAGCTGATGCAGCCATAGAATGTGGTATAACCCAAAATCAGGTGAAGGTAATATCATTGATTTACATTTTAATTTAAATTGACAGCTTATTTTAATCACACAAAATTGTGATTGATAAAAAAAATACATTCATTCATTTTCATTTATTCATTTCATGGTTAATTAAAAAAATTGCAGTAATAAAAAAAAATTACATACACAAATATACATTAAAAACAGTGCATAAAAAAAGTACCATGGAAACATACAAGATATAAATAAATATAAAAAGGGGTCACCAAGAAAAAGGATGACCAAATGGTTGTTTATTATTAAAGAACATTGTGGACTTTTTACAAAATCTTTCGGTGCAAAACTTAAATTGTGACTTATTGCTGAAGCGTAAAATGTGTTCATTTTTGTTATTATAATTTCTAGGATTGGGTTGGAAATAACAGGAAAAAGGTAACAGGAAAGAAATATCAAAGAAGTGAAACCATCAAGAAGAAGACCCCTTCTGGCTATAATCTTTTTTTCAAAGATTATTATGTTGAAGGTACAGTATTATTTTATTTGTATTGTTTAATAGCCATCCTCATTCATTGTTGAGAGAACATCAGACCGTCATGGACTGGTTTCAGTTGACATGCATCGACTTTGAGTGACCAGCAATTTATGTGCTTCATATACAGTATTACCATTTTGGAAAGCACACTCGTTGAGTTTGTGCACTCTTTGTGTTCATAATTAGTGTACCATGTCCCACATAACTGGCTCAGCCAATATATTGATCGAAACAGTACCGTCTGCAGATTGGATATATATATATATACCTATGTATTTTTACATTTTTTTTCATATTAATTTATTAACATTCAAACAGACAAATAAAACAAAATTGTTGGGTGCTCTCCTGCCAAATCAGGATCCTCCTGAAAGTCATCATGGGTAGGGTCGCTCATGTCTCTGATTGGATCATACTGCATAACCGCATCTGATGATTGCTGGTTTCCTATTGTTTTATTATTAAAATGTGTATATGTTCATGTTCATTCATCAGCACTGTCAGTATCAAACAAAATTCTTTTTTTTCCCCTGTAGAATTAGCCAAAGGAAACACAAAAATAGATATTTTTAAAGGTGCTCCACATGTATGGAACCAATTGAAAGAAAGTGGTGAGGCTGAGAAGTACTTCAGTATGGCCAACAAGCTGGAATTACCAGATGTTACTGAATTGTCTGAGGCACAGAAAAATAAACAAATAGATCTGATAATTAAAGAAGTAAACGTAAAGGTGATGCTTTTTATTTAGCTATTCTGATTTATAAACTTCTAACAATCTGTCTGTTATGTAACTTTTCAACCCATGAACAATTTTAAAATTTCAATTTATAAGAGTTCATAAATTTTTTAACAGTGGAAAAAACTTACGTTAGTTAAGATACATAGATTAGATAATTTTGTCAGTTGTTATGTTGCTAAGATGACGGTTGGACTCCTTTGCAGCCACTGCATGGTTTTGCTGTATAGTCTAGGAGACCAGTTGTTAGGAGTTGATCATAAATATGTGACATGCTTTATAATTTATGAATTCTATATTATTACTAAATCAAAACTAGATGAAATTGTTTTCACATCGCATTATTGTTTTTTTACAGATTCAAAAGCTTTCTGACTTAGGCGTTGAATGTATCGCAACATTTGTAACTCCAATGAAGAGCATCGTAGAAGTAGGAACACAAGTTGGAAAACAATTTATAGAGCAAGACAACACTAACACAAAATTTGCAGCCTTTGTTCACTGTATGTATGAGTGTTTCTGCTGAAAAAATCGTATTTTAGTTAGAATTATATATTATTAAAACAGACTCCATTCCAGATTCCTAAATAACTGTGTGTGATTTTGGTTGAAAAAGCCAATAAGAAGTGAACCAAACTACTTTTAATACCCTCAGATTAAACAAATTAACCATTATTTTGCTGCTTAAGATTTGCCCAGCGGTTTGTTGCTGCCAGGAAAATGGGTTTTTCGCAGAAAAGCAAACATATTATGTAAATATTTAATCATTTATACATTTAATTTGTAGTAATATAATAACTAATCACTCACTTTTATTTTATTTAGTAACAGAGACAGGAGTTTTGCCTGTAAACACTGTCAAAGAGGCCACAAACAAGAAACGGTTAAGAGCGGAAGTACAGAAGCTTTTTAACCGTAAATATTGTAAGTAAATTTAAAGTTAACATTTATTAATTTTGATTATTTGATTTAGTTATAACAGCTGAAGATGATTAAACAAATTCAACGAAATAAAAGTGTCATCTAATCTGTATGTTTTTACCAAGTTAAGAACTTCAATGATATTTTTGGTGGATGTTGTTAAAATAAATAGAAAGTACATAGGTCACAAAATAAAACACTTCAAACTAATAAAACTAAATTTTGTACCAAATTAAAGATTATTCTAAATGTAGAATTAGGATATTCTTATGATAACACATACTCAGTATGTAGTGTAAAAAGTTAAAATACATGTTACTTCCTTATAATTATTTTAGATATAAAACAAAAGAAAAATCAGTAATTTTTATTTGATAATGATTTAGTTTAACCAAAAGAGTTTTTTTGTAGGTTAAAAACAAAAAGCACTTCTAAGTTTTATAAAATATTCATACCAAATGCAGATCAATCATAAGTAATATTTTTATTGTTTTTGAATATTTTTATTTTTTAAGTTCTATGGGTTATAGACTCATTTAATTTCATAACCCTGTATTTAACCAGTCATTCTTCCCTGATTTAACATAGTATTCATGAACATTTGGATTAGGAACTTAATTTAAACATGATTAATTTCCAATACAGAATAAATTAGATTATATAACATCTAGTTTCTTTCTCAGGCTCAAAGCTAACTTGTTTGTTATTCATTTCCACTCAGAACAATTCCCATTATATAGTAATGTATTGTAAACAATTTTTGTTTTCACACCTACTGAATTGGTTATTCATGACCACACCTACTGTCTGCTTTGTTTCTATTGGGTAACAATTGTTTTGAGTGACACCTACCTACAGGTATAGCTAGGAAATTTGAGTAAAATGTGTTTATTCAAATTAATTATCGGAAAATATAGAAACTTCACAAGACATGACATTATAATCTAAGAAAAGTAAGGCAGTATATAAAAGAAAATGGAAAATGTTGTCAGAGAAAGCAATGAAAAAGAGATTCTATTGCATCTTGACGGTTGCAAAACTGAAATTTTCCCAGGTAGAAAAAGAACTAAAAAGAGAATGATTGAGAAAGAAGAAAAAGATGGAGCCAAATATAATCTGCAAAGTCTTGGTAAAGCAGTTCGGGCATGCAAAAAAGAATTTGCCTCCAACTCCTTGTAAAGACCCCCAGTTTAAAGCAGTTTTGCATTGTTCGTTTAGGATAATCAATATAGATCAAGTAATATCTATAGTTCCTTCCAGCACCATTGACGGACCACGTACTTCCCGAGGCTTAGGATGAATGTTTTTTGTGGATAATCGATATATATATATATTGTAATTACAAACCATTGTATTGTATTGTAATTGTAGTTTTTGCGTCAGGGAGTTGAGTAATTAGATGTTTTTGCCCTACTCTGACGTAATTTGTACTTTATACTAAGTACATTTGAGAATACTTGCGAAAAAAATTACAATTACAATCCTGTTGGTGCAGTACCCGCTGCTTACTTGGGCTCGAATCTAGCCATCAGCGCAAGCTCGGTGGTCTAGAGGTATGAACGCCAGGCTAGTGATCTGGAGGTCGTGGGTTCGAGTTCCACAAGTATTCTCAAATGTACTTAGTATAAAGTACAAATTACGTCAGAGTAGGGCAAAAACATCTAATTACTCATTGTATTGTATATATTAAAAACATTACTGCAACTGACAGTAACCCTCAATTTCATAATGTTACTTTTCTTTCATAGAATAACTTATTTTATTCTAATAAGATTGTCTATGTGTTACTTATTTATATCTAGTAATCTATATATAAATTTACGTAAGGGCAAAATTCGGTAAATCGCGCGTTATTTCTAGAATGTTTACTCGATGGTATATAAAGTTGGTTCGTACTTTCGGTACTGATTTTAACCTCCTGATGTAACCCTGTTTACTAATTAAATTGAGTTCGATAATTAGTTATTGACGATTAAAACAAATTTAGGTTCAATGATTTTCCCCAAATAGGGGTGTTTTTCGATCGTGGTATACACTGTCTAATGGATGTCCGTCTTGAAAAATACCCGCAGACGATAATACGAGGATGCTTCGCATTTTCCTATCTCCTCCTATGATAATTGTTTTTAATGGCTGAAAACCGGTTGAACAGCTTGAGTACAGCATCATAATGTTGAAGACAGGCCGATTTTCTTTAAAAAATACTACTTTGATAGATTTAATATACGTTTATACAAATGTATTGATTTGCGATGAATGGAACATTCCAATCTCTGTTCCACAAGTGTCTATTCCCTCAGGCGTCGTAAAGGCAAGTACTGTATACTCATAACAGAAATTCGATCCATTTTTTTTTTTCAATCTGTGCTGCAGAGGTTGGATATAAATTTTTTTTAAACGGATAAAGAGCTAGCGTTTTCACTCGCCGTATATTATGTATAAATCTTTATTATTGCAGTTAAACCATCCACATCATTACCCATCCCTCACTGGCATGAGTAGCGTTGTAAAACCAGTAGAGGATAGGCCTACGGTACATCACATGCCCTAAATGCAGAACAACTTTGGTGGGTAGGGTAGGAACCAACTTAAGTATGAATTGGCTCTAAGAAACAATTGAAAACCATTAGGCCTACTAATTAAGTTGAGTTAGATAATTTAATATTTATTGACGATTAAATCGAATTTATGATCCCCGAATAGAGGTGGTTTTCAGAAATTGTTTTACATTATATAAATATATACACGTCGTAGTGATGTATCGTTACATATACTGTACACTTTCAATCGACTAGGACGGTGATAGTTTCAACAAAGTATTACATCGCAATGATTTTACTATGTTTAGTGGTATATTATTTGTAAAACATGAAAACAATAATAATAATAATAATAACTGGTACTTGATATAGCGCATTATGCTGAAAGCCTCAATGCGCTTTACAAAGACAGAACAATTTAGAAATTTACAAATTAAAAAGTGGGTTTTGAGGAGAGATTTGAAGACACTGGTGGAAGTAGCCTGACGGATTTCAATAGGCAATGCATTCCATAGAGAAACGGATGCCGAAGAAAATGAACGATTTCCATAAAACTTAGTGGAAGGATGAAATATATGGGCAAGAAGAGACTCAGATCTAGATCTCAGAGACCGCTTAGGAACATAAGGTTGAATAAGTTCAATTAATATTTCGTTACTAAATGGATAAAGAATATATTTAAAAATTGTTCCTCTTTGCACCCATCCTCTTCCCCATCCCTCAACCCTAATGTTACATACAAAACACAAATTAAGTTTGTTTAAATTTGACTTAAACAATTGGTCTCATTTTGTGACAAGTTTCTCTTTCGGAAGTAATTCCCATGGTGCTAATTTTAGTTGAGTACATAAATCACAGTGTCTATTTATTCGTTCCTGGTAAACGACATGTATTATTGTCCTGCGGTACGTACATTTGAAATCGCCAGTTTTTTAACGCTGAAATTATTATGTATTCGAGAACCATCTGTGGGCACGACCTAGATGGTACGCGAGCGAAGCGAGCGTACCATCTAGTAATTAAAATTTATAATAAAAATGTTTGTTTTTTAAATTGTAGTTGAGGCAACTGGAAAAGCACATGTATCATACAAAGAGGTGGACTGTGGAAAGATCTATGTTTCAGGACTGCCAGATGGTATTGTCTTCAACAGACCCTCTTCATATGGTGTTGCTGCTATGGAAAGAATAATAAATGAAAACAACATCACATTTGCGTTAGGTATGAACATATTGGTACAGTCTTTATTTGCTTGTTGCTATATATTAATATTATAGACACATAGAAAGTTACAAAAATGCTTTTGTATTGGTACTGTGCATTCTATTCCTTTTGGAATGCACAATCTTATTATATTTATATATAGTCTTTATTTTATATCTTAATTACACTTTTTGTAAGTTCAATGTTTGCAGCCTTCAGGCTGCTTGTTCGTGTTTTACACTGTAATAAAAAAATTACTGTGACTTTTGCATGAAATTTTGTATGTAATTTATTTGATTGAGAAATCAAAATAGCACATATTTTTCATTCTTCTAAGATTTAAAGGATGTAAGCGCAACACAAGTGAGTTGACCAATGACAAAGCAACAGTTCAGATAATACATTGTTTGTGATTGGTCAAATTACTTGCACTGTGTTTACATCCTTTCATTGCATCTTAGTGCGAACCCAGCTTAAGGAAAATATGTAAAAATGTTGGCGTATGTTATGTTGACTAATTTAAGAAAAATCATTGACTTAAAACAAAGTTATGATGATTGATTGGATGATGATGATTTGGCTAAACATGTTTGATAAATCTGACCGAGGATATTTAATTATTTTTCATTCACTTAATTGTTTCAGTCACAGATGCTGAGCAAGAAGCCTCTGGTCCCAGTGACAGCTGAGAAGAATACAATTAGAGATTGGAATCAAGTTTCTTTTGTTGGAGGCATCTTGGAAGTTATGAAATTATTTTATCTATGACTCAAAAGTTTTTTCCATACTCGGTTTACTTTCAAGACAAAATCAATGATCCATGCACAATTCCATGCAACAAAAACACTTTCAGAAGTCTAAAGACAAGAAGCATAGGATTCAACACCTCTTTGATGGAATGACCAATGAAATTATGAACTTTAAGTTCTGTATTTTGATCAGACTTTAATCTCAATATGTGAAGAGTAACTGTCATAGCCTTCAAATTAAAACAGGGACACAAATCATGAACTATAAAAACGTATAACACATCGTGAAAACTTCGTTTCCTGTGGCTATGAACATCATCTTTATTATTAATTATTATTATTAACTCTAGCTTCATTAGTTTATTGGGCTAACCATAAAGTTCCTTTAAAATTACTAACTAATAAAGGTAAATATGTCCGCAACCAAACTGAGGTATGAGATGGCCTCTTTGTACTGCGTTTAGGCGCTTTAACTCTGTCTACACTATCAGTATCAAACTAGTTTAACAAAAAGTGTGATGTGTCCAAATATGGTAGTGATATACCTAAATATGGTAGTGATATGGCATCATCATTTCTATATATGGGCACATCACACAGGAATAATAACACTTTGAAACTAGTTTTTTTTAATAATAATAATAATAATTTTAATACATTAATCATAGATTAGTAACATTATTTATGGAGAGACAGTAGACTGTTTATCCTTTTATTTCCACTCACTGCCTTGTATGTGGATTCCATGCAAAAATAAGATGCCAACTTGTTCCGTGTTCCTCCTCAAAGATGATTAGCTAAGAATAAAACACACCAGATGATTTGAGTTTTTGACTCAGATACATCATGTAACTTTGAAAAGTATTAATTCATGAGTAGTAAAGTACAGTATTAATGTAAAAGTTATGATGTTTCATTTCAGGTTCACTTATATTGTTACCGTATTTATTTGAATAAATGCCCTGCTTTGAATAAAGTGCGCCCCTCCCCTATCTTTTGGAATAATCGTCCCATCGAATAAATGCCCCGGTGTATATTTTTTTCCTCAAATAAATGCCCAGCCACATGCATATACACACAATATTGTATAATAACACATTTCTATTTATTGTAGATCTACAACCAAGCATTTCCATTGTTACTGTACTTTTTAAAATATTAATTGTATTGTATTTTTTCATATCTAGATGGAAATTATTATACATGTTACAATATTACACCCAAATATATAAATGCCTTCTCCGAACAATAAAATCCTGAGGCATTTATTTGAATAAATACGGTACTCGATATTAGGAGAAAGAATAAAAACTGTATTTGCAAAAGTTAAATAAAATGAAAATTATAGAATTCGTTGTCTTTTTGAGTATTACTAAATGTACTTTAACAATAACTATAATAATAATCATATGAAATAATAATAATACCCTTTATTTTCATTGCCAGCGGTTTCGATTTTTGCTAAAACAGTCATTCTTCTTGTGTTGTTATCATCTCATCTAATAAAAAAAAAAATGTGAGTTTTTATTGAGAGCAGAAAACTCTTTGTAAAGTATACAGGATAGTTTTGTACTTTAGTTTCCTGTTGTTGTTAATTAGTGAGTAATATACAAACAAAGAATTATTGTTATAAAACTTACCTTTTATTTTTTCCCCTCTGTAAGGCAATTCCTTTAATCAGTGACTTCGCTAATATTCTCAACTTATTTTGCCCATCAAGCACCATTTCCGTTGTTTATTCAGGTACATCGAATATGGCAAAGTCTAGGTATGTTTGCCCACTAGTGATATAATGCCTCACTGTGCTTGGTGTCCTTTTAACATGATCTTCAATTTTACTAATATTTTAAAAATAAACAATTATGCATTTATTTCATGGGTGTTTCTTTATTTTTTTTGCAAATGTTTGGTAATGGCTGAGAGATTGTTGGATGTTTTTGTTACATGTTCTTAGAGTCGTTCACCAAAACTTGTTTATTGTGGAGTGTAGCTTTTTATTTTATTGAGAGCAAACTATTTGTAGGGTATATTATACAGGACAGTTTTGTACTTTAGTTTCCTGTTTACAGTATTTGTTGTTGTTAATTACTAACAAAAAATTGAATTGTTCATTATAAAACCTACCCTTTATTTTAATTCTTTTTTCTCCTTTATTTAGTGATTTGCCGATATCCTCAAGTACCATAGTTGGAAATTCAGGCATATAAAAAATGCAGCAAAATCAAGGAAAGTTTACACACTAACTGCCTGACGGTGCTTGGTGTTCTTTTTTCTCGCAGAATATAAATTTCACTAATATTTCAAAAATAAACAATTCTGCATTTATCAATAGCTATCACTAATAGTTATGAATTTATTATTTGTGAAATTGTTTATTTTGTGTTCCAAACTTTCCTTCTGAGGTTTTGCTGGTCAAAGAGTTATATATTAATGTAATTAATTAATTAATATTAACTAATTTGACATTTTATTACAATGATAGTTCCTAATGAAGATGTAATGTAAAAACTAACTCCTGAGGAACATTGCAGTTTGTATCTGCTATCATTCATACATCTACTGTATACAAAAAAACAGCTAAATAATTATGATGATGATTGCATGGTTTTTTTATGTTGAGGATTTGTCACATTGATAACGTATAGATTCAAAACTTTCTGAATTTAAATTTCATGTAATTGTAGTATACAATATAATAAATAAAAAGCTGAATGTCAGCTTGTAACTGCAGATGTCAGCAGGACCACATTTGCCTCACAAATGGCACATTCTTTAGTTTTATATTCGAAATTCTCTTCTTCTCTTTTACTAATAAATTACAATACCTGTACAGTATATTTTTGTTCTTTTTCTGTGAATTTTTTCAATATGGATAAATATTCTGGCAACTAAGAAAACGCGTCCTTTTTTTTTTTAATGCTGCCCTCTCAATTTTGTGCGTGCTAAAAAAATAAAATGGCTGACGGTGGTGTAGATATTGATTTGTATGCCGACGATGTTGATGAATTTAACCAGGTAATTCTTGCTTTCAAGTCACCTAGTACCTCCAACTTACTTTTTTATAATATTTCCATATAGTTCACAATTAACAGCGCTTTTAAATACAAACATATTCTGTAAAATTAGTGTTTGCCTGTCAGTGTTAGATGATTCGGTTGCTGCACTCTTCTTTTTTGTGGAGTGAGAGTGGAGCAGAGAAACCACGCGGGCCGGTGTCTGATCATTTGTTTTCGGCCGCCGGTCATTAGGCCTAGTTAGTGCCTAAATTAATAAAATGTATAATTATCCGACTGCCCATTCATAACTCACATGCCTAGTCCATACCAGCCTAGATAGAATAATTATTATAGCCTAGCTAGGCTAGGAGAACCCCTAGACGAAGAGAAGTTGAGCGGCCGCCAGAAGGACAGAAAAACGTTATTTTCTATGAAACGCCAAATGCTAACTTTCGCCGGCGCTCGTTTCTTTTTAATAGAAGTTCTATTTATATTCGGGATAACGATGTAGGCCTATATTCAAAAGTTAATATTAGGCCTATATTATTAAACATTACAATTAAAGAAATATGAAAATCTGACTTGTTAGTAGTTTCCAAAATATAAAATAAGGTCTGAAACATCGCCAAAAGCGATGTAAACATGTTTCGGCGGTTGTATATACTACGCCATTTTTCGGTAAAATAATTACATAAAATTTTGTTTTTGTGTATTAACATTGTCAAATTCATTTTTAATAATTAAATGATTAATAAATAAAAAGTAATATTTATTTTGTTATCGCAAATTGCGTGAGCGATGCATAATGGGAAATAAAGTTTGTATTATATGGTGGCGCTATTGCTCCCAAACCCTTCCCATCATGCATTGTGCAATGACGTTTCTCGCGAAATCAAGGTATTTGCGATAAACCTTATGTCAATACTTATTAGTCCTGGGCTGGGAGACAATGTGACTTCACTTGGTACAATAAATAGAAAAATATTATGGAGTGCACCAAAAGATTAAAAACAATTAAATTATTAAATATTACGTTAAACTACTTTCCTTTTGTTGTTATGGCGGCCCAAACCGACAAAATTGTAGCATGAAATTATATTATTTATTTTTCTAACACAATAAATCTAAAGACCATGAACTTACTACATACATGTAGTACTTACTGTTAATCACTACACAAAATGTCGTAAAAGATGCAGTGTTTTATAGAAGAAGAATGGAAATTACCGGCAGCTGAACTTGTCAGCGGCCCAACTGGTCATATGCCATTTTATCGCCGGTGCTTGTTCAAATAGAAGCTCTACAGTATATTAATTAGGAATAGCGATGTATATTCAAAAGTTAATTTCACGGTTTTTAGTATATATTATTAAATTAAAAAAATTATGAAAATCTGATTTGTAGTTTCCGAAATATACGGTCTAATAAAACATCGCTGAAAATGGGTATTGCTAAACACTGCAAACCCTGCAAACCCATAGCAAACCCCATTGAACCAACATAAAAGTCAGTGAATCGTGTAGTGTACTACACACCTAATATGTCAATTAAAAAACAATTTTAAATTGTTTTTGTTTACTTATTTTTAGGATAAAACATCATTTTTTGGTTAAAATGTAATTGCTAAATTGCTTTTAACTTGTTTTTGGAAAGAAAAATATATTATACAACTTAAATTTACTACTAAAGCATCTTAACACTTTGACTGCCAAACACGAAGATCTTCGTGTTTGGAAACACAACGCTTGACTGCCAAACACGAAGATCTTCGTGTTTCGCATTTTTTTACGAAATCCGGTAGATACTGTACTGTAGGTTAATTATTGGTATACTATAAATATGGACACTATATTCGGTCTGGACCGTCAATATTTTACTTTTTGAAAGTAACTAATCTGGTTACGAACAACTGTCAAAATGGTACCTGTCGAAATAACAAACACCGCGCATCACAGTAGCGCGTAGCTAAAATCTTTATGATTATTTTAGTCTAAATTACATATAAATCAGATCACATACATAGTTTCAATCAGCTTTAATAAAAACATCGAATTGGGCTAAAAACGCTGGCGGTGGCAGTTTCTAACTGGAAAAACCTCTGACAGTCAAAGTGTCAAACATGTACTTGACATCATTTTATATCATAAAACCCTACCAGGCGATACCTGACGATACCAGGGATACCGGGTGAAGATTAGCATGACTGCCTGGTTTGGGTACTATCTTTCAGAATTTTGCTATTTCCTAGGCTAGATCCCAACAACATTATTCATTAATTGCACCAAGATAATGATATTTTATCATGGATTTTTTTTATTAATTTCAGGAGGGTGATTATAACTCTGCATCAGTAGATTTATATGATGATGTGATAACAACACCAGCAAATAACACACAGCAGCCACCTCGTGTAAGTACTGTATGCTATGCATTGTTTGTAACACTTTGTCTGCTAGGTACAATATTGTTTGGTTTTTTATTGTTGTTTGTACTGTACTTAATGAAAAAAGTTCAGTAGGTAGTACAATATATAAATGTATTTTTGTAATTTCCATATCAATCATTGAATTTCATTTGACAGATATTTTGCCAGTCAAATTGTATTTATCATTCAATTGTGGATATTGAATTTGATGTTGATATATCTAATTAATGAATCTTTTGCGTAAGGTTTATAATGCTGCTAGCATATACAGAGCATCTTTAACAAACCTTACAACCTTTTCTTGACAATGTTGACATCTCTGAGACTTTAACACCCTTTTCGCAAAAAGTAACAACCAGGTTTGCACAGTGTGATGACAATTTTTTAGAAATTATCCCGAAGTTTTATATTGGACTCTGTGAAATCTTGGGAGAAAAACACCAACTGGCCTGTTTTTGTCTCGAGTTGTACAGTACAGAAAGAATATACTGCAACTTTTCCTACAAAGTAGCTTCGTAGATGCTTCGTAGATAGGCTATAGGCTACGTTGTTAGCTTTGTAGGTTACATTGTTTGGCTTTGTAACCTCAATAAACAACTTTCAATAAGCTACTGTATGTTTTAAACTTTGTAACCATGTCTGATTTTATAATATTTTTGAAAGTTAATTTTTGTTAATACTAATAATCTAATTGTTTACTTTCTTATCTAGCGTGTGTCATCGAGTGGTGATGCAGGACCTCAGAAAACACAGGCCATACAAGGAACAACGAATCATAACTATGCCAAGAAAAGTTCATTGTACATTGGCAATTTGACCTGGGTAGGTGTGAATTTTCAAGATACCCCTCAACCTTAGAACAAGCACATGCACCAAACGACACTGCATTGTGATTGTCCAAATTACTATCGCTGCATTTACATTGTCACATATTAAGGACCAAATTTAAGCATTTTAAAAGTAAATGGTGAATACGGCAACAGGGTGGTTTGGTGGTTGTCATGGTTTTGTATAACAGCAATTTGAGACAGCCATTTTGATTGTAATTGTCAGTTAACTCTCAAAATACCAGTAAGTCTCCCAAAACACTTTTTTAGGTTCAAAAGGACGGTCCCAAATGCATTGTTACCATTAAAAATACATTCCGAATACCAGACTTTCCAGAAAATATTTAATAATATTATTTTGCCAGTCCAAGATGTCTGGTATTGAGAAAGTTGATTTTACAGTATACAATGTTTTCTTTTGTTTATAACAGTGGACTACAGATGCAGATCTAAGTAATGCTATCTCTGAACTTGGTGTTAATGATTTGATTGAGATCAAGTTTCATGAAAACCGTGCTAATGGTCAGTCTAAAGGATTTGCAACTGTGCATGTTGGATCAGATGGTTCTTATAGGGTCATAATGAATGGTTTACCAAAAAAGTAAGTTAACATTATTTAATTTCTGTGAAAAAAATGTCACTAAACATGGAATAATATTTCTTGCTTACTTTATTATAATTTGATGTGCAAGTATTAATTTGTAAAATTGTATGAATAGGTAATGATAGAGAGGGACCTCCACCTCGTCATGGACCACCTAATCATCGTCAACATGATCCATACCGGTACAAGTAGTTTCACAAAGCGATTAAGTGCTATTTTCATTTCCATTGTGTGTCTGCTGAGCTTTTTGATTCTCATGAGTGCTCATGAACTCATGACAACTCTGATATGCTCTGAATGGTTGCAAATTTGGATTTGGATTCGTCGCAGAAAGGGATCTGGAAGAATAGATGGAAACATGAATATGCATAAGCTGATGTTTTTCATTCACGCAATACAGTAGACTAAAATTGAATTTCGATAATTAGCAAAAAAATGAATTTATTTTTACAGAGAATTACATGGACAGCAGCCAGTTGTTACACCATGTAATCGACAGAGCTTGACTCAGTTTGAGGCTGCATCTAGGAAAGGCGAGGCCAGAGCTCGTGAGTACAATTCTCTTTAAGTATAGTCTTCAGATTAAAGTTTAATTACCAATGGGAAAAAAATGTCACTAAACAAGTTCTCAAATTTGATAGATGATGTGCCAGTCGACTTGCACAGGGCATCAGTTGACACAGTGGACATGCAAATCGAATGTCTGTAATAATTTGGGAAAATGCATCAACACAAATAGATTACAATTCAACAATGGAATAATATTTCTTGCTTACTTTATTATAATTTGATGTGCAAGTATTAATTTGTAAAATTGTATGAATAGCTAATGATAGAGAGGGACCTCCACCTCGTCATGGACCACCTAATCATCGTCAACATGGTCCACCACAACATCACAATGATGGTGGTGGGATGCGTTTCCCGTCACCTCAACGTGGACCCTCGCCACAAGGACCTCCGCAAGGACCAGGAAATGGACCACCACCAAGGGAAAATTTCCCACCTGGTAAATACCTATTTTATTCAATTCAGGTAAAATTTTGAATCGACAACATCATAAACTCGACTCTCCATGCTATATGGATGTTCCCATTTGGTTTTTTCTTTGTTAAAGTACAGTGGAAGTTCGTTCATTCATTACGGTTTTGATTTGGTTTGATGTTTTTAGTGGTTAATTCAGATTATTTATATTGAATTTCACAAATAACAGAAAACAAGTTATTACTGTGATTGAACATTATTTTTCTCCATATAGCTCGTGGACCACCTAGAGGTCCTCCACCTGGTATGCCACAAAGACCCATGGGGGTAAGTATCATGTTATTAATGATAAATTTCATTGAAAGTTTTTCTATTTAACGACCACATGTTTTTTGTACAAATAATTAATATTGATGAATGTTAAATTAATGGAACCATCAAAGCAAATGAAAATATATCCCCCCCCCCCCCCCCAATTCAACATTTTTTGTTTATAACATACCTAATTACATTTATTTATTATATTACATCAAAATATCCTAATCTCTGCAGGGAGGCTTTGAATAGAAGTTGAATGAAATGAAATTACCAATGCCGTGTGATATAAATTCAACCAATCAAATACCCTGGCATAGTGTATATATTGCTAATTCATTAGATTTGTAAATATTTTGAACAGTATTACAGGTTATGGTTTAAAGATAAATATTGTTTTATTTTTATTGTCCCCCTGAATAATTATTAGTTTTAATGTTTTTGTTGAATTATGCATTTTAATGTCACATAATAGTTTGACCAAAATTTGATTGGAGTACATCTTTAATAAGATCATGTTTTTTGTTTAGCCTCCTGGGCCAATGAGAGGACCACCACCTCCACGTGGACCACCACATGATCAGCGAGGACCACCTCAAAGGTCCCCAGGTAAGATATTAGATACATCTCATAGTACGTGTTTGAAAGAGTAAACTTTACCCTCAACTTTAATAGAATGTCAAATGTCAATAATCAATCTGGTTTTATTTTTCAGGACCATTTGGTGGACCACCTCCACATGGAGGACCACCTCATGGTGGTTCCCCTCATGGTGGACCACCACCCCATGGACATCATCATGGTGGTCCCCCTCATGGTGGACCCCCTCATGGTGGACCTCATCATGGTGGACCTCCCCACGGTGGACCTCCCCATGGTGGACCCCCTCATGGTGGACCTCCTCACGGTGGCCCCCCTCATGGTGGACCCCCTCATGGTGGACCTCCTCATGGTGGCCCTCCTCACGGTGGACCGCCACACGGTGGACCTCATCACGGTGGACCTCCTCACGGTGGACCTCCTCATGGTGGACCTCCTCACGGTGGACCTCCTCATGGTATGCCGCCACATAGTGGTCCTCCCCCCGGTGGACCACCACATCCAGGACCAGGTGGCCCTCCACGTGGACCTCCTATGCCAGGGATGCCTCCTCCAGGACCTGGTGGACCCCCTCCTCAGAGAGGCCCTCCTCAACAATATGGACCACCTGCTATGGGTGGGCCACCGCCACATCATCCTGGGCCTCCACCTCCTCATCCTGGTCCACCACCCCATCATTCTGGTCCTCCGCCACCACATCATCATTCAGGTCCACCTCCTCCTCATCAAGGACCACCACAACCACAGTATCAACAGCCACATCCTCAAGGACCTCCGCCAACACATCAAGGACCGCCACAAGGACCTCCTCCTCATTCTGGGCCTCCACCACATCCAGGACCACCACCTGTTCATCCAGGACCTCCTCCTCCAGCACCTCATGTCAACCCAGCATTTTTTCATGGGAATCAAGGCCCACCTCCTACTTCACAAGCCAACTACACTCCAGATCAGTATAAAACATCAGACAGGTTCCCTCCACCAGCACAGCCAAGATATCCAGATGACCAGTACAAGACACCAGAACGGTATGTCTTATTATTAATCTATTTAGATATTAAATTTCAATTCTGAAATATTTATTATTATAGCCCTATACAGTTTGTAAACATGTGTTCTTTCCAGCCTCAATATAAATCATTTAATTCTTCTGTATTGCTTTTGTAAAGAAAACACAAATGAATTGAAGTGACAAATATCTGTATTATTCTTATTTATTATTCTCAGACGAGAGAATCCAGCACCTGTAGAAACACCAGCTCTCAGTGAAACAGAGTTTGAAGAAATCATGTCTCGTAATCGAACAGTTTCCAGTAGTGCCATCTCAAGGGCAGTCATGGATGCTAGTTCAGGTAAGAAAAAGTACTCTACCTAGACTAAAAAACTAAAATAGTCCGATTTCAATCATGCATCCAAATCATTTTTTCCATTTCTGTCCTGTATTGTCCTGTAAACTTATTTTGTGTGTAGCTTTCCCTCATCCACTTTTTTCTAGTTTTCTCCAGAAAATATTATGTGTCATTACTTGTATAGTACTTGCTTTGTTTGTTTCTTAGCATGATAGCTTACAGAGAATGCCGATTGATTAAAATCTTACCTGTGTCTTCCATATCAGATATTAAATAGCATGCCCTCTGTCTTCTTTAAACATGGATCGAAATATCAAGTAGTGAGCCCTCTCTCTCCGAATATAGTTTTTCCCTGTAATATTTTGCCAAGTACTTCCCTCAGTTTCTGAGTGCTTTCATCTGTATGATTTTTTTTTTCTTGATTAAACAGACATGTGCAACTTGATCAGATTGGATTGTTTAATATTCCTCCAATTGAAATTCTTTTGCTGGATTATTCTGTTTATTACCATAAGGATGACAATTAAGTTACTTCTAACCATATATGGTTTTCTGTTCTTAGGGGAATATGCGTCTGCTATTGAGACATTGGTCACCGCAATCTCCTTGATCAAACAGTCAAAAGTGGCATCTGATGATCGCTGTAAAGTAATCATCAGTTCACTGCAGGATTGTCTTAGAGGCATAGAAGATAAATCCTATGGTAGTGCTGTGTAAGTATTCAAAATTCATCCTCCAATCCAATTGGGTGTACATGTTATGTTGATATTTAATGTACATGTTCATTTATGATGGCCCTCCTATGAATTCAATGTTAAAATGATAAGTGTATTTTCCTTGAAATAGTACTACTACAAGCAGTAGCAGTAGTAAGAGAAATCGTGACAGAAGTTCCAGAGATCGTGAAGAGCGTCATCGCTCTAGGGAATCGAAGAGCAGTCGACACAAAGAAAGGCGTGAGAGATCACGCAGCCGAGGTAGTAGGGAACGCGAGTACCGTGAGAGAAGCCGAGATCGTGAATATCGTGACCGTGACAGAGGTGAACGTGAAAGCCGTAGCGATCGAGAACGTGACAGAGATCGTGAATATAGGCGCCGTTAATTTCTTAAGTATTGAGGTGAGTGAACTTTTCTTTTCTCTATTTATTCTTCTGTGGATAATGGTAAGTGTTAAAAAGGTAGGTGCATTTTATATTTTTTTAAATAATGTTTTTGTAATTTAATATTAAGGTCAAAATAACAAATTAGATATTTATGGTTATCAAGTTGTACCAGGAGTTTAGTTAATAGGTAACTTTCATCTGCTAGCCTGCCTGTTTTATTTATAATAATTGCTGTTATGCATTACTGGGTTAAAAAATACAATTTCGAGCGAGGGTTGATGAGATCTCAATATGTATAAGTTTAATTTTTTATTTAAAAAAGTCATTACTACCACGACCATCAATATTATTTATTTATTAACATGATTATCACAGATTTAACATCAACCATAATCAACATTTTTACTATTGTTTGTTTTACCTTTAAAAGGAAATAGTGGTTATGCTTTAATCATTACTTCAAATAAAAGTTTTGGAGATCAATTTTGCATTGAATGTAATTGTAAGTGTTTATAAACTGAAAAAGGGTATTTTGGAAATTTGACATTGTTTGTACCGTTAATTAATTTGTTTCTTGTTATAGTGTAGTTTAACAGTTATTTACAGTAATCTATTATGAAGTACAAATTACGTACTTCAATGGCCTATGTTCTGATCGTATGACTGTAATTTGGCAATTAATTATGGCAAAAAAGTATTATTATATAACTTGACAGGAAGAGAAAGACATTTTAATCTATACATTTATTTTTTAAATATTTATATACTGTATTTGATTGAATCTTTCACATAAATGATAGGTTAATATTCCTTAATGTTCAGTTGATTGTACTAGTAAAGTTAGGTTTGCGGTACACCATGTGTTTCCAAAAGGAAACAAAATATGGTTTAGAATGTGTCAACGTTTTGGTTGTTATTCTACAACCGTCTTCTGGAGAAATAATGAAACATTGAAACATTCTTGACCATGCTTCATTTCCTTTTTGAAACATGTGGTCTACCATAAACCTAACTTTACAGATTTATTAGTGTTTATCTGCCATGCAAACCTTTAAAACAAACAAAAAATGGTGAAGTATTAATTGCAATGATCCTTTTCATCTAAAAATAAATAAAAACTACTAAAAATATTTTTGGAATAGCTGTAAATTCATATTTATTATATTTCTATGATTATTACAATATTAAGTTTATTGTAATTATATATAGATCATAGTGTAGAGTATGTATAGCTATTCATTCTGTATCTGTATGATTCATTTAATTTGCCTTGCATTTTAAACAGTAATAGAAAATGGTTATTTAAAATACTTCCAGGCATACTATGGTCTTTATCTGGTTTTAAGTACTGTATGTTTTTTAACAATTAAGATAAAGTAATGGATACTCTAGGTGTGATTATGAGTACTGTAGAGGTAGGTATAAAAACTTTTATAAAACATGTGTTGTAAGTGGTTACATAGATATCATGAGAAAATGTTTTTATTGTTTGTGTTTGTTGTCGGCAGGAGTTTTCATTATTTTTTCAAACAATATATATTATATATTTATTGTATTATCTAATATTGTATTCTACGTTAAAAGGCTTAGAAAAGAGCATACTGTATTCAATGTTGATCTTGATTTTAGGTATTCGGTATAGAAGAAGAAGATATGCCAACACATTCACTATATAACTTTACTCTAGTTTAGTATTGCAAATACTGTACTAGTATTAGGAACTTTAAAAAAAAAAAAGTTACATGATCTTAAAAATAAGCACACGCAATGGTTCTTCAAAATACACTATATCAAAACTTTAGTGCTAACGATGTTGTATTGCCTTTTCTGTTTTTTCCCCTTTCCAAAAGCCAAGATTTTGTGGAAAGCAAATTTGTTGAATTTATATTAATTTTTAATTAATATTGCTAGAAAGCTAAAACTAGGATAGTATTGTATGTCTTTACATGGTAAGATTAATGGAAACTACCGTAAATGATCAAATTATTAGGAATAAACTGCTTTAAAAATATATTCGCACTGCTCAAACAGAAACAGATAAGCCTGTTCAGTGAACCTTGACTTTCGTGAAGTATTTAATTTGAGCAAACTAAAATCTTAAAATTCAAATGTGGTGTTTATTACAACTAAAAAGTAGTTGTTCCCTTTTTTTCCTATTCCTCATGCCTATTTGATCATTTACGTTACTAAATAAATAGGTAAACAAAGTGAAATATTAAGGTTCAAATTACGATCCTTTTTCTTTTAAAAATAAATAAAAAACTAATAAAAAATATTTTGGAATAGCTGAAAATTCATATTTATTATATTTCTATGATTATTTTTGCTCATCAAATAGGATTATATTGTAGGTTTAAAACAGCTGTACACTATTTGGTTGTGACATGATGTAATGATATAGTTGAAGTATACTATAGTATTAAGGTACTCCTAGTATGCTATCAAATGATGACATTTCTATAATATATTTATATAATTTCAAAGTATATCTCGCACTCCAAAAGAAAACAGAATTATGTTTTTTTAAATAAGGTTTAAAAGTTTCTGTGCTTCACTTCAAAATGTTTAATATCTAAATGTCTGTAACAGGCTTACACGAAACAAAAATATTTCTTTATACTAATAAAGTTTATTATATCAAGTGATACGCCAATTCAATCAATACTAAATTTTATAAGTTAATATTTGAATTTAATACTACAGTATTATAAATATAGGTAATATTAATGTATGAGTAAAAGAATTCTAGATCGCTTGGTTACAATGCTTGATACCATTGGTAGAGCTACAGTAGATATAAAATAAATACTAATGTATTCAACAATGTATTCAAATTATGATACAATCTACAACAGATTTTCAGTACATTACAATGTATAGCTGACATAAATCCATAGTTAGTGATTAGTAATTGAAATTTATTTACATTATAAATTGTACATAAAAACTAGTTAGTATTCTGGGACCAAATTCGTCCAGTTTGCTGCATTGTGGTTTACATGTTTGTATTGAATGATTATATAAACAAGCCTTCAAGACCTTTTTTAGACTAATTATTTGTTTGCACATGTACAGAGTTTGAATGAATTATAGATATAATATTTGATGTTATTGAGCAACCAATTTCAAATATCAAAACAATATTTAGCCCCAAATTGCTGAAACTGAATCGATTTCATCAATATCTTGTTTTCTTTAGTTTATGAATTAAATGAAAAGAAATCGGAAATTATTACTTATTAAAATATTGTTTAATCAAGTAAGTTACATAGAAATTAAAATACGTTTTTGGTTAATTGAAATACTATACTTTACTAGATTTATCCTTATGGGCCTACCAGTGAGTAGATGTTATAAATAACTTTATGTAAAAGTTTTTGTAATGGAATTTTTAAGACATACATTCTATTCATACATAATGTTGATGCATTTTCTTTTTGGAACAAACTCAAGCCTTTTGTTGAACATCACCCACTTTTTTATTTATTAATTTGAGGAACTCATTTCAGCATACAGTACTACAATGCGCTGTTGATATTTTTTTTAATTGACGCAATATAAATGTTGTTAATTTTAGCGTCACACCAATTTAGATTATTAGATATATTTTCCATTTTCATTTGTTTTTTCCCCGTTTGTATTGTTGACATAATTATTGGTATTCTATTTCTAACAGAGAAAAAAAAGGTTATTTCCTATAATTAAATAATGATATCGTGTTTTAAATTATAATTTTAAAACTTTATTTTATTTTTCTGTAATCAAGTAGTAATTTTGTTATATAGTTTTTTTGTCGCCGCTAATAACATTGAATAAATATGAATAAATCAAAACTATTAATATTTAAGTTATATCAAATTTAAATATTATACTATCTTGGCCATATATCTAATTACTTCAGAGTTTTATATCGCTAAACTATGTTATTTTTTTAACATAGGAAATGAAGCACTTACACTTAGTAAAGTCAAATTTAGTGTATTGACTCTCAGTTTTACATAGAAATAACAATTATTGTAATTATTGTATGGTGGTAATAAACAAAAACAAAATTGAGTACTTAGTAGTTTTTATGTATAATCCAATATGAAGTTTAGCATTAATATGTATTGCATTACTTTTTTCGAAATCTACAGCAAGTTTCTATAATATCCAGTAAAATAATAATTACTTTTGACATTTTTTTAGGAAAATATATTTTAGTAACAGGAAAGAAACATTTTGGATATGTTGGTAAATTATTGTTTATCCACACCCTCTGAGATTAAATGATTGCTTTAGATAGATTGCTTTTTATAGAGGGTGTTTGAATGCAACGCAGGGTCACTAGTTCTGCATATGTAACCGTGTTAATTCAACAGTATATGTGGTACTGATATTGACTGGCATTGTTGAGAAATCTTTGGCCATATTTTATCATGTTCCTCAACCCAGTCAATATTTGTATAATACATTTAGTGATGAGTTTAACTCGGTGTTCTTCAATATAATTGTTTAACACAACGTTCTAATTTTTTTTCTTCTGATAAATAGTATTTTTATTCTTCTGATAAATAGTATTTTTATTCTAATGGATAGAAGATATTTGATGATCAACATCGACTGTATTTGCGATTTAAGTTTTGAGATTGTGGTTTAATGCAATCAATTTTCGCACGTCTTTAAATGAATTTCTCCATGAGAAGACCAATAAAAGTGTCTGATTTTGATTCACAATTAAGAATTGATAAATATAATATATAAATTCACCATAGTTAATAATTTATACATTTAATGAATGCGTGATTGCGATAACAACTATCTATTATTATTATTTTGTTTATTAAGATCCCAATCTATATGAGTGTTCAACCAGTAATAATATTGCTAGTAGCAAAGTCAGATTTTTGGTGATTCTTTTTAAAAAAAGTAAATTAAAGTTTAGATATTTATTCATGAAAGTTGGGAAACAGATATACACTTAGCCATTAAGGCTAGTGGCTAAAAAATAGTCTTAAACTAAAAAAGGAAAAAAAGGTTAATTCACTTAAGTTATTTAAGGTATTGCATTAAGTTGTTTTTAAAAGTAGAGGTATACTTCGCCATGCAAACCTAAACATTGTTTCTGCTGACTGTCTAAATATAAACATGTTCTATTTGAACTACAATTTACACTTAATGGTGTGATTTTAGTTTATTGGAAGTAACTGAATGATTCAATTCTAAAGTTAGAAGTTCCATGAAAAACTGTTTTAAAATATGTGCTCGATATAAGCAGATATTAAATGCAAACATATATTAAATAAACTGTGGAAGAGAAAGGGGGATGTACATGTTTAGGAAGTTTAGTTTTGTTTTTTTTCACAAAAAAAATCAGTGCCGTTTTTTTGCTGTATATATTTTAAAGTGTTAAAATAACTGTGTTTCATGTTTGTCACTGTCTATCTCAAATTTTGATAATGTCTGTGTTTTTTGTTTTGTTTGTTTTTTTTATTGTACTAAATCATGTTATTGTACTACAGTAGTTGTTTTTATTCTTATAAATTATTTTACAATATACTATATTTTTGTTTGGTAATGGAAATAAGAAACTTTGGTTTTTTTTTTGTCAATATAACATCTTAAATTTTGTTTATGTTTAAATTATTAGATACATTACTAAGTAAATTTAAAGTTTGAGAATGTTAGTGTTCTTCTGTTATCCATACAGGTATAATGTTAAACAAGATGTTTAGCCAAAGTGTACAGAGTATGGGTGTAGACAAAGTCAGTTCAATATGACTGATGATGTGCTTACAACAATATTGTCAGGAGTTTGATCGAACCCCAAACCTGAATCTGTTGGGTTTATTTTTCTTTTCACTAAAGATTACCTATGAAAATGGCAATTTGTATAATGTAATATTAAATAATGGGCTCTCTTATCATAAAAAAAAAATCATAAGAAACTAATGTAATGTTGACCCCAATTGGCTCTCTATAATGACATCTTTGAATATGAAACTAATGCAATGTTGACCCCAATTGGCTCTCTATAATGACATCTTTGAATATGAAACTAATGCAATGTTGACCCCAATTGGCTCTCTATAATGACATCTTTGAATATGAAACTAATGTAATGTTGACCCCAATTGGCTCTCTATAATGACATCTTTGAATATGAAACTAATGTAATGTTGACCCAATCATGTCATACTTATTCTACTGCAGTAATTACATTTTGTTTCTTCTTTAAACTGTTTATGCAATTATATAGCAAGGGTTTTTTGGTTATAATTAATACACACTGTTTATTTTACATTAAAACAAACTACTGTAGAATCATATGTTAATGCAGTAAAACATTGTACTAGAATCATTTTTGACATGATTCCTTACTTGATGAAAAATAAATAACAGAAAATCGGCAAGCCAATGGGGATTAAATAATAAATAATTTGTTACCAATTTGCATGTTCAATGTTGTAACGAGCATAATACTACAAGGTTTTTACTTTTGGAGGAAAATATTATCTTTCAACCATATTACAGTTTATAGTTATTATGCCAAGTGTTGCAGAATTTTGTTTCATTTTTTTGTATTATTGACTGTATTACAGTAAAATAATAGTTTAGGGCTAATTGCAAATAACCTCTTAAATATTGTTTCTTTGACAGATTAATCAAGCTAACGTCAGTGATAACAACTTTGTATAAAACTTTTTGAACTTTTATGAATGGGATGATTTTTTCTTTTAATATTTGTGGGTTAAAAACTGAACAATTAAACTTCTAAATGTACAGACAACTAGAAGATGCTGAAAGTAACAGAACAATGAAGATGAAATAATTACAAATGATGAAATGGAATTTGAAGACATTGAATACAATGGAGATGTTTTAAAGGATATGAGAAGTGGAGCAAGAGATCAGATTTACGTGGAAGAGTGCCAAGTTTACATTGTCGGAGAGCGCCTCCAACATCCAAAGAATACTCTTGAAGCAGTATAAAAAGAACAAGTGCTGGTCTCTTTTGAACTATTAAACCAATTGTGTATATTTTGAAATTTGTCCTTTTTGAGATAAATGTAGCAAGAAGAAGACGACTTTAGTGTTACTGTTAGTTAAGTAGTGTTTGTGTAGTAGCAAAGCAACTAAATGTATTAATTGTACTGTATAGTGATGCTTGATAATAACCTATGATAATCATAATATGCTCTTAACTCATGAGGTAGAAGTAGAAATGTTCCTAAATTAAAAACCTACCTGTTAGTTTTGAATTATATCGTCAATCTTGATTTCTAACCTTGTAGTATAATATAATTACATTAGTATTTTCACATTTTTGTACAATACTTGTTCCAAATTGTGTCCTTAATTCATGATTTTTTAAAAACCATATTCACCATCGATGTTTGCACATAAAAATCAATCACAGTAATAAATTTGAACCTTGTTTTAAATTTCATTAGTTTAATATGTGTTTGTATAATTCATAATCTCTATAACCAATGCTATCAAGTTTTATTAGCACTATGCTTGCTTTGCTTTGTAGATTATCAGTTATTAAAGTACACAGTTTAGTGGTTATATAATGTTGTATCATTTGTTTTTTTTACTAGACATCATTGTAATACTGTACTTGTGTTCATCATACATATTTTAAAAATACTGTATTACTATTCACGAGTTTGTTTATAAAGTAAAAACACGAACTGGTAAATTTAATATGTAACCTCACTATTAATGAATTTTTCAAGGTATTTTCAAGAACATGTTTGATCCAAATGGTAAACCAGTTACATAGTTTTTACTTTTTATTTGAGCGATGTACTTTATATGGTAAATCATTTTTAATGTAATCTGAATTTAATCTGTAACATTCAAACTTCACTATTTAGAAGTACAGTATAATGCAAGAAATGAATAAAATGTTTTCTATTTAAAAATGTGAATGTAGGAAGACACATGGCTTATGTAAGGGTAAATAATTAATTGTAAAATTAATTCCGTCATGTTTTATATAACAACCTTTATATAAAAAGGGAAAACTATAATATTATGAAAGCAAAAGGCCTAGTAACTTATATCCAACAGGAGTATTAGGTATGTATTGAAGGTAAGTTATTTTAGCAATGTTCAAAGTGTTCTGATGAAAACAAGCTTGTAAGTATACATTTTTTCACAATTTAAGATCCTAAGATATGCATGCGACTTGGACACTCATGTGCCTACACTTTTAACATTTCTTGGTTTGAATATAAAATAAAGTATTTCCAGTATTTAGACAAATTGAATTTGTTTCTAACGTTAAGTTCCAGCTAATTTAATAGAGTAAAATTGGTGTGCTTGCTGACATTTTAACAATTATACCAACTTATGTTGTAAAAATAAATTTGCGATATGCCAAATATGTATTTTGATATGAAGAGACTGAAGATTTCTGGACCTTGAGAGCAAATTTAGGTAAATAGACCATTCAATTTGAGGGTATTTTTCACTAGTTTTCTAGTTCAAATTGTAATACTACATGGATCCAGTAAAGATGTATGGAGTTTGTACTTTAAATTGTGCAAGATCTGAACAGAGAATTTGTAATAAAATGTTTGACAACAAATCGGATCTCCCATGTTTTATTTTGGCTGGATTGTTTTAAGATTGTAGAATTGGGAGTTTGAGACTCTTTGCACAGGTGTCCTAATCAAGACGCTTTGAGCGTTACACTCATATAAAGCATATATACTCAAATAAACAGTCCGATGATATGAATTTTTCTAATAATTGTGGCAGGGTGTTTATTTGGTATTACAGTATAAGGCACCTTTGATTGGAGGATTGCGAGTCGAATGATATTCAGGCCCGTAGCCAGAATGCATCAGAGGGGGGTTTTCTTGACACCAATTATTTTGCGAGCGAAGCAAGCAACTGTAGGCTGGGGGCCAGCCTTGTCGGTGCTTTGGCTCTCAGAGCAATTTCGGTTGTTTTAATCAGGTTACAGAGACATTTTTTACCTACTAAAATCTGAGTTATGCAGAGAAATTATATAAATTTAAACGGTCAATAGAAGTAAAATGACCAAAATCTGCTATAATTGATAATTAATTGCACGATTTTGGAAGTGGGGTCTTTGTTTTTCAAGGGGGTTCGCTGGTAAAAGGGGGTTCGCCCGAACCCCAAAAAACCCCCCTGGCTACGGGCCTGATATTCAATAAAAATAAAATATGCTATTAAACTCTTAATCGAGAGTGTCATTTTGCGCATTTGTCTATATTGTTCTACTCCACTTCGAAAATTGGAGAGCTGCCCTTTTTAAGTGGTTAGGAACAAACAAATTTGCACCCAAATATCTCTTCCTAGGCAACGATTGTAGTTGTACAGTAAGAAACACTTGCCCATGTTTTAAATACTGACAGAATTTCAATTCAGATAAAACATTATGTGACAGTAGAGTTTAAATAAATTACACATACTATTTCTTGACATTAAAGCAATTTATTTTCCAACCTTATGTATAAAAATGAATATTATACTGGCCACTGGCTCCATAATACATGGATGGACACATATGTTATATTTACCATGTTATATACTGAAAATACAATACTGAAATTGTTAAAAACACACACATTGTTTATAAAAAGATACAGAAATATAAAACAAATTAAGCACCACAATTATTTGTTATCACCACAGCTTTGGTATGTAATATAAAATGAAGCAGCATGATATTTTATCAAGGAATTTTATATGGTCTCTGGCAGTGACGTTAATCAAGGAATTCTAGGCTAGTCTTGGTCAAGAGTTTCTTTATCAAATGTGTATTCTCCAAGGCCTGTCCCAACATGCTTCAATGATCCTATGTAATCGGAGAGTTTCTTTATGGCTTCAGTCTGCTCGGCCAGAAATGTGCCATCAATGAAATCAGCCAGCTATAAGAAAATGTCACAAAATAAATTGATATTGGGCCATGCAATTGTAGTAAAATCGTACCATTATCTTTCGTTTTAAGAATATTGGTTGGATGGCCGTTATGAGATAGTAATTGGAATGAGGGTGGATTATTGTCCGAGATATTTAAATCAATATTTAAATTATGGGATTGATTTCCACATGCAAAATAATCCGATTTCTGTTTCTGTAGCAAAACTCTATGTCATGAAGCAAACTACTTTATGAATTAAGAATAATTATAACGCACCTAATATATTCTTGTCATTTGATTGGATGTGCAATCTCAAAAGCAGCGTAGTTGAGGCACTCCTACCTAAATTTTTTTAGCTTGGTTGCGCAAAATGACAACAATCAACATGCATAGATTTCTGCCAAGCTTTATAATATGTTATTGGAGGGAAAGATGTCTGTTAATATACTACTGTACTAGCTTTATGGCAAAGAGAAATGATAAGTATATTTACATGTTTGTCACCATGCTTCTCAGCTATTGCATGAAGGTCTAGCAATGACTTATTGACGGTCTTCTCAAGACCTAGTGCAACCTGCATAGCTTCCAATGCTGTACCCCATTCATCTTTCTCAGGTCTCTTTAAGAAAAAAAGGTAACTAATTTGTTTAACATGCTACACGACAACTACAGTAAGTCAAGTGTTTGCCCATGGATTTGATCATAAATAATTTGATGTCTAGCAGCTTCTCGCTAGGGAGAATGTTTTAACCATTCGATAGATGTACTAATCGGTCACAAAACGTAATTTAATATACATAACACTTTAACAGCATTCGCATTAACACTGGTCCACCGGCCGCGCCAATGGCCAGATAATGCGTGGCGGACCAGTTAAATAAGTCCACTTGGCCAATAAAATCTTGCAAAACATCAATAATAAAATTCATCTCTTCATGATATTTCACACCTGGACTAAATGTAAACAAGGTCGAATGTACCTCATTTTGACTTTTTAAAAGCTAATTGAAGGCCTCCACCTTATAGGCCCAAATTCTGTGACAGTAAAAATGTAATTTTACTGGTCCTCTTGTCTAGTTAAAAAACCTGTAACATCCGTAAAGATCACAAATATTGATAAACTTACACAAATATCTTGTAAAACCATTCTGCCGCCTCGTTGGTTTTGGTATGTCATAAGCTTCATTGCATGTTCTCTTTCCTCATTGGAATTACTTTGGAAAAATTTAAAGCAGCCTTTTAAGGCTACATCATCACGATCAAAATAATATGCCTGTATGTACAAATAAAAAAGGTTTTAAAATTGTTGTTCTTATTCTGTCTATTAAATAATGGACTGATCTGGCCTAGAAATGTACTTTCAATCCATTTAAATAGGTGGCTAGTCTATGCAGCATGGATAAATGATAGAAATGATTTGTATCAATCAAATTTACAATGTCTCTTGCCACCAGTGCATAGACTGCTCACAACTTAAAAACTTAATTGCAACCAGCTATACCCATGGGAGTGCGACCTGTGCGAGATAGCCTATATGATGATGATTAACGTTAATATTTATTTACATTATCATCATACAATCCCAACTGTCCTGATTCTGATAGGAATGTCCCACTTTTTGATGTGTCCCGGTGTCCTGTATTTCAAAATATTTTATTCTAAAAAAATGTCACCGAATCAAAGAATATAATATGACTGACCTAAAACTTAATGTGAACCTTTATCTTTCGATCTATCTCCCAAAATGTATTTTAAAAAGGCTTTTGGATATTTTATTTTCAACATTTATGTGTGATTTCCAGGTGAGACCGCTGTCTAGGTGGACACCAAGAAATTTAGCGGATTCAACCGTGGGGATGTCGACATTGTCCAGGGTAATTTTATATAAAGAGACGGGTCAATGTTTTTTAACTTCCGAGGAACAGGATGAAGTTACACTACTTATTGTGGTTAATAGAGAGTTTGTTGGCAGCAAAGTATTGAGATAACATAGTTTACATGTAAATGGGTGTTGGTAGTATTAAATAATGTTTGAATATATTGGGGTGAGAGTAAACGGTAGTCGTGTCGTCGGCATACAGAAAGAAATTAAGTAAGGGGAAAGAGAGGTAGATATCGTTAATATATAAAATGAATAGAAGGGGACCAAGTAAAGAGGCCTGGGGACGCCACAGGTAACATAATTGAAATTGGAGATAGAATTGTGGAATTTGGTACACTGGACACGATTCGAAAGGTAACTTTTGAGCAGATCTAAAGCAGGTCCACGGATTCCATAATGTGATAATTTGAATAAAAGTATATTGTGATCAATAGTGTCGAAAGGGTTGGTTATTGTAAAAAATAAAAAAACAGAAAAGCCTAGGGGGTGTCATACTAATCTACAAACAATGTCCCCAGTATCACCTGAGTACTGTACATGCTACGATTATAAAGTTTATTATACATCAAAACACTGATTAGGTTTATTCCAAAAGACTATGACGTTTTGTGGCGAAGACAAGTTTAACAATGTCAATATTTAACTAAATTATAAGTAAATTTAACTTGTTTTGGAAAGAAAAATATATAAGTTAAATTTACCACTAGGCCTAGCATGTTAATAACATATAATTATAGGCCTACTTGTTTATACTTATGTTTTATAATGGATCATCTCGGTCGCGTTTCATTTCGGTCGCGCTTCCGGTAAATCGAACTTCCGGCGATTTCTATGGAACGCCGCTCAATGCAGTAATTCTTTATAATTAGGCCAAGTAGTAAATACATTTTGGGACGAATCGTCCCGGATTCCCTAGTTGGACCGGCGACTGGCCTGCCTGCATGGCCTGCCTAGCTTTTAGTTATGGAATTTTTTGGTAATACAGGATACCTACTAATGATAAATATACATATGAAGCGTAAAGTTCTAAGTTGATTTGCTTATTGACAGCAGCTTCTGACTCTTCGTTGTAATTCTGGCGACAACGAGACATTTTACAACAAAAACCAACCAAAAACAATTTCGGCCAAAAACAATGTCTGTTGTATTCAGGAAAATATGAAACGCCAAATCTGCCTTCCAGTATCCGTTTTTTAAAAGCTTAGCAATTATTTGACGTGACATGGGATTTCTATTTATAGGTCTACCAATCGTTTTAAATAATGAGGTACGTTTGTGTTGTTCATCAAGATTTTAATTTTAGTCAAAACAAATTTCATTAGTACATAGATTGTTTATAAGCATTAAAAGATAAGTATTAAGTAGTAATTTTAAATAATTTTTAGTAAAGAAACAAAATGCACTTTTATTTATTAACTTCATGAACTCAATTCTAAATAGACACCAGCTATGGATTGGTATCCTCCAATTTATTAAGGCACGTGCAGTTGTCACTGGAAAGCAATTCTCTATCAAATGCGTGTTCTCCATGTCCGGGACCGACACGCTTGAATGATGTTACGTAATCAGCAAGTTGTTTAAGGACTTCAGTCTGCTCAGTAAGACGTGTAGTTACAAACTGCATCAGCTGAAATTAAAAAATCATAATGGTTAAATTATTTAAGTAAAGGCAAATTCAGGAGGACGCAACGCAAGCAAACACCAATTCGAATAATCCATCGTTTCTAATCTCCTAAGCTTGGTTCCCACTAGGACGCAACGTAAGGACGCGACGCAACGCAAGGACGTAGACTCAACGCAAGCGAGTTAACCAATGACAAGCGATAGTTCAAATAATTCATCGCTTGTGATCGGTCAAATCCCTTACGTTGAGTTACGTCATCGTGTTGCGTCTCTAGTGAACCAAGCATTAACCCATTGACCCCCAAGTTTATTTTGCTCCCCGGGGACCCAAAAAGCATATGTCACATAATTAACCCTAACTTTTTTTCTAAACACAGACATTAAAAAAATTAAAAAAGAAAAATAATGGAAAGGACATTTTATTTCCAAATATGTTATCAAATTTGTGTTACAACTTATTTTTGCGGAGTACAGATTATGCAAATTTTAGAAATATTTTAGGAAAATTATTAAAAATTTGTAATTTATCTTTGACTACCAAATGCACAAAAAATATTAAATATTTCATAATAAAACTCATCTCTTCATCAGAACCTATTTCTTCTCTTCAAAATAAGACCAAACTTGACCATTATGAATGACCGGTTTCGAAATTATAAAGAAATTAGTAGACCGACTCATCCGAGGTTGACCATATGGGGCCTAGGCCTATCGGGAGCCGCCCCGAGAGCGTCGTCGCCGCTGTTTGTTCACCGGGAATGTTAAAAATAACATCCCGAAAGCGACTTGGAATTCGCGATTCTCACGCGCACCGGCATCCCTCGGGAGCTTAGTCCGCTATTTTAGATGTGTAGCTTGCAGAAAATTAGACGAAAATGCGTCGAAAACTTATGAAATTAAAACAAGTTTGGTATCAAAATGTTTGTCAAAAGTTATGCTTCAATAAACTGACCTTTGCGCAGAGTTTGAACAAATATTTCATGCCCATAATGCATCTGACATGTCAGGGTTCATATTACATTCAAAGGTAAACAATATGGCGCGGCCCTCGTGAGGACATGGTCACGACTTTTCTCCGGTAGAAAAATCACATTTTTACATGGAAATATGACGATTTAGACACTGTAACTGATACATAATCTTTATTTATTATACATTTATTGTATACATGCTTCAAAATAGTGATTATTACAAATAAAGATGGATTTTAGACGATTTTACGTTGTATGTTTAGGCCTAGATTCATTCAACGCGCCTGTCGCGTTTCGAACAGCGTGCTTCGAAAAACGGTTATATTTTCGAATTTTATTTTCAAACTAACTTCAACAATTGTTTTTATATATTTAGAAGCATATTTTTAAAAAAGAAGTTGTGAGTATTTTGTATACTTTGTTGTCACGATTCATGCACAGCAAACTGCGCATGTAAATTCAATTTACTTTTTTTTTGTTGATAATTTGTTTACAATGACCTTGACTTTTAACCTCATGAGCGCTTTAAGCGCTTATCGTGGTGAATGTTCTCTAAGGCCGTGTTTCGATTATTTTTTAACCAATCAGTATCACAAAAATAAAGTGGGCATGATCCGTCATCGACAAAAAAAAAAGGTTAAAAATTAAAGCACTTATTCATCTGATTTAAATGAGATAATTAATTATGGGTTAATTTTTCTGGAGCGGAATCCGTTAACCCGGTTTTTACAGGAACTTTCGGTTAATTTTTGGGATCGACGATCAAGCTTGGATTATTCGAGCTGTGATTGGTCAATTCGCATGCGTTGTGACTTATTTTCTTGCGTTGCGTCCTGTAGAGAGAACCACGCTTAAAGCTTGGTTCCCACTAGAACGTAACGCAAGGACGTAAACGCAACGCAAGCGTTTTAACCAATGACAAGCGAAGTTATAGACAGTTAGCAATCACAAGCGAATAAGCCATCGCTTGTGATTGGTCAATTCACTTGCGTTGCGTTACGTCCTTGTGTTGCGTCGCTAGTGAGAACCACGCTTAAGAGATGACTAGCACAAGCTATGGGTTAATGCGAACTTTCGCTTGTCATTAGTCAACTTGCTTGCGTTGCGTCTAGGCTTTTAGCTTGAATAGTGAATGCGGTCACTGATCACGCGGGCTACCAAAACTGAAAGAACAAGACAAATGTGTCAAAGCGTATTTACATGTGTGTCCGTATGCTTTTCTGCTGTCTTATGAATGTCAATCCACGATTGATTAATACGCTTCTGAAGATCAACTGCAGAGTGCATCGCGTCCAAAGCTGTACCCCATTCATCTTTCTCGGGTTTCTATGATAAAAACATTGTTAATTGTTAAATAATTAACAGATACAGGTTGGTTTACTACACAAAGTACGATACGTATCGCATGTTTAGGAGGCGTCACAATCTCCACTACTCTTAATGCGCGCCCATTAATCAAATTGGGCTGCACATAATCTGTTGATGACGTGGCTGCGGTCTGGCAACTTCTCACAAAAGGGGAAACGTTTCAACCATTTGACCACAGACGTTATAATCGGCCACAAAAAGTTTAAACTTTAATATAACAATGATAAAAATGGAGAGCAATTTGATCTATAATTCACTTACACTAATGTCTTTTAATACCACTCTGCCCCCTCGTTGATTTTGGTATTTCATAAGTTTCATTGCATGTTCTCTTCTCTCATTTGAGTTGTTTTTGAAAAATGTAAAGCAGCCTTTTAATGCTACGTCATCACGGTCAAAATGAAATGCCTGGAAAAATAAACTTGTGCATAAATAACATGCTGCACATGTATTGCCTAAATTTCAAACTATAGTATAGGAGAGGCAATAACGGATATCAAACTTACTAATGATAAATATGTATATGCGGCGTAAATTTCCAAGTTTATATGTTTATTGATAGCAGATTCTCCATCCTCGTGGTAATTCTGTCGACAGAGAGACATGCTTACCCGGTCTTCTTGCTCTTGCAAATTAACAGCAAAACTGACCAAACTGAAGTACTGGGTCTACCCGTTAAATGTATGGAATACACCACGTCGTCTCACTCCGTAATTTAGAATGTTTTCTCCTCAGCTGCATACACAGTTCACATGCAAATGAGGGTTTTTGAATACTTAACAGAACAGAGACGAGAAATAACACTGCTCGTCAATCGAGAGATACAGGGTATATACAATATTGCTACTAATTATATTTCTTCTAAGTTTTGTTTTTCATTAAAAAAAGATCTTTTGAAATTTTTTTTTTGGGAAGAATTGCCACAATCCTTCCCAAATGGCCCTTTTTTATTCCCCCTCAAACAAACTGCTTATTAATTTACTTTATTAATTGTCACCATGACTGAATTATTCAAAACTATGACAATGTACGAGCATGTTTGAATTTATGCTATATAAATATTATAAGTTTGTAATGTGATTGCGGTTGTAAGCATGTTGTGTTGTGGTGCTGTTAAATTGAATAGTGGTTTTGTGAGTTGGGTGTCTGATATGGGGGTTTGTTAGACCATGTAGGAATTATTACTAATCCCTCATTGGTTAGACGACCATGGTTTCGGTATAAACGAGCGTTGTGATGGATATATGAAATGAGAGGCAACAATGTTGACAATAATGTCAGATGATGTTGCCTCTCATTTTATGTTTATTATTAAATGAAAACAGACATAATTAGTTCAGACGTTTCAGAGTCAACTAATGGTGATATACAGTACATAAATAATGTGAATGGGATCGATATTTATGTGTGTGGTATGTGTGGGTGTTTCTGTACCGTATATGTGAGGCCTATTGAAAGTAAATAAGCACATACATGGAAACACAAACAAGTTAGAGCTTAACTTGGTCACAAACACTCTTATACATTCCTTCCTTGTGGTAAGGAGATTGAGTATATGCGAGATGAAATATGAGTTTTAATATTCTGAATTAGAAGAATCTAGAAATTCCGGCGTGTTCTGCCAGCACCGTGTAATGAGTAACCGGCAAACAATTACGTAATTCATAGCGCGTCCTTATTTAGATACCAATGATGACGTCACACCCGAAAAATTACATTTTTAAATGTGACCAAACAGAAAAAGAAACACAATGTTGGCGTGTTTTTAACATTGAATTACTGTGATAGGACATCTTCCCTCTCTGCAATTTGTAGCTATGTCAGACAAGGGATACAGGGAGTGTTCATGAATATGCGATTTATCTTTACATAGGCCTAACCGAATTTAATTTAGTGTTCTGTATTTACCTTTAATTGCTGCGCATGCGTCCGGGAAAATTGCGTCTAGTGTATTGTAATAATGAATGCGTGCGTCAATAGCCAACACGGTTAACTGCTCATGCATCAGCGATATAAATGTATGCAAAAGATTGAACATTGGTTGCAAGTACTTTGAACTATTTTAAGTTACATTCACACTTGTTCCGTTTCATGGAACGGAAGTTTTAATTTTCCATTATTTTTATTACAGCATCGTATTCCGTTCCGTGAACGGAACAAAGTGTGAAATTTGGCCCTGCTTGGACACTCCATTGCCTTTAAATTGGCCATAATCTCCATTTTTATTCAATCATATTTATCGATCACACGATGAAAGGAATTAGAAAATATGTGTATAGGCATGTCTCTTATCAACTTTCATAACAATGCTAACTTTGAATATAAATTAAAGGTTGCAATATAACAAAGTTTAATTCTACAATATTCTGATGAGTTCATTTTAAGATACTGTTCCTATCGCTAGTGCCATATTATACCACTGTTCGCTCTCCAGAGAATCTAATATGAATCTAGCAACATCGACACGAGATATGAAGCAGGGCGTTTGATGCAGAACATTACGCTCCTCGGCGATAATCTGTTTATCTGAAGGAACAATCAAAATTAAGTTGAATAAGAATATTCTGACTTTAGCCAAAACTGGGATACTAGATTCATGATTGTAACTCGTCTTTGTACTTAAAATGTACATCTTCTTCCTATTCCCGTGCACATTTTGCTAGAAAGCCCTTTATAACGCACGACACCTGTCACTAGTGAAATGCAGAAACAAGACTCTAAAGAGTGTTTTGTATTGGTCACCAGAAACCATGTTGAAAAATAGCAACATATTTTTATTACCTGTTCCTGGCGTGTCTTGCAAACCAGGTGGGCGGACTATCGTGTACGCAATATCTCCACACTGCGTCATTATATTGTCTTCCATTTCTGACATATTTCTAAGGATCCTACCAATTAAAAAAGTATTGAGAAGCCATTCCATCCAGAATGGACCATGGTCCTGTGGATCATCTGAAATTTAATATTGATATTATCAAAATACTAGAAGTGGTTGAATATAAATAATCAGAATGTCCTAACGACCTAATTAACTTGATAGCTTTTTATTGATAGATGGGAAACATCTTTGAAATTGATATCAGAAATATCTGACAAAAATGATCGCACTTCATAATATGAATGGCAGTGCAGAGTGTGTCTAAATTGATTGTTCGTACACTGCCGATGCTAGACCATGGCAGACAAAAAAAGGAAGGAAAAACCTCTTGATCGCATACTTTCTTTTAGCAGACATTATTTAGGCCTGGTTACCACCTGGACACAACGCAAGACTGCTCCATCTGCCAACTTAACATTTTGACCCACCCCCAGACCTGTCAAGCTATAAATCCTAGCTGTGAATTGGTATCAAGCCTCCTACACTTTGTTCCCCACGCTGTAACCGTAACAAGCCTTTTCACGTCAGCAGTTCTCATTGCCTGTAGGATGCTTCCCATTGTATCCGTGTATAATGTGACTTTGAATAGAGTTGGCGTATTCGTTCCTATGCAGGAAATTACAGCATCACTTCCTTGGAATTGTTGGGCAAGAAAGTCAGAATCCATGACGTTTCCACTTACAACCTACAACAAATTCAATAGTACAGAATTGAGATGACAATCAGAAAGTTACATATTGTATATCGGAATCGGATCGATTCGGAGACTTTTGCAACACGCACGAGGACAGCATGAGTTTAGCAGCAGATTTTAAATTGGAAGAATTAATTTAAGGTTGATAATTATGCCCTTTTGGCGTTCCATATAATTGAAACAATAAAAGAACAAGGTGTGTACTTGCCTTACAGTCAGTATAGTACTTACATGTTATAGGAGTAGAAAAGAAGGTTAAAGTAGTACCTTTAAATTTTCATGTTTTTGAGTTATTTTGGACTGATTTCTCACAATCGCCAGGACGTTGTGACCTCGTTTTAATGCTCCTTGTACAACTTGTGAACCGGTTTTTCCTGTAGCACCTAAAACTACCACTTTCAATTCCATTGCGAACGATCACTCTATCAATACTATTATATTGTATATCGACGATATTTTCATTAGAGATGTAGATTAATGGATTCGTCCACTTGTAATTGTTACCGTTACGCCCCAGGCCGTTTAGTGTTCTGGAGGGTTTTTAAAGGGGCGTTTATTCGAGGAAGGTGTTTATTTTTTGGGGTGTAATATGGTAGCATGTATAATCAAATAAATATGAAATAATACAACACAATTAATAATAATAATAATACAGTCAAAACACTTGGTCAATTGTAGATCATGGAATGAATTCTACTACAAATAAAAATGTGTTATAATAAAATACTGTATCATGCATGCAAAAAAAAAAAAGGGCCCGGACGTTTATGTGAGGGGGAGTTTATTCCAAACGATGTTATGGGGGGAGGGGGTGTGGGGTTTATTCGAGGGAGGCGTTTATTCAAAGCTTATTCGAATTAATCATGGAGTTAATACGGTATGTGTTATTAAGCTAGGTTCGCACGCAGACAAAGTTCGAATGTGCGAATCGCGTCGTGATTGGTTAAATTATTTGCATTCGTCGTCATTCTTGCGTTGCGGAATCTGTAGCTAGAACCATGGCCTCCATGCTAGAACACCATAAAATCACTCCAATGTTGCCAATTGTATAACCTTGAATCTCCCTACAAACATGTTACTTAAATGAGCGATTCTGTACTAAAATAAACCATTGCGGTATAAAACACACAGATGTATACGTTTAGGTTTAAAACATTTAATAACCATGGATTTAGTTATTTATATACATTTTTTGTTCATAATTGACGAGAAAAAGCAAGAAATGGATCAGAGAGAGAGAATTTCAGATTTGTCACCATTTCAGGTAAAACGCTCATTCCAAAATGTTGAAGTGAAAGTGTTGACATTTGTTTTTGAATGTGTCATTTTAATGTCACATAATAGTTATTTTACCTGAAAAAAATGTAATTTAAAGCAAAAAATACTTAAATTGTCTGTCAGACAATGGTTTTTGAGTTATAATTAAACGTTTCTTTTCTCTTTTCATATGTGAATTTTGTTACAGAAGTGAATAACTTTGATATGAAACACAGACTCAATTTAGTTTATTTTATTGCTAAGGTCAAGTCTGGGGATCACTTCATCACGCTTAGATACTTCAAACATGGACTGTTTTGATAATAATTCAATGAATATCTGACAGCGAATTACAGTATTATATAATATCAAGGGACTCATAAATACCATAAATGCTTTGGGATTTTTCGTTCAACCGTTAGACTCTTTTCCCAGACGTTTTTTGAGTCCAGCAGCTGGTACCTATAAATTATAGTCGAGAATCGTTTTTCGCAAAAATGTCAGTGTCTAGTACTATAAGTGCTGCTTGCTTTCATCTAATAAATCAGTCATCTCTTGTGACGTATCGGGCTAGAGCAGAAGCGTGAAAATGTTTGTGACGTAAATAATTGCACCTTAAAAATGGAATAATCACAAGCGCAAAGTCGTAAGCAAAAGAGTTCGTACGATAAAGTTTTTGTTTATCCATGGCATACCGTATTCCATTTCATATAACACCTAAATAAAGTCCTGCCATTTGATTGGACGATTGATTGATTGTCGCAATAGTAGCCTACGCACAGTTATTGAACAGTCGAAATAGTAAAAAAATCTTTTCGCCTATGGAAAATGTTTTTTTAAATATCATTACTTTAGAAATACGCCTATTTTGTACTTCCGCCGCGATGATTCGAGTGTGATCTCGTATCGCGACGGAGGTATGTTTTTGGATAGATATACGTACTAATTTAGACAAAACACATTTAAATTAGCTTTAGATCGTTTGTATGATTTTGATTAATTAATGGGAACATCTCTACAAGACGTGGAATCGTTGAAAAAAAAAGAATTAGCCTAGATGAGTTCCAGTTGCCTGTCGAAGCTTCGTAATGGTATCGCTGCCTTTCTTTTTTTCTTGTGTGGGGTCGTCCCACTTTTATTATAATTCTCTGTTTTATTTGTATATATATTCTATATAAAAATAAAGGTACATTTGTAACAATTAATTATTTGTATGAATATTTCTCTTTCTATTGTATATTACTAAGATTGTTACAGTGTTAAAAGTAGTTAAAAAGTAGGCATATTTACATAAAAGGTGATTGATTTCAATATAAAACCATATGCTTTCATTTACAATTTTAAAGAAGATGTTAATTAAAATATACAGATAAAACATGGTAATAAAAATCTATCGCTGCCTTTCTAGCCTAAATAAATAACTAGGCCTACCTAGGCGCCTTGAGCGGGTACAAATAATAACATTTGGTGAATGATGATTATTTGTACCAACACTCATAAACATTTCATTATTTGTATAATAATTGTAGGCCTAATTTCCATATTACAACTTCGTAATCCTTCAATGAAACAGAAAGTACAGTGTATTGATTTTGAATTTGTTTACTTTCTGCTATAATAGAAGAATAGACATAATAATATTAATCCGATTAACATTAACAATAGGCCTATAATGATATTGTTGTCAATACGTGGTTTCTTCTTTGGAGCACTCTCGCCTTCCAACTTCTGAAATAGAACGAAATATTGAGTGTTCGTGTGGATTTTTTTTTAAACGAAATGCATTTACCTACACACATGTACCAACATTCAGTGCATACGTACATACAAGAAGTTATTAGGTGATAATGACTTAGATTAAGATTTTTTTCCCCTCTCTTTTGCTATGGATATAATATTATGTCACCATGATATTCCGAAATAAAAAGATGAATGAATGAATGAATGATAGTGACGATGGTGATAATGAGTATGATAGTGACGATGGTGATGATGAGTGTGGTAGTTGCGATGGTGATGATGAGTGTGGTAGTGGCGATGGTGATGATGAGTATGATAGTGACGATGGTGATGATGAGTGTGATAGTGACGATGGTGATGATGATTATGATATTGACGATGGTGATGATGAGTGTGATAGTGACGGTGGTGATGATGAGTATGATAGTGACGATGGTGATAATGAGTGTGGTAGTGACGATGGCGATGATGAGTGTGGTAGTGACGATGGTGATGATGAGTGTGGTAGTGATCGATGGTGATGATGACTATGATAGTGACGATGGTGATGATGAGTGTGATAGTGACGATGGTGATGATGAGTGTGGTAGTGTCGATGGTGATGATGAGTGTGGTAGTGACGATGGTGATGATGAGTGTGGTAGTGGCGATGGTGATGATGAGTGTGGTAGTGATCGATGGTGATGATGACTATGATAGTGACGATGGTGATGATGAGTGTGATAGTGACGATGGTGATGATGAGTGTGGTAGTGTCGATGGTGATGATGAGTGTGGTAGTGACGATGGTGATGATGAGTGTGGTAGTGGCGATGGTGATGATGAGTGTGGTAGTGATCGATGGTGATGATGACTATGATAGTGACGATGGTGATGATGAGTGTGATAGTGACGATGGTGATGATGAGTGTGGTAGTGTCGATGGTGATGATGAGTGTGGTAGTGACGATGGTGATAATAAGTATGATAGTGACGATGGTGATGATGAGTGTGGTAGTGATCGATGGTGATAATGAGTATGATAGTGACGATGGTGATGATGAGTATGATAGTGACGATGGTGATGATGAGTGTGGTAGTGACGATGGTGATGATGAGTATGATAGTGACGATGGTGATAATGAGTATGATAGTGACGATGGTGATGATGAGTGTGATAGTGACGATGGTGATGATGAGTATGGTAGTGACGATGGTGATGATGAGTGTGGTAGTGGCGATGGTGATGATGAGTGTGGTAGTGACGATGGTGATGATGAGTGTGGTAGTGACGATGGTGATGATGAGTGTGATAGTGACGATGGTGATGATGAGTATGGTAGTGACGATGGTGATGATGAGTATGGTAGTGACGATGGTGATGATGAGTGTGGTAGTGGCGATGGTGACGATGAGTATGATAGTGGCGATGGTGATAATGAATATGATAGTGACGATGGTGATAATGAATATGATAGTGACGATGGTGATGATGAGTATGATAGTGACGATGGTGATGATGAGTGTGGTAGTGGCGATGGTGATGATGACTATATGATAGTGACGATGGTGATGATGATTCTGGTAGTGGCGATGGTGATAATGACTATGATAGTGACGATGGTGATAATGAGTATGATAGTGACGATGGTGATGATGAGTATGATAGTGACGATGGTGATGATGAGTGTGATAGTGACGATGGTGATGATGAGTGTGGCAGTGACGATGGTGATAATGAGTGTGGTAGTGGCGATGGTGATAATGAATATGATAGTGACGATGGTGATGATGAGTGTGATAGTGACGATGGTGATGATGAGTGTGGTAGTGACGATGGTGATAATGAGTGTGGTAGTGACGATGGTGATAATGAGTGTGGTAGTGACGATGGTGATGATGAGTGTGGTAGTGACGATGGTGATGACGAGTGTGGTAGTGACGATGGTGATAATGAGTGTGGTAGTGACGATGGTGATAATGAGTGTGGTAGTGACGATGGTGATGATGAGTGTGGTAGTGACGATGGTGATAATGAGTGTGGTAGTGACGATGGTGATAATGAGTGTGGTAGTGACGATGGTGATGATGAGTAATAATGTATAGCTTTGCAATCGGTGGACGCAATGCAATTAAGTACGGTACACTCAACCCAAGTATACCACTTGACCAATGACAAGCGACGATGGATCAAACGGTTGTACGTTGTCCTAATACTACTGAGTATTGTTATCATAATAGTAGACCTACTGTACTTCCATTCATACGTTCATGTAAAACAATTTACATGGAAAGACAGATACAGTAGGAAAGTCACACATTACCTGTTTGGTTTTCCTTTTAAGATTTTTATTTCTTTTACTTTCTTTATTTTTATTTTTTGATACTGTTGATGAATTCGTGCGTTTCTTTGCGACAGGTGGCGATAACGTTGACAATGATGATGAAGGCCTTTTTGATTTTATCATTTTCTCTTGTTTATTGCCTTGTTTCTTTCTACTTGTGTTTTTAATCTCAGTACGATTGCTGTTATTGAGGGCAATAGGTGGTGGTGGTTTTAACATCGAACCAGACTTTGAAGATAGACTTTTTGATGACACAAGATCACCTGCTGCCGGAGGAGACGACCTGCAAATATTAGTTTCAAGATTTGTCAAATATTATCATGCATTTTATTTGCCATGTCAGTGGTGTGAGTCAAATAAATTAGCAACCTAAACCTAGATAAAAGTATTCAAACTCAAAAGTGTTACTTTTTTTTCGAAATATCTAGGCCTATCAAGTGTTATTAAATGTCCAAATATGTGACGTCCATGTTTAATTTATTTTGTCCTTGTTTTTACTAACACATATATTTGATAAATAATTGCTATCTGAAATATTGCCAGTAACACCTACCTAGGCATTACAGAACCTGTCGGCAAGTTTTGCGCTTCGATTGAATTTGCTTTGTCTGAAGTGATTTGTTTCTGCATACTTTTCAACATTTTTCCAACACGGTTGTTACGCATTTCTCGTTGGGGTCGAGGCGTAATTTTTCGACGAAACACATCTACTAAGGACTCTTTTGTAACATTTTTATCATCAATGAAAACCTTCCGCTGTAATAAAGGAACAAAATTGGAATTACTTGTTTCTTGCTTCTGCACCTAAACCACAAGTCTGACAACCATGACATTTGTGGTAGGGCACAGAAGCAACGATAACGTTACTATGTTAGTCCTATCAGGGAAATTGGTCCGATGTAATTAGGCTATATGATTTTTTTTTAATCGTCTGAACTCTGAACACGTTCTTAAATGTTTGGCCATTGTTACGCGTCACGTTCTTTTTTTTCCTCCTCATCATCTTTATATGTAAAAGCCGGCGTCGTGACTAACAGTGACCGAAGCTCAATATAGATGCGTTTGTCGAGTGAAAATACACGTATACAAAATAAAAATAGTTATCACTGATATTAAATAAAATTAAAATATTCGAGGACGTATGGCTTTCGCCCAACCACTGGTAAAGTATGGTAAATTCTCTAATCGGGGTAAACCCGTGAGCGACCACAGATAAGGGGTATGAAAAGCTTTTGGAAAATACTATTGATAACGTTGATATTAAGTAATTATTAACAAATTTATCAATGGCTTAACTGTTTAAGCATTGACTAAATTCTAAACAAATATTAACATACACATTTAAACATTAACTTGAACAGATTCCAAACCATGTTTTTATGCGTGCGTGACATGAATACTGATTGCTTTTTTTTTTAAACAATAGCGACAGCTTGCTCATAAAAATTGCGCAAGCCGTGTCTTGTGGTTATGTAAATAAATATGCAAGAGTTAGTTAAAACTATACTAAATCTGTGTCATGTGTGTTATTTAAAATTATTATATATCTCATTTTAAATGTATTACCGTATTTCCTCTGCGCATCATCATTTTTTTTTAAATTGCACAGATATACGTCAAAATATAGGTCTTGAAATTGCTATGCAAATGTGTGCAAACTATATTTTGTGAAAATATACAATAATAATATTGTTTATTTGCAAATTCATTATAAACATTAATTCTTATTTCATTTCATTTATTTAATTGACCAACAAACTAAAATATACAGTGATGAATTGGTAAAGATTACGAAAACTTCAAGAGTCAGCAGTTAAATAAATTCATAAACAATATATTTAAAGGTGTGCATGCAAACAAATAAATAATACTTATAATCAAAAGTAAAACAAATTGCTATATCGCCTGTTGTTGAAAACAACTATGCTACTTGTGGCACCTAACTAAAGACTGTCAACAAATTGCTATATCGCCTGTTGTTGAAAACAACTATGTTACTTGTGGCACCTAACTAAAGACTGTCAACAAATTGCTATATCGCCTGTTGTTGAAAACAACTAGGCCTATGTTACTTGTGGCACCTAACTAAAGACTGTCAACAAATTGCTATATCGCCTGTTGTTGAAAACAACTAGGCCTATGTTACTTGTGGCACCTAACTAAAGACTGTCAACAAATTGCTATATCGCCTGTTGTTGAAAACAACTATGTTACTTGTGGCACCTAACTAAAGACAGTCGACACCAAAAACGTCAACAATGGTGCTTCATACAATTTTCCTTGATTGACTTAACTCATAATAAAAAATAAACGATTTTACCTGTTGTAAAATGTTTATCAACGATTGCCTTGTTAGGTTTCCTGGATTCAGTAAGTTACACAGTTCTTGGTTCAAAGTATCTTCCATAATTCTTTCGATGTAGGCCTGGCCAAAGCTTATTAGGTTATGCCAATCAAGACTATTTAAAAGGTCGTATTGACTCATTTTCGGAAAGTCCCGCTCGCGTATTATTCTTGTCAACAATCTATAAACACCGTCGGATATTATATATTTCCGACGGTATTTCCGACAATTCAAAAAGAAACAATAAACGGTGGGGGAGGGGGTGCCTCACAATGGGAGTGTCAATGGGGTTACAGAGGATCCGACGACATTTGACATTGAAGAGAAGTTTTAGTTGCTTTTAGAGATGAAAATCTTTGATTATTTTAATTATTATTATTTTTTTTTTATTTAGAAATATTTTTCTCCCCGAAAAATATTGGTTGGAGGGGTAGGGTGGGCGGCGTTTCTTGATGGCGCCATCCACTGACTGGTTCACATAGAATCCCACATTATGCCTTAGCGTATGCCAATATCATGTTATGGTGTTTTTAAAAAGTATGCTTATCGTTCTCCACGCTCCCCACAATCGCGCTCCCATTTTGGCTGCTTTACTTTACATTATATTATATTGATTTTGTAAGAAAGTGATGTGTTTGTTCGCATTACTGTTCTTCTTAGATGCTGCACATTGGAGAGAAAATAACAATCTATAAAAAAAATCTTAATATTATAACTCTCCCAGATTTTAGAGATCCTGAATTCACACCTAAAAGACGACGTATCCCTGTATCCAATGCTAAACAGTTGGTTTACTATGACTCCGCCGTATAAGGGAGGCATGGCCATTGGAATGAGTATATTGAATGCAGTATGCCTAACAATCATGTGTGCGATTGAAATAAATTCATTATCCGGATTATCGATTTCTCATCGTTACTGTAATTCTAAATACATGTTAAGCGTTTCTAATTTCGTTGTGTATGCTTTTTTTTAAACTGATACCATTAATTCAGTTTTATCCATCGCCTAGGAGATTATGCCTACAATGAATAATTGGAAGATGATTGAGCGCGGCAACAGTGTGTGCTGCAATATATTAATAGCCGTATTTCACCCTCCATCAACAAACTCAAAGAATAAATGAGACCTATAAATATTACCATAGTAACAATCGATATAAACACAACAAAATAATATAGTAGTTCATAAATTGAAAGAGTAAGCCAATTATGCCTCATTTACTATATAACAGTGTAGATCGTAATATTATCCGTTGAAACCTGCGACAGTTTATTTTACGTATACAAATCAGGATCATCAGAACAAAACCCAACGTGAGTATACCCTCTGTAGTCTACCACGATCTTATTTATTTATTTATTTATTTATTCATTTATATTGCAAATAAAGCGGCTTTTATATTCGTTATTCAGTATTTTAAATATGTAATTCAAAACGAGCAAAAAATACATAATGCAGTGTTGGGAAGGTATTTGTCTGAAATTACAAATTCTGAAACATATCGAAGTTACATCGTCGGTGTTAGCGACAGAGGGTGGTGGTGTCTCTACCACAAAAGTGTTCTGGATTGGAATATGTTGAAAAACAAAATTTGAAGATGGATGTTTTTATTTGTTTTTATTTTAAACCGACAAAGATCCGACTGTAAAATGCAAGCAGTTCGATGCAATTTGTATTTTACACTCGTTGCTATGTGCTAGTTGTTTAAGTTAACATCATTATAATTATCTCTTATATAGAATATCATTGAAATGGCATCAGACGCTGCCAGTAAATACGAAGAAGAAGCACGATGCAGTATAATTCAGTGTACCTTATGTAAACAGCAATACAACGATCCTAGAACGTTGTCGTGTCTACATACATTCTGTCTAAAATGCTTACGTTTGTATATTGAAGACTTGGACGGCTCGAAACCAAAATGCACAATATGCGCAACTGAATTCTCTGGTTCCGAAAAAGACATTGAGCATTTACAGACAGATGTACTTATTAATCGTACACTTGAATGCGAAAATGAAGAACTTTCTGATCAAATATGTTCATTGTGTGACTCTGAAGCAACTGAGAAATGCTTCCACTGTAACCATTGTCTTTGTGACCGAGATGCAGATAACCATCGCAAGATTCCTTCAACAATGAACCACACACTGGTGAAACTGAAAGAATACCAGCAGATGTCAGCATCAGAGCGTCTTTCTCTTCGTCCAACAAAGTGTTCGCAGTCGCATCATGAAGATTGTACTGTAGACTATTTCTGCTCAACTTGTGATACACCGGTGTGCATCAAATGCACGTTGACAGACCATGACCGTACAGAGCATAATTTACACAGCATGAACGAGGTTATCGAGACAGACAAAAAAGAACTTACCGAAGAACAATCGTTTGTAGCCACAAAGTACAAGCAACTAACCAAAGCTGAAAAGAAAATCTTTGAAACAAGAGAAAAACTCACCGAGGCAAAAGAGGAAGCGATAAAAGTAATAACAGAACGATCGAATGATTTGAGAAAACACATAGACAAGCTGCAAGATGAATTAGCTGATGACATCACCGCAAAATACAACACAAAGGTGAATGTTCTTGACAAACAGCTCGATGACATGGATCGTCGCATGAATGAAATGGACATGACGACGGCATACATCGACGCATTAATGCAATGCAAGAACCCAGAGGTATTCCTAGATGCTAGTAAAAAATGGTACGAACAATTTAAAGAAAAGAAACCAGATTACTCGGAAGTTGAAGTTGAGCCAATTGAGAACTCATACCTTAGAGTGGAACTGGACGAGAAGCCAATAGAAGATATTGTAAAAGCAGAACTAATCTGCACTGTATTCTGTACATCTGCAGTTGGTTGTCATTCACAACTCAATGGTTGTCCAGATGAAGCCGAGATTGGCTCAGAGGTTAAGTTTAACATCGTAATTAAAGATAAAAATGATTCAAAGGTTGCACTTTGTGGAACGTCGCCAGATGTGGAAATTACGAGTCCTAATGACCATAAGACAGTTTTAAATGGTGAAACAACTTCAGGTAGTAAATTCAAATACGAATGGAGTCCATCTTCTCTTGGTAAACACACTTTATCAGTTCGTCTTTTCAATAATGACGTGAAGGGTTCGCCAAAGGTAATTAGCATATACCCCAAGAATAGCAAAGGCCAACAAAAGAATGATAAAGGTGGAAGTAATAGCACACAAAAGAAATCAGGATCATCTTCAAAACATGTAAAGTCAGAACAAAGAAAAGCAGGATGGAAAAAGTAAAATGGTTTAAAGACTCTTTTATACTTGGCTACTCTAGATACTGACAGAATTAAGACAAAATTAGAGATGAAATTGAACAACTAGGACCTAAATAGACAAACCATTGCAATGTACCTGGAAAAGTGTCCTGACAAACAGCTATCCATTGAATACATCGTTACACATCGATGCACGGAATCAATATACACAGCGAAGAGTAGGCTACATGTTTACAGATACAGTATGCATTTAAACAAAAATCAGCTCTACTTAAATAATTTGAAATAAAAATAAATACATGCTTGCGGTTGTTTTTTTTTAAATTTTTTTTATATGCTTGCGGTTGTTAAAAAAATGACAATGCACACTTCTATAGATAAAGTTGTATAATCAATATATGTATTATTATATGAAGTAATTGTTGCTGCTAGAAAAAAAGACGATAATATTGAATATCATAATTATAAATGTTCTCATTGAATTACTTCCGACGTTCTTATTTTTCTTTGTTACCGTTGTTTTTAATATAAAATGCTAATTAGGTCTAAATAATAATGTAAATAATGTAACAGTATTAAAAGATATTCGTTTCGAATCTCTCTTCAATCATATTTTGTGGGATTTGTCGAAAAATGGCTAAAAAATGATAACCTTTTAAAATGTTTTACGTAATGGCACCATAAGATGATAAAAACACAATAATATCATTAATATACAGGTATAGCAGTATTGGCACACAGTTTTTAAAAGTTTGTATTTTTGCTATTTTTTACAAAATCCATGAGTTTTGTTGAAAAATTAGTAGAATTTTGACCATTCTATTTTGTTTCTTATTTTTGCCATTTTCGAGAACTGTTTTGAGGTAACATGCGCATGTCGTTATGTCAACAAATAAAAGGGCTGGAATTTGACCATTTTCCCAAACTTCACTGTACTATAGCACAGAGATTTGTTTTCGAAAAAAACGACTTTTAAAGTGTTGTATTGAGGAAACATGCGCAGAACACATTATTTGATTCTGCGCATGTCGTTATGTCAACAAATAAAAGGGCTGGAATTTGACCATTTTCCGAAAATTTCCCTGTACTATAGCACAGAGATTTGTTTTCGAAAAACCCGATTTTTAAAGTGTTGTATTGAGGAAACATGCGCAGAACACATTATTTGATTCTGCGCATGTCGTTATGTCAACAAATAAAAGGGCTGGAATTTGACCATTTTCCGAAAATTTCCCTGTACTATAGCACAGAGATTTGTTTTCGAAAAACCCGATTTTCAAAGTGATGTATTGAGGAAACATGCGCAGAGCACATTATTTGATTCTGTGCATATCATTATGTAAAAAAGAGGATCGAAATTTGACCATTTTCCTAAAATTTCCCTGTACTATAGCACAGGGATATTTTCGAAAAATTGTCAAACAGCTTTTTAAAATGATGTATTGAGATAAACATGTGCAGACCACATTATTTGATTCTACGCATGTCATTATGTCAAAAAATAAAAGGGCAATATTCTAACATTAATCAAATAATCTTGTCTCGTATCCCAACTCGCACACAAAAGTTAGATAAACTAAAAATGAGTTTGGAAACATTTTATTGGAGATAAATTATGCGGTTTACATACGCAAACAGGTATGGTATATAGGAAATGATAATGTTTACTTGTATGTACATATTATTACAATGAAACGCTTTATGTACAAGTTCATTTGAAAGAAAATAAAAATATTTGTAAATATATGCTATACACAAATACACATTCTAACTAGGAAACAAGTCCCTGTTGTAACTAGTGTGAACATGTTGTTCCTGATTACACAGTACTAAGAAGTAAAGCTAGCTATGATGACAACCATTCAAGTAGCCAATCAGAAGTTCTATTGACATGGATATTTATATTCTAAGCTTGCATATTACTGTACATCTGAGTTGTTGACTTTTATAATAATTTTAACAACTAGTATTGACTCCAAAAATGTGGAAAACATAATTAACATTTATCTATTGACAATATATAGATAAAAATGTTATCACAAAATTACATGATAAAGATTGTATACTTAATATTGTAGTTTTGTCTATAACAACAAATTTTGGAAGAACGCCTTGTTTTTACAATACTACAATATTGACATTAATAACAAAACATAACATTTGTTCAACATTTCACAATACAAAACGCATTACATGTTCATTGTTTCTATTCTTTAAGATAATACATCATCAATAGTAAAAAAAACAATATTATGTTGAAATCTATAAAAAATTATTATAAAAATGAATATATAATAAAACTTACACATTTAAAGGCAAGACATATGTTTCTTAAGTTTTTATATTTACATATAAATACAATAAGGTATTACCTGTTAAAATGGTAAAATCAATACAGTACATATAATTTATTGTGTATTCATAATTATAATATACATTTATTTGAATGATTTAAGCAGGAATACAATATCAATACAAATTATCTATAAAATAATTTCTATTCAAAAAATAAAAAAGGAAGTAGTCGAGTTGTGTTCATTTACGATTGAAATATTTTGAATTGAATACCCTGTGTATATGATCATAATACTATCAATAATGCATAATATTTCTTCAGCGCAAACATTTAGTTCAGATACAAATATATGGTCAATTTAAAATTTTTATTTTTTTATTGTGATGAATAGGTATTTTAAAAGCTGCAATTTTTTATGTACAAAGATTATTTGAGAAATTAATTCCAATAATAGGGCACATTATCGAAAATATATTATACATGAAAACTGAAGTGGCTCTTGACAATCTAGGACTGAGGTGTGTTCTAACTATGTTTCAACAACAAATCTTAACTCTTAATCTTAATTTGTTGATTAAACTTAATTTAAAGGCCTGTATAAATAAGACACAGACTACCTTTATTATCATTCAATATAAAATAGTAATATTAAATTTTTTATAATCAACTTTTATAATTGCGATATTAATTAATTTATCAAAATATTTGTTATCATATTTGATTATCTTGGGATTTGTTTCGTAGTAACAGCATATTGAAATTGATTGGGTTTGGAAAACTTTCTTGCCCCAATCAGTATGATTTCAGACTAATATTACTTAACTAACAGTAAATTACTAATTCAGTGACTGTCATCTCAATTCACCCTTAATTGTACAGTACTTGGTATGAAGTTTTTTTCTCCATGTTAATATTAACTATGTGCTCATGTTATTTGATCTTAGAAACATGATCACTGAAAAACATTGTTGTGCAACTCTCCCTTACTAAATAATTAGTTTTTTCTAAGCACAATAGCACCTCATAAACAAATCTTACAACTATATGCTACCACTCATAGAAAACACATGCATACAAAATAAGTAATCTAAAAACTGAAACACGTCGTTATACAATATTTCATTTCAGTTTATGAACGTAGATTACTTCCCATAATTGAGGTAGTTTAATATTCTAATAACTATTATTTGTTTACAATTTACACATACGATTCTTCAGTGGTAAACTCATAATTACCAACTTCATCCATGTAGCTACCTGAGTCGGTGCTACCTTGCTGACTACGTCCCATAAATGTCTGTCGTTCTTGTAATGCATCTTTGCTAATGCCGTTTATAGGCTTTGAATTGTGTGTCATATCTGGAAAGTATTTTGTCTGTGGACTCAGTCCAGAATCTGTAGAATAAGTAGAACTGTTTGAACTCAATCTATTTGAGTTCAACTTTGAACTCCTTTGAACCGGATAGAAATTATTTGAACTGTTATTTGAGTTCTGTGCAGTGTTATTAGCAACTCTATTTTTAGTTGAGTCAAATACATGATCTTGGCCATAAAACAAAGTAGACACAACTTTTGCATTGTCAATCTTGCTTTTTATCTTTTGATCTGAAACAAGATCTGGTAAATCTTTGTTTGCCTCAATAGAATCACTGTAACTCCTCTGCAATGGAGCATGCTTTTCTTCGTTTGCGATACGATCACTGCTGCTTCGATGCACAGGAGCAATCTGCAAATGCCTATCCCATGATACATCAGCCATTGTTAGACGCAAGTCTTCTGCGCTGATGGTTCCACTTTCGCTTGATTCAGAGTCGGATTCATGATATAATATACCATCCTCGTAATGCATTGAGAATTTCTCTTCACTGTAACTTCTTGGTGGGGGAAGTCTGTACATTGGTTTCTTTAAACCAGGTTGTAACTTTGATTGTTGCTTGCCAATTTCAGCAGGTCCCTTAGACCATGAATTATCATTCTGATCTCTCTCATTTTGTTTGTTTACTTTAATCAGTAACGCATGATCACTAGTCTCCATTGTCTGTTCAAAAAGTTTTTTGCGACTCATTGTCTCATGGTATGTTGGTGGATGTGATCTCTGAAGCTCTGCAATTTTACTTAAACTTGTTGATGCATTTACCAAACTGTCCTCTGTTGATCTTCGACTGTATTGTCGTACAACGGTTTCACTTTGCGACCTCAAAATAGTTGGTGGTTGAGCTTTTTTAATTTCTTCTTTGCCATTAGGTTTTTGTTGGCGTGTCGGCCTAGTGAATGCAGATTTTGTTGCATGTGATGGAAAAAATTCACCTGCTCGATCAGATGGATAAACTCTATGGACATTCCCTCGTGATTCATGTGATGGAGCACTATTATGTGACCGTCGACTATGACTGGGAGTGCAATTGTTTTTATCAGAAATATTTTTTTGACTGGAGACTGTATCATAGGTCATTTTTCTGTCATCAATATGATACTTTGTCTTTCTATTTGCCATGTCTGAGGCTGGCCGTACATCAACCTTTGAATGTAATTGTTCCGACGACTGCCTTGAATACCTGGGTGATGGGAATGATTCAGATAATGCGCTACTGCCCATTCTATTTTGTGCAAAGTTAAGTGACAATGCAGTGGTTTTTGTTCTGTCCTCTTCATGGTATGCATATTTTGACTTATCAAACAAACTTGCTCCTTCAAGGTCCAAGTCCTCTAATGTACGAATCACATCAGATGTCAAATCCAATTCATGCTCAGCTTCTCCTAATAAATATCGTCTTGATTTGTTAATTCGTGGCTGCTTTCCTTTGCTTTTAATTGGATCCGATTGTCTACGTAAGTCAGCCGACAGGTTAAGAGCAACAGGATGTTTCGAGTCGTGTTCAATCTGGTGAGGATGTAGCTGCGATGCACTCATGCTGTGTTGCAATGGTGGACGCACACCACTATTACTGTTATAGGAACCGCATTTTTCACGAGCATCAACTCCAGAGTCTGTTGTATCAGTTGTATCCGATTCAGGATATAACTGCGAGTCACTTAATGTTAGTCCAGAGTCGCGACTCAGACTTGAGGGAGATAACATCGCTGAATTTTTATGTTGGTGATTTTCATCTTGAATATACCTATCAAGACTGTCCAACGATGAGCCTGTAAAAAGAAGTTTAACAATTGTTAGCTTTAGCAGTTGTATAATTTTAACTCTATATTTTTATCTATTATTTATATTTAATTAGTAAATTTCAGTGAAATGAAATGTATGCAAAAATAGTTGATAAAACTGTAACCAAATATAAATACACATTAAAAGCAAGCAAAAACGTAAGACAATCTTTGCAATCATTTAATTGCTCTTTCCTACATTACTTGACTGAAACATTACTCTTCACCATTATTATGCCCTTAATGGGATCCGATTGTTTAAAAAAATCAGCCGATTCAGAATGTCTTTTTTCCTTTCCTGTACCCTTTCGTTTTACCATGTACTCTTTCCTGTTACCAGGGAAAGAACTGAAACTTACTTAATAAAATATAGTATTGCCTTACCATTGACATCATGAGCACTGTGCAAACTGTCAGAATCACCACTAGAATCAAGCCTCTTTCCTTCCACTTGCTTCCTCCATGGTTTTCCTCCAAATATACGTAGTATGTCTGCACCAAAAATGGATCTAGCCTCCTCAATTATGTACTGTACCAATTTGGGAACCATTTTACTTGCTTGAGCCTATCGAAGTAATAGTATATTATTAGGACTGAAACAATTGTATACTAGTAATAGGTGGTATTTAGGTTGGGTGACCAATTAACCCCTTTTCAGCACAACATAGCCATACTGACCATTTAAAATAGCAGTTCACATACTGTGCATTGGGTGAATTTGAAAACGACGAAAGTATTATAAAGAAAATGATGCTCATACCTGCACCATAGGGTTACTGGTAGAAGCTGGATTGAGCAGACTGGGAGCTATACAGATTGCTAAGTTGTATGCAGTCATGCTATTTTCACTTGAATTTTCATTGATGAAATGCAGAACACAGAACAAATGTCGCAATAACTCAACATTCTCCGTGGGTAACTGCTCTACGCACCTGCAAAATATAATTATTCAAATTTAAATTCAAATCGTCTTTACTGTTTCGTTTGTACTATGCTAAATGACACCAATAATTGTCATTAGCAATTAGATCTTGAGTTCTATATTCCTATTTAAGTCATCCTCAATTATATAATGATTTACTTTTGCTTTTTGTGACTTAGTTTGCCCTTTCCGTAACACCCATTTAATACAGTAAATGTCATTCATAATTAGCACAACCTTCGTTCTTTCTTTTAAAAACTCCATTCAAGCATAATCTATTTTAATTAAATACCCTGAGAGAGAAATAAATCATAAGAAACTTACTTTCTAACAGCTTCAGTTTTTTCTTTTCCCCCAGACATGTTGACAGTGTTCATCCAGTTATCATACAGGTCATAGTTCAACACAAAACAGGGAATATTGCGCAAGAAATCCTACAAAAAAACATACAAACATGTTTGATAAATATGTCTCACGGTAGTTCTATGCTATTTTTAATATAATGTCCACTATATTTTGTGGTTATGGATAGTGGTTGTAAGCAGTCGAATGCTATTGTGATGTGTAGATCCAACCATAATATGAATGTTATCTAGTTTCCTATAGAAATACAATGTACTCATTAAACTAAATGACTCTATCATATTACATTTAATTTAATTCTATTATGTTCTTTCGGATGTCATGGCAGGTTGTGAGGTTATTCAACTGCCATTAAAGATAGCACAAAATAAGGTAAGAAAATCTATATAATAAATTATAAAGTTAAAACACAATGTAAAAGAACAATGAAAAGTTTACTGTTATTTCTATGGTCTGGTAGTTGCACAGACATTGTTATTTTGTATGTTACTACTTTTAACATTTCTGTTTTAATTACAAAATGGCTGAAACCATGTCATCATAAATAGATCAAAACATGTTTGTACAAGGGTTAAAACAAACCTACACTTGTACATCTTCAAATCACCTCAGTTTAAAAGACAATTACAGGAAGTTAAAGTAATCAATCAAGGAAAAGTTATATAACTTGAGGTGCAATTAAAACAACAATATTATCCTAGTTAGATAGATTAGATTTTGCTTCAGATCGTTTAGGAAGCAATGCAATCATTTATTGGTTGGATGACCCACGAACATTGTAGTTTGAGAAAAATAAATGACTGCAACTTTATCAGTAAGTCTTTAGCAGATAGCATCAACATCTTTATGTCTCATCTGAAGGATGATGTGATAGCCCAGTAAAAATACAAGTTAGTACTGGGATTAAACAATAAAAATTGTTATTATGTGCAGTACAGTGATTTATACCAACCTAGTATAGTGTAATGCTTTTACCATTCTCAACAATGTAAAGGAACTTCAAAGATATATAAATACAAATATTATTCATACCTTAAATGTTGCAGCGACCACATAAGTTGAATAATCATCCATAGAACACTCGATGCCTGCATCCAACTTCTCTTTCAGTTCACGGCATATTCTTGCATTTGCTGACTTTCTAAACACACCAGTTGTAAATGGAGCATTTTGATGGAGATGGCTTAGCATATCACTCACTGGCTTTGGAAGGTATTTATCAGGACAAAGTTGAGACAACGGAAGACCAAATAATCTGAAAAATAATACAATAATATTTTTTTTCTCAAAAACTACAACAAACACCCTGCATACTAATTTCAATAGGAATCTTTTGTTATATAATTATAAAAAATCAATGAAAAATAAATTTTTGTAAAATTGTACTAACCTATGCTACATAAATATATATAGGAGTATATAATATAAAAATAATGCTCATAGTTTTGAAACGCATGTCACGTCATGGACATTTTTAATTATTTAATTCAGGACAGTTTTCTCACGGTTACAATGCATTCAAAATTTGCCCTACATATAAACAAGTTATTGGAAGTATATTTGTTCTTTTGTAAGGAAAACATTCTGACATGATTTGAACATGCTATTTGCTAGTCAAGTATCTTAACCACCAAGCTACAACTCCACTAATTGTTTACTTACTTTCCAGCAGCAGATGGTGATGGGGTTGTGTCGAACAAGTCGGTTTTACTTGTTCCTCTTCTGAATACCAATTTCAAGGGTGATTTTCGTTTTGGTTTTACCCTTTTGTTTGAAATGTCTGAAAGAAATATAAAAAAAAGTTGAAACAAAGAAAACTTTTAAGAGTTTATCAACATTTAAAGTTATTATTGTAAAATTAAAAATAAATAATGAAATAAACTTACCATTGTTTATTGCTTGTGATGTATTTTGTGCTCTCTTCAATACAAATTTACATTGAAATTCATCTGCCACTGTATCCATGGTCAAATCTGTCGGTAGTACGTATATATCACTTGCTGCTGCAGCGTCACGTAAATGACTAAGTACTATAGAGAACGGCAACTCATGTCCAATAAGTGGGTAAAATGGGTTATCCTTGCCAGACATCACCCATAATTGATAGTCCTTAAGTTGCGTGTCTGTAATTCCAAATTTATTTAAGCACAAACTAAGAACTTGCTCCGTGCTCTGTGTATTCGTGATCTCAAATACTTTGGACTGTGGAAGAAAACGTGAAAGAAGTTAGTAAATACTGACCAATCCAATGAATGACCTACTCGTAATTAGTTATGGCGCGCAAAATAGCAGCAAGCTTAGAAACGGTTGTTAATAGTCTCCAGTAATACGTTGACGTCTCATTACACCTACTTCTGGTTAGATTTGACATTTCCAAATTTAGAACTCGTACTTAAACCGGTTTTATGTACGTCATGGAGTTAAATATAATTCTTTATTCACCATTTATCTATAAATATTTTACCTATTTATGACAAAAATTTAAAATTAGTTGTTTTTATAGTTGTGATAGTGATAACTTAATCATACTGTGCTTATTCACCTATCTTGAACTTGAACACAAATGAAGAATTTCCTTATAAGGTAATACGATAAAAGATGTTGACCAATTAACAATCATTCTTCTTTATTTACTTTAGGAATATTAGTCATTTATATAATGTTCAATTTTAAAGGAAAAATCAATTTTATAACTTTCCAGAAAAGTATAAAAGTAATTTTGATATTATGGTTTTTATTTTATGAAATTATATATTATTATGTAAAAGAAATTCTGATTTTAAACATAATATAAGTACATTTTTATTAGTTTGAGGTAAAAAAGTACAGTAAGAAAGTCAGGAAGTTTTAGGAATTAAGTCTCAGTGTAATCATTTCATCAGATCCATCATTAAAAAATTAATTTTGATTATATAACCAGGCAGTTTGGAGTTTCTCTATGCCCGTAAAAATAATATATCTTGTATAGTTTAAATTTCTAGTAAAACAAAAAATCAGTTTACTCACAGAACTAGTTTCCTTGCTCTGAATCTTGACTGAAATGCTCTTCGGTTCTTCTTTATCCTTTTCCATTGTGATATGTCTAAAAGAAAAATGTTGTTTATATAATATTTGAGTGTTAATTATATCAGCCAATACACAGATGACGTAGTTAATTATAAAGTACATGTTTTCACACGTTATTTCATGTTAGACGACATCCCGCCGAAGTACAATAACAACGTTGCAGGACATAGGATGCACAAAACACAAGCGCCGTTTCAAAGTATTTTATATTTCGGGATATTTCCTGTTTATTGCTATGTTTAGATTACGTAGAAACATAGCTGTATGTTTTGATTTTTTTTTCTTTTCGGTTTTATCATTAACTTATTTCAAATTGGTCAATAAACTTTTCACCTTTCTGTTTGCCTGTTCACTTTCATTTTTTAAGGAAAAATACATTTTTCGCATTTTTAATAAAAAGAGAAATGCAGACTATAAATAGAAAATAATATAAATACTTTATTCCATGAGAATTTAGATCAATTTAATTTTGAAAACGTCAACATATTGTACAATTTGTGTCTATGTACAATGCTCAATATTAAATTATTTCATTTTTTACAACACAGAAGTAATTAATTAGACATCGTTAGACTAAATTAAAAACTATCTCTGTAACTACGAGATAGTTATTCTTCAATTTGAGGAGTTAAATTTAGACAGTGTACACTTCATCATTTTGTTGCTTTTTATATAATAATTAAATGTACTGACTTGCTAAGTAGATTTTGCCAGAGTTCCTTCATTGCTATACTTGAGAACGTGACCACGTAGCTAGTAGTAGGCCATCCAAGTACAAATGATTTCTCAGCGGGATTAGACACCTCAGACACCTCATCTATACAGGTTGACAGCCAGAGCTCGCTTACTCGCAGACGTGCCTTCAATTTGAATGATGTATGTGATTTACTGAAACGAACATAAACACATCATTAGCATCTATTAAACACTTACCAACACAACTGAAATGTATAATATAAATTCCAACGTTGATGCAAATGCATACATTGGCGTTTACTCATACTGATTTATTTTTAGTATGTGAAATATTATATGTTGTAATAGTACTGGCTTGTAGGTGTTTATGGCCAAGAATTGGTTTACACAGTCAACTAGTACCAAAGCACACCTTAAGGGCAGTATCCAACAAATTATATTATGCTTCCGTTACAAAATGCTTGTTATCAGCATCAATAATCGCCGCCGACAATCGTTGTAACATTTCATACTTAATAGATCTACCAGCTTTTCTCTTGGCTTGTTTTTGCCAGATAAATGATGTTAAATTTATTCCCATACTCTCCTTTATGGATGCATAGAAAACCTTTATAAAAACTTGATTTCTTCATTTTGTAAATGTATTCAGAAAAAAAAAAGTTTACCACAGAGATTGAAATACGTCAAGTTTTGAGAAATATGTGCTGCGATTACGAAAAATTCACAATGATATGTAAACGCAAAAAGCGAAGGGTGATGAAAAAATTGTCAACACATTAACTCATTCTGATACGCAATCAATATACGTTCTATTTTTAGATTATTTATTGTCGGTATTTTTCTAAATATAGAATTCCGAATCGTGATGACGTAAAGAGCATTAAAGTTAAGCCACTTTGACAAAACTGATCCAAAACTAGCAGACAATTCAGAAACTTTTTTTTTATTTGTATTGTAGAGTATATTCCATGATTGGACATTTGGAAAACACATACACTAGAAACAAATGCATAATTCAACAGTACAAAATAAACTAGTACTGCAGAAAAATACTTTTATGTGTAAAACAAACAACCTAAAGGTCATGTGTAAATAAAAATGTACAGCATTAATCCATAATTTTTCATATATAAATAATTTATGATCAAACTTGACAAAAGGCAAACTTAAGATTGTAAAATTGTCTATGTATGTTATAAATGATTAATTCAACTGTTGTCAAGAATCTTGTCTGTCATATAATATTCATTCATATTCTGACATTTATATTTTATTTTCATTGTATTTAATCATCACACAGAATAATTAAACATATTTTGTCTTTTTTCCAGTGTGTTGTTTTAACAGTAAGTTGGTTGTACTTACTTGGGTTTGGCGACCAGGAGAAGGTCGCTAAACAAAAACAGATATCTTTCCTGCGATTGTAATCCTGATATTAACGTTACAGGTACTTCTGAGATGAATTCACGGTTGTTATTTGAGTATGGATGCCCACTATCGTTTGCCAAACTTGATAATACCGGAAATGCACTTGGACTTGTCGGACTAAAAAAGAAAAACCTCAATAGATTAGATTTTCTAATTGTTAAATAAAATAATAATTGGCAATGGAAAAAATAATCATTACAACTTCTCTTGCCTTAGTCATGGATCCAATCATTTTAGTCTAAATTTAGGGCAATTAACTAAACATGCTAATACGTATTCCATGAAGAGACACTGGCGTACTTGGAACTAATTCAATAAAGAACTAATAATAGAACGGAGCCTAATTGGAAAGCTAAGCACGTGTACTAGTGTAGTAATGCCTATAAGCGCATTCCTTCACAAATCACAACAAATTTACCAATATGTCTAAAAGCTTCAAAATGACATGTGACTTGCTGCTACATGGCATGTGTTAAAATTAATAAAGAATAAATTAAATTGTGACACTTTAGTATTAAACTTCGAAAAAATGGCAAATCTTTAAGTAACATTCTCCGTTTGTTTTCAAATTAAATCAATAGTTTTTCGAATAGGAAATGAAGAATTTTAACATATTGAGTTGAAGTGAGAACAACTATTTGTACTGTAAGTGTTCATAAATATATTGAAGACTGTTTATATTTGATTGGGATGTGCTTCAGTATTTAAACAGACTCAATATTTACACATAAGAATTCCAATGCTATAAAATTGGAATTATAGAGTTGCTCCTGGTATTTTAAGTTACTTTAGTCTACTGCTTGCCCAACAAACAGGCACCATAAACATAACATCAAAAGAGTTCCAAGTAGGGTTTGTCCATGGTCTGTCTGACACATGTGTTCCCCAATGTAATTATCCTACTGTTGATGTACAAGGGGCCTGTTAATCTGCTCACACTCAGGTGGGCCTCAATTTAATTGATATTAAAGGTTACATTATCTTGACACCCTAGGCAATCATCATCATTGTAAATTTGTGATCACAATGGATTATTTGGGCCAAGGTTTTTTGGGATAACTTTATGCTTAGCACATGGTTGTAGTTAGGGTAGGCATGCCTGGTTCAATTCTTGCATACATAGGCATTAATTTAAATTATTGGGATAATCCAGGCCTGTGCTAATCACTCCTGCCTTATTCAGACCTAGATAGAAAGTTAATGGCTTCATATTGTACCATACAGTATACAGTTGTTTTGATGTTTACATGCAAATTTTCCTTGACCAAAACATACTAATAAGCAATACTAATAGCACTCAGCACAAGATTTAACAATATAAATCTTTCCTTCTCCAACTAATGCAAATAGCTAAAATATGGATTAGGGTGGAATTAAAGGCTGCAAACATATCCTAAACTACGCATTCTTTAATAATTCATCACAACTACCACCACCACAGTATAAACAATTCTGTCAGGAAATAGCCTTGTACAGTGGTGTACACAAAAAAGGCATATTATTAGATGATGAAATTGACAATGTATTTTATACTGTAACAAACACATTTAAATTATCATTGTTAAGCCATTTATAAACAGAACTCTATGTTAAATAGATATATAAGATTGAAGTAGATGGGTAAAATAATTCTGAATCTATGGCATAGCTAACTATATTTAAATTTTATGAAGTTTTAGAGTGTCGTTTTTGTACAGAATATGAAATGCAATCAAATTTGATGAATACATCTTTTAATAATAAAATACAGCAGGTTGCCAAGATATGCTGCCTAGCCCAAGTAATATCACTTTGCAATGAACCATTTTATGACACCCAAAGAGGATCATGTCTCCCATGACAAATCATAGTTACCATGACTTCAGAATATGAGGTCATAGGTTAGGGTAAGTACACCTTTCATGTCTAACTTTCTGTATTAGTATTATACAGTACAGTGTGTACAGGGTTTGGGAGTGCTCAACAACTATTTCTAGCAAATTTGATATTTCTCAATGAATATTCTACCGTTGATTTTATACTTTTAAATCTAATGAACACAATGCTCAAGTAATAGAAGCTACAGTACAGATAAACCAATTTTGATGACTATAAATTAAAAGTACAGAAATTTGAATCATTACAAAAAAGGCTAGGTTAGGTAGTTATGTATTTATTATTTAATGTATTTTTTTAAACTAATCAATATCATGTAGGTTATACATTTAGAGGTTGACATTATACAGCATACAGGTAGTTTCATCCTTCAGATAATACAGTTAAGTATCAGTTTTTATTTGGCCTTCTCTACTGTATATTACTTGCATAATATCAAATTGACACAAAGTGAAAACCTGCAATTGAATTGTGCACAATAAAGTATATGCATCTTAACAACAAATGTTTGTTCAAGATTGCATTGTACACATTTATATGCTTTGAGAACAAATATAAAGAATTTATAGTATATACAGCAAATAGTATACAATCATCCAAATCTTACACTAATGCTATTTGGGGTTATTTTTCAAGGGGTACAGTATTTAGTGGACCATTCCAGTGGGGTAATTGTCTAGATACATGAATATTAATAAATAATGATAATACAATAAGAAGTACATACAGTACAGAATAAATTATGTACGTAAATAATAAAACAAGGACAGGATACTCATTTTTCTTTCTGTTATTAAATTTCATCCAACATAAAATTAAATAAGTTTTATCTTTAAATATATTTTGGACTGTCAAAAGTTATTTCAGTAGCTTGTACTATAGTAAAAATGAACAGTGTACCTACTTAATTTAAATAAGTAAATAACAAAATCAATAAGAAGTGCTACAAATTGTCAAATCTATGTATTTATACTATAAATGTTTACTGATAATTATCATACAATGTGACGCTAAACACGTACACCAACATGATACGATGTATTGACTTAGAAAAAACAAATACACACAATAATCACAGTGTAAAGTTTAGTACATAAAAGATATATCAGCATCTCACACACTTGTGGTCTGTTTTCAAGAATGGAATGACATTAATTGATTCAATTCTAGCATGGACTAAAATTTGAGAACACAATACCAGCTAAGTCATGTAAAACAAGTGAATCATTTACAGTGTGGTTAATGAATCATGAAGGGAAAGTTCTTAAAACAAAAGTGAAGTTGTTTTAACAATATCACATTCTAGACACATTGAACGAGGGTCAGTAGATTTCTTATTAGACACAGAGGCTTGTCAAATTCCAACACGAACAAGTTGATTAAAGCTAATGTACAGTATGAATGTATATCGATTAAAACTTATGACAGTGATAAAATAATGGTAACAAAAGATCATTTACATTACACATGAATACTGTACATTAATTAAAAAAAATACATTCATTAATGAAGTACTGTATGTATAGTGTAAAATAACAATAAAAAATTCAAATATTTATATTACAGTAGGGTTGCAATAACAATAAATTTCATATAAAAAACATACCTTTTATCTGTGCTTTTATTCCGATTGTTAAACGCACTGCGGATGACCGCTGAAGGGGCCGACCGTCGTCGCATTACTAACCCCTTGAATTTCTGAAATATTAAAAAGAAATATTTAAATCATTTACGAATCATATGGGTTTATCATTCTAATAGTCTAATGATGTGAGAATGTTGTTAATCCAAATAGCTGTCTTATCTAAAGCCACATAATGAGGCATTGTCAAAGCACTAAATTTCCATCTTGTGCTGTGTACAAGTGAAACCTTTCAAAAAAAAAAAAAAAAAGAAGTATTATGTCAGTGATGTATTACAAATTATTTGCCTAATGTCTGTCAGCCATCCGTGTAAATATTTTTATTTGATCTAGAAGATGGATAGTTGAATCCTTGGGGGATCTTAATTTCCTTCGGCTCCTTAACGATATTTAGGAATTTTTCTAAGGAAATCTGAGCCTTGTGTTAATTGGATATTGCATCTAAAAAAATGCCTTAATGGTGTTGCGGACAAATATCAAACAGAAAGTGCCCCCTACCCACTAATTATACCTTAAATTGTCTTTTGGTTTTAATTGTCCTGAAAAGTACACTATACAGCTGTTGTTTAGTTAGTAGAATCTTTAAAATGTTTCTGTAGTTACATCAAGTTTCTTAAACACTTTTTAAAAAGTCATTTTAAACATAAATAGTAATTTCTTTACACATTTAAAATTGTCCCTAAAAAAGTGTATAAAAACATGTTAATTAAGGCACAAAATGTTCATACTGTACAACACTATACTCATAGCTGGCATACAGTATATTGCGATAATAAGAAACTAATAATAATAATAATATTTTCCAGCCCGTTCTTTTATGAATGGATTGATAATTAATGATGTGGTGCTGTGGGATCCCTCAGATTTCACTATCTATCTTACAAATATTTCATTTTAGTTTTTTTAATAACAGTATAAACCACTTGTACTTCAGAAAGATTTAAATTTGTTTTTTTCAAATTTATCAAAAAAGTAAGTTTAACTTGTTTAGTTTTTTGTTTCATTTTGTTATTTCTCATGCACTAATTAAAACTAGTACTAACCTGTATGATTTTACTTGGTGTAAATATACAAAGTATGGCATGCATCTAAATATGTTTAATTTATTTATATAAAACTTATTAATACACAAAATTCAAAAGTATTTATTATATTCCATGTGGGAGAACCTAAATAATGTTTATTTTTAATTAATTTGTCCAGAAAAAATTCAAATAAAATATTATACTATTGGTAGAATAACAGTGAAAGCCAAATAGGCAGACTTGGCGGCGACTTCACTATCAATTGTGAGTGTTTTTAATGCTTATTTCATAGTATTGATTGACGATTGGCTACTAACAGTACAGGTATGTAAAGAAACACAGCAAGGCATGTCACATACATCTAATCTTAAGAAAATAATACATTCATGATTAAGATCTGAAGCTCATGTCAGACAGGGTAAACATTAAAACAGACGAAGCATTATACAGTTCTTATGTGTGCAGTTTACTCAGCTAATAACACACCTTTATGTTCCTTGGGAATCCTGAATGCATTTTAACCTTGAATAAGGTTTTTTTTTTTAAATAAGAGTGATAAATTTGGCTTGCCAGATTATATAGACATTATGTTAGAATTTTAATGGCAATCTTAACATAATATTGAAGGCATTATTAGCATAGTAAACTGTTGTACCACAATCACCAATTATTATTGTGAATGAAACATAGACATGCTTAGGCCATGTTCACATTTACAGTATATCCACTCACTATACTTAATCTCCTATTATAAAACTAAATTTTTGAAAATATTATTTGGTAAATGTATGTAAATTAGTTTAAGCGATAATGTAATAAAAAGGAAGGAAAATAATTGTTTTAATTAAAATATTTGATTGACTCAATGATGACATGGTAAATGAATAGACAATTGTCATCATTTCTTTCTCTTATAATCCAAATCATTTTAGTTTTAAGCCCTTTAGGACAATCGGCAGATTATTATTAAGCGCTAAATAAATATAACAACATTAACTGTACATTACTATCAATGGATAACATTCTGAAGTGGGTTTAACAAACTGTAAAACATCCGGTAAATACTGTACCACCCACTGCTGTACCTCTAGAGGAACTATAGTATTTCCTGGTCTATGATCATGTAATCAAATAAAATATATATTCAAAATTCTTCCTTTCGTACCATCACCGTCATACTTATATACCGCAGACCAAGATTTCTTCTGTTTAGTTAAGTGTAAAATTTAACATAAACTATCTTTGATAGGTTAGTAGGATAGGCTCCAGTGGCAGATGCGGATATATGAAATACCGGAGGCGGTACAGATGAAAGGACCAAGTTCTTTGTCAAACCCTTTTTCGACAATGAGGCCAAAAAAAATAAAAAATCAGAAAAGACAATAACTCAAATTAATTAATGAGACCTGTTTTAAAATCTCAAAATGAAAGAGGATGCCTAAGGATGAACGATGACAATATTGTGTCCTCTGGCTCAATTTCTGTTATTACTTTTAGCACTACACTACAGTGTACACATAAATATGCATAATCTATTCCGCCTCAATTTATCTCAAAACTGTTCACCGATTGGAACTCTAGTATTATACCTCTACTCTTTGAATGAATGACCTAAATGTTCTTAGAAATGTCAAATACACCATGTGCATTTACAGTGTGACATAAGTCCACATCATATGATATACAGAACTCATAAACATAAATTGTAATAAATAAAAAATAAATCACATAAAAATATATTATGCTGTATGTCAGAGCATGTAAGTGGATTCCAGTCATATGATTTAGAAAACACTGCATTTACAATCGAGATGGAGATGTACATTTTCGCAATCTTATTAAACACGCCTATTTAATAAAATATTAATTAATTTTTTAAAGAGCAGAAACATGACCTTAAGATTGTCTGTCCTTGTTATGTAGGTGTTGAAAATTACTCAGCATACTCCCATGTCAGTTTATGCCTCATAAAATTCAATCTCAGCTGCTACTCAACTATTGGTTGAACAGGAATTTACCAAAGGAATATCATATTTCTGATATACTTGGCCTACACTTCAAATGGCACCAAGCCCTTAAATCTTATAAAGACAGTAAGGTTGATTCATAAGGGCAATGACCAGTAAACTTGTGACTTCACAAAGACACATTGATCATTATATCATAAGGTATACAGTACTTCTGTTTGAAAGAAATAAACTTGTTTAAATAGTTTTTTAAAGTTATCTTTATTTTTTAGCAGTAGAAATAAAAAAAATAGTTAAAACCGTTCAGGCAATTACTGGTTGGAACGATACAGTAGTTAATATAAAAACTAAATATGTCCACTCATTTACTTTGAGAATTCCACTTAAACTAGTCATTTATCAAGTTAGTTCTCTACGTTTTATGTCTAAAATAAAACACACACTATTTTAGTGTTAATGAATTAATCCCCAAACCAGGAAATAATAACTACACAGTAGACATGCTTCTTTCCCTCCCATATCACGGCCCAAAACACCCAAAAATAATTTTTTTTTTAAATAAGGAAGCATATATCTATATATACACATATATTTTTAAAATTTGCAATATAGAATCTGTAAAAATTAAAGTTGTCACGTAGAGTAATCTGAAAAAACAAATATTAATCTGACATTACTTTTCAAATCAATTTTACTAACTGCGATACCTGTACTACTGAAGATTCTTTAAAATGATCAATAGATGGAAACGTCAAATTCTCTAAATGGGTTCTGTCTCTTATTTTAGGTTACACTCATTCTCGTTATCTGCTGTGTAGCATTTAGAAAATCATGAAAAATAAAGATTAATAAAATCAGACTTTGAATGGGCCTTTTGGGTTTTAATGAAGTTAGAAAAAAAACAAACAAAAACAATGATTTCACTTATAAAGACAAAATATACAGTTAAAAACTCATTGTCTGATATTTTTTTTGGCTTTAAATTAGTTTTTTCAGGTAAATACTTTTTTTTGCCAATCCAATTTTTGGTCAAAGTGAATATTACTAAATGTGACATTAAAAAAATAGCATATTCAACAAAAAATATTTCTTCATAATATAAATCATAGAGACAATACATCTTTATATATGCTACAGTAAAAGATTGTTTAATTTCAAATATGATTCAGGGGATGGGCAAAATGGACAAACAAGGGCGGGATAAATGTCTATTGTGAGAGGATTCATACCTACCTTGGGCTATAGCTTTTGAAGGATATACTGTACATTAAATAATGAATTGTAAGGGTATTGTAAGCCCTGACAAGCTGAGGTATTTTACCTCCATATTTTGAATAATGGCATGATGAAAAATAGCAATATTATTTAATTACTATAATAAATGCTGCAATGTCACACTTTATTACTTTCAATGCCAGTATATATTACAAATCAACTTTTAAGCTAAAAATAAGACATATTTTATTAAACAGTATACAATTTAAAAAATGATATCTAAATTGTAATGTATTTTAATAAGGACAAACAATACAGTTTTATATAAAAATAGTGCCAATCATACAGTTAATATTGCTTTTTATTATAGTTTTTATTATATTTTGATTTATGATATATCTGTTTTTCCATCTTTTAAAGTTTTATTATTTTACACATTAATGTTTATTTCAGTATTACTATTATAGTCTATGAGTATGACTGCTTTACAGTTTGGTAAACATTATACAGTACTGTAATCTTATACAAAAAATACACTAAAAGACATTTTGATCATCCGATGTTACTAATGACAATTGTAACATTGTCGTGAGTATGACAGTTTGACATTTGTTTGGCAATCTTTCCTTTAAAAAATCTCTGGATAAACTAGACATGTAACTCGTCACTTTGACGAGTTTGGTTTTCCGCCGCGCAAGTGGTGCAACATGAACGTGTAACGACGTACCTTACCGTACCGAACATTAAGGGGATAGGTTGAGGACAAAAGGAAGTGTCCACGTTGGCATTATGACCTGAACTGAAGAATATGATATGTTTTTATTGCTGAATTCTGTTATTTTGATTCATATATAGTATACACAGTATAATCTGTATCCATATCACATACAGTGTAGAATAGGTGAAATTACGGGACCCGCTATTTATTGCAATTTTTAACATGGCGACGGCATCAAAATGAAATACAAAGATAGCAATTTCGGAAGGATATTATCTCAGCAACAACGTATTAGCGTGTAGAAAAAATTTGAATACGTGAAATATTGATGCGCGCTCTTTTAAATGTAATGAATTATGACGCAAAAGATGAAAATACGACCTTTTTTATTTAACTGGCCATATGATGACGTCACAACATCCGATTGGCAACATTTTTACATAGTTTCGTATCTACAATCCAATAGCTTCCAGAAAAAGTTTTAATCGTGATTATCACATTTTATTCTTACGAGCTATAACAGATTAAAATTTACTGTAAAGATGAAATTAATGCCACACGTGATTTAAATTTTTAGGCATGATGACGTCAAAAAAATTAAAATATTTTTAACTCCTGCGAAAGATAGTTGATTGACCTAGACAATATCAAAATCGGGGTGAAAATGGAAAACGGATAAGTGGAGATGCGCTCTATTCAATGTGGCGAGCTATGACGAAAGATACAAAAATCCTAAATTTTATATTCGCGTGGCCATACGATGACGTCACAATGTCCGGTTAGCCATATTAATACCTGATACGATATCTACAACTCATCTACTTCCAGAATATGCCATCCACAAAAAGTTGACCGTCTAGTTTAGAAATTACGACTGTTTAAAAAAAGGCATATTTTAAACGAATTTTTTAACCTTTTCATAAAAAACGCGCGCAAATTGTCCAATTCGACGTGCTCGTATGACGTATCTTTAAGTCGAAATTGTTTAAAATTTGGTAAAATTACTGGAAAAGGCTGGAAAAACATAAATCACGCGAAAAAAATACGTTTTCAATGCTACGTGCGCACCGCACACGTAAAAATGTGCGCACGCGTGGGAATTTTTGACATGCTTAAAACGACATGAAACGCGTAGAAAGTTGATTATAAATTAATTTTGCGCATTTTGAAATTTTAAATGCGCGTGCGCGCGTAACTTTGTGTAAAACACGCAATTTTTTTTCCACAGAAAGTTAGCGCATGATATAAATTAAACTTTTGCAAAGTTTCAAGTTGAAATGTTATTTGGTTGTCGAGCTATGTTAAATACGAGAAAATCGTTAAATCGCGCGTACGTCACGTTGCGCAATTGTAAGCATCATGAAAAGCTTCGCTTGACGACGTTACATAAATGTCAAAATGTCAACATAGTTAAAAAAATGTTATGTTTGCAAGTTTTAGAGAAAAGCGTTACACAAAAATCATACAGAAAGAAAGAAGATGAAAAAAAAAAAGATGATGATGATGATGATGATGATTTCGTACAATCACAAGAGGTTTTCCTGCAACTTCGTTGCGGAAAACCAATTACGTTACATATCCTAAGAAATGAAAATAAAAAACAAGAAACTTACCTTGTTAATATCACCATGTTTGTTAATCCTTAAATTATTTGTTAAAGAATCAGATTCACTGATTCTACGACGTAATTTACTATCTTTATTTAACATGCTAACAGCTATCATTGTTATAATTGCATGACCTGCCTCCCATCACATCCAAACTCTAACTAAAAAGCTCAGCAATTACATCTGACTGTATATACACACACTCACTGTAAGCAATCCATCAAGATAAGTTCAAGGACAACCCACTAATAAATATTCATTAGAAGCTGTGTATACAAACCATCACAGCATGTACCATTTTTAATGAATATTCATAACAGTTGTAATGCTCCAATGAGCAGCTCTCAATATAAGAGTATTTTTCCCTTATGAATATTTATTTAAATTTGAAAATTTGATTAAAAATGGGAACACTGTGATGTCTCCATGAATTGTCCAAGGAAGTAATTCTAGTGTTTGTTTAAGTGATTAAATGGCATATTAAATAATTTAATGAGATTCTAATAGATTTTAATGGTAATTATGATTTCAATGGAGACTCATTGTCCAGTCTAGTACAAAATCAGAACGATTTATATTAGTAGTTTACAAATCTGTGAAAAATATCGATCATTAATCATTTTTATTTCAACGAGATTGAGTAAATAAATTTTTAAAAATCAATAAATTTGCCATAATGTGAAAAGGCAGAGAAATTTAAAATCATTAATAAAAAACAAATAAAGATAAAGAAAAATACTGATGAACAGAAATATTGTTTATGCTTGAACGTTAAATTGAACTAAATGTAAATACACCAGGATATATTGACAGAGATAGAAGCTGTACTAGTACTAGTATTGTAAGCAGTATGTACATACGTCATACGAGATCAACAAAATATACGGAGGACTACATAAGTTGTTTTTGACAACATTAAGTTTTGTTATTGAATAAATATGCACCAAACTAATGTGTTTGTAATCGGGTAAAAGTTGATAGTGGGCATGTCATCCATATAATTCAGCTTAATATGTGTGTCAAGATAGTAAAGAGGATTGTTGTCTTTTCTATCCAAATCTTTTAAGTTGATTTATATTTTACACTAGATAGTGTACAAACAACACAACTGAAGATTTACTGTACACTCAGTGGTGACTTATAAATAGTTAAATGAAAGACTGAGCTTACTACTACTATGTTATATCTTTTTTTACTGATTTTCCAGAAATTTATGGGGTAGGTTGGTCCCCAGTTAGATTTGTAAAACGAATAAAACGAAAATGATAATATCAAAATGGTTATTTATATACTATATACACTACATGTAGGGTAAATAATTAATTCAAAAAAACTGTTGCTTAATATTTATTTACAGAATAAGACCAAATGTTATGTACTAAGAATAGAGTAAATACGGGTCAGACTTGCATTCAGCTGTCTTTACTTTTTCACATGAAATTACTCTGTCTCAGTAAAAAATGGAATTTATAATTCTCTGGGGGCTATTTTGTGGCAATTGCTATATGGTTTGCAGCCAATAGTGTACATCTGTTAAAGTTTTCATGTTATATTCAAAAGAAATTGGCATATTTTAGGCCAGACTGTGTCAAAAGACCACCATGATAATTACAGTCTTTTATGAGACACATTTCCAGTTCCAGCATGGTTCTCAAATTTAACAGACATTAGTATGTCCGTCTTTCTAGTATAAGTATACAGTAATTGCAATCTAAGAACAGAATGTACGTCATGTGATATGGTTAGCACCCAATGTTACCTGCTTACTGACTAAACTTTGACTTTCATTTTTAGTTTCATGCTAGAGGAACTTGCAGATATAGAATGCAGTGGAACCGCATTAAAGAAAAATAAACCTTATTATTAACAGCAATATATTATGGTGACACTTTCACATGGAATGAATGAGGAGAAACACTAATGCAAATCCCTATTCAGGGGACATCCCTATTATATTAAGGCAACACTTTGTTGGATAAGGTTTTAATTAACTGTATGTTCTTCCACATGCAGAGAAATAATCTGGACCCCCCCCCCCCCCCCCCCCCTTCCCCATTCAAGGGACATTCCTATTATGGGAACACTACAATACTTATTACTAAATATACTGTACTTGTTAGTTTAACAAACTTATAGTTTTGAACAAACTCTTTTTACATGACATTGATACAGTGTGTACTATGAATCCTATTTGCTGAATTGTATATTCTTTGTTCGGAATTGAAATTAATACAGGATTGAATATGAAATACATGATTGGTCCTGAATAGGTTCATTATATAAGAAATATGACGTAAAGACAGAACTTATAAAGACTAAATGACAAAGCTTACAATAACATGTCATTGTCATGCTTCAGCTAAAAGAATGAATTATCCATTTACAGATAATTTAATTCAAATAACGTTGCTTCTATTTTATTAACACATATTTCTATTTTACTTTGAGTAATATAGTTAAAAGTGTAATTCAAAAAATAATATATTATGGTCAACAGTTTATCTGGACCCATGTAAAACAATAATTAAAAATACAAACAATTGTTGTACCATTGTCCAGTTACTTACTACTACTACTTATTATTATTTGTACCACAAAAGTGAAATACAATCAAAACTAAATTTTGAATAAGGAAATGATAAACTTTCTGCACGTTTCGGTCACTTTGAGCATCTTGATGATGAATGTATTAAAATCTATAAGTTATACATATTAATGCTTTTTTCACTTTTTTACTACATACTGTACAAAAGAGGAGATAAGAGGACACATGAAATGAAGGAAAATGTGAAGAGGGATTAAATAGAGGAAAGAAAAGACACGGAAGATATCAAATGGCAGGGACAACACTATGAATGGGAAAGAATCAATATTAAAACAGTTTGTTATAATGAGTAGGTCTAGCAATATTTTCAAAACCAAATTTAAATGTTTTGCTTTTATATATGTTATACTTTTTAATGCATACCGTTCTGAATATCAATAATAGGCCTATTTTTTTTGTCAAATAAGTATTACATGAAGAAGGAATAAAAACATTTATCATGAAAATATCGAGGGTAAACTTACATGATCTGCGTCCAACATTGGAAGCATCAATTTTCCAGAAGGATCAGAATGAATGCGAAGATAATTCCGATAATTTCCAGGCATAGGTAAAATATTTCCACTGTTATTAGATGAACATTTAGAAAAACTAGATTGATGTAGGAGCAGAGGGTACATAAAATACATTGTACAGAGAACTTAAAAATTGTGTTGGTTACCCATTGCCCTGTGACATCAAAGTATAGCTCAAACTCAAAGTACTCCTACAGAAAGTTCATGCATGCTTCAATGATTTTCATGAATATTCAGTAGGTTTAAAAATCAAAGTAAAATCTTTTCTGCTGTTGTTATTAACAAAGTATCTATGAATGGAGGAATTCAGTTTGGCTTTAATTGTATGGAGTGTTCCTAAGGGTCCTAATGGGGTGTTGTATAGAAATCATTGTCATTCGTCAGATGACGTCATAATACAACAAGGCTTTTCAAGCAAATCCTGAAACGGTTTCAATATCACGATTGCGAGTATTAGATAATTAGTGGGCGGAAACGAAGAATAGCGTATATATCAATGTTATTGTGTAGGCATGTCATATGACCTATGATGACATACCGATATCACATTCTTTAATCATTACTATAATAATCACACTGGCAAAACTGTAATTTAATCAAATTGTATTATTAAATCGACTAAAATAAAATCATTATAATTCAAAATAATCTTACATGAAGGAAATTATTTTATGATATTAAACAAAAAACAAGTTTCATTAAAGGATGTTAATGTTCCTCATTGCTTCTAGATTTTAAAATCAATTATGTGAAATACTATATTTATCTTCTGTTTTGTTTTGTATTGCTTTTTCTTTCTGTTTCTTTTATCTAGGCCTAACAAAAGGTTTCATTTAGGGGATTCTTCCTTTACAATTACATGGAAATATTTTGTTACCACAGGAGTTATTAATTTTATATAAAAATCCAAAAATAATTTGCAGAATCAATTTTAAATTTGTCCACAAAACTGATATTTATACATATTTCATATATTTTATTTACACAATAAATATTAGAAATCAATGGAAGTAATAAATAAAATGTATCATGTCTATAGAGATTAAAAATAAGTCCCTGTGGTCTTTAGGTCTTGATCCAGGAAAACAAAAACACAACACAATATTATAATTATTAAAACATAAATATATGACAAAAAGTAAAGCTACAATCTTTTTATTTTTGGAGAATTTCCATTAATTTTCAACCACAAAACTTCCTTCCGTTTTGAATAAATCCCACTAAATTACCAGGAATAACTATGTCCTGTTCATTGACTACCAAGTACTTACAAATCCCTTCCTTCTCTACTATCTCAATACAAATGTGTCATTATATCGTTAGTGCTTAATCTCAGTTACTTTTAGTTTGGAACTTTTGGAACAATTTTGCAACACTTCTTTTGAGGATTAAAAAAAAAACTATGCCAGTGGCCTTGAATAAATCTACTCTGTAATATATCAACTACAATTAAGAATGCTATCTGAATTCAATGACCTAATGAATAGAACTTGTGACTATAGAAGAACCTTGACTTTCAACAAAATCATAGAAATTTAGGTGAAAGATTAAATCAATTTACGTAAAATTTAGTTATTTTTGGATCTTTTTATAAACATTCTGGATTCATTAGTTTTAAATTACTATATACAACCTAAAGAAACCTCTTGCAAAAATTCATGTATAACATTAGGATCAAAATAATAATTCTAGATAATAAAATTCAATGAAAAGATGAGCATTGAAATGAAGGAGCCTTTTAACTTTCTTATATTGTATCGTCTAAATTGCAAATGAATTTAGGAAACAATGTTTATTAAAAGAGACAACTTTAAAAACTGCCCTGAGAGAGCTGTTAATGGTCGAGTTATATCATACAAACTTCATGTTCATTAAATGGTAATAATTATAGGTAAAACAATGTAGAAATAAATTCTCCCAGGTAAATAAACAAAGATAAAACAGTGAGTAGACTTATAGCTATTCATTTATGAAGTAACTCGTTTAATTAATTATTTAAAATCCTTAATAAACCTATCCACTTCAATACAATGTACTCAGACATACTGTATATAAAAAAGAATTTTGATTTTATTGATGATTTCAAGAACTACCAAGAATTCTATAGAAACATGACAATAAAGGTCTTGACCTATTGAAAACAAGGAAAACAAACAACACTTTATCAAGGATTTGACAGAAATAATCAGCCAATCAGGTACATTCTTTCTAGTGATAGTAACTGGGTAGCCTTGTGCCATACTAGGATATTTCAAGTAAGTTTGTAATGTAAGGGTCTGTTTCTGCTGTATAATGCTGAATAACCGTTAATTTCGAAATGAATTAAAAAATATTATTTTAATATCGACCACATTTGTGCTAAATTTAAACTCAAAATGTGTTATTTAGTAGGTGATCGTTGATAAAAATAAAGGAAGATTGGCAACATTTTATTTTAACAAGTTTTCTTGTTTCTGCCACCAAGAAATTGGAAATTTCCACACGGTTATTAATTTTTTTTTTTAGCAGAGAAAATAATACCACATGTTGCTTAATATGCCTCAAATACATACAATAATATTTTGACTTATTATAACAATATTTATTTTTTAACAATTGAAAAACAAATACATACTATTTTAAAAACTAGATTATTAAAGTCAATCCCAAAAATTTTAGTCATGAGTTTAAAGTTTATAATAATACATATTCTAGAAAGGTGAGTGGATAAATTTTGACTAATCACAAATTATTAACACTTCATTGACAAATCTATTGGTGCACAATAAAGAAAACAAAGTTGTGCATAACTTTCTAATTGTGTGACCATTGTGATTCAATTATAACAAGTGATTGGGATGACTATCATACTTAAGATGATTCATTGAGTTCATTTTTAAAGACTTTGTGAAAACTTTGAAATACCATCATACACAGTCATTCTGTTGTGATGGCTTGCATGAACAGTCATCAAATACCAATAACTCAAATCAAGAAACAAGCAATTTATACAATAATATTATAAGTATAATTCTTATAAATTTAGAAGAAACTTATCAATTTTGCAATACATGGAATAATATTAACACATTGTGAGATTGAAATAGGGAAAACAAAAATTGTTTCTTTCTGGAAAAATACAGATAAAACTACAAGCAAAACACATATCAATCATGCAATTGAAACAAGTCACTGATCACACACAGAAAAACTAGGATACGCATTTCCGCAGATTTGCATGTATTTTTTCATCTTATGTTTGACAAACAATGTTGATTGTGCAATATCGTCACAATTTATACTGTGAGTGTGAAGGTGAATTGAACAATTTAAAGGAAGACTAAAAGCTAAGAGGTGATTTGAAATCTTATCGTTTAGGCACTACAGTAAGCAGCTCTAAGTTAAGCGGTACTTAAAGCAAACAACATTTGCAAACATATATTTCATCAAATCTAAGTGATATATTTCATAAAAGAGGGATGTAATTCATCAATTCAAGATAAGCTTTATAAAATATATCTAGGACATTGTAGACATACAATGTGGTAGCCTATGTGTGTAAACATGAACGTACAGTAGACGTTACATGAGACCCAACAAAATAGAACTTAATGTGCTCAATTTTAGTTCTCTACCGGCCAAACTTCTATCAAAAATCCTTTTTTCTGGATCCAAAAGTGTCTGCTTTTGGGAAATTAAACCGTATTGAGATTCTATAGGAATCCGAAAAACAGCATAAAATACAGGACATATGGAAATGATAACATTAATAACTTCTGAAAGTGTAAAAGAAACAAAATGTCGACAGAAGTTGTCTAAAAAGTTATAGTTGACTCCAGTACACTTCAAAGAAAAGTTAATTTTTACCTACCAATAGTCATGGTATATTATATCCAAGAGTACTTATATTGTTGTAATTCCCAAAACAAGCTATTCCCTCAAATGGTGCACCATCTAGCTAGCTTCCATACCTATTATTGTGCCAACCTGATCAACTTTTTCTTGCAACTGTTTAAGTTGTGACGTAAATGGTTACGTAAATGCGATGGTACTAAGACGTCATGGCCATTATATGCTGACCATTATTATAAAATCCTATCGTACAGGTATTAAAATAACTGACCTTTATTATACCAATAACTATTCTTGACGTAAGTTTCATTCTTTCAAAATATATTTAACTGGTCATGTATAATTTTCAATTTTGGTTACTTTTTGGCCAAATTGTATTATATAAAGTCATGGTCAATAGTGATGGATGTTTTAAAATCCAAACATATATTAATATTTTGACCAATAAAATAATAAATATATGCACCGATGAAGGGCTAGTGTAGCTCTGCTAACTTTTCTGGCTGTTTTACTTTATGGTTTATTTATTTATTTATCCAGTTCCAAATAGAACTGATCATTCAGGGTTTTGATTTAGCTTTTCGCTTTTTTTGTGTATCTCCATTGAGATCCAGCCACTGATAACCACAGCATTGTCATTTTTTCAGTAATTTGCCTTTGGATATATAAATATATAACTTATAAAACTTATAAAATTTATAACTAAATAAATCTACTGTATCTTGTCAAATGTGGAATGAACTGGCTGTACCCGTCCTCCTTTTGCCCTCTATAAAGGTCAAACAGGACAAAATGGCTCCTAGGAAACATTTTTATGAGGATGACCACATACTGAATATATACATAATTGAAATCTTTTAAAAAATAAAATAGTAATCCATTAATATTGAAGACACTAACTCACAATATTTCCAAATGCTAGAAAACGTATTTAAGTCCAAAAGTGAAGTAAAACTATAAAAATCCCATGAAACATATAACAAGCATGCACTATCAATGGGCACACACACAATTAATATAATTATTAAAATTGTCCCGATAAAAAAATAATTAAGTTTATAGTATATTGGCTATTTTGCCAACATTCTAAAATAGGGATACTGGTACTTGCTTTATAAACATTGTATGTTTTTTTTTAGTAACTGTATAATGATTTATTTTAAATCACATTTGTATGAAATGTTTAAAAAAATAACCATTTAAAACAAATTTTAAATACTGCTAAAATGTGTTCGATTCGGAACATAAACTTAATTTTAAATTGATATGGCCTTCCTCTACCAAGTTGAACATAAAAACACACCTTATAGGAAGTAATCTCTTCAGGTATACTCATTATAAGTGTATTATTATTATTAATAATAAATACCATAAACAGTTGGCAAGTACAATAAAGCAAAACAAAAAGGAAACAAAATAAGGGGGAAAACTAAATAAAAGGGAAGAAAGGGGAAAATAAGTTAATTATTGAGAAACACTTTTGATTTTGTTTAAAAGCAAAAATATTGAAAATCTGATTTACTACAAGTAGTATACATTATCTGGATTTCATCCAGTATTATTATTCAGTATTTAGGTACTTAAAAGAATGCACGAATTAATAATAAATTAGAAAAAAAAAAAATCGAAAAAAAGGGGAAAATATATTTGTTTCCCTATTAACAATTTGATTTAATTATAATAGATATAATAGTGTGTTTGTGATGCCTTACTGTAATTACAGTACTTCCTGATTAATATAGGTCTTATGTTTTATGCAATTTTAGAGTAAAACAACTTGAAAACATGCAACAATGACGTCAAATTGCTTGATAATTTTGTACAGCAAAAATCAGTATGCTGACTTGGAAACAACAGCTTAAAATCCAATTTGCATGACGCTGATGACATCATTCTCAGTGATTCAGGAACTAAGGGTAATTTTAGTACCAAGTTGTTATGAGTGTAATACCAAATTTATCGTATATGTGTTGAGCAATTTAATTGGAATCAACATAGTCTGACATCACAGCATTATTTTTACAATACTTTTTATAATTAATCATGATATAGTTAACGTCATCCACTGATCATTTTGCTTGTAGCATGTTTACTAGCGTCATACTCGACAACGAATAATTAAAAAAGCAAGTTGTTAATACAACAACTCAAGCTTCTTATTAACTTTTTTAATGACTTATCTATGGTGTATACTACAAATGTTTTAAATTCATAGAAATATGTAACAGAATCCTAATTTGTTATTAAAGACAAGTGACATTCAAGATGCATCATATTACATATTTGATTACTGTATTAATTATGTTAGTAGTATCAATAGATTATACTAGGTAGTGGCATTTAAAAAACACAAAATCTGTATTAATTGCACACAAATAACTTTTTCCATCATTAAAATTCTTGATGTTAGGAATAAAGGAGAGGCAGATGAGCCTAACATGTTCACTGGATTTACTATGCTTAGTTTCTTATTCTTGTTTGATTAGCCATGCCGTCATTTACTGAAGTTGACATATACTGTATATATATTTTAGCAACAATATAATGAAATGAAGTTTAATTAAACATGCACCTATTTTTTTAAATTCCACTTTCTTCTCATAATTTTCTTTAGCGCTATCTCTTAAAATAATACATATCATCAATAGAGGAAGTTAATTTTTGAGTTCAAGAAAACTCATCCATTGCAAAAAAGAAAAAAAGTACAAAAAAAAAAAATATACATTTACTTTTCACACTAAACTGTATATACTGTATAATTATAAGTCTCATTTAAAAAGTCTTTAGAATTGCTCAAAAGATTAACATCATTATCTATATGTTCATTAATAATTAATGATGGATCAATGCTAAATTAATGTAACAAAAGGTTGACACATTTGTTAATTGTGTAGTAGGCCTATGTAGCCCAATTAGTCTGCAGCCATAATGTAGGTAATCATTCTCAACAAATAAACTTGTCTTGAATACAAATGATCAAATATTGAATATTGGTATTGCAGTACGTCAGAAATGACATATCACACAGTACATTGGCAGAAGTTGCATATCATATAAAGGTCATGGTTTTATAGTCAGCCACTCAAGTGCTAAATTTTGTCCTGCGCAAAAGAAAGTTCATGTTTAATCTTTGTTCATCTTTATGGATGATGAAAAATGAAAACATGCCGATATTTTCATTTTTTCTGTACATCACAAAACATAACTTTCCATAATGTTAACGTACAGACCTAACATTAACACTAATTAGGCTGCGACATACTCATACAGTACATGTTAACCTTGGGTTGGTGTAACATGCTTGTGTATGCAATTAAAATCTGGTGAAAAAAATGAAAGTTTACTAAAATTCTGCATTAACATTTTGTATTTCTTCTTGCCTAACTTTTAACTTTTGAGTGTCTGATTTGCGGAATTACTGAATTTTACTGTGCCCAAAGAGCTATACATTAAAGATGTACCTGTATTGTCTCCCAAAAACGAAAAAAAGAAAAATGAAATTTAATAAAATCAGACTTTTAATAGGCCATTTTGCAGTTTAAAAACAATTTATCATTTCACTTATAAAAAGAAAAAATAAATGGTTAATTTTAACCAAAAACTCATTGTTTGACAGACAATTTAATTAATTTTTTGCTTTAAATTACATTATATTCAGGTAAATAATTTTGTTTCCATCCAGTTTTTGGTCAAAGTGAATAACTATTATGCGACATTAAAATGACATATTCAACAAAAAGTTTTGGGGGAGACAATATATCTTTAAGTGACCTATACAAATTTTTTTTTTAAACTTTTAAAATATTTTTAGCAACAATGACTTAGCGCTCAATAAACTGTTTATTTCAAAAAATATAATTTTCAAGCCAACTGCATTTCTGCTCAATTTCCCAAAAATTTCAGTAACCCAAAATGCAATGCAATCGGTGGTCAGACGTTCAAGATACTACAGCTGTCAATCAAATAACCGAGTTTTGAACAGCAATAATCGGTTAAATGTTTTTAACCATTATTTTCAGGCTACTATTAAGCCGTTAATGAAAATTTGTCCTGTTTCTGCTGTAAAGATATTGGGTTTAATTTCTTCATACAGTTATTAACAGGTTATTTTTTCGCTGCAGAAACAGGACCTTAATAAACACAAAAAAGGAAGGATTTGACAGCAGGGTAGATATCACTACTTAATTAGCCCTAAACAAACACAATTTGAAGTTTGCATCTTATAACAATGGAGTCTAATGTTATTATGGAGCAAAGGTTAAACATTTAGTATTATCAACCAGATACTCATTTACAGCTAAGTAGACTGGGAGGTTGTGGGAAATTGAACCTGGGTCTTTCTGTATGTCCTAACCACTCGGCTACCCTAAGTCAGCTTCGTCACCGCCAATTGTGATTTTAATCAAATAAACAGTAAACCTTTGTTAGAATCATCGGGAATCTTATTGACTGGTCTGTAGGGGTCATATCATAAGGGAACATTTAATGTGTTGTATGATGATGTTTCTAATGTTTATTTTCTATTAGTTATATATTAAACATTTTTGGATATAATAAATTAATGCAATAACTATTTCTCACCTGTGATTTGCATAAATAGTATTCATTGTCATTGAGGTAGAGATCATCACTTGGAAAGCGCTCCTGAATCTGCAACAATTTTGTTTCATTTGAAGCCAACTTATCATCTTCTTCTCTATCTTTAACCATCTGAAACAACAATTAGAGATTGCCATAATTAGCTAACCGTAGCCTAGTCTAACAGATCCAAAATGGTCTGCTTTACACCATATTTCGCGAGGTCAAATGCACCCGATTGGCAGAATTTCTGTAAAAATAGCAAATAAGGGGATGAAGGCTTCCACGCCAGTATGGTTGTAAATAAAACATGTTATAACAGAAATATCAAAAAATTACTGAGTTATTATGTACAGTGCTTTAGAGGCATCACCAAAATTAGGTGCTTTATAAATCCAGGATATTATCATTCTTATCTCAAACTTCAACACAAATATATGTGGTAACAATAATTTTATTGAGTGTTATTTTTAAAAAAAATAATTGTTGTATTGATTAAATCTAATAATCTAGACTGTAAGTAACTGAATCCTAGTTTGTCATCATTTATTACAAAGATGACATTCAAAATGTATCATGTGACAATATTATATCTCAATAATTACAATATATTTGATTATCATCATTAATTTGTTACTAAGTATCATATCAGTAAGACTGGAGATATAGGTAATGCCACAAATTCAGTATTATAAATTGAAAACAGATACAATGTGCATTGAAATCTGAACGTTTTTCTCTCATTGACATTCTTATGTTATGGATGTAAAGGATCACGGCCAATTATTTTCATGCAATATTTGAAAAAACTAATCTTTGTTTTTACCCCAGGCCATTACTGTACTGTACATTTGACATGATTTGGACACGATATAATATTTTAAAAGCATTAGTTTTTCAATGCTAGTTTCAGTTTACAAAATGATGACATATGGGCTAGAAAAACTTTACAAGTAACAAGCCTAGGGTTAGCTAATAAGTCAAATATTATAACTAAACTGTACTTTACAGTATACTGAGTATACTTTACACAACCAAGAAAGAGGAAAAGTAATTATAACTGTACTTGACTTGTCATTGTATCAAAAAATGATTTACAATATAAAATAAATGATTTAATTGCTAAAAAACTGACTTTGATGATGATATTTTTAGATATTGTAAGCTCATAAACCATTTAATTATATTCAATTGAATTTACACTAATGAAGGTTGGATAATCCTAATGCCAACACCTGTATTGTATCAATTATTAGACATCATTGAGTTTTAATATGTATTACTTACGTAACTTAGCATTTGCTATAGTAGAGCAAATGCTAAGTTACGTAAGTACAGTGATTATTTAATTTTCAGCAGGGATCAAACGATTAGCGATATTTATGTATGTTTGTTTGACCTATAATAATTGAATTTATAGCGTAATGATAAATAACTTGATAAAGGAATAAATGATGTTCAAAACTAACTGTATAAAATAGGATAATGATGGTGAAAGATGAATATGATGAATTAATGATAGCAACCGAGACGAAATGTTTACAGAAATAAGTAAAAAAGACAGGAAAAACTTTTTCTTCAAAAATTTTTTCCTGTACTGCAAAATAATATCCACTTTATAACCGGTATAGAGTACTGTACATTTTAAGCATAAAACATAAAGTGTAGGATATCTATATTTGATTGTAGACTACTGTAAAGGATGTGTGGCGCAGTGTGTTGGCCGTTGACTACTGATCGTGAGATCGAGGTTGGAATCCAACTCTCGCCGCATTGCTTGTATCCTTAGGCAAGATACTCTTCACTCAGGTGTATAAATGGGATCCCGGTTAGATCAAGACACAACTTTGCGCTGATTACTAGCTGCAGTATGGGAGTATGTTTCCATACTGTACATTTGATCCAAAAAAATGACTGGGGTAATAATGTTCAGCGCTTAGAGGTTTCACAACATTAGGATATTATCCAGGATCCAGGATATTATTATTATTATTAGGTAAAATTAATGGTTACAATGTACTGTAGTATTACTGTAGCAGAGAGATGTAAAAATAAATGTCATCTCACTGGTACGAGGAAGATAGAGAACCAAATTCCGAATTTGTATTCAATGATATATGATTGCATTTTTAAAGAAAAACAAACAAATGGAAAGACTTACATTTGAAACATAACTGCTATCTTTTTCTAAATCAACATAATCATTGCGTGACTGTGGCAAACTATCTTTAAGTTGGCGAAGATGTCTGTCATATTGAGGTATTCTTTGAACCTAAAAAAGAACATAATTATTCTGTTATCATAAGCAGAGAAATTGAACAAATATTTTAAATAGGAAACTATTAACATGACTGTGAAGGGATTACAGTAAAACCACTAAAAACAAACATTACATAATCAAACAATCAGTGACAAGGTACACAGATTAAAATGAAATCTTGTTTAAACATGTGGTGGTTAACTATTGCACAAGCTACAGTAAATAAACAATGTACAGTAGACCTACTTTTATTTAGAAAAATTGTGCACAGGTTTTAAAATTCATAATTAGTTTATTACTTTATATTGAAGGTAGAGAAAGCTTGATGTATGTAATATATCTTCTGATATACGTTAACGGTTGTTTCACAATAAAACAAGTAATGACAATGTAAGTATCACTGAATATTTTTTCTCCTGATACTGATCAATCAAAGATGGAAAGGCTGTATTTTTTACTTTCCTTTCACCTATACCATGGAGAAATAAGCCATGCCTATACACAATATTAATTTGCTTGCATGCATAACTTTGGATTTGTTGAAAGTTAAAATTCAGAATTAATATAAAAGACACTTAAGGGGGAGGAAGAGAAACTCTACCATATTAGCCAGCCTTAAGCATGGTGGGGCCAGATAAGATGCAGACGGCTATAGCAATCACCTACAGTAAAAGTTGTTAAAATGCTTCACTCCCAATACTGTGGTCTATTGATAAGATGTTGGTCTATAACTACACTCCTACAGTATAAAAAGGACACTGTACTCTGGCTGCTATGGGTCTGTGACCTAATCTTATGTTCTCCAGTTTTAACTTAATGTTACTGTATATTCATACAAAAAGTAATTTAAAATCTGAGGGGTTTGGGCAACTGATGTTGTGGGATTGGTTCAGAAGTTTTTATTTATGAAAAGTTGGTGACATTTACATTTGATCTGAAAGACACAAAATTGTTATTGTATGTAGGCCACACCTGTGCGCAATTCAGTACGGTAATACATTTACAATGTAGCAACTACAAAAGGAATAAAAAACAAAATTGGATTGTCTGCTAATGTACCCATAAAGGTATCCTGTTGTTTTAAACTAGCATAGTTTTATTTTTTTTATGTTGTTCTATTCTATGAAATCATAAGAACAATTTAGACGTCACTAATGTATGTCATGTTGTGTTACGTTTAAATACTGAGATACAAAACTAATGGTGTGCGGTAGTTAAATACTTTTACGAGGAACTCCCTACAGGGTTTTTACCGATTTCTTTCTGTCATCATATGTACAGTACTGTAGGAGAAAAACAAGGAAAACATCGAACGTTTTCTATTTATATTGATTGTAAAATATGATATTGCTATTCACAGCTGGTATTAAAAAGTATTTACAGATATGTTGATATATTGGAGACTTTAAGAATTTTTTATTTTGAATATAAAGACTTAGTCAAAGCATTATTATGTGGTGTTAGGTCATGTTAAAGTGCCCTACTTTTTATGTTGTTAATTTTACTACTTTACATATGACAAAGCACATGGCTGATACTAGAATGTTGCGATTCAATTAAGAGCACAAAACAACACTCTTGGGAGTGGCCACAGCTGAGCAGGTACAGTAAGTCTACCTGCAAAACTTGAACTACATATTACACTGTAAGCATGAATAATGTAAAAATGCTAGATACAGTAGAGTGAATTAATGCCATGGTACATACTGTATACGTAGTAGATCATAAATATAATAGTGTTTCTAATCTGAGGTATCCACAAATCCATACTCATATAGAACCAGGCCCAGAGGAAAAACATGCATTAAAATATGTTGAAAAAGGCTAAGAACGCCTGAGGCCTCCAGCATTTGAGGACCAATTGAGGCTCCTAAACCAGGGGCCTCAGGTCTCTACGTTAAGCCACTGTATGGAACCTTTTCTATGAAACATTGTATTCACTCTGGCATTTTAAAATCTGTTCCAGTCCTAATAATAATAAAACTACTGTATAACTAATTACACTCCAAAAAAAGTAGAATTGCTGATTTTATTTGATGATCAATGTGTTATGAAATGTGCCCGAGTACACAGGGGCGCATCCATCGAGTAGCAGTGGTGGAATTGTGAACTACTCTATGAAATCTAAAGTTCAGACAGAAATTATAAGTTTAATTTAGCAAATATTGAATCTTCCCCTAGTGTAGTACTGTACCGTAACTGCATGTTTTACCTTTACCAACAAAAAGATTACATCTATTTTTAATGGCAATGACATGCCCCAATTATAAGAAAATGTGCAATTACAATAGACTATAACTTCCTTTATTTCTTAAAAGAACCCTAACAAACCCTGCAAAAAGACATTAATTGTATTAACGACTACCATAACTTAGTTATATAATCTTTATATATTTACCAACGTACTATTTTAGTACTGAATTGTGGTAATAGAGAGTAAACATTAGCCTCACCTCCATTGTTGGGGTACCTGGAAAGTACATTGGTCTTGTTATCATCCTAACAGGAGAGTACATGATCAACCTACTACTAGATGTATCCACATCTTGATAGAGAAACCTTGGTCTTTGAGTATAATCCACATGTTCAGGCCTACGGTGTTTTTTAATCCCAAAGCCTTCATCCATTTTGACGTACCATGTAAAAGGGGTAAACTAAGGGGTACTGATTATAATACAGAGGTCATCTGATGAACATCCTACTCCATAAACGACAAGATAAGGACATCTATTCATATGTAAATCAGACCCTCATAGTACTGTACACTGCAATGGGCTAAAAGCCAAGAACACCTTTTCGTATGCTAATACGATTTTCAATGCCTATCGTAAATCCATAGGATCTTAGAATGTGAAGTGGCACTAAATATTCCATGTAGGCAAACAGGAGTACACACAGCCACTGTATAATATTCCACAACTAGAAATTGCAAGTAATATATGACTTGATCAAAAGAACTACTGTATTGTTTTTTTCCCCTCAATATTACAGCAATTGTGTTGTGATTAGCCAAGCATATGATTTGATGTCTTTTTCTTATTGATTACATGAAAATAGAAACAGCTTGTATTGATTGCTCTAAGAAAGACAACAAAAGGCCGCCGCAGATGGCCATTGACAGTGGCAACCAATTACATTAATAAGCTAATAAATACACCATACTACAGTCATTTTCAATGTACTTTCTAAATTGTATATTATAAAATAAATAAATAATTATTTTTAATAGCCTCTACTATATACTTTTAATTATTGTCTTGACAATAATTAATTAAAATGTAGAAATAGCATTACCTGGCTGTACCTGCATTTAATAGAAACATAGTTATTCTTATAAGTAAAACATAATAGAGTAGAACCCCTCTTTTGGGACACCTCTATTAAGGGGACACTTTCTATGAAATAAACAAGAGGTCAATCATAATGGCCAATCCATATTCAGAGAACAAAGTATCTGAAATAGACAAATTGTCATATTTTATGCCATGTCATTGTCATTCAATTTATGAACAATTAAATCAATTCAAACATATGAATTTCCAAAGAATGAATTTTAAATTAAAGTATGTGACACGTTAATGATGTAAAGCAATGATGTGTGGAATTGAGTTGCTAGGAAAAGTATTCATGAACACATGTCCAACTCTACAGTGAGATCCGGATAAATCATTCAAAAACATTATAAGCCTAGGCACAGTAACCTAGCATCTACTAATATGCCGATGCATGTTAATACGAACACACCTGGCTTATTGCAATATGCAGGCTATAAAATTAAATGTTAAGTTTTACAAAAGAGGCAGCTAAAACTATTTTAAACAAAAGGAAGAACCAGGAAAGAGTGTAATTTCACTCCTGAAAGAACAATCCAACTACAAACTCTTGCAACAATTCAAATTGGCTAATTTAAAGTAACTTTAACTGGGTACTGGGTGCTTTTCCTGTTAAACCTGCATGATTGATATCAAATGATTTAATATAAATGATTAAAATCATCTACACACAAAACATAATATAATAGAAAGCTCAAGTTTCTGTGGAGAAACAATATAAATTTCAAAACATTGTTGTAGAATAACAGTGCAACTATAAGCTTTGATCAGATTCAGGGTTTTTGCTAAATTTGTGCTCCAAATTAACCTTTTAAATCAGTGGGTGTTCGTCGAATTGTTAGCATTACCCAAAATGCAATGGGTTCTGGTGATCAATTCAAATGTTACTGCAGCGGTTGTCAATCAAATAATCATTATTTTGCATTGAAGCTAAAATTTGCACAGCAATAACTGGTTAAATGCATTCTAACATCGAATAAATTGGACGTTTTTAAACATTATTTTTAGGCTGCCATTTACAGTAACCGGTTACAGAAAATCTGTCCTGTTTCTGCTGCCTAGAAATTGGGGTTAATTTATTCACACTGTTAATAACCAGTTATTTTTTCAATGCAGCAACAGGTCCCAAATTCATTTTTAAAATTCAAAAGTTTTTCAGGAAAGCAAGAAATTTGTTTTGAGATAGGTGACCGAAATAATAGCTGAACTTGACCCGATTGGTACAAACAATGAAGAATGAAGTATTGCTTTTACCCTACAAAATATGATAACAAATCTAGCTATAAACAGCTGTATTGGAAAGAAGTAGATGTGACAAGCTTAAACAAATCAATTTAATCAGATAATATATTCTAAAATGAAGAATTGTAAGCAACCTCTTGACAGCAGCAGAAACAGATAGCAAATACTAGAGTACATACAGGAAACTCAGAAAGATAAGAAAAATAAATTAATGGAATATAAAATAAATATAATTTCTTAAAGGTATAGCAAATTCCTATGCGGGTCTTTATTTTAAAATTTTAAATACTGCACGTCAAACATAAAGTACCAAATTTCTTATATGAAATATACTGTATGTAAAATACTGTATGTTCCTTCATTTAAATGGTTTTTGAAACCTCAATTAAAAAAAGTAATAATAAACCAGATTTTTATGCATATTTTCTTGACTAATTTTCCTGTTATTAGTTGGCAAAGATTTAAGTTAATTACAATACAGATTCAAATATTCATTTTATGAAATGGCTATTTAATAATTTGAAAAATATCAAACTTTCAAATCAGTTTAAACACACAGAAAGTATCAATATATCTTGAATACTAAACAGTAATTGGCTCCATCTTAATATTTGAATTATAGACATAAAGTTATGAACATTTACTATCAACTGTGTATAGTGTAACACCTTATTGACACAGATCAGCAGGTTCTGTATTGAATGTATGCAGGAAAGATGAGCAGGTACTTATCCTCCCACACATAAAGATAATCTGTATTGTGTCCACAAACATTATTGACTTTGCTTATTGTCCACTTATGGATAGTTTTTGCTTTATAGTCAAACTGGTCAAACTTCATCATTATTAAGATATTCTGTATACAATTGTTACTATCCATATCATACTCTGTAACTGTAGTGTAGGGTATGTTTTATTATATAGTTTTAAAAACTCATGAAGTGGTTATGCACAAGCAGAACCGCACATCCCCACTGAATGTAGTTATATGTAAAGTTGCAGTATTCTCGTAAATTGCTGCATACACATTTAAATTGCAAACATTTCAAATAACCAATTTAATGGCATTCTCAAAATACTGTTCCTGTTAACAACCAAATGATTACATGTTGGTACGCCATTTAAATGGTAATGCTGTGCAACTTATATACTAGTATATAATACTGTAGGTGATTGCCATAGCATTACAACCTTTTCATGGACCTGCAAGCAATGATTTTTGGGTGATATTATTATGTTTTAGTTGTTTTTTGGGGTGCACAAATTCAGCAGAATGGTCTGTGGATAACAATTTTGATTTTCAGCTTAACAGTAATAGGAGAATAAACAGGCTCATATTATTAGTGTTGAACATTTGGTGTGTAAAGTAGTACAAAATTACTTGCAGTTCCTTAGCTTGGAAACAATTATTCTAATCTTAACTAGGCAATTCTCCACTGTCAATGGTAATATTCTCGGTTGAATTTATCCGCCAGTATTGTCATTAATCTTGATCCGGATCAAAATCCCAATAACTATCCCATTTATGCATTATTTCAGGAGTAGATTAAAGAAACGGCTTTAGAGTTTTGGAAGGCTGACGTCAAGCTGAACAGTAATAGAACCAACACATCAATTTTTTAAGTTGCTTTTCGATGAATTAGACAAAATAGTCGTAACCAAAATGTATAAATAAATCAGTATCAACCATTGGGCAAAAGTTTTGAATTTTAATACCAGTTACTACAGTATATGAGTATATAATGATTGTACATATAATTCATCATCCTTTGGATTTATGATAACCTATGACTACATCCTATTTAATATTTTGTTGTTAGGTCATAGCTTAACCTACTGTAGAATCTAAAACTTTGTTGCAGCATCTTGTCACAATAGCACGCTTTCACTTGCGATGACAAACAATGTGTCGTCGGTTCTCCCCTAGACCCAGAAACCACCAAATTTGGTGCAAAGTGAATAAAAATGAATATTATACCAGAATGTGGACAATGAATTAACATGACGTCACTATAGTTTCTAGATGGTCAAACTCCTAAGTTATTGCAAATCGACTATCCATAATATTACAGTAGGCTACTAGGCCTAGTAGCTACACGATTATTCATTGAGAATTTAAAGACATACAGAATACAAAGTTTCCATTATTGATACTGATTAATCATATCTGATACAGTATATGTGTAACTATTTGAACAGAACCTGCACTGTACGTATGAACAAAAAGCTACCTATATTATTTATTGCAATGATTTTCTTATTTCCTGTCTCATCTCATAAGGAAATAAACTGCTTACCATATCTGAAGGAGTGGTATCAATAGATGATAAAGAAATACTCTTCCTGCTTTTATATTTAAGTAAAACAACTCCAGATTCCATTTTGTCTTTGAAGTATTATTCACAAACACACATAAAGTAAACTTGTTCTTCTTCAATACAGTTAACAGCAAACTCAGTTGTCTTTTTGATGAAATGTTACTAATTCTTATTAAAAACTGGTTTCTTGCAAGTATCAATACAGTGAACAGCCAATTCAGTCATCATTATAAATAGTTTGATCATAAGGTTACCTCTTATCAGAAGATAAGACATACAATTCATGCTGAATGTACAACAACTCCTAAACATCTGCTTGAGCTATTGATTCAGTTGCTTATTACCGAAGTAGAACAACATGAAAAGAATGGCAGAGTTTGATACCTAAAATTGATGGGGCTACTGCCAAGTATGCTTGTATGTGTGTCACTATCTACCATCTGACCAGCTTAAGAAAACAAACACTCCATCAACACTCTGATAGTGGCTATGCCTTGCATATGAAAACAATAAACTGAAAATAGGTAAACAATTTTAAACCATAAAGATAGTATCTTATGAGTGTGTTTCTATATAGTATTGAAAATTTACAATACATTTTCATTTTTGCTTTAGGATTATATTACTGTACATATCATAAACTATTATGGGACACAACTTGCAAAAACCCCCTGTTTGTAGGGCTAATATTTTGAGTGGCAATAGTAGTAGTACAGTAGTACAGATAACCTGGCGACCAAAAATAAACTATATTGATGTCATATACATGTACAGTAGTGAAAATAATTGTGCTAAATCTTTTCCTGAAAATGTTTATGGTTGCTGTATGGTGACTGAGTAGCAGGATGGATTGTTTTATTGCCATAAAAATGTACAGTCTATGTACTTATGTAATCTAAATCACATAATCTGTACCAACAGCAACAAATTACTAATTATGGCGATGATACCATTATTGAAATAATAAATTTATTAAAGTATTTTGAAAACAAATGGTTCAATAAAAATATATTTATTAGCAAGAAAGAATAAAGTAATCGTTCTTGAGATATTATTATTTTTAATTAATACAGTAGTTGGTTAAACAATGAAAATTAAGGTTTGCCTATGGCCGTGACTTTTCAGGTCAGTAAACAGAATGGTAAACATTCAGTACTTCCTATATCCACACCTTAGGAACTAAAACTATTGAAGCAATGATAATAGAATGCAAACTGAACTTTAAAGCCAATGTACTCCCTATCATTAATAACAACAAAACTTAAATGAATAAAGAACCACAAAATAAACACCAGCAACAAATCCTTGATTAACAACTTCCTCTCAAAGTCACACTTATGGAACAAAAGTTTAGTCAATATTGAATTCATTGTGGTTAAGGTGGCTAATATAATATAAAAATAATGTCATTTAGGTTCAAAATATCCCTTACAGTTACACAGAGCAATGTTGCTCTATATTATGAACCTAGTATACTACTTCTCTATGATAATAAGTAAGTGCTTGATATGTGGGGAGGGGAGAGGGAGTCAGATTAGCAGATAATCATAAAAATGATTTTTATAAAAGTGAAAATTATTATTTCAAATGAAGAATTTAATGTTCTATCATCATGTAATTTAGGCCTGGGTGGGTGTTTTCTTTGTTCACCTGTTATTATTTGTTACCCTTCTTTATAAACCCTTTTTTAGCGACACCCCTTTTATATTGTCAATGTTCTTCTTTTGTTTTTATACTGCTTTGAAATTGTTCTTGTAAGCTTTACTCTACTCTTCTAGAGTTCATTAACCCAGCCTGGCAAAATCCCCTTAATGAGTAAGTTTGACCAAGGTAAACCACATTAATTGTTCTATCTGAGGATTAAAAGGGTCAATATTGACAGGGCATGGATGTTTGTAACAAGAGATTCAATTAAAGATTTTTGGATTAAGGACAATTTTATAATCTATTAATTATTCACGATTTACGTATGTACAGTACATTCAATTTCAATATACTTTATTGTAAACAAATTTGAAGAGAAGTTAGTCTAATAAATTATGGTTAAAGTGAGTTACTGAACTTTAGTATTTTCTTTCCCAATCAAGTGTATTTAATATACTATTTGCCAGTTTTTTTTCAAATAAAGTTATAATTAATAACATTTAATTTTCATTCTTCCAACAAATAACAATAGTTGTGTCAAAGTATATTTTACTGTTTTTAAATATCTAAATGAAAAACATATTTTGTATAAATAATATGTAAACAACCATAACATTGTATACACACAGTATGACATTTATATTTCACATATACCCGTACACATGAAGATGATTAAATAAAACATAACAGTCAAAAAGATCAGGTATTAACATTAGCAATAAAAAATGAACGGTTTGAATAATTCTAGGAATATGCTGACTAATTATGCTGATTATTACGCGTTAATCAAATATTTCTGACAAGTGAATTGCAAATTTGCACACAACTGTCAAAATTCTAAAATAAAAAAGCATAGTACGTGATAGCAGGAACAATAATTTTAGAATTCCACAGGGACTTAGAATGTTGCATAAGTGTGGCTAATAACAGCGGTATGGATGCATAAATATAGCTACTTAATCTTTTGTACCATTACTGCAGTGCTGTACGTCATATTGTATATTAGTAAAAACCCTAAAGAGGGCAGCATTGCCATATAAAGATTATTGTTTAATCTTGTGTATTCAGGCAGACTGACTACATAAATGATTCTGTAATTGGACTACAGAAATAATTCTGTAATTACTACAGAAATAATTCTGTAATTGAACTACAGAAATGATTCTCCAATTGGACTACAGAAATGATTCTGTAATTGACTATAGAAATGATTCTGTAATTGGACTACAGAAATCATTTTGTAATTGGACTACAGAAATCATTCTGCAATTGGTTTACCAAAATGATTATAATTGGAAATTAATTAGACAAAGATTAGAATTCTATTTTGATTTCGCACTTTTTAATGTCAATGGCCCCCACATACATTTGTTGACTTATTCAGACAGTAGATGTATTGTATTGTATGTACCCATATTGTGTAAAGGACCAAGTGACAGCCATTGACCCTACAGGTTAGTTTGTTTTAAGTCCCTGTCATTGAAAACTCACAACCCACACTGTTCTCGTGAGACAGCCTATTTTTGCTGCTAACAAACATACCTTTGAAATAGTGCATTAAAAAATATAGCTTCGTTTTTGGGGACAGCAGAGATACTAATCAAACTGCACACCACATCTATGGTGACAAAAAAAGATCAAACTAGGAGTCCAGAAACATCAGACTCAATTGAGAAATTCAATTCAAACCCTACTACAGTAATGTAAACAAGAAATATTTCTTACAAAAAAACGCTGCTTGACTTTTTGACGTAACAGTTTTAATTGTTGTTCTTTCTTCATTAAATTAATGAATTTTTTTATTGATATTCTATTTAATAGTTTAAGAAATAATGATTTATTATCAATTTTTGTGTTTAATAATCAGTAGTAATATAAAAATAGTCTGAATTATGACGTATCAAGTATGAAATACATAAATGTTCTAAGCCAAAAATATTGACCATATACTGTACAGTAGGAATACTGTTTTGACCATTTCTATGATATATCAGAGTTGGAGGTACACACTTAATTGGTGACAGTGGCTTAGGCTGCTTTTGTGCTTTCCTGGCAGCTAGTGACTATGATTTTATATTTTCTTCTTGCGTCGTGTTTGTTTAATTTGTTAATTTGTATTATATTTTGTAAAATGTATCTTTTGCCTGAATAAATAATAATAATAATAATAATCTGACGGTAAATTTACCCTCAACATTGACACCAAAACGTAGCCGCAGCCTATTTAGAATGCAATTTTTTGTAAAATTTGATTGAAATAAAGTAGGTCAACTTCACAATCAGTGTGAAATATAACTATGACTGTATTTTTCCCCTATTATTTTATACTCGAAAACTGACAAGCCTTAAAAAAAAAGGGTGTACGTGCAATTTTGATGAGATTTACAACAATGGTAATAATCTATACACTGTCTGATGCCCTCTTACTGAACCTATCAAATATACCAAATTTTATGAATAACAAGTAAGTTTGACACCCCTACAGAATTTGTACAAACAACCATTAAGACTATGATTACAGAGCGGCGGCGAGTAAAACATTTTGACATAAAACATGATATTATATGCTCATTGTTATGAATTCTTTTCTAAACTCTTCACCTTCACAACTAATGCGTCAAGGCTAACTTATAAAAAAACCGTCAAGTGAATTCCACTGTTATAGTATCCAATGAAATATTGAATAGTACAGAAAGTTTCATTTTAAAGGACAATTTACTCAGACAAGCAGTAACGGTAAGTGGAAGACCACATGAATGTCCCTTGTAGAATCTTTATCCATCTTACTGTAAGTGGGTTTCTTCAACTGCCGGTCCGCTTCGCGTTTTGTGTAAATGGTCATAATTGTTTTCCACTTACCGTTACTGTACCGTTCATCTGTGTATTTGCCTTAATAATGAACTTACAGTACATCGGTAATACACTAACCAAGGTATATTAAATGTATAATGACGTGGTTAAAACCATTTCCTTTAGTGGTGGTTAAAACCAATCTATACCACACCAACTCAAAATTTAAATTTGTCAGTATTTCAAAGTAGACATTTTTCCAGGTTACTAACAATAACGACCAGCAATATTTGGAATTCAGTATTTTAAGCAGCTTTAAATTTTCTTGTATTAGTTAGACCTTGTTGTTAATTTGTCAAAGAAATATTAGTATGGTCTTTATTCTTTATCCAAATTAAATTTTCTAGTCAAAAAAGATAAAAAGTATATTATCAAGGTATACTACGATAAATAAATAAATTCTATTTAAAAGCATTTATTCAGAGGTCATTCATCTAAGGTTGAAAATCGAGATTACTTTTTTCAGGAGTTATTTCTGGACATCAAATTAGTGTAAGTACAGCTAAGTATTTTAGTGGCCGCTAACTATGGCCAATATGCTGTAGGGGCATAGTATTCTTCTGCTTCGGTGATCTACAAAAAATCTATCCAGATAAATTTTATAACTACTGAAGTGTAAGAATAGATCCCGTAGATTAGAAAGAGGATGGAAGCAGTTGAAAGGTTTCAAAATGATATTTCGGTAAGATCAAAACATTACTGTACAGTACCATGAAAAAAGATGTTACTGTAACTACTATACACAATACTGAAATTGGCTGTGTTTATGCTGCCAATGTTATAATATAATTCCCTCACGTCATAAACAGTTATTACTGTAAATCTAGCAATCAAAGTCTACTCTCAAACAAAACTTTTTATTTTTATATTTTAGTTTCGTCTAGTTTACTACAAACTAAAGTTTGCTACAAGGTACAGCCAGTAGTGTACTTGAGATTCAACTTAAGTTTGCTACAGTAGAATACTATAGACTTTGAAATAAGTTTTCTACAGTTTGCCGAGCTTTGTCGACTAGACTACTGTACTTTTGGAAAACTTTTCTTGCAAAACTGAAGTTTGCCAAGCAAAAAAAATCTGGTTCCCTGAAAGCTTACTGATAGAAAAACAGAGTACAACAATGAGCATCGATATACTGCATTATTAAAGTATATTGCAGAGGGTACAATTTGATACAGCACCTGGCCCTAGCAAAAAACACTACATACTGTACTGTAAAGTGCCCTTGGCTGGTTAAGTAGGCCCGCACTGTAAGCTTGTTATGAGGTGTACTACTAATAACAAACAAATAAACAAATTACTCAAATTTTCAAACCCCTCAAATTTGTTACAAGGTCTCCCTTCTCTTGTTTCGTTTTCAGGTTTCGGTTTATTCCTAAATAACAGCCATGGTTTTTCGCACGTACCATTGATTAAAATCATAAGCATTAAACAAATCATATGATTGTATCTAGTTAACAAGGGAATAATCTTGATCAAATCAACAATTGACAAAACACATTCTTCTTGCATTAATTCCTGCTTGAATAACTTCAAAATCGTCACTGCAAAAATGAAACACAAACAAAAACTCAAAGCAAATATGAGTAAACAGATAAGAAACCAGTGAGCGAGTAAAAACCACATAGTTCTGTTGATTTCATATCTGCAAAATGAAAGTTTTTCATTTAGGAGCACTGTAGAAAATGTTACACTCAGGATTTTGAATTTGGGTGGAAAGGGGGTTAGGATTAAAACTAAACAAAGTGCTGAAACTTAAACTTTTTATTTATTAGTTTTCATTTAGTTATTTTATGATTGTTCTCTTACTTGCCATTTTGTACTGTACAGTATTGTAGAATACTTTCGTATTTAAAATTATTCTATGGACCTCACATGTTAGTACTGTACCTTGTAAAAATGTTGTCAAAACTGATATGTCAGAATTGATACAATTTGTATGTTCACGCGTACAGTACAGTACGGTATAACACTGGTGTGACGTAAGTCATAAGATAATTTCACAGTTTAAATTGACATGGTGTCCTTAATACAATTGGCTATTCTAGATGTTACAGTCTTTTATTTCTTTTAGCCATTTCTTGAAATATGGCCATCTTGTATTTATTGTCAGAACATGATTTCCAATTGATTTCCCAAGTTAAATTCTTTCCCGAAAGTCACTCTGCTTTTCGGATTGAAGAGCAATGAGCAGCTGAATAGCTTGTTTTTTTTTACAATACTGTACATTAACAAAAGTCAATTGAAATTTTTCAATTCAAACATCGCTGGAGTTAGGTCTGGCATTATAAGACAGGATATGTAGCCATCGAAGTATGTGGTTTAGTGAGTGTAGTACACATACAAAGGTGTACAGTAAGTTGCATATGCAAAGCTTACACCAGCCTTATGCAGAAACATACCGAAAGATATTTTTTTAAAGTTACCAAATTTATGTGTTCAAACTTGCTTGTCAAGCCAATCAGTAATGGATGAACTACTGCACCTTATTCAAGAGCTATCAACATTCTTCATCATGAGTTCAAGGAAAGCTATTTCATTAAAACCCAAGATGCAAAAGATCTCACTAATTAACCAAAGGAGTAGAGATGGATGAACAAACTGTCATTACTGACAGACTAAATCAAATCATCTCCCAATTTACAAATCAAACCTCTATTTCATTTATTTTGAGCTTTAAAAAATATAGATTTGTAAGGAAATTGATATTTCACATTCAATAAACCAAAGTGTCAAATATTTATTTTTGTCTACCACTTCAAAAATCCTTTGTACACTTTCTATAGAAAATCCGGCTTAAGTATAATGTTAGAGTCACGTTTATTATTCATTGACGTCCAGCTACTCGAAATGTACTTAAACAGGATAATAAAAAAAAAGACAAATGACTGAAAAAATAGCTATGATAGTATCATAATCCTGCGACACCTTGACCTAAAAAACTAATGTTTCACACTTATTTTCATTCATTATTCTTGCTTATTAATTGTTGGATTATGTATTTAAACTTTTAATGACTACAACTTATATTTTGTGGTTTAATTTTACTAATCAAAAGTTGTCAGTAATTTAATGTTTGACGTCATTAATATTGTTTTATTAAAGCACATCTAAACAGTAAATTGAGAACTGAAACGGTCAGTTTACTCCAACTAAACAGAAAACTTGTTTCATTGGAATCCTTTACTTAAGTAAAACAAGAAAATAAATGAACAAACGACTCTGTAACCTTATGTAATTCTGTATCATCTTGCTTTTGTATTTTACCCATTTTATCATATTTGTAATGTTTTATATACGCGAGAAGCAAGATAATTTTCGAGCCAGAGGAACTTTTTATATAGCGAACAAATTATATTTCATGTAATGTTTGTTATGTTACTATAGCACTGTCACAATGGTGGTAGTACAGTACAGTATTTACGATTTGATTAATTGAAATTAGAAAACAACACACTATTTCTGTAAGGGCGTATTGGTTCATAATTGTTAGGATCTATAAGTACATCTTATGCCAACAATGGTGGGTGTGGGCAGGTGTCGCTGCCATCAGGTAACCACCTTCCCTAAGCACCAAGGACTGACACTATCTACAGTATGCAAAATATTTTAATGTTTATCACATTGTTAATTCTCACAGTTAATCAGAGGGTTTAACTATGCAGTAGATATGAGTTGAATAATAATGACATATGAATAAAATCAATCATAAAAACAATCTTCGATGCTTGAAACTTATTGTACTGTATGTGGTACATAAAATAGGCTAATTCACCTATTGAGACCCACAACTTATGCCACATACAGTAGCCAGAATGGTATGAAAGTCCTTGTAGTACATGGTACATACAATACCATGACAAATAAAATCGCAAATTTTGTTTTTCTTTCAAAACTTTCATTTTGTATTATAAATTCTTACAGAAAATTGAAGGTAAACATTTAGCCCTTGCACAGGCGTTAGAATCTCCGTAGAGTGTCTCCATATATGGCCCACTTCATTTATTAATTCAAGGACCACAGTAATTTAATTTCAGGCAGCCTTCCAAAAGCATTTACTTACTGTAGAACTCTATACAGTATTTCATGTATTTATATTTTGAATTGAAAAAATATGTTATGTTGTTAAAAGAAACACTTGCTTGTAATTACAATTAGTAATCCGAATATGTTCTAATTTTGGTGTTGCTCAAAAAAGTTTATACAATACATGTTAATCTTTTTGGTTTAGGTTCTATAGTAAAAATCCTTGTCTTTTAAATGTCTGTGAGACATAAATTAAATAATATATCCCCTAGTAAACTTACTTTGGTTTATTAATTATTACTAATCATACATAGATGTATATATTAATAGACGTTTTTTTGTGCTCAGATTTGACAGATAGGTTTTGTTAAACTAATGTTGTACGAACTCCCAGTTATACAGTATTATTGTGACAATACAATGTCACTAAAACATGAAGCTGAATCCTACCTCTTTTGACTTCAATTCGCTCAATCTTCTCACCTCATTCAGGGCAACAAATTTGCGCATAAGATCCCAAGATACGTCTTGCATCTTGATACAGTCCAAAGTTCAAATTTCAAAAGAAAATACTAAAAAAGGTATATGCCTACCCATTGGGTTACTACTGCAGGAAAAAACAGGTTTAGCTGTTAGAATAACTATAGAATAAGTATAATGATAGTTGCATTAACTGACTTCTTTGGGTTATGGTACAATGAACAAGTTTCCATGCATTGTGGATTGTAAGTCTTTTATCTCAACAAAAGGTAGACTCTTCCATTATATTTAAAGGGGTTTAAAAATACAAATAATCAGTCAATATTGACAGAAATAGGATACCTATCTTGTTTGTAATACAAACAATTTATTATATACAAATACACATTTAATGATTGAATTTTTAGATAACAGGGCATATTACATAACTCCTTGTAGATTTCTAAACAATTTTGTGTCATAGTACTTTCCTTGGATGTATTTCATACACTACAACAGACCCGTGCATTTATTCACTTAATATACTATGTATATAGCTGGGGTTTTGTGCTATGGTTACCTTTACAGAATATTAACAAAAACTTAAACTAGAGAAGATTACAATCACAACTATATACATAATACACTATTGTAAAATAAAACTATGTTTTCCATTTATAAATGACTTTTAATGCATTTGCTAAACTCCTACTGTCCTATATTTAATTCAGTTACAGGTACACGTCAGTACAGTAATTTTTAAAAAGTTATATGAAAGTTGAATGGAAATATACTTAGTAAAGATAGCATGCAAGTCTATGAAACATGAAACATCTAAAGTTTTACATTCTGTAAGGAATATTTGTTTTTAGAAACATTTTTCCCTAAAACTGAAAAAAAACCAAAAAAACAGCAGTTCCAAAAAAATCTTTGCTCAGGGGATTGCTCATTAAAATATAGTGTAGCTAGGGTCAAATATATCTGTATATTTCCTCCCCATGATAGGCTTAAGTGTGACTAGCCTCACCCTGAACTGTAATTGTTAAACAGCCAAACAAGTCATACGTAAACATGACTTAATTAGGTTAAGGGTAATGTTTAACAATCATGCTGAGATAATATGTTTTTTTTTAAAAAACTAATAAATTGTTAGAGAACCATAAGTAGATTTATTAAATCAAAATAAATGTGACCAACCCATTTGCAACTATACGCAAACAAGGTTTTGCACACTATTTAGCTGATGCTGAATCTATTCAAATTGACATGCTTACTGCATAATAATCACAGTTTGACTTTTTCAATATTAAAATCTCCTTTACATAACCCTCCTCCTCCTTCTCCTCCCCCTCCTATCTTTCACTATTAATAATATATCAAAAATACAAAACCAATTCCCCATCCTATGGGTTGTGCTGGAGATGATCTGAACCTGTGAGTTCTCTCTGTGGATGGCACCAGTGACATCATAATGACCATTAGAATTTTATTTTGGCTGCAATGCTTTCTTTATTTACAATCAAACTGTAAAATCTGGTTTCAAAGAATATAGTTCATTGGAGTTTTTCTATGGAAATCGTTCTTAATTGCATAAAGCATGTATTGTGGTAATACAGAAACAAGATTTATTGGAATATCTTGAATACAAATAATATGGTACTGGTGGTTCCAAAGTCAGTAGTCAGAAACAACTACAGTTGTGTAGTAAGTATTGTATGAACTGATTTAATCATTAAAATACAATTAGCAAACTCAAAGGTGTTTTGTAGTGGTTAAATCTGATACAACACTGTTGTATTTGTCATATTCTTAATTTACTGTAGTAGTAAAACTAAAAGCATTGTCTGTCAGTGTTGCCTACGTTAAACAATAATATTATAATAGAAAACAATGCTATTGGTAGCTTTGAAAGTTTGCGTCATGGGGATAATTCATATAAGAATGGCAATGACAGTTCAGAGAAAAAATGAACGCTATGATTAAAGTCCACAAATTATAAGAAAACATCGTAACTGATGTATTTATTTAATTTTCCTTGGAATATGGTTGATGTTAAACGTACATAACAATTACAAAAAATACTTGGAACAAATGAAAAACCAGAGAAAAATTATACTAATGCTATATGGATGGGTTAAAAATTAAGATATTATAGATTAGTGAAAGGCATTGTGAACATTCATAAATATTAACATCTGTACAATATTAAATGTTAAACATTTTGTACAACACATTCTATTAAAAAATCGGTGATGCTTTATATAAATTAAGAATCGGTAAGTCGTTCATTTTGTTTGTGGAATTTCAGTTTGTTTGTGGAATTTCAGTTTGTTTCAGTGACGTTTGAATGCATATATTAATTATGCACATTACAGACAATGTGATAATAACATATTTCTTCCAGTTTCTGAAATCTGACATTGCACTATGAGGAGGATATTAAAGAAGAACTGAATAAAGTTCATGAATCATAGTTTGATGCATTACTTTAATACATATTTTTTCCTTTTACTCATTATATTAAACTTAAATACCTCAATAAGATCAATACCTGGCTTAATCCAGTTCACACAGAAAACTATTATATACTCTGGACCATGAGCTTAATGTCTAATCAGAAGGAGGCTTTACCAAGGACACAAGTGTTAAGTTAGAGGATTAGCCAAGTCCCTCTCTTTTAAGTTAATAATCTACAAATGACGTACATACCTTTCTTCTTTAATGCCATAGAATTATTTTGAATGATAGATCAATGGTAAATAATATTGATCATTATTTCATTTAGATGGTAATTCACCCCATACTTTCGCCCCATCGTCTCTTAACTCCAATCATATTGAAAAAAAGTCCTATACCTAACTACAGTAGCATGGTGTTGTTTTTTCACTTTTTTCTTCCTTAAAGATTATATGAAAAAAAAATTGTTTTTTTGTTGAATATATCAATTTAATGTTACATATTAATAGTTGTTCACTTTGACTAAAAATTGGATTGAAGACAAAATTATTTATCTGAAAAAAAAATTAATTTAAAGAAAAAAATAGTCTACCGTACCAAAAGGATAGTCAGACAACAGGTTTCTAGTTAAATCTAACCATTTTGTCTTTTAAAAGTGAATCATCGTTATTATAGTTTGTTTAAAGTAAATAACTTCAAAATGGCCTATTAAAAAATTGATTTTATTCATCTTTATTTTTTTCGTGTTTTAGGGGACAACACATCTTTAAGCAATCTCAACAACACGTAAAAACATAAATGTAAATGCTATGGTATTTCATTATAGTATTTATAGATTTACTATAATAGTAGCAATGATTAAACAAGAAATATGTCTGAAAAATATGCTGCTCCGACTTTAATTATCATCCTATTAAAAATGCATGGTTACTTACAAAACATACATTTTAAAACTTCACTTCATATTATTGTATAAACTGTATTTCATTTTTTTCTTTGACTTCTTCTTTAACTTTTTTAAAATTCCAATTTCTAAAATAGGGTCATTGACCTGACATGAATGTACAGTACATTATTTGCACAGTATTCTCATGGGTTTAATATTCTACTGTAGATGATACAATGCAATGTTGAGCCACATCACCTCTTCAGTACAGCCTGCTAAAATAAACTGAAACAGAGGGCAGTAATAATAATAATTTATTTGGAAGCTACACTTTTGAAACAGTGGCACACTTCTTGAATGAAGGTGCGTCCAGAGTAAGTAAAATAAAAGTTAGAGAGAAAAAAATGATTTAACAATAGGCCTATTTACAGTACAAGGAAACTTAAACTCAATTATGTACAAGTATTATAAATAACATTCTAAAAATACAATTCAAACTTTTTGGAAAAAAGTCTATAAAAAAAAATGTAATAACAAGTAAAGAAAGTATTGAACACTATATATACTTTGCTACAATAAAATATTAATAATATATTTTAAGTAAACTTATCTTTGACAGAAATATACACCAAATGAAATGAGTATTTATGGGTTATAGACATAATGTTATAAATCTGTCATAGCATGTTAGACAAGGATGGTTCTAACTAACAAGGCTTCTATGATTTTACAGGAGAGGTCAATGACCGCTAATCTTAATATTAATGTACATTTTGCACTGTTGAATAGTAGTATGATGAATTCAAGTTTAACATTTTTAATGGTTTATATTGTTGTATAATGCTGAAATTTTAGACGCGGACGGATGATAAGAAACTAAGAAATTAGGGCCTGTTTCTGCTGCAACTGCTCAAAATACGGTATAAAAATACGGTATAAAATACGGTATATTTATACCGTAGTTTTTAGTACCCCGTTTCTGCTAACAATACTTCTTGGGTGGTCGTGTTAAATTTCATCATTTTTACCCAAATTGTCATTTATTTGGTCGATAATTAAAAGAACGAATTAAAAGACGTTTACTATATAATTTCAATATAAAATTTAATGACAAAAAGAGAGATCGACGTTTCGGTACCATCATAGAACCATTTTCAAGATCAAGTGAATACAAAACAATAATAATTATGTGCACTAAGCACCAAAGTTGGTGACAGGAAATGCTAATTGAGGGCTAATTAAGTAATTAGCTCCTCCTACTGAGTTAGATAAACAATTTAGCTTTGATGGAATCCGATTGTTTATTGAGTGTAGGTTTTATCTCTTTGATCCACAACATCTCCTTAATTAGGCAATCAAACTTATTGTTACATTTAGATAAGACTCTAAAGTATTCTGAGATATCACCAGTTATGCCATGTTGTTTTAGGTGATCGCCTATAATACTTTTGTTATGTTCATTAATGCGTTTTGTAAAGGTGTCGGCAAGTGTAACCGACATAGTTTGTATCACACAAACCACATTGAAATTTGTACACAACGCATTGTGAATTAATGATTCTGGGTTTCATTTCTTTAGGTTTTAAGGTGTCACCTATCTTACGACTAGTAAATACTGGTAAAATATCATTTTCAATCTTCGCACTAAGTTGTTTAAGTTGTTTAGTAACCGTGTTAGAACAAGTTTGATCCTTGTACGGTAGTACAATCCTAATAGGTCGCAATAAAGGAAGTTTTACGCCTCACTTTCAACAGCCTATCCCTAGTGATACAGATGTTGTGAGAGCACAGAAAACATCGTAATGAGGACAAGTAATTCGTTTCCTCCCCGAGTTATTGTCTTTTGCAATGTTACTGCTTTCGCAGGCTCTTCAGCTTTGAGTTTACTTGCTTTGGAGACAAGTCTATTCCGTACTCCTGCTTTATTTTTAGAAATGTCTTTATATGTTATATGCATTTATGTGGTTGTCCCTTTTATTACCTTTTAGTTGGCCGGACATTTTAGCTTGCCCTCCCTCCCCACACAGATTTATATAGTAAATACTGTGACGTCTTCGCTCCAAATTTTCGCCGAATATATCTATACACATGTGTAAAACAGCTGACAGCGACAGAAAATAAAAACACGATGTTGACCTCATGTGGCAGGTAAAAAAAAATACGGTATTTTTTATTGGCAGCAGAAATGGGTACAAAAAATACGGTATAAATTTGTAAATACCGTATTTTATCCACAAATTTTGTGGGGAAAATATGGTATACAAAATACAGTATTTTTTTTATGAGCGCAGTTTCTGCTGCCAAAAAAATACGGTATTCAAAAAATACCGTATTAAATACGGTATTTTCTTGGCAGCAGAAACAGGGCCCTAGACAGAAAGCAGTCTTCAAAATCGATACTCAAGATTTAACAAAATTTATTCATCCTACAAACAAGAGGAGCATTCACAAAATACAAATTATAATAAAAATGATGTTAAAATGCAACACAAAATGTAAAAATATACAAAGATAAAAAAGACACCAAAAATCTTAAAAGATGGTGGTGCTCTCAAACGTCCGAACTATGTGCCTGTCTTGCACTGCACGATGCATTGGGTAGCTTTCATCCTCCAAAATGCAATCAAACAACTGCTGCAAGTAGACTGATTCCACCGCCATTTGGCACATGCCCACCATCCTTTCTACCTTCCTAACCACCCTATCAATTACTTTGTCAATGTAGCATCCACACCCTGTGATATACTACGACCTAACCTCATCTGTATGTCTGTATTGTATTGTTTTAATTTAAAAAAAAAAAAAGCTTATGACACAAGTCAACTTTTTGAATGCTTGCTGAACTCTTTTACTGAGAATAGTCAAAAGGCATAGCCAAGGGGTTGAATGGGATCAAAGAAAAGAGAAAATAGGGGGAGTTTATATTGTTGACTCTGGAAAAATCCCCTCTAGGTGTTTGAGATTGTTCAATAATTACAACGCCTGACTTGTGAGTCAAAGTCACATTTTCCGACTTTGATATTTGAGCATTGAATAAAATTCACACAGATTCAGTCATTGCACAGAAATTATGCTTTATTGTAATTTTATTACCTAACTTACATTTTCCGCTAGACAAAGTTATTTGTACGAACCAAACACTTTTGCGATACCCTTTCAATATTTTATTATTTCGTCAATAGAATAGTGACTAGCTACAATTTTCATGTAGGGTTATGTGTCTATTAAGTTGTTTGATTTACATAAGCAATGTAAATTCATGTACTGATCAACAGCTTAATGTTGAAAGATGATGTTGACCTAGAATGGGATAATATGAGTACAGACTATAGAGTAAAGTAAAATGATGTTACGTTATTACACATGATTTGATGGAGGCCTATCAAGAAAAATTTACTGAGCTAAATGTCACATACATAGAACAATTATTTGGAATGTAACCTTTCTGTTTAAAGGGTCAAAATGGTGAAATATTATGTCATAATCCAAACCTCTGTTAACATTTTATTATTGTTTATACATAACCACTGGGCCATCCTAATCAGCTTTCTCTATCCTAACAATGGATTCAAATCCAGTGAAATTCCGATAGAAATTTGAAACTCAAAAAACAAGTATACCCTTTGGCAAGTGACTCAATTCTATGGATTTCAAAAGAAGTTAAGAACACCTAGGATAATATCTATTGTTATAATACACCCCGACTTTCATTTCAATAGGTTATGGAAAAGGACTATAATTTTCAAAGTAGGATTACCCTTGGTGTTGGAATAGAACATTCATGGAGCTTAGGTTTTCTCTTTACATATCTTTTGGTTCATTTAATTAATCATTTGATTGTTTTAGCTGTCAAACCAGAAAAAAGTCTTTGTTTTCATTATTTTAAGGAAAAATCACAACTTTAAACCAAATATTTTGTGTTCTCATCGCATTTTATATTCATGGTTATGTCAGCGTACTGTTCTAACAATTTTTCCTTCACCAAACTAGTGTACTTAGGAATTGATTTTTTTCCAAAATCATTATAATGCCTTTAAAAATTGTCAATATTACTGTATACACGAAAGAATCCTTGTATTAAAGAGAATGACGCCTGAAAATGAAAAAAAAAGTCCTACCTACGTCATCTACTAATTGCCTGTACCTACAATGTTATAGTAATGTTCCCACTAGGATATATACACCCTATTTAATAAGAACACAAATTAAGTTACTCAGAACTGATATCAAATGTTGCCAAGTTTGACATTCTCACTTTAATTTCTATAAATTTGTCAACACATTTATTGAAAATAGGTCAACCGTATCAACACTTCTGGGATGATGTACAGTAATGTAAATTAAACAAAAAACTTAATTGGAAAGCAGAAATTCTGTGACAGATAGCACAGTTGTCAACGGGTCAAAACTGATATTCAAACACCTTTTTCAGTTGGATATACCAAGAGAAATTATTAATGACGTGAAAAAATTAACGAGACCTTTGGGTGTAATAAAATATTCTACCCTAACACCTAGTTCAAGTTGCTTTATAGGCACACTGTGATCTTTACATAGTATTCAGTAGGACTGTCGTCATCATTGATGAATTCCTATAGCAGCAAAACATAATACTTTCTTATTTTGCTGCCAAGTCTTTCTGTGAGCCTACTAAAATGATGCTTTTTCATCATTCCATGCATTTCTGTCTGCCTTTGATTGGTTCCCACTAGAGAACTTAGATGCAACACAAGTGAGTTGACCAATGACAATTACGATAGTTAGAATAATCCATCGCATGTGATTGGTCAAATCACTTATGTTGCGCTTACGTCCTTGCATTGCATCTAGTGGGAACCAAGCTTAGTGGTGATCTAGGATTTAACAAGGGAAGGGCGTTTCACGAAAGTGCTAATCAAGGTGTGTAACGCTGAGAGGAGGTGGGTTTGTGAGAGGTGTCTCCTTCCTGCCAAACGTTACACAATTTATTTCATAAATCAAATAATTTTGATATATACAGTCAGTTTAGTCACTTTCCTACATTTCCTAAATGGTCCAACATTTCTTTTTTTTCCCTAAAAAATGCATTCTGAAAGTTAAACTTTCTGGAAAACCAAAAAGTTGAGCGGTTTGGAAAGTTGACTTTATAATATAACCATTATTCTTTTCTTTTGTAAAAAATAATATGACCAATGACACTGATTATAGTCAATTCTTTAGTAAATTGTCTAATCATGGTAGTAGGATAAACAGAACCATTTAAAGTGAAATCTTTTTATTGTAGTATTCTGTTTTTTGATGTAGATCATAGCACAGCAGGGTGATGGGAAAGTTCCACAAAAACCTTACAAAAACATATATAAATAGGAAAACGGATTCAATAGATAGCAAAGTCTACATAATACATTTAATTTGATAAAAAACACCTTTGCTATTCTACAAACGCCATTAGTCAATTTTTCTACAAAGTTTCTTGTCATGAATTTGTTAGACAGGTACTTAGCCCACCAGGTGTTCTTTACACCTGAGTACACAAATACAAATTGATCTTAAGTTCTGACATGGTTCAATGATTTTTATAAGTAACAATAATCAATCACAGCTTCTACTACTATTCTTGAATAATATATTGAATCAAAAGATTCAATACTGTATAATAGTCAATTTCTCCATGGTCAATCATAGAATGGTAACTACCCTTGACAAATAGTTTTAAACTAATTAATGGTTGATGAGTGTGAAATGTCATTCACAAGCATTGCAAACAATTAGTTAGTAGTTTACAGTAAACTTAAACTGAACTATTGTACAAAAATACTTGTTTATGTTGTACCATTTCTATTTGAAAGTCTTTTTCCAATATTTCCCATTTGGCAGTTAATTTTCAAATTAAATATTATTCAATTTTGGTTCTTGCAGAATTGCAACTGTTTTTGAAAAATAGCTTTCAACCCAGTTATGTTCTACTTTTGACCAATTTGACACATAGGCCTATAACAAATGTAAAAATACCAAAATGTACAGTAAAACTCAATAATGTTAAAACATCATTTATTTTATATAACTATTGTACATTTGAATAAAAATGAATTACTATATGACCAAGTAATAGGGGTCTTATTACACAATTTGGAGCAATAGATTTACCAAAGTTGTATGTTTAAATTTAGCCTACAGTAAATTAGGGGGTGAGACTATACTTAAGCATTATCACCATATTATGGTAATAATATTGGAGAAAAAGACTAAGCTTATTGTATTAAATCGTAATTTTGAAAATTACAATTATTAATAATAACATTTCAGCAACTTTACAAATCACCACAATTCGTTTAACCAACAGTAAAATTTAAATTAATATTGTATATCCATGGAAATGTCTATTTACGTTTGAAAATATCTACATGTTTTACTTATGAATTGTTAGAATTGCTTGATATCTTCAATTAAAAATTGAATACCGCAATGCATTATGCACTATATGGCCCTGTTTCTGCTGCATATTTTTATAATGTAATAATATACGGTATATATATAATTCTGCTGAAGCTAGTTTGTTGGAGAACTGTTAACAAGTTTACTTTTAATACCCAATAGTGACCCTTCTTCTACACAATTTATAGGCATTTGACTGTGTAGGCTTAAATTTACCCAAAAATGAACTGTATTCTGTAATCTACTGAATACAAATCAAAAGTGAAATGGAGATTCAATTGCCATTATTTAACATACAATAATCATAATAACTTTATGACGTTAACTTTGTGATGTAGAACTTTCAAGCGCTTCAAATCTGGCTAAACAAAACAGGTCCCTGGATAGCATTTTTAGTAGGCAAGATAATAATACCATGCTCAGTAGGGGAGGTCTAAATGTGTATGATAAACTTACCGCTTTCGGGGTCAACAAATGTCTCTGACTAAAACCGCCAGTATCATCCTCATCTTCAGCCTCTTCCAAGATGCTGTTTGACTCAGAATTAGAACGCATATATTTAATCCTCATTGACATTGTATTCCTAGTTAAAGGGTAAGGAAGACTAGAACTTCTCTCTTGCAGTTTAGGCCTAGCTCTACTCCGCCTCGTTCCACTCAGGGAACGTCGCAATCTACCATCCACAACTGAACCCATAAGTTTTGAGGCAACATCAACGATAATTCCCGCGTCAAATGCTTGATAATTAAAGGCTTGCATGTGGTACATCATTTGAACCTGGAGACATCACGACACTCATCCTCTAAGCAAGCGTTCCTTCAATTGCTACTAATGAATACATAGCAGGGGGCCCTGTAGTTCACTGCTGCTTTAGATAACAGGGTTTGAAGTGTGTTTGTGACCTACTCTTCTCAATAATCTATCCTGTCAGTGGACAAGTACACTTAATTCTTACTGCTGTACTTTGTTGTGCAATTTAGTGCAAATCTCAATCTCTCTAATAAAGTTATTAAAAGATTAAAATGTACTATAGAGGACTATTCAAGTTAAAGGGGTGTAAATAAATAACAAAACTTTTATTCTTGACTGACTTTGCACAAATTACACAACAAAAGATATTCTAAAACTGAATTTCAGTGCGCTGCCAATTTTATTGAAGCGTGATCATTTTATTAAACTCATTCAAGCAAATCATATTTACTAAACTTAATATGAATATTTATTAACTTAATTATATTTTTGATCTGTAAAATATTTGACAATAATTGAATCAAGATATTTTTATAATACAGTTAAGAAAATTTCATCATCTGATTGAGGCATGATTATTTATTAAATGTTTTAATTCATTAGAGCAAATCATAACTAATTATAAAGACAATATATAAAGATATGAATATTTAATAACTTACCTATCTTTATATATGAAATATTTGTAAAAAAATAAAAGCAAAATGAAAGATAATTCCTAAAAAGGTTGTGTTGTTTCAAATGATGGAAAAAATATGTGGATTTTAAATAGACTATATGATATGAACCATCAACATTTGGAATCATTTGTACATTTAACAGTTATTAGCACAACAACATACAATTGTTGAACATTATAAAAATCTGAAGCCTAGTATATATTGTTTTCTTTAGAATGAAATTCAATTAGAAATTGAAAGTTTTTAAGCATTTTATTAATTCTTCTTACAATAAAGTACTATATTATTTCTTCAAGGCAACCATTCTAATATAAAACATGTTCTAATCTATACTTAGAAACTTTTATTTATTTTACACCTTAAATGGGTCAAAGACCTATAAAGTGTGGACTGAATAAACAAAGTAAACAGTCTTATTTATTTTATATAAATAACTGTATTGATCCAAAATCATAAGACTCAAGTAAGATACGCTACCAGGTTTATTATCCTTTTATAATGTGGTGTCCGGATAACTTGATTTGTATTGTATAGTGACCAAACCAAAAAGTTATAAGTATTATATATGCTTAATGGGTCCAGGAATGTTGGCACTGCACCAATATACACACACAAAAAGTTAATATAATTATGAGTAGCTTTAAAACAAATTTTTGTGGCTATCAAAGATGAGTTTCACAAATTCTAAGTAAAGGATTTAGATCCAAGTAACTGCTATATTGTGCCAACTAGTTTGTTGAAGGTGAACTTGATGGTTTCAATTAAATTCTAATTTTTCCATGAAAATTTCAGAAATACAATTTGATAATGTAGTATGATTTATGGTGAATGAATGATGAAACAAAATTGTTCTACTCTAAATATTTCTGCTACTAAATTGATTGATTAATTGGAAGGAGGCATAAGAACATGGCAACTGTCACACCAAGCTGAGAAATGAAACACTGATGTGCTCCAACCTCTTAACAAAACAAAAGATCTTGACAACATTGTTCTTTTTACGTCATGATTATCTTATCTATAATTGGTCATTACAGCCTCTCATCAAAAAAAAATATTAAGGTGTTTTGTTTCTATTTTCAGAAGATAGTTATTATAAAATTATTTGCTTCATGATAATATAGGTATTATTAGATTCCCATCAAATCAACATTGTGTTCGTTTGATTTTAGTGATTAAAAATTCGTAAAAAAACATGAAAAATATTTCAATACTTGACATGACTAATTTTGACAAAAAATGACGAACAAATTTATTGAAAGTACTGAAAGTTTTTTACCTCCATTAATTATTTTAGATTGCGGCAGCTAAAAGTTGCACTCATGGTTAAATGATATTAGAAGATGTTAATTGATTCGGTGTTTTACAAGTGAAATTTGTCTCTTTTCAATAGACTCTATAAGTCTCTAGTTGTTTTTATGAAGCACCATCATTTTTAAAAACCAAAACTAGACTACTAAGAAAGGAGAGTTAATTCATTTAGGCCTATAGCACTCTAAAAAGTTTCAGTCCTTTGTAAATGTAATGTACATGTGTTATGTATGACCATTGAACCTTATGACAATCAATCTATCACTAAAACCATATGCATTTGATGAAGTAGCCTTGACTTTGCAGTTAATAATATTTCGAAATTAATTAAATGTAAAACTGATGACATTATTATATGGCACATCTTATAATTGATTTCACTTATTAGGTTTTTAGGTGCCCTCCTCGACGACAGATCTTCAGCTACTTCTTTCTTTATCACTCCTTAAACTTTGGGTCAACCTAACGAATTCAATATTAAAATAATAATAATAATTTAAATCATAAAGTTCAAAATTAACATCTCATAACAGATAGTCATTCAAAAACCTGTTCATATTCACCAGTGCAATTGGTACTTTTAACTTAAGCGGCCGCACCATATAATCGAATGAGAAAGGTCTTTATTTTTGGTCATAATTAATATAATAATATTAATTTACCTTTCAGAAGCAGCTACCAAAAATCAATGAATACACAAAATGGTAAAGTATTACAGAAAACGATTCATAAATTACAGTGCCTGAAAAATTGTGACACGTAGCATTGAGAATTCAGTGAACATAATAACGATAAAATATAATGGTCCAAAATAAAATTCATTCATATTTTTTTTTATAATTTCAGTCTCCATTTAAACTTCTCAATCACTTCCATCTTCATCAATTCCAGACTGTTAACTGTCCGCAGCCTTGACCAACTAAATATTGCTGATGCCCTTGACTAGAAAAGTTTGAAATTTGCTTTAAAATAGGGAAAGACACTGTACAGTATTCTATCAATTATTAAAGAACTCACACTTCTAACTGTGGACTTGTCTACTACCAATCATCACCTCACTTTCACCACCTTGGGTCACTTACAAATGACCATGACTAATTGATGGTAAATAACATACAATGTTAAGTAATGAATACAATGTTAAGTAAATAACATTATTTTGTTCATCTGAGGTGAAATTGACACCTTGACCATTGGTAGAACTGTTTACCTCCTCAATTTAAAACAACAGAGTAGTTTAAATTTGGGTTTAATGACAGATACATACATAAACAATTTCTATTTTCCCTAATATCAAACAATTACAAGGTACCTTACTGATATTAATTTTTTCAAAAAGACAACTTTGAAATGATGATGAGTGCAGAAGCAGACTATTGGATCAACTATACTACTGAATAAGAAAAGTGCTCTACTCATAACAAATTGATGGTAACTAATAAAGCACAAAAAAAAGTGATGTGTCATGGCATATGGACACGATGATGTCACACCATTACCATATTTGGGAACATCACACTTTTTTTTGTCAATCTAATGTAGACACTATTATCATACCTTGTGACAGGTAAATTAATTTTTAATTAAATTTTTTTATTGAGAATTTTAAATAGTTGGGCAGGTATATTTATTTTTATATCAGATGCACTTATTAACAAAATGAATCTTAGTGCTAGCTAGAAAATCCATGTTAGAAGGAAAGTCAATAAGAATGTGTAATATAATACAGATTTCTTTTACCATTCTAACAAAACAATATGCCTTGATGGCAAAAAAAATATTATAAACAATGAAAGCAACAAACAAACATACATTTTTGTCGCCAGGTTTGGAATTGTATACGAACGCTTTTTATTACTTCTAACCGCATTGAACAGGATTTAAAAAAAAAACAATAGCAAAAGAATAACAAGCTTAAATTATGATGGAATCTACTCAACTATAATCACCTATTATATAACAATATACATTTCTCATGAGACAAAAACAACTGAAAGTGCTCTGAAAACTGTAGCAGTGCTCTCTTAACACGTGCACGAATCAAGAACGGAAATCATAAACAAGGCAGCAAAACAATGAGTCTACGTGCACATTTGTCTTGTCCTAATAACCGTGAAGCATGCCTTTATCGTGCTAACTCGGCAATGAAACAGTCAGGTATGCTTGCTCATTTACACGACCAATGTTACGCATGACACGATTTATTAGTGTGTACAGTTTCTACTTCATTAGGAAATGGTAAATGATCAAAGGAGTAAGTTTTCTTAATGCATATTTTTGTATTTCAATATTTCAAGATATGTCCACACCTCCCATGAATAGTAAAATTGAAACCATTTGTAAAACAACTGTACTGAGCTATAAACAAACCTATGGAAGGCAAAGCAATTGCCATTACAATTAGTCAGACAAGCAACAAAATGGAGAAAAGTATTCTATTTGCATGAAAGAATGTTGTCTGTTTGAAAAATGTCTAATTTCTATATTTTTTCGCAGCGATTGCCTTCCAAACTCCTAATAATTTAATATTATTAAATAACAATTTAATTTTAAAAATAAATAATAAAAAAATGTAACCTTATATTAATTTCACTTATTTGTATATTTATGGTAAATTCTTATTTTTCTCCCTTGCCACAGGTTTTTAAAGTTAGTGGCAACTGAAATAATAAAATACAGGAAAAAGCAGATACACCCAACTGCCTGCAGTGCAAAACAACCAGAAACTTGTTGATGAATAATTCAGCTTTGATGTAATTAACAATCTAATATCTCAAAACTGTTGTTGTTATGTCTTTCGTCTGCTAAAAATGTTTTTAAAAAAAATATTTATTATTCATTTTTACATGCTTAATTTCTTAATTTTCTGTTTATAGAGAATTCTGTTTTTATTAGAATTATGTTAGACAGTAGGCCTATTAAACATGGAAGTTTGACGTGCGACGATAATTCAAAGGCTTGCACGAAATCAACAAACATCTCTGATTAATCTGTTAAGAAAGAAACAATGTAATCAAATAGATCAATGAACTTTTTATAACTCGTTTCCATTTCCATCGTCCTGATCTGCATCTTAATCCTAATCACATTTCAACAACTCACTGTTCTAAAATAATCTTAAACTTGACCTTAATGCCTTTTTTTAAACAATTTTTGCATAAGCACTGTGTTGAATTGAATGAAGGCAAAAAACCATTATAAATAATAGGATTAGTGTGTCTGGTGATAAAAACAGAAATGTTTTACTATTGAAAGAACTAGATTTTAGATAGAAGTGAGTGGTACTGCACAGCTCCATTCCCTATATAAAAATATATTACAATGTTTAATTAATAAACATATTGTTTCTAAACAATATAATAATGTTTAATATGATTGATATAAAGTGAAATTGTAAAATATTATTAATATCTGAGTATTCTAAATGTATTGGTTTTTACTTCAACTGTTGTGAATACAGAATTAACTACTGTAGCTCCCTCTGTTGCAAAGATTGGTTAATAAATAATGTTGATAAATAATTATATATCTATGGAACACGATTTATGAAACAATTCGATCGATGATATGAATTTCTTCACAATATGATTCATGAATCAAATGCATGGGGTAAAGAAATGCATCAAGGAAAATTTCCCTCACGTGATATAAACTTCACCACAATATGCGAATCAAATGCATCGGGTATAAAAATACATCGTTTGTAAAACTATTGGTGGCATATGCCCCTACAACTTCTCACTCCTTGTTTGTAGGGCCATTCGTATATTTAGTACTAGAAATTGTTTTAAACTAACTATAATGTATATAGTGTAAGAATAAAAATCTGAACAATATGCCTACTTAAATATATTATGGAAACATAAACAAAAATGTTTAGATTTATTGTTGTTAGTAAGTTATGCCCCTCAGTACTCTACTACAACTGTTTATGCAGGGAGTTGTAACAACTCCCTGGTTTATGTATCTCAACATGCAACTTTCTCTACCTTGAATCTTGACCTATTAATTAATGTGTGGTAAACAATGTCCAATGTTAAGTAATGGTCACACTTCTTGCATGTGCCAGGGAAGGTACCTTGACACACACTATAGTGATATGTTTACACCACCTGCAGTTAAAACTACATTTAGGATCAAGGTTAGCAAATGTGGTGTTGACATACAAAATACAATTACCAAAATTTGAACAATATTATAAATTAATATAGAATAATAATTTTTTATGAGTTGAATGAGGAATGAACATTTCCATAAGTTGAAACTGTCCTGTTAAACTGACCTATTCTACGACTACAAGGTGTTAAATAGGACTGTCAGGCTGTCATTGATTGAATTCTCCCCCTTAAACAACTATGTTAAAAAACATTAACTCTTTTTGTTTATAACATTATTTACTCTAGAGTAAACTATATTTAATTAATCCAATGCTTTCATTTTTTTTGATGAATCAATGTCAAAATCAAAGGACTAGCCATGCAAAAATGTTGGTACTCGGATTTAGGCTGTGGGAGCAGAAAATTTAAAACATGAGTGCCATCTGAAGTTTTTATTTATAAAACAGTACTGCATTATTACAAAGCTGATGATGGTGCAATAGTACGTACTGTATCTTCAAGTATTGAAATGGGAGGCAATAATGCATGGCACATGATACAAAATTAAACCAATCAAATGGCAAGGATAAACATAATCTACCATAAAAATAAAATTGAAAAAATTTATCTCCTTCCAACAATATTATTTGAAACCAAATTTTCGTTGAACTTACCCAACGTTTCATGCGTTTACACCGCACTTTTCAAGGTATTGATGTCAGCTTGAGCTGGGTGATTCCCAGAGGGGTCCGCCCCGGTATATATATGACTTAGAAGTGAGATGGCCGATGGCGGACCCCTCTGGGACTCACCCAGAGGCTTTCAAGTAACAACTTATAGAGGGCGCATGTGACAACAACATCACGTGACTATGCCATGATCAGTGTCGGCAAATCAAGCTGACATCAATACCTTGAAAAAGTGTGACGTAAACGCATGAAACGTTGGGTAAGTTCAACGTAATTTTTTCCTTCACTATAAACAAAAATTTGGTTTCACATAAAAATAAATACTGCATTTTTGCATTAATTATTAACTCTATTAGAAATGATAAACTTTTAAAAATATAAAAAATAGTTGAGGTATAGAAATAGACCATGAATGGGGGCATCTGAGACAGTTTAATGGAAGCAAACATTTTAAAAGGTATCTTTTGCTAAAAGTAAACAAAGTCTGGACTTAACAGTAAGTTCAAGTGCAAGTCATAGAGAAATGAATTGGAATGCAACAATAAGATCACTGTGCTCTAAAACCTGACTGAAGCTTATGTGGATTTGTACTCAGACCAACTTACAAATTCAACCAGAAGAATTCAACCTTGTGTCCTTTTAATTTCATACATCTTTATCTGTTAGATCTAACATATATTGTTACCACAGGTCATTGAGGTTTAAATACTAAAAAAAAAAACAAGCTTTATTTAATATTTATTTCAACAATACAGTAGATTGAATCAAAATGGAAGGTGGCACCTATTCCCCATATGCTCTCCCTGCAAATCCTCCACTCCTCTCTGGAATTTCAACATTACATTATACACAATTTATTCAATTCTGAGTTGTTAAATGTTCCTTAGGCCAACAGACACAGACGAGCGGTAATGGTAAACGATAACAGAAAACAAAATATAGAATCTATATAAAATATTTTTTTAAACGAACTTACAGCACAATACCTTGAATTTTCGACAAGTTTCTCATAAGATTCTTCTTCAAGGTATGTTGAATTTTGAGATATACTGTATAAGTTCGTTTAAAAAACATTTTATATTTTTACCAGCATGTATGAACTTTCATTCAAATAGAATCTATGTTACTTTTTATGACCATTTACACAAAAGACGAAGCAGACAGGCCTTCTTTGTAGGACAAGGAACGAGGTGTTGTGCTTACTGTTACCACTATTAGGTAAATTGGCCTCATTTTATTTTATCCAATTTTCAGGTGCAATTTTCAATCAACAACATTATACACAAAAATTTATTTATATTATTAAATATTATCAAATTAATTTATATGTAAATCAATTGTGTTGGGTAGAACTGTGTAAATTTAATTATATATAAATCATACTGTCAAATTATTGACAGTGCTCATATTCAGAACATGATCTCATAATCGCGTCGAGCATAGCTCATTGGCGAAAAAATTGTCTCTTGCAGGATTCGAACCTGCGACCTCTCACTTACAGGGCGAGTATCATACCACTAGACCACAGAGCCATATATGGTATTATCACAGATTTTCACCCATCAAATACATTCTCTCATACAACAAACGCCCTCACAATCAGTGGAGGCTTAACTAGTCAGAATAAATGTAGCTACTACATCAATTCACAAATCCTATCTGTATCATCAATGCCTACAGAAAATCTCAGTACAACTTGCTAATTCTAAACTAAAGAGGGCTCCTGAATATCAACTGGTCGAGCTGGTATAGTATTGATTGAAATCCTATAAAGTATAACAAGTCATTCACAATTATAGAGGGTGCTATTTATATTACTGGCTAAATGACATAACGACTAAACTGGTTTTATTTTTCATTATTTTAATTTGTTTTTTCTTCCTTTTTCCTTCACATACGCTTGACCAACAACGTAATACCAAAGCATTCTTTGTAAATATTATCTTTTCTCATATTTTATTTACTGTATACTTTAGTCCGGTGGCAGGAGGGGGGAATCACCACCCGAAAGGGGACAAATTGCCATCCAACTTTTCTAGACTAGAATTTTCCGTAGATTACGAATATGGAAGGTAATCGATCAGGATAGGAAGCGTTTTCGAGATATAAGGGGTCAAAGTTCAAAATTGACCAATTATAACAATGTATTATGTATATGTATTATAACAAATTTATTGAAGCACACTTTGGTCTTTTATTACATTTTTATGATTATAAGTGTCTATTCAATCACCTTATGAAAAAAAATCCTTTTTGATTAAGGGTCAAATGTCAATATTGACCAATCATAGAACGTACCTATAAAACCAAATAAAAACTAATATTTAATAAAAATTGGATGTTTTCTCATCCTGTTAATCAATCATACGCAATGTAAAAGAGCGAATACATCATTTCATCAGTTGACATAAAGTCAATTTCATTAGTTGACATAAGGTCAAAGGTCAACATTTTAATACGCGTATTAGTTAACAAATAAATGCAAAGTTGTCCAAACTATGATATTGATGGTTTTACAAGTAATCAAATTATTTGATTAGTAAAGTTATGTTATTTCATTATAATTTTGATTAATATAATTATAATACTGTATTTAATCAAATCAGACTTCGATCAGGATAGGAAGCGAATAGGAAGAGATAAGGGGTCAAAGTTCAAAATTGACCAATTATAACAATTTATTATATACATATGTATTATAACCAATTTATTAAAGTTCAATTTGGTCTTTTAATACATTTGTATGGTTATAGGTATTGTATGGTGTTATTCAGTCGCCTTATAAAACAAATACTTTGCAATTGAAGGTCAAATGTCAATATTGACCAATCACACAATTTGCATTTAAAACCAAATAAAAACTAACATTTAAGACAAAATGTTATGTTTTATCATTCTGTTAAGACATCTATCAATCATACACAATCAAAAGAGCACATTTATCATTACACAAGTTGACATAGGTCAAAGGTCAACATTTGAACAAATGATATACTAAATAATGCAAAGTTATTCAAACTATGAGATCGATGTTCATAAATGTAATCACGTTATTTGATCAGTGAAGTTATGGTATTTTTATATTTTTTCTAGTGCGCATTATTTTTAATGTATTAATATAATACTGTAAAATAAATAATAAAATTAATATTATGACGATTAAAATGTTATGATATTAAAATGTTGCGCTGACCTTCAATGATTTGCCACTATACAGTTGCATTTATTAGGGCTACAATATTCGTTTTTGGAAAATAAACTACTATTCATCAGAACCAGAGAATAGGACATAGGCAGATCCAGGTGGCCAAACTCAATCCACAACTCACTACACAGACAGACCACAATTTTTATATAGCCACAGATAGTTTGGCCCATACAGGAAAGAGTTTCCTGTACACAAAGGATTCTAATATGGATTTGCCCGAATGAACCCTCTAAGGACCCTTTTGGGATCTCTATGTGGTGTGCTACATAAGGCCCTGTATTAGAAATTAATATGGGGTAAAGATGAACTATGGAATAAAACTAAATGTGCACCCTCAATCTTTAAATAACATTTATGGATTTGCCCAAATGAACCCAAGGGCCGATCCTTCATGGACCTTTCGGGGTTCTCTATGTGGGGCTACAAGAGACCCTATATTGGAAATAATGTATGTGGGGTGAAAATGTGGGTTCATAGAGATATAATAAATATCCCTGTACACCCTCGATCATCCATAAGGAACATTTTATGGATTTGCCCAAATTACCCCAAGGGCCGGTCGTTCTCCATGGATGGACATTAAGCCCCATAATGGAAATATAATGGGTGACACTGTGGGTTCATAATAGACAGGCGGGCCCCATGGAATAAAGCTGCCTTGCATTTTCAATCCTTAAGGAACACTTATGGATTTGCCCAAATTAACCCAAGGGCCGGTCATCCATGGACATTAAGCATCATAATGGATAAGGGGTGACAATGTGGGTTTATATAGACAGGCACATGGAATAAAGCTGCTTGTGCACTCTCGATCCTTAAGGAACCGATTTGGATTTTGCCTAAAATTAAACAACAGCAGGTCATCTATTTAGACCCTTCTGTGGTTCTCTACTGTAATTTCAGTTCTACATTTGGCCCCTGTATCAGATCAATGCATTTGGCTACATAAGTTACTGTGTTAGAAATATATCGGGTAACTAAAACTGTAGGTTCCAATATTAAGCCATGGGAAAAGCCTGTCTGTGCACCCTTAATCCTTTTAAAAGGAACCCATATGGATTTGCCAAAATGAACCAAGGGTAACTTCTGAATTCTCTATGAGCCGTACATTCCATTTATTGGAGATACATGGATACCTGATTGAAATTGCTCAAATATTTCTGAAAGACATTGTACTGTATAGTAATAGTATTATTCCCCTTCCACACCTCTTTGAATTAAATCCGCCCTGATAGTCTCTTATGTACAGGAATTCAAAGCAATAATCACACTTGTATTTTTCAAACAGTATAATCTATTAGATTGAATAAAAATATCTATTATAAACAATTTGCCGTTAGAAATCTCTATGCCATGTCGTTATTTAGATGAGAAAAACAGGTCAAAGGTTAAAATTACAGAAAAATAGGTGTTTCAGTAACTTTTTGAAAAAAATGTTGCATTATGGCAAGTATAAACATATATATTGTGAACAATTTGATACCAACATTGGCTCCTTACGACAAATATTTATTAATTTATGTTTTTATAACCTTATTCAATTATGTCAAAGGTTAATAACCACACTTTCGGTCATTTTCAAGCAATATCATCTGTTACACTGAATATAAATGTATATCTTGGGAACAATTTGCTCCTATTTTTAATTCTCTCCGACCTGCCATTACTTAGATATAGCAAAAAGAGGTCAAAGGTCAACATTGCTAACAATGGGGTTTCCGGTAAATTTTACAAAGAAATTTCTGTTAGAGCTAATATAAACATATACATTGTGAACAATTTGACATCAAAATTATCTCACTACGTCCAGAATTTCCAGAGATATAGCATGTTTTTATATTGGTCAATTTTGAACTTTGACCCCTTATATCTCGAAAACGGTTCCTATCCTGATCGATTACCTTCCATATTCGCAATCTGCGGAAAATTCTGGTCTAGAAAAGTTGGATGGCAATTTGTCCCCTTTCGGGTGGTGATATCCCCCCTCCTGCCACCGGACTACTTGTTGCACATCTCCTTGAGACTGTGCTTCTGATATAAAAGATAGGCCTACAACAAATTCAGTTTAGTTCAGACAAAAGTAATTGTATTGTATTCAAAACTATTTCTACCAATAGTGGTTTAGGTTCCATCTGATTTGTTTTTCTGTTCCTTTTTATTTATTTATTGATCAGCCCAGGTACCTTGTTATTTTTATCTATTGTTTGTTCATGTCTTGTATACTGTTATTTTGAGAAAATGTATGAGGAAGTTTTTAAATGAATATGTAAATGTAATGGCATATGATTGGACGATCAAGACAAATCCACATTATTAGTGTAACTATCAGACATGCGCATTTATCAGGGAATTTCCAGAATAATCAAACATTACAAACGAATATGAACTGGTGAGAGAGGATGGTAATGGAAACATTTGACTTTTGGTGATGTATAATTGACACAATCTAAAGTAAGTTGTATTTATTATATTTGTTATATAGGAATACTAAATGTCTCTTTGTGTACAGTACAAACATATTTTTTTTACAGAAGTTGATTACAGTATTTGTCATTTACCATTACTTAAAGACACTTTTGTCTTGTTGAGTTTGTAAATATATACTTTAAAAACATTACGCTAAAAAGTTTATCTTTAATCTTCCCAATATCGCACCAAAAGTGGGTTCATCAAAGATAAGCAAAATGAAAACATCAATCCATGCATGGTGCATTTATAGCAAGCCGCTTAAATTATTAGAATCTACTTATTTTTAGGTGATCATTTAGAATGCTAAATGATCACCTATTGTTATTGTATGAAATCTTTATTGTTTCTGTACACTATTTTGTGTAACAATTATCTCAAAAAGTTTAATGTCAATGATTACCAAAATTTCAGAATATCTTTCAAATAATACAACTTAATCCTAATAAGCTTTCCAGCGTGATCACTCATCCGTGACGTCATTTATACGCCATTTTGTGAAATCACATTATCAATCATATCTCCATAATTAATCATCACATAATAATGAAATTCACTACACGTAAACTTTAGGTCAAGGGTAAAAATATTAACAAATAAAAACGCGCGCACACGTAGGGTCATGCGCGTTAAATCGCGCGTTAAAAATTTAAAAAGCTCAAAATTAAGTTTTGATCAATTTAGAGCATGAATTAGGCCATTTGCGTGTTTAAAAAAATTACTGCGCAAAAAAATATTTTGCGCGCGCGATACTTACAAAGCGTAAAAAATGCAATTTTTTTATACAAATCGCATTCTACTCACCAGCCTTAGTACATTCACCAAATTTGAGTCAGTTCCAACTTAAAATAACGATATACGAGCAGGTTAAAAATGACAAAATGCGCAAATTAATTGCATCAAAGTGCTGAAAATGGTGAAAAATAAGGCCTTTTTAAAATGAATATAAATCTTCAGAATGACAGGTGACCCCTAATTTTTTTAACTTATTCGGGAAGCCATTGGGTTGTAGATACATATTCATGTACACATTAGACGTACAAAATGGTATGACGTCATCAAATGGCCACTTGAATTTAAAAATTAGTAATTTTTATCTTTTTGTGTGGGTTATCACATTCAATAGAGCGCATCTCCGTTATTTGAGCCCGATTTTCGCAAAAATTTTAGAATGTGCTTGCTGAATTGATTATCTTTCTCATGGGTTGTAAACATTTTTATTTTGATGACGTCATCACGCGTAAAAACTTGAATAACCTAGGTCGTGTAATTTTAGCTACACCATACATTTGAATATCTAATAGCTCTTCAGAATTAAAGGTGACCTTGAAGATTATAACTTATTATGAAAGCTGTTGAAATGTAGATATGAATTCATATAAAAATTAAGCCTATCGGATGTTGTGATGTTATCATATGGCCAGTTGAAGTTAAAACGTAGTTTTTAGATTTCTTTAGTCGAAGTTATACAAATTTCAATGAGCGCGCATTGCGCTTCTACGTATCAAATTCTCTTCCAATCCTTATATTTATTTGCTCAATTCATTATCTTTCGAAATTGTCATCTTTGAGTTTATTTTGATAATTCCATCATACCAACAAATTTGAACATGATGTGGGTCCCGTAATTTTACCTATGCTACACTGTATATAGATATACAGTATATACTGTATATATTGTATATGACACATAATAGGTACAACTCAGCACTATAAGTGTTTATGCATCATGTCATAGGATGGCGTACATCAGCTTTTTACGATCGTATGTTAACGTACGTGCATGTTTAAAAAATGTTAATTTCATTAAAATGATAAAAATGATCACCTATAATTCGTCAAAGTGACGAATTAAATTCTAGTTCACATTTTTAACTGTTTAAAGACGAAAAAAATACAATAATATCATGTCGGGGCCCACATAGTATTTAATTTGACATAAAATGCAGTTTGTGACCTTAAATTAAATGAAAAACCCGTAGGAAACGTGTTTTTAAATAAATCCAAAAGGCAAAAAGTACTATTCTATTTGAAATTATTCAGTGGATACAAAATATCCATATATTTGGAAAGTAACTAATTTGCATATGAGAATAAGGTGTTTTCGTTAATAATGTAACCCTCTATAAATGAATGTGAATTGGACCTTAGGTCATGTGAATATCAGAGACAAGACACAGAGAAAGGAACACAAGGAACATGGAGGAGATTTAGACTATTAAAGGGAGTAGAGAGAAATAAAATCTAGCTACCATAATAATTGTTATTCAGAGTAAATAACATCAATAATACCATGTTATTGTAAATGAAATTGATTATATTCAAGAATTTGCTATCTAAACATTGATTCATCCAAATAAATTGAATAGAAACATGTTACAAAGTGAGAGAAAAATATTTATATATGAATATCAATTATATGCATAAATCAGGGAGTTGTTATTAGACAACTCCCTGCATAAATTAAAGTTAAATATGCAAATAAACAGCCACCATTACAATAATTCTTATTATAGAGGTCTCAACAATGGGAAAAAGGTGTTATTAGAGTTATACTTATAGAGTATTCTTACAGTATTTGTTGATTCATAATATTATATGGTTATATTTATAATCTTAAATTGTCTCCAATATCCCTCGATCTATTCATTGACTCATAACATGCTGAATGCTTAACCAGCTTTAGAGGTTTATACTGGTATCTCGTATTGTTGAAAACAGGATTAATTGTAATGCTTACATCTGGATATTTAACCATTATTTCATAATTGATTTACAAATATGTAATGATATTTTATGTGTCTACACAATTCATTGTTAGAAATTAATATTTAGTTACCAATACCATACAAACTAATAACTACTGAACTAGAACCAGCAATAAAATGATTTGATATTTGTTTGACTGAAATACATATAATGAAATATGCAAGTTTATTACAATTAAAATAAAAATAAATGTTGAATTGATTTTTAATGTTTCCAGTCATGTCACCTAATATTTGTTTAATTTTTGTTGACAGTAGTAAAATGGACCACAACATTTCTGACTACAACAATTTACTGCAATCGGTTGAATTTCATGCAAATTGGAATCTTGAAAATTCATCTAAATCATTTAAATCAGTCAAACAATCAATTGCAGAGCACAGAGAAGACAGAGGATCATTCACCATTGAGACTCTTCTATTTGAAAGTTACTTACATGTATCAAAGTTTAAAGGAAATACAATAAATATAGAAGAAGCTAAGAAAAAAAATGAAGAAGCTCTTGAGGAGATATCAAACTTACCTGATGGACCAATCAAAGATGGTTATGAATCGATATACTGGGCATTCAAATGTAAGTTTGCAACCAATCACCAGCAGAAGAAAGAAAGTTATGAGAAACTCAAGGCACTTCTTACACAATATCAAAGTGACAAAAAAACAGAATTTGATGCGAGTGTTTGTACAACCAAAGGGTTTGCACTTTCAATGTTATCATTATCGAGGTGCAAAGAAAGTGAGGATGAGCTGAAACATGCAATTGAAATATGTCCACAAAATGTTGAGTGGATGTTTCTGATTGGACACATAAAATGGCGTAGAAGAACAAAAAATTTAACAAAGTACGAATGTTTTGGATTGAATGATGTTAAATCAATCATGGATGAAGTTTTGAAACTAGATGCTGATCATGCCTATGCAAAGGTGATCTTAGCTGATATATACAGAAGAGAATATGAAACAGAGTCTATAAATGCAGCAACCGAACAAGGTGACAACCATCAACTTGTGTTTAAAAATGAGGAAGATCCTGCTATAGTCAAAATATTGACTCTACTCAAAGAAACACAAGAACATGCTTCCACACCAAGAGTATTGAGTATTGTTGCTCAATGTTATATCCGGATGGGCAGTTGTACATGTAGAAGAATAAAAAACAACTGGAAATGTAGGCAGCCCAAATGTGATTCCAGATACTTCAAAGAAGCTCATAATGTTATAGAACATGCTAAAGAAACATGTGGTGAAGCAGCCTGTATCTATGTTCAAGAGGCAGTTCTTTACCGGGAAAAGAATGCCACAACAGAACAATTGGAATGTCTTGAGAGAGCCATCAGACTCAAACCATCTGATATTGGAGCCAGATTTCAACAAGCAAATGCTCTCCGTTCAATTAGAGAACACAGCGAAATGTGTGACCTGTATGATAATCTACTCCTTGAGTTTGATGACGATCCATTTGAAAAGTTTGACATTAACTACCAGTATGCACATTATTTGATAACAATAAAACTATATGAAGAGGCAACTTTCAGAAAACAAGTTTGTCTAGATATTGCTCTTGAATCATTTGTGAAGAACACTCCTAGGAATGGACCTATCGAATTTATAGAGGAGCACCAAAGTTATGTTGATAAACTAATCAAAACTTTACAGAAATATTTTGATATCGAAATTACAAAGGCAAAAGGTCAAGAAAAAGTTGTACCAAACTTAGAAAATGCAAAGCTTCATGAAAAGGTTTGTAACTTTGAGAATGCTTATAAATATTATAAGGAAGCCTTGAAAGCATTTCATTATGGCCGCTCACCAAATGCAAACCATGACCAAAAAAGAGAACTTCTCCTTAGTTTTGCCAGAGTGAATTTGAAGATTGGAAATCTTGATGTTTGCAGTAACATGTTAGTGATTATCAGAGGTGAGGATAACATGAGCGATCAAGACAATGTCCGTCAACTTACTATGGACTTATTTGTGGCAAAAGGGGAGAAAGCAGCTGGCGATGGCATTAAAGCGATAAGAATGTTTACATGTGCAACGAAAATGGGAAGTTTAGAAGGTGCAAAGCGACTATTAGAAGAAACAAAACAGATGAAAGACCTTGCCTTAAGAAAGCGTGCTTTGACAAGTATTGCTTCTGTTGCCAATGGAAACTGGTGTAAACAAAGTGCAGCTTTTGCCAAGGTACTTTATAGTTTTGCTTTAATAAGCTGACAGGCGATTTGATGTCTTCCTTGTAGATTTCAATAATAAAGGCAATTTGTAATTAAACATTCTTGAAAGTCCTTTCCTTAATATTGTTTACTGAGTCTTGGTTCTATGTTGCGATCCACATACTTTATTTGTGGCAAGTTAAAGCAATCACACTGTATTATTTTGAATAACTTTATTATCATCTTTCATTCCTGTAGATCCAATAATACATTTTGCATCACACATTGCAAAAAACATATTTTAAAATGAAAGTCTTTATAATAAATTTAGGAAAGTCTATCTTTACTTTTGTTCTTACAGCATATATGGTCTTTGTATATTTAACCTTTTTTTCGCAAAATGATCAGCATACATTTTTATTACATTTTTAAAGCTACTTGTAGAAAATCCAGAAGTTGATTTGAATGATGACACCAAAACAGAGAGGTTGTTAGGTGTAACACCTGCTTCACTTGAAGATACCATTCCAGTTACAACTTCAAGTGGTTTTGTAAAAGCATGTAAAGGTAAATAACTTGAATTTATCATATTTTAAATTGTACTTAATAATTAATTTGTATTTTAATGTACGGATAATGTATGGTATTCAAACTAATAATAAGAAGGAATATAATACATTTCAAAATTAAATGCTTCTAAATTTACACTATTTACATTGTAGATGATTTAAATAGCATTTGAATAATGATACCAAAATTGACTCCTTTGTTGCATCTATTAAACAATGATAAATGTACAGTATAAGATTCAGTTTAGTACGGTGATTCTCCTCCTCTGTTGGTAGTTATCTTAATGACTTAACTAATTTAAAATTACTTGCTAAGCAAATGAAATGTTTATATTTAAACTTTTTTTTAAAAGTTGTATACAGTAATTCGTTTTAGTAAGCTTAATAAATATTTTAAATGTCATAATACTGTAGAAACTGCTTTCAGGCTGAATATTCTATGTAGTGATATACTTTTATCATAAAATATAAATACATGGTATTTTATTATTAAATGCATGGTATTTTATTTTACTTTCAGAGTCCAACAAAAATGTTGAACCACCAGTAGTAAGAAACTATTACTATCTTATCTAATATTATTCCTAATATATATTAATATAATCTTAATCAAAAAAGAAAGTATAAAGAAATTAAAAGAGCAATGGAAAATTTAATATCAATGTACTGCTATTTGCAGACAATGTATTGTACAATATTAGTTATGCTTCTTATTTTCCAGCACATAAAGAAAACTGTCTTAATAGAGTTACAAGAAGAAAGCAAACATAGTAAGGGAAAAAGAAAGCAAAAAAGTAAATAATGTTTCTAATATTTAAATATCTAACTAGCAGAATGAATCTTGTGTGTAGTTGAATGCATTAGAACATTTTTATTTTATAATTTAAGTTTATTGCCAGCCATTTGGCTTTCAAATAACTTATTAAGTTATTGTATTGTAGACATTTTATTAAACAAGTATTCCTTTTTTATCTATTTTCAGAGACTTGCAATATTAAAAAATCGGTAGGCACATGCTTTTATTTTTGGTTAAACCATTATCAGCACAAAACATATTCATACAGTATTTTATGTAAAGCAAACTGACAGCCCGGAATAGAATTTTGTGTAAAAAAGAAAAACATACTATATTACTACTGTACATGGAAACACAAAAATGTTTATTTTTTTTTCATTTATGCTCAATAAACATAAAAATAAGGAACACATTATACGGATATTTATAGGACTTAGAAGATGAATCATTGCACCAGGAAATTACCAGATTGTCAGAGGCCTCTACAACCACAATAGATGATGACTGCACCCATTTTGGATTAATGGTTGCTGCAAAACTAAGAGCTCTCCCTAAACAGAAAAGAAATCTTGTACAAATACAACTCTTGCAGATTTTTGTGGATGTTGATAAGGAAAAGTAAATGAAGTCATAGTACTGTAGGTTCTACATAGTTTGTCCTCTTTAATATGCTGTGAATAGTTTTTGTAAATAACTACAGTAGTGGGTTGGAACTTTAAAATTAATTTGTCCTTTAAATATTTTGTAAATAAACTATAGTAATAGGATCTTAATTATTCAAGAATTTTTTTGTTTTTCTATTAATATTACATTGCTTGGTTTTAATGGTGGTGTTTTTAATAAGGTTAACTCTTACACAGGTTTTTGTGGATGTAGATAATGAAATGTAAACAAAGTCATAGTACTGTAGGTTCTAAATAGTTTGTCCTCTTTAATGTGCTGTGAATAGTTTTTGTAAATAACTACAGTAGTGGGTTGGAACATTAAAATTAATTTGTCCTTTAAATATTTTGTAAATAAACTATAGTAATAGGATCTTAATTATTCAAGAATTTTTTTGTTTTTCTATTAATATTACATTGCTTGGTTTTAATGGTGGTGTTTTTAATAAGGTTAACTCTTACACAGGTTTTTGTGGATGTAGATAATGAAATGTAAACAAAGTCATAGTACTGTAGGTTCTAAATAGTTTGTCCTCTTTAATATGCTGTGAATAGTTTTTGTAAATAACTACAGTAGTGGGTTGGAACTTTAAAATTAATTTGTCCTTTAAATATTTTGTAAATAAACTATAGTAATAGGATCTTAATTATTCAAGAATTTTTTTGTTTTTCTATTAATATTACATTGCTTGGTTTTAATGGTGGTGTTTTTAATAAGGTTAACTCTTACACAGGTTTTTGTGGATGTTGATAATGAAATGTAAACAAAGTCATAGCAGGTTCTAAATACAGTAGTTTGTTCTCTTTAATATGATGTGATTGTAAATAACTACAGTAGTGGGTTTGATTTGTCAATATTATTTGTAAATAAACTATTAATAGGATCTTTAATGTTCAAAAAATTCTTTGTTTTGCTATTAATATTACATTGCTTGGTTTTAATGGTGGTATTACTCTTATAATAGTTTATGTAAATAACTACAGTAGTGGATTGATTTGTCTATAACTTTAAAATTAATTTGTCAGTTAAATATAAGTGTACTATTAGTGAAGATGTAAATTGTTACAAATAATGTTCCCTCATTTTATGGATATTGGAAGAATTCCATTCATAGTTTTGAAAACAAAATTCATGAAACTTGACAGTTGTAAATTTGTTTAATTAACACCATAGCCAATGCACTTCCACAATTGAAAATAACAATTTTTAGTTAAAGAACACCCTAGAAATAGTGATTAAAAGTCAAATGTGTGTGTACCAATTTACATGGGGGTCGCAACATCCCAAAACATTGCAACTGGGAAAGATGAACACCAAAGTAAAAATTACAATTTCATGTGTATAATAAAGAATAATAAATGTACTAATAGTAACAAAGGAAGTTTTGAATTTTTGTTTCTGTTTTTATTTACTCAGTCGACCCAGGTACCTAAATTATTTTATACATAAAAAAGGGAATTTCCAGATAAATTGCACAGTTTAGGTGATCAAGAACAACAGATGAGAAAAGAGTTTTAGAGAAAAAGTGTCCTGCTGTAGTAAAAATAATGACTACTCAAAGAAGCACAAGAACATGCTTACACACCAAGAGTATTGAGTATTGTTGCTCAATGATATATCCAGATGGGTGATTGTACATGTAGAATAAAAAAGAACTAGAAATGTAGTCAGCCTAAATGTGATTTTACATACTTTAAATTATAGACTTGTTTCACTAAATCCATGAACTTTAAAATAATTTTATCAAAGAAAAAAAAGACCATTATTAAAATGTTTGGAGAATCCTAGGTGTTTGGCCTTTGTATGCCTACATTAGGGCACTAGGCTTTTTCACTGATAATGTGACTAAACAAAATTGTACAACTTTTCTTACTAATAATTATTTTACATGTGTATTTTAAGAACTTTCTTTTATATTTTAACTCTACCGCGTACAGAAATATAGGAGATCCGCTTTGTTTAAAATCTATCCCATGTCATACATGATAATGGTTTGTCGCATATTCCCTCTCTATTCAAGCTATTTCTACCAATAGAGGTTTGCTTCTTGTGGTGCTTTTTTTTTCTCTCTTGTTTCTTTTTTATTTACCAGCCAGTTCTTATAGCGAAATTAATTTTATCTATTGTTGTTAATGTCTTTTGTACTGTACTGCTATTTTGAGAAGAAAGGAATATAGATTTATGTCAACCATGTAAGACATATGATTGGATGATCAAGACATGGTCTGACAGAACACCAAAGAAAATTAAAATGAATACCGTGTAAACTGTCACACATGCTCATAATGCGGGGAATTTCCAGATCATTCGCAAATTACAAATGAGTATGAACTGACGACAGTTGTTGGTAAAGAGAGATTGACATTTTATCTGAGGTAAGTTATTATTGTAAATTACCATACATTATGCCTTTGTTCACTTATCTTATAGTAATTGTGAAGTACAGTAAAATTCAATTAGAAAAGGTGTACTATAATAGACCAATTGAGATAAATTGTAATTTTTTTTCTTCTTACAGTACTTGTATTTAACATTGGGAATGGAAAAACAAATATTTGAGTCACAACCCCAGCTTTTCCCTTGAAATTCACAATGTGAAAAAGCATAATTTCTTTAAAGAAAATTAGCTAACATGTGTAAATTCTTGCTTTGAAATGATTGTTCAAATTTTAGAATGTTCAGGTGTTTACAATAGTACTCACAACATATTTTCTCTATAAATTATTTAAGGCAGGACACTTCAAAACATAATATATTTCATCGCCTATATCTTTAGAGTTACAAAGTGTGTACATGCGGGAAACGACACTTTGACTCTTGAGTTGATATATGATTTCCACAACAAACCCTATATAGGTTAATTTATTTTAGATGTTTTGTTCAAATGAATTAAGTATTCTTCAAAATCAATATTTTCCTTCAATAATCTATAATTTAAACACAATGAATTACTGTTTACTGTATTGTGTCTAATAAATGTCCCCACTCTAATTTGTTTTCAACTCATAAAATATTCTCACCATCCAACTCACATAAACAATAGACCCAGAATAAAAATAGTTTTTGACAATTTTGGTTAATTCTATCAAAAGGGAACTTTTCTATAAATCTTGAGAGCTTGAATTATTTATAATATTATTACAAAATACAAATAGCATTGTAAAACTTCTTGTATTGCTATTTGTATGTATTTTAAAAACTAATTTCCTTTTACATACTTGTTCAATCCTATTGCATACAGAAACATAGGAGATCTACTTTGTTTATAATTACAATCTATTTCAGTGACATTGTGGTTTGCCATTCATCTATTAATTAAACCATTTCTACCAATAGAGAGTTTGATCCTCCCGATTTGTTGTTTTTTCCAGGATTTCTTTTACCAGTAAGTTCATGTACCTACATTTTTTTATTCATCGTTTTTCATTTATGTCTTTTGTAATGCTAAGAAGAAAGAAATATGTTTTATGACAACAGTATGTAAATATATCTGATTGGACAGTTAGGACAATTTCTGACAGAACACCAAAGAAGAAATGTAGAATCATAATTAATTTTATTATTACAGTAAATTATAATCTTCCTAAGTATATGTAATAAAAGTAATAAAACAAATACAATAATTAATGTTTGTGTTGACAGGAACATGGAACCAAACATTTCTGAGTACAACAATTTACTGCAATCAGTTGAATTTCATGCAAATTGGAATCTTGAAAATTCATCTAAATCATTTAAATCAGTCAAACAATCAATTGCAGAGTACAGAGAAGACAGAGGATCATTTACCATTGAGACTCTTCTATTTGAAAGTTACTTATATATATCAAAGTTTAAAGACAATACAAAGAATATAGAAGAAGCTAAGAAAAAGAATGAAGAGGCTTTTCAGGAGATATCAAGCTTACCTGATGGATCCATCAAAGATGGTTATGAATCGATATACTGGGCATTAAAATGTAAGTTTGCAACCAACCTCAAACAGAAGAAAGAGAGTTACGAGAAACTTAAGGCACTTCTTACACAATATCAAAGTGACAAAAAAACAGAATTTCATGCAAGTATTTGTACAACCAAAGGGTTTGCACTTTCAATGTTATCATCATCAAGGTGCAAAGAAAGTGAGGATGAGCTGAAACATGCAACTGAAATATGTCCACAAAATGTTGAGTGGATGTTTCTGCTTGGGCACATAAAATGGCGAAGATACACAAAAAATTTAGCAAAGTATGAAGATTTTGGATTGAGTGATGTTAAATCAATCATGGATGAAGTTTTGAAACTAGACACCAATCATGCCTATGCAAAGGTGATCTTAGCCGACATATACAGAAGAGAATATGATTATAAAACAGAGCCTATAAGAAATGCAGCAACCAACCAAGATGTCAACCACCAACTTGTGTTTAAAAATGAGCATGATCCTGCTGTAGTCGAAATAATGACTCTACTCAAAGAAGCACAAGAACATGCTTACACACCAAGAGTATTGAGTATTGTTGCTCAATGTTATATCCGGATGGGTGATTGTACATGTAGAAGAATAAAAAACAACTGGGAATGTAGTCAGCCTAAATGTGACTCCAGATACTTTAAGGAAGCTCATAATGTTATAGAACATGCTAAAGAAACTTATGGTGAAGCAGCCTGTATCTATGTTAAAGAGGCAGTTCTTTACCGAGAAAAGAATGAAACAAGAAAACAATTAGAATGTCTTGAGAGTGCCATCAGACTCAAACCATCTGACATTGGAGCCAGATTACAAAAAGCAAATGCCCTCCGTTCCTTTGTAAATCACAGTGAAATGTGTGATATGTATGATAATTTACTCCTTGAGTTTGATGACGATCCATTTGAAAAGTTTGACATTAACTACCAGTATGCACATTATTTGATATCAACAAAACTATATGAAGAGGCAACTTTCAGAAAACAAGTTTGTCTAGATATTGCTCTTGAATCATTTGTGAAGAACACTTCTAGGAATGGACCTATCGAATTTATTGAGGAGTACCAAAGCTATGTTGATAAAATAATCAAATATTTACAGAAATATTTTAATATTGGAATTGCAAAAGCAAAAGGTTGCGGAAAAGCTGTACCAAACTTAGAAAATGCAAAGTTACATGAAAAGATAGGTGACTTTTCAACTGCTTATACACATTTTAAGGAAGCCTTAAGAGCATTTCATTATGGCCGTTCACCAAATGCAAACCATGACCAAAAAAGAGAACTTCTCCTTAGTTTTGCCAGAGTGAATTTGAAGATTGGAAATCTTGATGTTTGCAGTAACATGTTAGCGATTATCAGAGGTGAGGATAACATGAGAGATCAAGACAATGTCCGTCAACTTTCTATGGACTTATTTGTAGCAAAAGGCGAGAAAGCAGCTGGCGATGGCATTAAAGCGATAAGAATGTTTACATGTGCAACGAAAATGGGAAGTTTAGAAGGTGCAAAGCGACTATTACAAGAAACAAAACAGATGAAAGACCTTGCCTTAAGAAAGCATGCTTTGACAAGTATTGCTTCTGTTGCCCATGGAAACTGGTGTAAACAAAGTGCAGCTTTTGCCAAGGTACTTTATAGTTTTGCTTTAATAAGCTGACAGGCGATTTGACGTCTTCCTTGTAGATTTCAATAATAAAGGCAATTTGTAATTAAACATTCAACCAAAAAAAGTCCTTTCCTTAATATTGCTTAATGAGTCTTAGTTCTATGTTGCGATCCACATACTTTATTTGTGGCAAGTTAAAGCAATCACAATGTATTATTTTGAATAACTTTACTATCATCTCTCATTCCTGTAGATCCAATATCACATTTTGCATCACACATTGCAAAAAACATATTTTACAATGAAAGTCTTTATAATAAATTTAGGAAAGTCTATCTTTACTTTTGTTCTTACACCATATGGTCTTTGTACATTTAACATTTTTTCGCAAAATGATACAGCATACATTTTAATTACATTTTTAAAGCTGCTTGTAGAAAATCCAGAAGTTGATTTGAATGATGACACCAAAACAGAGATGTTGTTAGGTGTAACACGTTCTTCACTTGAAGATACCATTCCAGTTACAACTTCAAGTGGTTTTGTAAAAGCATGTAAAGGTAAATAACTTGAATTTATAATATTTTAAATTGTACTTAATAATTAACTTGTATTTTAATGTACGGATAATGTATGGTATTCAAACTAATAAGAAAGAATGTAATACATTTCAAAATTAAATGCGTCTAAATTTACACTATTTACATTGTAGATGATTTGAATAGCATTTTAAAATAATGATTCCAAAATTCACTCCTTTGTTGCATTTACTGTGTTAAACAATGATAAATGTATAAGCTTCAGTTAAAATGTAGTAATGTAGGTAGATTGTAGATATCTTAATGACTTAACTAATTTAAAATTGCTTGATTATTTTTTAAAATTTGTATACATTAATTCATTTTAGTAAGCTTAAATAAATCTTTTAAATTTAATAATACTGTAGAAATATCATACCTGTTTTCAGGCTGATTATTTTTTGTAGTGAAATTATCATAACATATAAATATGTATGAATAAATACTTGGTATTTCATTTCATTTTCAGAGTCAAACAAAAATGTTGAACCACCAGTAGTAAGAAACTATTATTATCTTATTTAATATTATTCCTAATATATATTATAATCTTAATCAAAAAAGAAAGTATAAAGAAATTAAAAGAGCAATGGAAAATTTAATATCAATGTACTTGATATAGCATTCTGCTATTTGCAGACAATGTATTGTACAATATTAGTTATGCTTCTTATTTTCCAGCACATAAAGAAAACTGTCTTAAGAGATTTACAAGAAGAAAGCAAACATAGTAAGGGAAAAGAAAAGCAAAAAAGTAAATAATGTTTCTAATATTTAAATATCTAACTAGCAGAATGAATCTTGTGCGTAGTTGAATGCATTAGAAAATTTTTATTTTATAATTTAAGTTTATTGCCAGCCATTTGGCTTTCAAATAACTTGGTGAAACTAAAATGTTGCCCAGTTATTTTATTGCAGACATTTTACTAAACAAGTATTTCTTTTTTATCTGTTTTCAGAGACTTGCAATATTAAAAAATCGGTAGGCATATGCTTTTATTTTTGGTTAAACCATTATCAGCACAAAACCTATTCATTCAGTATATTATGTAAAGCAAACTGACAGCCAATATAATAGAATTTGAAAATTCCAACGCGTTTGTGTAAAGAAGATAGTAGAAGTACTACATTGAAACAAAAGAATGTGTATAATTATACAGTGATGTTAAATTTAATCAGAATTGTACTGTATTTTTGTTCATTCATATTCCATTCAATTTCACTCAGTCATTTTCATATTTTTTTTCATTTATGTCCAATAAATATAAAAAACAAAGAGCACAAGATATTTATCTTTATAGGATTTAGAAGATAAGTCATTGCATCAGGAAATTCCCAGCTTGTCAGAGGCCTCTACAACCACAATAGACGATGACTGCACCCATTTTGGATTTATGGTTGCTGCAAAACTAAGAGCTGTCCCTAAACAGAAAAGAAATCTTGTACAAATACAACTCTTACAGGTTTTTGTGGATGTTGATAATGAAAAGTAAATGAAGTCATAGTACTGTAGTAATACTGAAATAGTTTTTGTAAATAACTACAGCAGTGGGTTTGATTTGTCTGTAACTTTAAAATTAAATTGTCATTAATTAAATATAAATTGTATGACTATTAATAGGATCTTAATTGTTATTTAAGAAATATTTTGTTTTGCTATTAATATATACAATAATATACTCTTATAATTAAAAAATAGTTACACAAATACAACTCTTACACAGGATTTGGATGTTATAAAAGGTAAATGGGTTAGGGTTAGGGTTACATTTAGTAAGCAGGTTCTACATAGTTTGTCCTCTTTAATATGCTGTTAATAGTTTTTGTAAATAACTACAGTAGTGGGTTTGAGTTGTCTATAAATTAAGTTGTCATTTAAATATAAATGGACTATTAATAGGAACTTTACTATTCAAGAAATTCTTTGTTTTGCTATTAAAATCAATATTACATTGCTTGGTTTTAATGGTAATGTTTTTAATAAGGTTAAAGATATACTCTTATAATAAAGAAATAGTTACACATTAAATTAAACTGATAAATAAGAATATATCTGAACAGTAATAATATAATGTATATATCTACTATTAGTGAAGATGTAAATTGTTACGAATGATGTTCCCTCATTTTATGGATATTGGAGGAATTCCATTCATAGTTTTAAAAACTGAGTTCATGACACTTGACAGTTGTAAATTTGTTTTGTAATTAAAACCATAGCCAAGGTACTTCCACAATCCAAAATAACAAGCTTTGTTAAAGAAGACCCTATAAATAGTGATCAAAAGTCGTAACATCCAAAAACCTTGCAAGTGGAATAGATGAATACCAAAGTAAAGATTACAATTTTGTATAATATAATAAAGAATAACAAATGTACTAATAGTAATGAAGAAAGTTTCTGTTTCTGTTTTTGTTTACTCATCAGTCGACCAAGGTACCTAAATTCTTTTTATCTATTATTGTGTAAATTTCAAAGATATGATAGAATGTAGTTTTAGAATAATGAACTTGATTGGATTATGAGACCTAGATCATAGTCCAACAACACACCCTAGATAATACATGAATACATCAGGACGGGGAATTTCCAAATCAATCGCACAGTGTAGGTGATGAAAAACAGATGAGAAAAAAGTTTTAGAGAAAAAGTATCTATAATCTACGATTGACAAATCTAGAGTAAGTCTTTTTTTATCATCTTTTAAAAAAATATTAATTCAGGCACTTTTATTTAATCTTTTGATTCATTTTGCTATTTTATAATAGATACAATACATTAAAATATGAAAACAAATTGTAAAAGATCACTCTCAGACTCTTCCAAACATGAAGCAGGAGCATTGTAACTTATTACTTTGAACATTTATCATAATAAGCACAGCTGTATAATATCTAATACAAACTGTCTGTCTAACATATTTGACCTATGTGCCTCGATACTACCATTATCATTAATTGACTTCCTACTTCAAGACCCATTTACTACAATTTGTGACGTTTTGTAAAAATACGTATATATATTACTTTAAAAACATTAAACCAGGACATTCCTTGTCTTAAAATGTACGTTTTATGGTAAATTATGATAAAAAAAGAGAAACAATGCACTACCTAAGTAGCTTGCGGTAAATGTCCTCTCCGTTACCTCTAAGGTATTTTTGCTGAAAAGTTAGGAGTCTTGCATTTGTTTTGGCCTCATGATCGATCGAAAAGTGGATGAATTACAGAAGTAAAACAAAACTAGAATTTAATTCGTCACTTTGACGAATTATAGGCGATATTTGTAATGTATTTTATGTACTGTATTGTTTTGTTGAATTAAATCTGATCTGATAATACAGTAAACTATTTAAAGTGCAATAACAAATTATTAAGGAACACCAAAAAGTATTCGGGATGACAATAAAATACGAATTTGCTGAGAAGAGATTTCTAAGGTACGTACCTTTTGCTTCTAGCAGATCTGAGCAGCATGCAATTCAACAACTGTTATCGCGATGAGGGCGTGATCAGGTTTCATTCTCCATCCATGTGTGAGACAAGTAGTGTCACCATAGAGTTACTATAGTCGCATTTCTACCTCTCTGTGTAAAATGTACGGGCGCGAATGCTAACACGATGGTGCGCGTGAACATAAATACGTTATATGTTAGCCCATGATATGAAATTGATGGGAGTGAGTTTAGTTGATATGGGTTGTGTTATTATATGGAGATATGATTGAAATCGTATAATGGGATTTTAAAATATATAAAATCGTGTTGTTTATTTAAATAACAATATCATGACGTCCACAATGGTTTGTAGCTGAATGACGCACTTCTGTTGTAAAGATAACCGTACGTTATGGGTCTGAACAACTCATTTTTTTCTCTGCGGTTTGTAATGTGACCTTGCTAGTAACGTTGTACGCTAAATAGGGTCTAACGCCATGGGTCTAAACATAGCCTAAAAAACGTAGGGAATGGGACTTTAAGATATGGAATAAAATATTTCAGTATTTCAATTATTATTTATCTCTCATAGTCAGAGTACACAGTATGACAATTTACTATGATTAATATCATGCAAATTGGAAACTTGAACATTCATCTAAATCATTTAAATCAGTCAAACAATTATAAAAATAATATTTAACAATTATTTCATATATAATTGAGTTACAATGTATTATCTGTGTCTACACAATTCATTGTTAGAAATGAATCAAATGTTTCATAATTACCATACAAACTACTAAGCAGAACCAGCAATAAAATAAATGTTTATTTGTTTGAGTAAAAGACATATAGTGAAATATGTTTATTAACAATTAAAACAAAAATTAAGGTTTATTATTGAATTTTGGATTTTTCCAGTCATGTCACCTAATATTTGTTTAATTTTTGTTGACAGTAATAAAATGGAACACAACATTTCTTACTACGACAATTTACTGCAATCGGTTGAATTTCATGCAAATTGGAATCTTGAAAATACATCTAAATCTTTTAAATCAGTCAAACAATCAATTGCAGAGCACAGAGAAGACAGAGGATCATTCACCACTGAGACTCTTCTATTTGAAAGTTACTTACATGTATCAAAGTTTAAAGGAAATACAAAGAATATAGAAGAAGCTAAGAAAAAGAATGAAGAAGCTCTCGAGGAGATATCAAGCTTACCTGATGGACCAATCAAAGATGGTTATAAATCGATATACTGGGCATTAAAATGTAAGTTTGCAACCAATCTCAAGCAGAAGAAAGAAAGTTATGAGAAACTTGAGGCACTTCTTACAGCATACAAGGGTGACAACAAAACAGAATTTGATGCGAGTGTTTGTACAACTAAAGGGTTTGCACTTTCAATGTTATCAACATCAAGGTGCAAAGAAAGTGAAGATGAGCTGAAACATGCAACTGAAATATGTCCACAAAATGTTGAGTGGATGTTTCTGCTTGGGCATATAAAATGGCGAAGATTCACAAAAAATTTAGCAAAGTATCAATGTTTTGGATTGAGTGATGTTAAATCAATCATGAATAAAGTTTTGAAACTAGACGCTGATCATGCCTATGCAAAGGTGATCTTAGCTGACATATACAGAAGAGAATATGAAACAGAGTCTACAAGAAATGCATCAACCAACCAAGATGACGACCACCAACTTGTGTTTAAAGAGGAAGATCCTGCTGTATTCAAAATAATGACTCTACTCAAAGAAGCACAAGAACATGCTTCCACACCAAGAGTATTGAGTATTGTTGCTCAATGTTATATCCGGATGGGCAGTTGTACATGTAGAAGAATAAAAAACAACTGGAAATGTAGACAGCCTAAATGTGATTCCAGATACTTTAAAGAAGCTCATAATGTTATAGAACATGCTAAAGAAACATGTGGTGAAGCAGCCTGTATCTATGTTCAAGAGGCAGTTCTTTATCGGGAAAAGAAAGCCACAAGAGAACAATTGGAATGTCTTGATAGAGCCATCACACTCAAACCATCGGACTTTGGAGCCAGAATACAACAAGCTGTTACCTTTGGTTCTTTTAGGGAACACAAGGAAATGTGTGACTTGTATGATAATCTACTCCTTGAATTTGACGACGATCCATTTGAAAACTTTGACATCAACCAGCAGTATGCACATTATTTGATATCAAAACGACTTTATGATGAGGCACTTACCAGAAAACAAGTTTGTTTAGATATTGCTCTTGAATCATTTGTGAAGAACACTTCTGGGAATGGACCAATTGAATTCATAGATGAGTACCAAAATTATGTTGATAAAATAATCAAAACTTTAAAGAAATATTTTGATATCGAAATTAGAAATGCAAAAGGTCAAGAAAAAGTTGTACTAAACTTAGAAAATGCAAAGCTTCATGAAAAGATAGGTGACTTTTCAACTGCTTATACATATTTTAAGGAAGCCTTGATAGCATTTCATTATGGCCGCTCACCAAATGCAAACCATGACCAAAAAAGAGAACTTCTCCTTAGTTTTGCCAGAGTAAATTTGAAGATTGGAAATCTTGATGTTTGCAGTAACATGTTAGCAATTATCAGAGGTGAGAATAACATGAGTGATCAAGATAATGTCCGTCAACTTACTATGGACTTATTTGTAGCAAAAGGCAAGAAAGCAGCTGGCGATGCCATTAAAGCGATAAGAATGTTTACATGTGCAACGAAAATGGGAAGTTTAGAAGGTGCAAAGCGACTATTACAAGAAACAAAACAGATGAAAGACCTTGCCTTAATAAAGCATGCTTTGACAAGTATTGCTTCTGTTGCCCATGGAAACTGGTGTAAACAAAGTGCAGCTTTTGCCAAGGTACTTATAGTTTTTTTTTAGTATAGTCCAAAAAAGTCCTTTCCTTAATATTGTTTAATGAGTCTTGGTTCTAAGTTGCGATCCACATACTTTATTTGTGGCAAGTTAAAGCAATCATACTGTATTATTTTGAATAACTTTATTATCATCTTTCATTCCTGTAGATCCAATATCACATTTTGCATTACACATTGCAAAAAACATTTTTACAATGAAAGTCTTTATAATAAATTTAGGAAAGTCTATCTTTACTTTTGTTCTTACACCATATATGGTCTTTATACACTTAACCTTTTTTCGCAAAATGATCAGCATACATTTTAATTACATTTTTAAAGCTACTTGTAGAAAATCCAGAAGTTGATTTGAATGATGACACCAAAACAGAGAGATTTTTAGGTGTAACACATGCTTCACTTGAAGATACCATTCCAGTTACAACTTCAAGTGGTTTTGTAAAAGCATGTCAAGGTAAATAACTTGAATTTATCATATTTTAAATTGTACTTAATAATTAACTTGTATTTTAATGTACGGATAATGTATGGTATTCAAACTAATAATAAGAAGGAATATAATACATTTCAAAATTAAATGCGTCTAAATTTACACTATTTACATTGTAGATGATTTGAATAGCATTTAAAATAATGATTCCAAAATTCACTCCTTTGTTGCATTTACTGTGTTAAACAATGATAAATGTATAAGCTTCAGTTAAAATGTAGTAATGTAGGTAGATTGTAGATATCTTAATGACTTAACTAATTTAAAATTGCTTGATTATTTTTTAAAATTTGTATACATTAATTCATTTTAGTAAGCTTAAATAAATCTTTTAAATTTAATAATACTGTAGAAATATCACACCTGTTTTCAGGCTGATTATTTTTTGTAGTGAAATTATCATAACATATAAATATGAATGAATAAATACTTGGTATTTCATTTCAATTTCAGAGTCAAACAAAAATGTTGAACAACCAGTAGTAAGGAACTATTATTATCTTATCTAATATTATTCCTAATATATATTATAATTTTAATCAAAAAAGAAAGTATAAAGAAATTAAAAGAGCAATGGAAAATTTAACATCAATGTACTTGATATAGCATTCTGCTATTTGCAGAAAATGTACTGTACGATATAAGTTATGTTTATTATTTTCCAGCATGTAAAGAAAACTGTCTCAATAGAGTTACAAGAAGAAAGCAAACAAAGTAAGGGAAAAGTGTAAATAGCATGAACAAAACCAAAACAATATTGCCCATGTGATAAATGTAATAAAGTAAAGTTTTAACAACTTGCAGAATGAATCTTGTGTGTAGTTGAATACATTAGAAAATTGTTTCCTTGTTTTTTTTTTAATAATTTAAGTTTAGTGCTAGCCACTTGGCTTTTAAATAACTAAACCTGGACATTGGTGAAACTAAAATGTTGCCCAGTAATTCTATTGTATACATTTTACTAAACAAGTATTCCTTTTTTATCTATTTTCAGAGACTTGCAATGTGCAAAAATCGGTAGGCATATGCTTTTATTTTGGTTAAAGCATTATCAGCACAAAACCTATTCATAAAGTATATTATGTAAAGCAAACTGACAGCCCGGAATAGAATTTTGTGTAAAAAAGAAAAACATACTACTGTACATTGAAACACAAAAATGTTTCATTTTTTTTCATTTATGTTCAATAAACATAAAAATAAGGAACACATTATACTGATATTTATAGGACTTAGAAGATGAATCATTGCACCAGGAAATTCCCAGATTGTCAGAGGCCTCTACAACCACAATAGATGATGACTGCACCCATTTTGGATTAATGGTTGCTGCAAAACTAAGAGCTCTCCCTAAACAGAGAAGAAATCTTGTACAAATACAACTCTTACAGGTTTTTGTGGATGTTGATAATGAAAAGTAAATGAAGTCATAGTACTGTAGGTTCTAAATAGTTTGTCCTCTTTAATATGCTGTGAATAGTTTTTGTAAAGAACTACAGTAGTGGGTTGGAACTTTAAAATTAATTTGTCCTTTAAATATTTTGTAAATAAACTATAGTAATAGGATCTTAATTATTCAAGAAATTTTTTGTTTTTCTATTAATATTACATTGCTTGGTTTTAATGGTGGTGTTTTTAATAAGGTTAACTCTTACACAGGTTTTTGTGGATGTTGATAATGAAATGTAAACAAAGTCATAGCAGGTTCTAAATACAGTAGTTTGTTTGATTTGTCAATATTAATTGTAAATAAACTATTAATAGGATCTTTAATGTTAAAGAAATTCTTTGTTTTGCTATTAATATTACATTGCTTGGTTTTAATGGTGGTGTTACTCTTATAATAGTTTATGTAAATAACTACAGTAGTGGATTGATTTGTCTATAACTTTAAAATTAATTTGTCAGTTAAATATAAGTGTACTATTAGTGAAGATGTAAATTGTTACAAATAATGTTCCCTCATTTTATGGATATTGGAGGAATTCCATTCATAGTTTTGAAAACAAAATTCATGAAACTTGACATAGCCAATGCACTTCCAAATTGTCGCAACATCCCAAAACATTGCAACTGGGAAAGATGAACACCAAAGTAAAAATTACAATTTCATGTGTATAATAAAGAATAATAAATGTACTATTTACCACTAATAGTAACAAAGGAAGTTTTGAATTTTTATTTCTGTTTTTATTTACTCAGTCGACCCAGGTACCTAAATTATTTTATACATAAAAAAGGGAATTTCCAGATAAATTGCACAGTTTAGGTGAAGAACAACAGATGAGAAAAGAGTTTTAGAGAAAAAGTGTCCTGCTGTAGTCAAAATAATGACTACTCAAAGAAGCACAAGAACATGCTTACACACCAAGAGTATTGAGTATTGTTGCTCAATGATATATCCAGATGGGTGATTGTACATGAAGAATAAAAAAGAACTAGAAATGTAGTCAGCCTAAATGTGATTTTACATACTTTAAATTATAGATTTGTTTCACTAAATCCATGAACTTAGCAAGGAACATTTTCGCCAGTGTAGCGTAGCAAAAAGCTATACAAAACAACCTTATTGCTACACATTTTGAAAATTGTGTAGCAAAAAATACAATACAAAACTATGTTTCTCGACTTAAAAATCAGTTTGATTAGCAATATTGCTAAACAAAATTTTTAAATGAAAATTTTCCCTGTAACTTTCAAATAATTTTTATCAAAGAAAAAAAAGACCATTATTAAAATGTTTGGGGAATCCTACGTGTTTGGCCTTTGTATGCCTACATTAGGGCACTAGGCTTCTTCGCTGATAATGTGACTAAACAAAATTGTACAACTTTTCTTACTAATAATTATTTTACGTGTGTATTTTAAGAACTTTCTTTTATATTTTAACTCTACCGCATACAGAAATATAGGAGATCCGCTTTGTTTAAAATCTATCCCATGTCATACATGATAATGGTTTATCGCATATTCCCTCTTTATTCAAGCTATTTCTACCAAGAGGTTTACTTCTTGCGGTGTTTTTTTGTTCTCTCCCAGTCAGTTCTTATAGCGAAATTAATTTTATCTATTGTTGTTTTAACAACAGGCAATTAATATTGACATTAAAATGTCTTTTGTACTGTACTGCTATTTTGAGAAGAAAGGAATATAGATTTATGTCAACCATGTAAGACATATGATTGGATGATCAAGACATGGTCTGACAGAACACCAAAGAAAATTAAAATGAATACCGTGTAAACTGTCACACATGCTCATAATGCGGGGAATTTCCAGATCATTCGCAAATTACAAATGAGTATGAACTGACGACAGTTGTTGGTAAAGAGAGATTGACATTTTATCTGAGGTAAGTTATTATTGTAAATTACCATACATTATGCCTTTGTTCACTTATCTTATAGTAATTGTGAAGTACAGTAAAATTCAATTAGAAAAGGTGTACTATAATAGACCAATTGAGATAAATTGTAATTTTTTTTTCTTACAGTACTTGTATTTAACATTGGGAATGGAAAAACAAATATTTGAGTCACAACCCCAGCTTTTCCCTTGAAATTCACAATGTGAAAAAACATAATTTCTTTAAAGAAAATTAGCTAACATGTGTAAATTCTTGCTTTGAAATGATTGTTCAAATTTTAGAATGTTCAGGTGTTTACAATAGTACTCACAACATATTTTCTCTATAAATTATTTAAGGCAGGACACTTCAAAACATAATATATTTCATCGCCTATATCTTTAGAGTTACAAAGTGTGTACATGCGAGAAACGACACTTTGACTCTTGTGTTGATATATGATTTCCACAACAAACCCTATATAGGTTAATTTATTTTAGATGTTTTGTTCAAATGAATTAAGTATTCTTCAAAATCAATATTTTCCTTCAATAATCTATAATTTAAACACAATGAATTACTGTTTACTGTATTGTGTCTAATAAATGTCTCCACTCTAATTTGTTTTCAACTCATGAAATATTCTCACCATCCAACTCACATAAACAATCGACCCAGAATAAAAATAGTTTTTGACAATTTTGGTTAATTCTATCAAAAGGGAACTTTTCTATAAATCTTGAGAGCTTGAATTATTTATAATATTAATACAAAATACAAATAGCATTGTAAAACTTCTTGTATTGCTATTTGTATGTATTTTAAAAACTAATTTCCTTTTACATACTTGTTCAATCCATTGCATACAGAAACATAAGAGATCTACTTTGTTTATAATTACAATCTATTTCAGTGACATTGTGGTTTGCCATTCATCTATTAATTAAACCATTTCTACCAATAGAGAGTTTGATCCTCCCGATTTGTTGTTTTTTCCAGGATTTCTTTTACCAGTAAGTTCATGTACCTACATTTTTTTATTCATCGTCCATGTCTTTTGTAATGCTAAGAAGAAAGAAATATGTTTTATGACAAAAGTATGTAAATATATCTGATTGGACAGTTAGGACAACTTCTGACAGAACACCAAAGAAGAAATGTAGAATCATAATTAATTTTATTATTACAGTAAATTATAATCTTCCTAGGTATATGTAATAAAAGTAATAAAACAAATACAATAATTAATGTTTGTGTTGACAGAAACATGGAACCAAACATTTCTGAGTACAACAATTTACTGCAATCAGTTGAATTTCATGCAAATTGGAATCTTGAAAATTCATCTAAATCATTTAAATCAGTCAAACAATCAATTGCAGAGTACAGAGAAGACAGAGGATCATTTACCATTGAGACTCTTCTATTTGAAAGTTACTTATATATATCAAAGTTTAAAGACAATACAAAGAATATAGAAGAAGCTAAGAAAAAGAATGAAGAGGCTTTTCAGGAGATATCAAGCTTACCTGATGGACCAATCAAAGATGGTTATGAATCGATATACTGGGCATTAAAAAGTAAGTTTGCAACCAACCTCAAACAGAAGAAAGAGAGTTACGAGAAACTTGAGGCACTTCTTACACAATATCAAAGTGACAAAAAAACAGAATTTCATGCAAGTATTTGTACAACCAAAGGGTTTGCACTTTCAATGTTATCATCATCAAGGTGCAAAGAAAGTGAGGATGAGCTGAAACATGCAACTGAAATATGTCCACAAAATGTTGAGTGGATGTTTCTGCTTGGGCACATAAAATGGCGAAGATACACAAAAAATTTAGCAAAGTATGAAGATTTTGGATTGAGTGATGTTAAATCAATCATGGATGAAGTTTTGAAACTAGACACCAATCATGCCTATGCAAAGGTGATCTTAGCTGACATATACAGAAGAGAATATGATTATAAAACAGAGCCTATAAGAAATGCAGCAACCAACCAAGATGTCAACCACCAACTTGTGTTTAAAAATGAGCATGATCCTGCTGTAGTCGAAATAATGACTCTACTCAAAGAAGCACAAGAACATGCTTACACACCAAGAGTATTGAGTATTGTTGCTCAATGTTATATCCGGATGGGTGATTGTACATGTAGAAGAATAAAAAACAACTGGGAATGTAGTCAGCCTAAATGTGACTCCAGATACTTTAAAGAAGCTCATAATGTTATAGAACATGCTAAAGAAACTTATGGTGAAGCAGCCTGTATCTATGTTAAAGAGGCAGTTCTTTACCGAGAAAAGAATGAAACAAGAAAACAATTAGAATGTCTTGAGAGTGCCATCAGACTCAAACCATCTGACATTGGAGCCAGATTACAAAAAGCAAATGCCCTCCGTTCATTTATAAATCACAGTGAAATGTGTGACCTGTATGATAATCTACTCCTTGAGTTTGATGATGATCCATTTGAAAAGTTTGACATCAACCAGCAGTATGCACATTATTTGATATCAAAAGAACAATATGAAGATGCAGCTTCAAGAAAACAAGTTTGTTTAGATATTGCTCTTGAATCATTTGTGAAGAACACTCCTAGGAATGGACCTATTGAATTCATAGAGGAGTACCAAAGTTATGTTGATAAGCTAATCAAAACTTTACAGAAATATTTTAATATCGAAATTGCAAAAGCAAAAGGTTGCGGAAAAGCTGTACCAAACTTAGAAAATGCAAAGTTACATGAAAAGATAGGCGACTTTGAGAATGCTTATACATATTATCAGGGAGCCTTGAGAGCATTTCATTATGGCCGTTCACCAAATGCAAACCATGACCAAAAAAGAGAACTTCTCCTTAGTTTTGCCAGAGTGAATTTGAAGATTGGAAATCTTGATGTTTGCAGTAACATATTAGCGATTATCAGAGGTGAGGATAACATGAGAGATCAAGACAATGTCCGTCAACTTACAATGGACTTATTTGTAGCAAAAGGGGAGAAAGCAGCTGGCGATGGCATTAAAGTGATAAGAATGTTTACATGTGCAACGAAAATGGGAAGTTTAGAAGGTGCAAAGCGACTATTACAAGAAACAAAACAGATGAAAGACCTTGCCTTAATAAAGCATGCTTTGACAAGTATTGCTTCTGTTGCCCATGGAAACTGGTGTAAACAAAGTGCAGCTTTTGCCAAGGTACTTTATAGTTTTGCTTTAATAAGCTGACAGGCGATTTGACGTCTTCCTTGTAGATTTCAATAATAAAGGCAATTTGTAATTAAACATTATACATTCAACCAAAAAAAGTCCTTTCCTTAATATTGTTTAATGAGTCTTGGTTCTATGTTGCGATTCACATACTTTATTTGTGGCAAGTTAAAGCAATCACACTGTATTATTTTGAATAACTTTATTATCATCTCTCATTCCTGTAGATCCAATATCACATTTTGCATCACACATTGCAAAAAACATATTTTACAATGAAAGTCTTTATAATAAATTTAGGAAAGTCTATCTTTACTTTTGTTCTTACACCATATGGTCTTTGTACATTTAACATTTTTTCGCAAAATGATCAGCAGACATTTTAATTACATTTTTAAAGCTGCTTGTAGAAAATCCAGAAGTTGATTTGAATTATGACACCAAAACAGAGATGTTGTTAGGTGTAACACGTTCTTCACTTGAAGATACCATTCCAGTTACAACTTCAAGTGGTTTTGTAAAAGCATGTAAAGGTAAATAACTTGAATTTATAATATTTTAAATTGTACTTAATAATTAACTTGTATTTTAATTTACGGATAATGTATGGTATTCAAACTAATAAGAAGGAATATAATACATTTCAAAATTAAATGCGTCTAAATTTACACTATTTACATTGTAGATGATTTGAATAGCATTTTAAAGGCCAGGTGCGGGCAAAAAATTTCTATTGATCATACATTCCAATAATTATCGATCTATAGTTTCCCTTATGTTTCATAATTTTTGGGATTTTATTTGTGTTACATGAGCTTGTTGAAAATAAGCACTTTCTTATCAGTGGGGGGATAGTTCAAATTACACAGTAAAATCTCTATTCTTTTGTACACAAATTTTGTAAATAGAGAGGCATTTTAAAAAGCTATGAAAAATAAACGGTGTGGTAAAAAATGTTATCAGATGACTAAATATAGGTAATATAACTTCAATTTTACATTTCTGGTATTTTTATTCAACTTCAGATTTTTATTTTCACGCTATAGCAAAAATTATCCACCGTATATCCACCATATTTTCACCTTCTAGGGAGTCACCAGACATGTTATTACATTAGGTTAAACTACCTAACTACTGAAAAAATGTCTTCTTGGTTTTTATTGCAGAAATTTGCCAAATTTTGTATTTGGCCATATTAAGGGAAATTCATGTATTTTCGTCTTGATTTCTGTTACAAATATTTGATTTATGTACAATTAACCAGATATTATATTTAAATTCATGCCTGTACCTGAGCTTTAAAATAATGATTCCAAAATTGACTCCTTTATTGCATTTACTGTATTAAAACAATGATAAATGTACAGTATAAGCTTCAGTTAAAATGTAGTAATGTGATTCTCTGTTGTTGGATACCTTAATGAATTAACTAATTTTAAATTGCTTGATTATTTTTTTTAATTTGTATACATTAATTCATTTTAGTAAGCTTAAATAAATCTTTTAAATTTAATAATACTGTAGAAATATCATACCTGTTTTCAGGCTGATTATTTTTTGTAGTGAAATTATCATAACATATAAATATGTATGAATAAATACTTGGTATTTCATTTTACTTTCAGAGTCAAACAAAAATGTTGAACCACCAGTAGTAAGAAACTATTATTATCTTATCTAATATTATTCCTAATATATATTATAATCTTAATCAAAAAAGAAAGTATAAAGAAATTAAAAGGGCAATGGAAAATTTAATATCAATGTACTTGATATAGCATTCTGCTATTTGCAGACAATGTATTGTACAATATTAGTTATGCTTCTTATTTTCCAGCACATAAAGAAAACTGTCTTAAGAGATTTACAAGAAGAAAGCAAACATAGTAAGGGAAAAGAAAAGCAAAAAAGTAAATAATGTTTCTAATATTTAAATATCTAACTAGCAGAATGAATCTTGTGCGTAGTTGAATGCATTAGAAAATTTTTATTTTATAATTTAAGTTTATTGCCAGCCATTTGGCTTTCAAATAACTTGGTGAAACTAAAATGTTGCCCAGTTATTTTATTGCAGACATTTTACTAAACAAGTATTTCTTTTTTATCTGTTTTCAGAGACTTGCAATATTAAAAAATCGGTAGGCATATGCTTTTATTTTTGGTTAAACCATTATCAGCACAAAACCTATTCATTCAGTATATTATGTAAAGCAAACTGACAGCCAATATAATAGAATTTGAAAATTCCAACGCGTTTGTGTAAAGAAGATAGTAGAAGTACTACATTGAAACAAAAGAATGTGTATAATTATACAGTGATGTTAAATTTAATCAGAATTGTACTGTATTTTTGTTCATTCATATTCCATTCAATTTCACTCAGTCATTTTCATATTTTTTTTCATTTATGTCCAATAAATATAAAAAACAAAGAGCACAAGATATTTATCTTTATAGGATTTAGAAGATAAGTCATTGCATCAGGAAATTCCCAGCTTGTCAGAGGCCTCTACAACCACAATAGACGATGACTGCACCCATTTTGGATTTATGGTTGCTGCAAAACTAAGAGCTGTCCCTAAACAGAAAAGAAATCTTGTACAAATACAACTCTTACAGGTTTTTGTGGATGTTGATAATGAAAAGTAAATGAAGTCATAGTACTGTAGTAATACTGAAATAGTTTTTGTAAATAACTACAGCAGTGGGTTTGATTTGTCTGTAACTTTAAAATTAAATTGTCATTTAAATATAAATTGTATGACTATTAATAGGATCTTAATTGTTATTTAAGAAATATTTTGTTTTGCTATTAATATATACAATAATATACTCTTATAATTAAAAAATAGTTACACAAATACAACTCTTACACAGGATGTGGATGTTATAAAAGGTAAATGGGTTAGGGTTAGGGTTACATAATAGTAAGCAGGTTCTACATAGTTTGTCCTCTTTAATATGCTGTTAATAATTTTTGTAAATAACTACAGTAGTGGGTTTGAGTTGTCTATAAATTAAGTTGTCATTTAAATATAAATGGACTATTAATAGGAACTTTACTATTCAAGAAATTCTTTGTTTTGCTATTAAAATCAATATTACATTGCTTGGTTTTAATGGTGATGTTTTTAATAAGGTTAAAGATATACTCTTATAATAAAGAAATAGTTACACATTAAATTAAACTGATAAATAAGAATATATCTGAACAGTAATAATATAATGTATATATCTACTATTAGTGAAGATGTAAATTGTTACGAATAATGTTCCCTCCTTTTATGGATATTGGAGGAATTCCATTCATAGTTTTAAAAACTGAGTTCATGACACTTGACAGTTGTAAATTTGTTTTGTAATTAAAACCATAGCCAAGGTACTTCCACAATCCAAAATAACAAGTTTTGTTAAAGAAGACCCTATAAATAGTGATCAAAAGTCGTAACATCCAAAAACCTTGCAAGTAGAATAGATGAATACCAAAGTAAAGATTACAATTTTGTATAATATAATAAAGAATAACAAATGTACTAATAGTAATGAAGAAAGTTTCTGTTTCTGTTTTTGTTTACTCATCAGTCGACCAAGGTACCTAAATTCTTTTTATCTATTATTGTGTAAATTTCAAAGATATGATAGAGTGTAGTTTTAGATAATGAACTTGATTGGATTATGAGACCTAGATCATAGTCCAACAACACACCCTAGATAATACATGAATACATCAGGACGGGGAATTTCCAAATCAATCGCACAGTGTAGGTGATGAAAAACAGATGAGAAAAAAGTTTTAGAGAAAAAGTATCTATAATCTACGATTGACAAATCTAGAGTAAGTCTTTTTTTATCATCTTTTTAAAAAATATTAATTCAGGCACTTTTATTTAATCTTTTGATTCATTTTGCCATTTTATAATAGATACAATACATTAAAATATGAAATTGTAAAAGATCACTCTCAGACTCTTCCAAACGTGAGGCAGGAACATTGTAACTTATTACTTTGGACATTTATCATATCATTATATAATAAGCACAGCTGTATAATATCTAATACAAACTGTCTGTCTAACACATTTGACCTATGTGCCTCATACTACCATTATCATTGATTGGCTTCCTATTTAAGACCCATTTACTACAATTTGTGACGTTTTGTAAAAATAATGTATATATATTACTTTAAAAACATTAAACCAGGACATTCCTTGTCTTAAAATGTACGTTTTATGGTAAATTATGATAAAAAAAGGGAAAAAATGCACTACCTAAGTAGCTTGCGGTAAATGTCCTCTCCGTTACCTCTAAGGTATTTTTGCTGAAAAGTTAGGATTCTTGCATTTGTTTTGGCCTCATGATCGATCGAAAAGTGGATGAATTACAGAAGTAAAACAAAACTAGAATTTAATTCGTCACTTTGATGAATTATAGGCGATATTTGTAATGTATTTTATGTACTGTATTGTTTTGTTGAATTAAATCTGATCTGATAATACAGTAAACTATTTAAAGTGCAATAACAAATTATTAAGGAACACCAAAAAGTATTCGGGATGACAATAAAATACGAATTTGCTGAGAAGAGATTTCTAAGGTACGTACCTTTTGCTTCTAGCAGATCTGAGCAGCATGCAATTCAACAACTGTTATCGCGATGAGGGCGTGATCAGGTTTCATTCTCCATCCATGTGTGAGACAAGTAGTGTCACCATAGAGTTACTATAGTCGCATTTCTACCTCTCTGTGTAAAATGTACGGGCGCGAATGCTAACACGATGGTGCGCGTGAACATAAATACGTTATATGTTAGCCCATGATATGAAATTGATGGGAGTGAGTTTAGTTGATATGGGTTGTGTTATTATATGGAGATATGATTGAAATCGTATAATGGGATTTTAAAATATATAAAATCGTGTTGTTTATTTAAATAACAATATCATGACGTCCACAATGGTTTGTAGCTGAATGACGCACTTCTGTTGTAAAGATAATCGTACGTTATGGGTCTGAACAACTCATTTTTTTCTCTGCGGTTTGTAATGTGACCTTGCTAGTAACGTTGTACGCTAAATAGGGTCTAACGCCATGGGTCTGAACATAGCCTAAAAAACGTAGGGAATGGGACTTTAAGATATGGAATAAAATATTTCAGTATTTCAATTATTATTTATCTCTCATAGTCAGAGTACACAGTATGACAATTTACTACGATCGGTTGAATATCATGCAAATTGGAATCTTGAACATTCATCTAAATCAGTCAAACAATTATAAAAATAATATTTAACAATTATTTCATATATAATTGAGTTACAATGTATTATCTGTGTCTACACAATTCATTGTTAGAAATGAATCAAATGTTTCATAATTACCATACAAACTACTAAGCAGAACCAGCAATAAAATAAATGTTTATTTGTTTGAGTAAAAGACATATAGTGAAATATGTTTATTAACAATTAAAACAAAAATTAAGGTTTATTATTGAATTTTGGATTTTTCCAGTCATGTCACCTAATATTTGTTTAATTTTTGTTGACAGTAATAAAATGGAACACAACATTTCTTACTACGACAATTTACTGCAATTGGTTGAATTTCATGCAAATTGGAATCTTGAAAATACATCTAAATCTTTTAAATCAGTCAAACAATCAATTGCAGAGCACAGAGAAGACAGAGGATCATTCACCACTGAGACTCTTCTATTTGAAAGTTACTTACATGTATCAAAGTTTAAAGGAAATACAAAGAATATAGAAGAAGCTAAGAAAAAGAATGAAGAAGCTCTCGAGGAGATATCAAGCTTACCTGATGGACCAATCAAAGATGGTTATAAATCGATATACTGGGCATTAAAATGTAAGTTTGCAACCAATCTCAAGCAGAAGAAAGAAAGTTACGAGAAACTTGAGGCACTTCTTACAGCATACAAGGGTGACAACAAAACAGAATTTGATGCGAGTGTTTGTACAACCAAAGGGTTTGCACTTTCAATGTTATCATTATCGAGATGCAAAGAAAGTGAGGATGAGCTAAAACATGCAACTGAAATATCTCCACAAAATGTTGAATGGATGTTTCTGCTTGGACGCCTAAAATGGAGAAGATGCATAAAAAATTTAACAAAGTATGAAAGTTTTGGATTGAGTGATGTTAAATCAATCATGGATGAAGTTTTGAAACTAGATGCTGATCATGCCTATGCGAAGGTGATCTTAGCTGATATATACAGAAGAGAATACATAACAGAGTCTAAAAGAAATGCATCAACCAACCAAGATGATCACCAACTTGTTTTTAAAAATAAGAAAGATCCTGCTGTAGTCAAAATAATGACTCTACTCAAAGAAGCACAAGAACATGCTTCCACACCAAAAATATTGAGTGTTGTTGCTCAATGTTATATCCGAATGGGTTGTTGTAGAAGAATAAAAAAAAAAAGGAAGTGTCAGTCTAAATGTGATTCCAGATACTTTGAAGAAGCTCATAATGTTATAGAACATGCTAAAGAAAAATATGGTGAAGCAGCCTGTATCTATGTTCAAGAGGCAGTTCTTTACCGGGAAAAGAATGCCACAACAGAACAATTGGAATGTCTTGAGAGAGCCATCAGACTCAAACCATCTGACATTGGAGCCAGATTACAACAAGCAAATGCCTTCGGTTTAAACAAAAATCATAACGAAATGTGTGATATGTATGATAATCTACTCCTTGAGTTTGATGATGATCCATTTGAAAAGTTTGAAATCAACCAGCAGTATGCACATTATTTGATATTAAAAAAAGAATATGATGAGGCAGCTTCAAGAAGACAAGTTTGTTTAGATATTGCTCTTGAATCATTTGTGAAGAACACTTCTGGGAATGGACCTATTGAATTTATAGATGAGCACCAAAGCTATGTTGATAAAATAATCAAAACTTTACAGAAATATTTTGATATCGAAATTAAAAAGGCAAAAGGTCGTGAAAAGGTTGTACTAAACTTGAAAAATGCAAAGTTACATGAAAGGATAGGTGACTTTGAGATTGCTTATACATATTATAAGCAAGCCTTACGAACATTTCATTATGGCCGATCACCAAATCCAAACCATGACCGAAAAAGAGAACTACTCTTTAGTTTTGCCAAAGTGAATATGAAGATTGGTAATCTTGATGTTTGCAGTAACATGTTAGCGATTATCAGAGGTGAGGATAACATGAGAAATCAAGACAATGTCCGTCAACTTACAATGGACTTATTTGTAGCAAAAGGCGAGAAAGCAGCTGGCGATGGCATTAAAGCGATAAGAATGTTTACTTGTGCAACGAAAATGGGAAGTTTAGAAGGTGCAAAGCGACTATTACAAGAAACAAAACAGATGAAAGACCTTGCCTTAAGAAAGCGTGCTTTAAAAAGTATTGCATCTGTTGCCAATGGAAACTGGTGTCAACAATTTAATCTGAAAGAGGAGCTAGCAGCAATCTTGCCTTCTTGTGATGATGGATCTTTGATAGGGAACGAATTAAAGACACTAAGAGATTGCCAACTTGAAATGGAATTCAGCATTCTAATGGGTGATGATAATTTAGTGACTAATTTATCCAATGTGCTACAGAAAGGCCGTAATATACTCAACCATGCTATGGAGTTTTTTGGGAAAAAACATTATCCAAAATCTAAAGCTAAATCAGTGGATTTTATTATTGTTCAGAAATCCAAAAAACCTGTTGACCAAACAATCCAAGAGATACTGGCAAAAAGAGAATGGAGAGATTTTAAAAGTAGATTTACACAACTGTTAACATTTCTCGCTTCGGTAAGTAAACATTTGTGATCAGAATTTTTTTGTTCAAATCACATTGTAATTGTTTGAAAGAAATGGCAAGTGTGTGCAAACTAAGACTATGACACTGACAACATGGAGGTGCTGACAGCATGTATGTATAAGCTGTGTGATTATTGAGCTGTTACATCGGGATGGAATACGAAAGGAGAAAGTAGATTAACAGAATGTGATGGTTGTACAGAATGTCTCCATTGTGTTGTTAAATTTATTTTGATTTTGAGACAAAGGCAATTAATAGTCAGTCTCCTCCTACCTCAGCCTGAGTAGGTCAAGTGTTAGCCAGTTATAGGTTATCAAAGTTTAAAAGGACTAATCAAAACCTTAAATAGGGCTTGCAAGGAACCTTTTTTTTAAATGATTACATTAAGAATAAATGTTAATTCAAAGTCTAATATATACAACAACTAAAAATGCATGCTAAAAGGCCTATCCTATCCTTGCATTAACTTCATATTGATCGGCAATTTTTACCGTTGAAAAGTTGCAAAATGTCTTATGAAACTGCACTCCGTCTGGTTGTCAGTTTGAACATTAAATCAATCAAATACAGTCGCTATGATGAACATAACAGAGCGTACTGGGCTTATACGCATGCGTAGTTTAATCCTTTGTATTTAAAGTTACTGTCTCTTTCGTTTACCGTGCCAATGTGAAAGCTCAATAATATGATTTCAAGCACAGTATAACCTATAATTATTTATCCTTTAGTTGATAAAATTTGATTTATTTTTCTAATCATCATTACTAAATGAATACTACTCTACTTAAAACAGTTCATTTTATTTTCTTATAAGATTCAACCTGAAACTAATTCCAAGTTTGAATGGATGAAAGACTTTACTTGTCTCAACAACAATGACAAACATCGACACTCACTACAAAACTCAAGAAAAACCATCTCAGTTGCAAGGGATATGTGTTCTAACATTGAAGAAATAGTGGAAGAAATATACAAGTGGTGCTGGATCACTGATCAGAAACACTAACTCTGGGTTTATGGGCGCAGACTCACGAGAAAAGGGAGGTCATATATAGTGAGGATAATTACTTTTCGATGGCTACACTTTACAGTTAGAAATATGTTGTTATTATTACGCAGGTCTGGTTGTCATGTAGACACACTAGATGTTCCCCTTCTCTCTTAAATAAATTCATCTGGTTCCGAATATTATTACTTTTTTGTTGAATCAAAAAATACATACACAACACGACTGGTGGCGCTACACAGCGTCTCCAAGACTGTACAAACCATTCCAAACAGTAGTTTAAAGAAGCTGACAGCATGTCAACGAAACGTCACTAAGGTATTTATACCAATTATGTATGTATTTTTTGGTTCATCAAAAAAGTAATAATTTTCCAATTCCTTTTCCTCCTTTCCCTTCTCTCATTTTCAAAAGTTCTTAATTAATCAACTGCCAAGACTCCCGTTTTGGCCAGGAGACTCCCGTATTTTAAACTCGCCTTCTGGCCTAACATCGTGCTCCTGATTTTTCACATTTTCTCCCGGATTACTAAATTTGGATGTATGTGTTGTTTTCTGCATTAAAATATAACAAAAAACCTTACACATAAGAAAATTTACGATATTTAAGCCATTAACGATCACTTTTTACTTTTTTCTGAACTGAAATGAGACTCCCCACACTTGCACGTCACACAGAACTCCTTATGTCTCCCTGGTCTCGATAATAAAGGGCGCTGTTGACCTTAACAAAATACCACCTCCCGTTTTTAAAACTTCAGATGTGGTGTGTATCCATTTTTTCAAAATATTGGAGCTGTATTGAAAGAATTGACAACCTACTACTGTACTGTATTACAGCATAGAGATACTTATGATTACAGTAATTAGTTAAATAATCCTTCCATAAATAACAAAGAAAATAGTGTTGATTTACATGAGAGTAATAAATAAAAATTAAAAAGATGAAGGTGGCATTGACTGCCTACAACAGGGTAACATAATAGCTGTAAACATACTTTACTACAGCCTTATTATCATTACTCTCTACTTGGGTGTAGTATTGCCCTAATTAGTGAATAACAAGCAAGTAACTCATTTTAATGATGCTATCTTAATATAAATTGTGCTAATAATAGCATCATCATGAGCAATGACATCATCTTCTTCGGTGATCAATTGAACTCTGTCATCGGGTGATTTATTCTTATTTTAGAGTATCTGTTTTGTTTTATTTTTGTGTTTCTTTCTCTCTCATAAAACTGTGTGCTGGAAATATATACCGGGAATATACTATTAACATGCCGTTAGGGTTTTTTTTTGTTAGAAGCATTAACCAAACCTGCTCAAGAAACCTACTGAACTTAATAAATACCCACAATGTGCGATGGGCATTCCGTTATAAACACATAGTCCTGCATTGCATTTAATTGATAGGGATATAATATGTACGTAGTTTATTTTCAATTACAGTATAACCTCCCAGGATTATATTCTCACATGAAACGAACAGGGAAAACCTCTATAAAGGAGACAAATAATACGTGTTGGATTTTGAAAGTTTCTCTTATTAAGGGTTCTACTGTATATGCATGCTGTGTATAGGTAAATATTCAATTACAATACAGAAATTAAAGTTGCTTGCATCAGTGTATTTTATGAAATCCTCTCTAGAACCTAAAAAACCAAGGACTGAAAGAAGAACTACTGGAAAACCTGTACACACCATTTTATAGTCAACATCATTATTATAATCACATTAATCAAATAATACAACATGCAACATGAACCTTTTCAGTAGATCCTGTAGCCAAGCTAAAAGTATTATGGTAGGAGATTTGAGAAGCATGGGTTCCAGGCCCATCTAGTGTATACCATATTGATTGTATCCTTTTGGCTAGATTCTTTACTCTCAATGCCTCTTCCTTCTTCCAATCTGTTGGTCCTGTTGATCATGGTAGGCACTCACCTTGGCCTCCTTGAGCCAGTAGAGGCCTAATCTCATTTTCATAATACATACATTGGAAGAAGTTTAAGACGAAATGCACCACCAGTCCAACATTTGTGTGCATTTCTCATTAAGAATCTCATTCTACAATTTAAGTAACTTCCTATATTTTATGAACAACATCAAATGCACTTACCGGAAGAAGAAGCAAAGACTCTACAGAATGCCTGATAGCACCGCGTTGAGATTTACAAAAGGAGACGAATTCCCGGCTTGTGGCCACCTTTTGATGCAGAAGACTTAAGATAAGAAAAGATGTGTGTATACAATAAGAAATCACAACAACCAATAAAATAATTAATACAATAGGACTACAATTGTTCAATTAACTTTCTAAAAGCATATAATATAATCATTTTTAAAAATTCGAAAGCATTTACAATACGCAACTTGTTTGTTGAAATGATAACAATTAAATTTAATTAAATTGATGTTTTCAGTTTTTTCCTTTGTTGCATCCTCTCTTTGGAATGAACTCCCACCTTCTATCAAACATTTAACAACTTTTGATTCAGTTAAAATAAATTTAAAAACTCATTAAAAAACATGTTTTATTATTGACAAATATCATATAAATCTGTCATTTTGTTAATTAATGCAGTATCCACCTCAGAGTATGAATGTGTGAACAATAAATCTGAATTAAATTTAGAATTGTAACACTAAACAAGATGATATGAGCCGAGCAAAGTTAGACTCATAATATTAGCCCTGTGCTGACTTTAATAGGTGCAAAAAGGCGCTATTTTAAACAACTACAAGGAGCCAAAAGTCTATAAAGCTCTTAATTTGTGGTTTTACAGTAATAAAATTCTGGATATTTGAATCTCACTTACACATTGGCAATAACTTATACCCTTCTTATGACTTGCCACATGATTTATTAACCAAAAACTGCACATAATACAAATCATTATTTAGCATACAAGTTGGTAATCTGAAGTAAACTTAACCAATTGAACTCGTTAGTGCGACACAATCAAGGAGTATCAATTATTTCATAGGTTGTGTTTTGTACTAAAATCAATTAAACATGTAACTCTTTGGACTCAATTAGAAGAACCGTTCGTTTGGAATACAAAAGTTTACTCATGTAAAATCAACAAAATATTTCATACTTGGGGTGACCCCCGTCAAAATTGTACTGTGATGTCCCATGTGCGGCGCCAAGGTTAGGAACCTGTTGTCGATGAAATACAGTAGGCATAGCCTGTTTTATATGTTTTCCTTTCTTAAGCCACTTTTTAAAGATTTTTTCATAATAATCTATCTACTGATACTTATTATTTTATATAGTTTTTTCTCACATAGGCCTAACACCTCAGAACTATAATTTACGGTTCCTCTTATAAAGTTTGCTACATGGGATAAGGATGACAGTTAAAAAATGCTTAATCCATATTTATGTTTCAACAAAATTTTTGATGTTGCTTTGTTATTGTTATCTTTTTTTCCTGTAGTGTATGTGACAAGAAATTTAGTTTTCTTCTAATACAGGATATCCAATAATGGTCTACAAAATGATTATATAATATGTATTATTATTTTGCCATCATTGATATTAATAAATGTTCTTGAAATGAATTGAAACTTGTCGCTCAGATTCTTATTTTCATGTGATTAATAGGCTTGCGTTTAAGGTGCAAATGAAAAATCCAGTAATGCTGGAACGTTTTTGAAACAGCTGATTTATCGCAAGTTTTGTATCCAGGGGTACAGTATATATTTATTAATTTAACAGATAAATAAATATGTATGAAATGTATGTAAACATACCTCCTAAGCTGCTTATAATTTGTATAATAATCCACATATATTTTCCAAAAATCTTCACCAAAAAGACATCCTGTGTAAACACAAATTGTTAAAAAAGCTTTAAATTCGTATTAAATAAAATAATAATAGTAGTGCATAATTGTTTCACATTTCAGTACAATAGACTAAAAAACACTGCAATGACGAAATAAATAATAATTTGTTCCAGTGTTAGCAACAGAATGGGGACAGCAAGATTAAGAGACATATTTTAAGAACATCTTAATAATATTAGAATGTTATATACTATGCATACATTTATTAAAATAAACATTATTTCAATTAAAAACATACCTAATGTTGTATCCTCTTCTTTCCATTCATCAGTTATTTTCTTTAACTAAAGGTAAAAGAAGAAACTATCACACATGTATGTATTTTCTAAATTGACTGATGATTATGAACCAGAAAAAAAAAGTATAACACTGCCCTCTATAAAAAGCAAACTTTTTGCTGAATAATATAATATATTGAACTTGAATTACCTTAGATAACAGTGTTGAACTAGCATTTAAAACAGATTCTAGCTTTCCAAAGACTATTTGATACTCATCTTCTGTCAAAAATGTTTCATCTCTAAAATATAACATTACTTCAGTTAATACTAAAATGTTTTCTATTGTGGATCAATCAAAGTACTGATCCACGTCTTTTATTTTTCATTCAACAGCATTCACTAACGGCGTACATGTGAACACCTTGGTATTTCAATCCATGGATTACTGCTTGCATAAGCCATGTTATGCTTATGCTGTATGTTTAACACCAATATGTAACAAAATATTTCAACATTTTTTTTTTTTTTTATGTTGAAAAATGATAAATTGATTTTTTATTTATAATAAACTTTATTTTGTTTACTTACTTAATTGGATTTGCATATGTAGTTTGTAAACACTTTAAAAGATCCAAGTAACTTTCTTCAGTATAGGCCAAAGCTTTCAGATGATACAACACCTTATCATCACCTATGTATAATTAACAATCTTTATACAGTTTAGTTCTAATAATGGAGTAATGGAGTTATCAATTCAATGTTGAACTCTTTGTAAAAGGACAAGAAAGTGTCGGCTTATAGGAGGTGACCATCAGAGGTTCACAGTGGCGTAATGCAGAGGCCTGAGGCTCCCTAAGTGCCCCCAACACTGGAGGCCTTGGGCGTTTTTAGTCTTTTTCAGCATATTTAAATTTTTTCATCTGGGCTCCGGAGCTAGCCAGTGAGCGCTCATAGCCGTTAAGCTACTAGAGGTAGACAGCTAGAAAGAAGACCAAACTTTTAGCTTGTGTATGGCAATGATGATGTTTTGTGTTGCTCAATATTCCAGGTATTTGAATTTATTTATTTCATTGTTGGTTTGTCAAAAAGTGTATGTCAGCTTAACGAGAGTATTAAACTTACAAGATGTACCCTATGCACCGATTAGATAGTAACATAGGGGTTTTTGCGAGAGATTTATAAAAAGGGAAGTTTAATAAATATTTAAAAATTAATTCAAATTTCAAAACGAAAAAAATTATACATGAAATGCAATATGGGAAAGTTAAGAAACCCATTATGATATAAAAGTAGGAGATATACAGTAAGACAGAACAAAGGTGTATATTCCTAAGTAATTCCTGAGTAAATACTTTTTGTACCCAATATATAGCACTGTAAAAACATGCATCATTTTTAGTTGGTGAAAATAATTTTAAAAGAACTGATAGTTAACACACATTGCTTCTAGATTTAAAAACAAAATCTTTACCTGTTCCGAAATCATTATCTTTTGGAACCTCTATTAAAATGTCTTTGTCATTGAGTAAAACTGCATCAGCATCCTCATTAACAACTGCTCGACTTGTAGCCAACTTGACGCGAAAATGTGGTAACTTGTGTTGAAATATCACATCAGCTATCAGATCACGAACACGCATTCCATGTTCACCAAAAAGCTGACAAGAAACAAAATCAAAGAGTGTTTAAACATTCCTTCAAAAGTACAGTTAACATGAGGTCAATAGATAAAAAGCTGAAGCACCTCCAACTCAAAATATTATATCAATGTATGTCTCATTTTAGTGGGTACCAGGCAGCCAGGAGGTTCCAAATGGGATGGGGAGAGGCATGTGTGTAAGAATCTATTAGGTGGGGCTGTCAAAAAGGTCCGGGGAAGCCCTTTACACTTTAGGTATTATCATGCCGCAGCCAGAGCCAACATCATAAAAAAAGAAGCTTAAATCTAAGAAATCATTGTACAGATAACAAACAAAAAAAAGAGTTGAGGTTGTACATGATAAAAGACAAATATATATAAAGTCAATGCAAGAAGGTATTCTACTGTATGCATTCTTATTTATATCAAATGAACTGTAGCTGTATACAGCCATACTGTAACAACAGTAACATTTTTCCAACATTTTTATTTTTAAATTATTATTTAAATACAGTGTCAAATTGTTTTTTTTTTACTTTTTGTTTCTTTTTCATACCCAAATGAATAAAGCGAATTTCTGAAAAATGACAAATTACAAAATAATACAACCGCTGTCCATTTTGGTATTATTAGTAATATTATTTCTTCTTATTTATTTTTTTAAAGTTAATGGTACAGTATTATTTATTTCTTTTACTGGCTACGCAAAAAACAACATTTTGGTTTCTCGGTAAAGCCTGTAGCGATTTTTAAAGGATTCTTTTTTTCCAAAAAAGAAGGGCAAAAGTCATCATTATCTAGGCTAGTTACGCCTATTTACCATCCTTTTACTAGTGGTCTTATGTCTCTTGAATAGAGCACTTAATAATAAAAGAAAGTGCAGGCTTGTTTTAAAAGTGGTGAAGAAAGGCTTTCAAACGATGCAAATAGAATGAAACTAAATGTGAAAAGATAGATATTTATTTCACTTTAAAAAGGGTTAAAAGTTAGTCAACCTTTTAAACAGAACAATAACTAAATCAAAGCCGCATTCACATAAACTGAATAACTAGGTGACTATGCTATATAGAATAACAATATCATTTGTATTAAACAGTAAATCCTTATAATAAATAGATGGAATTACAAATATTCCATGATAAATGAATACCACAACTTTGTATAAACTCAATTTCACTAAATTGTAAAACCATTATATTTTTTTCATAATTAAAGAATTATCTGTGATTTGTATGTACCTTTGCGATTAAAGGACAATTTTTTAATAATTAATCATAAATTAATCAAAAGAACAGAACAATGATTAATTTTAAAATGTCGAGTGGCATAAAAAAAAAATTTTCTTGTTTATCATACTACTATTAGGGTATGTTCAGACTCATGGTGTTAAGGTGGCGTTATGTAAGCGGCGTACATATTTTTGTGTCTGAACCAGGCCGCGGATTAGCGTTAGGCAGCTGTTGCACCCTGCAGGGTTAATAACCTTAGCAGGAGAGGGTAGATTTAATAACGCTAATCCATTGATGCATCAGTGATTTTAACCTTAACCAATGAAAATAAACGACCACGGTTAGCAGGCCAACAGCATACTTGTACAGCGAGATAGCTAAACATCAAACTATCAAATTTTCAATATTAAAGAACAGTAGGCCTACAGTTGACGTCAGCAATATGATATTTCCATAAATTTTTATTTTATTTTATTTTAATTATTCATTTCCCAACCAACAGTGAGCTCATGGTTCACCACTTACAGGAGGGAACACAGACAAACACGAACATATACAATAAAAAACATTAAACTAAACTACTAACAATGTTACAAAACTTACAGAAATTATTACTAAAGATATCTAACTCAGGGTTTCTTAAAGTAAAAGAATTATAAGTTTGACTTAATCTACTAATAAAACCATTTTTTAAAACATTTACTCTACTAAAAGGAATATGAAAAGTAGTATTTCTTCGACGACGACTAGGGACTCTAAGATAAAAATTACTAACTAAGTTACAGTCAAATAAAGAATTAATACATTTATACAAAAAAACAAGATCAAAAAAGGTTCTACGAGACTCAGGAGATCGGACATGGAAATGAAAGTCAGGATTCTGGTTGTGGCTGATGTAGCGTAAAAAACGGTTATGCAGACGCTGAATGCGCGTAGACTGAGTTTTCGAAATAGAATTAAAAATAACAGAACTGAAGTTGAGAATGGGATGGATAATTGAATATTAAAGGTGGATTTTGGTTTGCCTGTCAAAATGTTTACAATTACGCCACATCAGCCCAAGCAGTCTATTGCACTTGCCAACAAGATAATCAATATGAAAAGAAAAACAAAGGGAACTATCAATAAAAACACCAAGATCTTTTTGTGATTGCACCCTATTAATGGGATTGTCATTAATTAAATAATTATAAAATAAAATGTTCTTTTTCAAAGTAATAGTTAAAATATTGCACTTTACTGGATTGAGGGACATACCCCATAAAGCTGCCCAAGAACATAGTTTGTCCAAGTCCACCTGAAGCCTGTCAGCATCCTCAACACTACCAATAATTTTGTATAGCTTAACATCATCAGCAAACATAAGACATCTGGAGTGGGTGAAGAATTTTGGGATATCATTGACAGAAAGATTGAAAAGGAGAGGACCAAGAATCGATCCCTGAGGGACACCGGAATGAATAGGAAGCCATTCAGAGGATATACCCTCAATGACCACTCTCTGGAACCTACCATTAAGATAACTACGAAACCAGGAGATAAAATCATTATGAAAACCAAAACGTTGTAATTTTAATAAGAGTAAATATGAGGAACAAGATCAAACGCCTTAGAAAAGTCTGTGTAAATAATATCACATTGCTTCCTGTCATCAATGGCTTCGTAAACTGTGGTCAACAGGGTGGCAAGGTAGAAAGAAGAATGAGAAACATTTCCTAAAAGCCCAAGAAGTGTAGCATTATTATAGCATCACAGCTCTGTGTGAAAGGGAATTTACAACTTTAATTTAATTTGTTAACTAGAATACACTAAATGAGAACTTTTAACTGTTTTCTGCATTCAAATTCCACTGCTTTTAATGTTCATTATACTGGGTACTAACCTTTTTATCATTGGTATTTAGGCTATCTAGCGAATTTCTTTTACAATCATAATCCTCATCAGAGGACGTCTGGTTAACCAGCAGCTCTTGTGGCTCACCAGGCATTGATGAACGACGACGTCTGTTTGAAACTTTATGAAACCAATCATTATGTTTCCATTGTCTCTCATTTTTTTCTTGAAATATTTTTAAAGTGCCTTCAATATTTAGAGTTTTTCCTTCTTCATCCTGGATGTTTGAAATGACCGGCACAGATTTCCGTCGAGCAAGTAATTTCCGATTCATAACGATTTGTGTTGAGCAAACATGAATGCTTACCGTTTCTGTCTTCGTGAATGATGTGGACAAAGTTTTTGTTGTTAATGTTGAAAATATTCTATGTGCTGTGTTGTTCCTGTTATTTGATATGTTCGAAAGTTTCTTCTACTTTTTTTCTATTACAGTAAATCATTTTGCAAGTATTTATAGTATAATTCCAAACTATTAGCAACTAAATCAAGCAAACAGTGCACCATTAGCATTCAAGATGACAAACTGTCTTGCAATAAAAATCATCAACTTATGACATTACCTATCAGAGTTAGCTAGTGAAATGCACAACAATCAAAGATATTCCCACAGGTGTTAATTTATTGAAACTAATGAATACGATATTACAAGATGGTGAAAGTTAACACTTCAGCTGCATAAATCAATCAATCAATCAACTGTTTATGTAAATCATAAAGTATAATGTTCATGGACTTCTGCCAAAGACAACTTTAACTCCTATCGAAATGATCATCAACAAAAGAATCCAATAATTAATTGAGTAAATCCGTAATTCTACAGTATAAACAAATCCAATCATTATTGTATACAGTAAATTCAAAATAATGTTTAGTTTAACATGATTCCATGAAGAAATCTGTAAACTGACACATTCAGGCACAGAAAAGGTAAATAAACTGAAACTCACGTCATCATCATCAATATAATGGAACAACCCATCACAGCTATGTACTAAATACTCAAATTGTATGTTGAAAGACCAATCAACTATAACCACCTCTTAATTATTCAGATAATAAGAGGTGGTTACTGTAAGCTAATAAAATGATTGTGTAATTGTATTCAATGAAATGTACTTTTAACAACAATGAACACTATTTGTCTACAAAAATCCTTTAGCTTATTTTTAGTTTTTGTAGCCAATTGTTTGGATTTTAATCATCCGTGATAAAAAAAAAACAACCATGCTTCAGAATAAACTGAGGGTCAAGCACTCCTAACCAAAATTTAATTTTGTTTTCATCAAAAGCTTTTTTTAAATATAACGGTACCTTGTGGTATTCACTGCAAAAGTACAATATATTCCATTAAAAAAGCAGTTGTTAAGTTATGAAACAAACGCAAGATTTCAATTAAATCTTACATTAATTGGGAACTCAACACTAATTATATATTGCAAGGAACTATGAATACTAATTAACGTATCTTATTAACTAATATCATTTTAAATAAATTCTAAAAAATCTCAGGACACTCTTTTAAAGCCCCCTTCCCTACGTTTTTTAGATCTAATTTAAGATCAAAAACTATATTTAATGTAAAAATAATACTACCGTATATTTCGGTGTATAAGTCGCACCTGTGTATAAGACGCACCCACTAACTGAGAGTAAAATATCGGTAATTTTTATATCGTCGATGTATAAGACGCACTTTATATTTCATCAAAACAATGTTTTTTTAAATTGTAATCAATATTATTGTAATAATATATTTTGTTATATCTACAACGGCGTCCTTTATTTAGGTTTTTTCTTACCTAGGCTCGGCCGCGCCCAGCCTCAACAAGTTCTTTCTACCTTGTTATTCATGAGTTTCGCACCCGCAACATCGAGTGCATGACCGTGTGTGTAACACGCACGTGTGTGGGCTAGCCTTGCTCGATCATTTCGAGAGGGCGCACGTTTTCACGGACAATCGTATTCGATTAGTATCTATGTATCCGAGAAGTGTGTACGCTAGGTCCATGCTATAATCAACTGGAGAATATACTAGTCGAATACCGTACACTATGTGGCCGCCAAGAAGGGCTTGCGCTGGGGGTACGGCAGTCGGCGATCGTGCGTATAACTATAAATAATAAATAAATACTATTCCAATCGTAAATGTTTACAAATGAAATGTTATCGGAGCGCCTAAAACAGCTCCATAATGAACAAATCTTTTCATCATATTTAGTATAACATCGCGCTAAAATGCCTTGAAAACTAGGCAGAAGCAGGTTGCCGTTACGTTAATACACTGTAGCTAGGCCTAGGCCTAGCCTACTCAGGCCTAGCCAACGAGGTGACGATATGTACAATCTGTGTGGTGAGGCATTTATGTTCGGTGTATAAGACACACCCTTAATTTAGAGGTCAAATTTGCGTGTCAAAAGTGCGACTTATACACCGAAATATACGGTATATGGTCCTATTGCGATAACTTTTTTCGTCTTTAAACGGTTAAAAATGTGAAAAATAAGTCGATTCTAATAATTATAGCGGCCCGCTACAAATCCCAAAATGCATTGCGCGCGGATTGATATTTTTGTTTGTCATCTGTAATTCGCCCGCTTTTCGATCGATCGTGAGGCCAAAACAAATGGAAGACTCCTAACTTTTCAGCGAAAAATACCGGGTTTTCCCCGATTTGTATCAACGGAGTCTGACAAAAATAGAAAGACAATTAATGCAGCAACTATACAACGTCAGGCTAGGTATATAGCTAGCGTACGATGTTCGTACGTTACCGATGTTTACCAGCTAGGCCTACAAAACTAAGCCTAGCTAGGCTAGGCCTAAGACCGTCCACGAGAGGTTGATCGCCGCGAGCTACTTAGGTAGTGCATTGTTTCTCACTTTTTATCATAATTTACCATAAAACGTACATTTAAGACAAGGAATGACATGGTTTAATGTTTTTAAAGTGATATATATGTATTATTTTCCAAAAAACGTCCGAAATTGCAGGGAAGGGGTCTTTAAATTATAAAATGTTATAGTGCAAGACATTAACTTTAAATGTCTTTAGAGCAGCAGACACAGAAACACTTAAAATGTCTTTAGAGCAGGGAAAAGCACACTTAAATATAAAATATCTTTAGATTAGAGTAAGAACACGGAACATTTAATATGTCTTTAGAAAAGGGACACAACACATTTAAAATGTCTTTAGAGCAGGGACACAGGAACACTTAATGCAAAAACACTTAAATATGTCTTAAGAGCATAAACACATTTAAAAATATAATATCTTTAGATTAGATAGACATTAAAAATGTCTAGAGAGGGACACAGACATGTGCCTGTAGAGCAGCGACACAGCACATTTAAAATGTCTTTAAGAGTTAGGGACATATACATGTGCCTGTAGAGCATGGACACGCACACATTGAAAATGTCTATTATAATTCTTAGATAATTTCCTCCTAAACATGTAGGCTTACACATTTAATACTGCACAGGATCAGACTTTAATCATACTGTAGCAATTGCCTCATTATGTTTAAATTCCAGTGTAAAAAAATGTGCAACATAAGGTAAATATTCATATGTAGCCTGGAAGTCTACTAGCTTTTAATAATGAAATAAAATATGACATTAAACTGTTGAAATATTATAAGATGATGAATAGTATAGCTAAAAATACCCATGCAAATATACAGTGCATTCAGATTGCCTAAACCATCAGTGGAATAAAGTTAGTTGACAAACTTTGTGAAATTTAATCTTATTTAGTAATAAAAGTAAATGACAGGTTACCAAAAAGGTTAATGAGAGAGGTTAGAACAGAAACACGAGTCTGGTGCAGCACTGATCACAGGGACGGATCCAGCATGTCGCTCCAGACCAGACACCAAGTACACTTGCCAAAGCCCAACCATGGGGTAAATGATACCCCTAGATGGTCGGAAATGGTACTCTCGCACATAAAAAAAAAAGTGATAAATGGCACCTCTAATTGGCCGTAAATGACAATCCCATGTATTGCGCAAAAATCAGATATCAGCAATCGTAATTTTCCGGCGGTAAAAAACACAGGTCACGAAACATTTTTTGGGTGTTCTGTGGGAACCACCGATTGTTTGATTGTTGATCATTCTTCAAACAGAGTCAGTGTTTTGCATTCAATGCGTACTGTATTACAATAAATGCAATAATGCTGTACTATAAGGTGTGAGGCTATGCCAATCTCCATCCATCGGTTGAATCCGGCCCTGGATTAGTCTAGAGAGACCATGTGCAAGATACAATGTTCCACTTATGAGTATTTGCGTCAAAAACCAGAATCCAAAATCAATCAAACATGAACTCTGCCGATCATCACGGAAAAGCTCCGCTTTGATTGGCTTAAAGTGAAATCATACCACCAACGGTGGTTTTTGTAGTCTATCTCTCACAGGAATATTCACAAAATTCTAATCTAAAAGAATTGAATTATAAATGCCTGATATTGAGAAAATATTAACGTTTTTTAACACTTAATAGACATTTCACAGACAAAAAAGCACATGGCACACCAGGAACTTGGCATCACCGGGCCAGTGTTTGAAGGTTTTTTAGTAAACAAACCCTGTACACACTGATGATAATTGATAGAAGATATTTTAACAAAATATTATTCACATGTTTGATGGTTAGAATGTTTGAAATAATAAATATTAAGGTACAAGGAGTTGAATCATGCAATTAAATAACAATGGAATCAACTCTCAGTAATAACAAAGTAAAAACCCATTTAGTAGGCCAGGCCCAGGCTGATAATATTTTTTTTTAGCATTCCGGGGTTGTCACCGGAAAACTGAGTAATTAATAATTCCATATGAGTTTTTAATAACTGTTCGTCCGGATTTAGTGAGGCTTTGGAGGCCGTAGTTGGCCCTACAAATTTGACGCACCAGTCCTTCAGGACAATGATGTGACCTTTCAGATTTTATGAGAATTCTAAAAAATTGTACTATGTTTGCCCAAAAATGTTAATTATTATCCGGTACCGTTCAGTTTTCATGAACTGCTAACTAGATTTGATGATTTTGTAGTTTGTTCCGGATACTTTTTTTTCGTAAACACAACATATGGATAATAATGTTATTACACAACCAACCACATACAACTGATATTTATTAAGCTGTAACATGGTCTTTGTTATAACAAAACCAGTCTACTGCCATCTTATATGAACAATTAAATAAAACTCTCTCTGAAAATCTGTGTAAAAATAAACAGTGCTTTACTGGAAAATTAAAATGATTTATTGAACACATGAAATAAAACCAGTGTAATGCAACTGATGACAGTTATTTGATCATTTTATTTCCTTAAATGATCCAGGGTAAATTAAGGTGAGAGGTTTGACCTCTAGGTCTAAGTATTACTTATCAGCAGAAGGGTGAGGGTTTTTTGGCCTAGGAGTAGGAACATTTCCTTCTAGATGGCTGGAAATCATACATTTCCAGCTATTTGCAGAGGAGACAATAGCCACAAGATATGGGTGTAAGATGCTGAAAATAATAGTGTAGTGCAATTTGGGAATAGGAACTCAACTATAAAAAAAAGTTTGATGTGCCCAAATATGATACAGTAGTATGAATCAGTTGCAGAGTATATGGATTCTGTAGAGCCAGTGTGTAGCAATATCATGATTCAGACAAATCTTTAAAAGAATACTCAGGGTTGGCTTTTGGGTCAAGTGAAGGATCAACACTGCTCTTGATCAGTGGCGTATAGGGGCCAAGGAGCCAGAGTAATTCAACATAAACTGGTAACTCATTAAGTAGCAGCTATGTAAGTTTCATTAGGGTAGTAGCTTATGCCATGTTGAGGGTGATATTTGACTGGACTACAATACAGTTGAACCTACGTGAGCAGCCACCTCCCGTAAGCGGCCGCACTTTCAAAAGCCTGTTTGTTCTTCCTATCTAATTAGTGCATTTGGTATCTCCCGTACGTGACCACCTCTTGAACAATTTGTATTGACTTTTGACAACAAAAATACAATTTTGATACTTATTGTGCTTTATATATTAGCTTTATTTTCGAAGCAGTTATAAAAACATTTCTGTGAAGAACATTTCTGTGTTTTTTAGATGAGATGAAAACTACTCAGATTTTGACTGACCATTTTCATGATAAAACCTTTTAAAATGTGTCTGAAAATCATAAATAAACCACTTAATCATAAACAATAAAATACAATTAGAATTTAAAGGCCTGTCGCGTTATGAACGCCGAAAAATAACATGCATAGCCATAATACGTGATTTTGGCCCTCTATTGGCAGAACCTCCCGTAAGTGATCATTTTTTCTGATCCTGAGGGTGTATATTGAACTGTATATTGATATCATACACTGAATGAAGCACACAAATTTCTAAAAATATCACATTCACAACCAATCTGAAATTTACTTTTTGGCAATATTAAAAATAGAGGGCAGCACACACATTTCTAAAAATATCACAACCAATTTGAAATTTATATCCCATGATTGTCTTCATCAACTATCGATTTGAAACTGACCAATTAATAACACAACGATGATCAGTGATGATGCTTTCTCAATTTGTTGTGTTCATGAATTAAAGTAATTTTATTTACAGTATAATACCAACTTTCTTCACACACAATTGTACATTTGTGAACAGGTGCAAGTCAGTTAAATTGGATGTCGCAATTATTTAAATTGATTGACTTTTTGGTGTTATGTATGAACTTTTAGTTTAGTAAGCTAAATATTTATGTAGTTTTTACATACTAATATTAGGCTAACGTGTATATATAGCGCATGTTAAAGAACTTGGTACACTATTCGAAAAAGAGTAGCTGAGGATCGTCTCCTGGTGTTCTGACCTGAAGGTGCTACTGCTGGCTGACATCCATATAAAGTACCTAATCCGAATTTCCTCATTTTCCAGTTAAGCTTGAGGGTGATAATTCACCTTTTGGACAAAATTGTAAGAACATGTACAGTAATTGGTGGCCACACAATTTTCAACTAAATCATTTTACAAAAGTGAATTTACCAAGAGCATTTATATACTGTAGTTTAAAACTCTATTTTTTTATTACTGGTTGGTGGTTCTTGCGTAGTACGGCAGAGAATTATAGGCTGTACTTATATTCAATAAAGTAGCTTAGATCAAAACTAAAGAGATAATCAAATTTAGTGTATGACAGTCATTCCTTGTATCTATTGATTAGGCTTTATTGAATTGAAATAGTTATGACAAAATACATATTTCATAACATAAATTTTCTTTGTGAGTCTATGACACTTTTGCAATTTTACAGTTTAATGTTTATTTTAGAGTGTATGTATTCTTCAAATCTTTCCAAAAAGCAAATGCTCTCAAAACCATAATTTTCCAATTTCATTATAGTTAATACTATATTTAGTATGTTCATTTTAAAAAGTAGAAAAAAAACAACGTAGCATAAGACATTTTTTAGACAAAGGGACTGTTCAGACCTACAGAGTTATGCTTTGTATTGTACACAGCGGCACAACTCCATAGGTCTTAACCAGGAAAAGATTAGTGGAAGCCAAGCTCAACGTTTACGATAGTCATGCGCTCATTAATTCTGTTTACAAAACACCAGTTAACATGGATTTCGAGTCAATGGCTCAACTATATAATTTGAATAAATAATAAAACAATTTCAGAATGAACAATTATTATTAGACAAGTCAACAAAAAATAAAAAAATCAAAAGACCTGGATTGGCATTTATCAATATTTTCTTATATTTTTGCTTAAGCTTAAATATTTAAGAAGCGAGTCAGCAAATAACTTAAGCTTATTCATCAAACAGTCTTAGTAGAAAAATTGTCTTAGGTAAATTTTACTTTGCGCATGCGAAAACTTAAACTATAGAGGGCAGCAAATTATGTCTTAAGACAAAAAATCCTTGCTTTTTTCTCTTAGCGATGGCAGCGCTATAACATTTTATCTCTGCATTTTCAATCCAAACAAGAGAGGGCGTATTCTGGTTACATGCTTTTATTCATTAAAATAGAGAAAGAGCAGAAAAGTCGGAAATACATATGAAAATCATTCGCTCTAAACTTAAATCAAATCAACATTGGCAGCCGATACAGTTTTCTAAAAGTAACTGCTGGTTAGTCAAATGGGTCATACCTATCCAGAAATTTTAGTTTTGCTCATCCAAATCCGGCCCCTGTACTTTTCAGTCTTCTGCTAAGTAAATCCTTATTGGTTCCATTGGGACATAGTGCCATTCTTGTGGTTTCCATTCAAACAGATTGAACTAGTCTTTAGCTGATGCAGTGAATTAAAGACAGAAACTAAAAATCAAATGAACCAAAACACCAGGGTAACCCTACTATTTCTGAAACATGCACATGCACACAAGCTAATTTGTATACTACTAGGCCTACAGTTAAGTCACTATGCCAAGGCAAACAATAAAAGCTTTTTATCTAACTATATTGATACTTTAAAAGTTTGCATACACTGAGACATAAATTACACATTTATTGTTTACCATGTTTAGTTTGTACTATAAATAATATTATCACTTGTCTTAAACACTTAAATATACTTTATCTACAGTACTAGCCTTTTTTCGCACTGGACTTGAAAAAAGGTAAATTTAATCATGGTTAACTATACCAATGTCATCGCACTCGCATATTTTCATGCAGTTAATTTATTTATCATGGTTTTAACAGAATTTAACTTTGTAAAACAAACACGTTCGGATTGGACTTTTAGCCAGCGTGGTTAGTTTACTGAGACTCTGGTAAGTTCTACTGGGCAGGCAGTGGTCTGTAAAAGTAACCATTAGAATTGTAGCCAGTATTCGGATTGGACTTTTGTTGGTAACTTTAGCTGGTGACTCGATTAATTTGACCAAATGTCCAATGCGATCAAGGTTTACGATACAAAGTTACAAGCCACACGCCATCCATCCAGTGCAAGGAAGAAAGATGATAAAATTATGAGAAAGGTACTGCAACTACAGTACTGTATTGATGACCTAATGTATGAAAACAAATGTATGAAAACAAATGTAGAAAGGAATGTGTGGTAGCTAGGGTATGCATTGCACAACCCTTGTTGATAACCACAGCACTAATTGGTTAATTGATAGTTAGTTGATCTACTGTACAAAGTTAAAATTATAATTACTTTATTCACAATTCACAATTACAATTTCAATTTTACAATTTTTACAAATCACCCAACAGTACACCAAAAAGAAGCGAGTGCTTGTCAGTTTGGTGACTATTATTTTAATACATCTACATATACATACAACATAAAACAACAATTATGTACAAAAAAAAAGTAAAAAGTCATAATCATGCTCAAGATAATCAACATATTTCACGAAATCTGCACAAATGAGACTGGAGCACTTATGCAGGTAGGTTCCCATCATAAGTAAGTTTATTTAATTATGATTTTTATGATGCATGGTCATTCACACATGTGTGCATACCGTAGGTATGCTAGTTACAGAACATGGCGCCAGAATGGGATGTTCCTGTTCTTGTAATGGATAGTGTTTAAAGTTTTTTCACTTTCAGTTTTTTATGATATTGTAATAGGTTTATGGATAGATTTCTTGTAATGCTATGAAGAATTTGAGATTGGTTTGCTCGGAGCCGTGAACTGCCAGTTAATTTACCAGACGACTCAATGTGAATGTACATTTTTTATGTTTTGTGCTTATTTCTTCATGTATGCTGATTGGTAAACATCTGTGTATATGAATGTGAACCGATGATGTTCCAGATATAAATGTACAATATTGAACATCTGTGTATATGAATGTGAACCGATGATGTTCCAGATATAAATGTACAATATTGAACATCTGTGTATGAATGTGAACCGATGATGTTCCAGATATAAATGTACAATATTGAACATCTGTGTATATGAATGTGAACCGATGATGTTCCAGATATAAATGTACAATATTGAACATCTGTGTATGAATGTGAACCGATGATGTTCCAGATATAAATGTACAATATTGAACATCTGTGTATGAATGTGAACCGATGATGTTCCAGATATAAATGTACAATATTGAACATTTGTGTATATGAATGTGAACCGATGATGTTCCAGATATAAATGTACAATATTGAACATCTGTGTATATGAATGTGAACCGATGATGTTCTAGATATAAATGTACAGTATTGAACATCTGTGTATATGAATGTGAACCAACGATGTTCCAGATATAAATGTACAATATTGAACATCTGTGTATATGAATGTGAACCGATGATGTTCCAGAAATAAATGTACAGTATTGAACATCTGTGTATATGAATGTGAACCGATGATGTTCCAGATATAAATGTACAGTATTGAACATCTGTGTATATGAATGTGAACCGATGTTCCAGATATAAATGTACAGTATTGAACATCTGTACATATGAATGTGAACCAATGATGTTCTAAATAAAAATGTACAGTATTGAACATCTGTACATATGAATGTGAATCGATGGTGTTCCAGGTGTAATTATATTGAACATATGTATGTATGAATGTGAATTGATGTTCCAGATAATAATGTATCGAATGAAACAAAGAACCTGTCTGTGGTTTTATTTGAATGCAGTCTCCTACCACATTTGCAAATAATGAAGCTGCAAATTAGTGTATTCTATTCTTTCTATAAATTTGATTCTGCCAGTGTTAGTTATCCTAAAAGTACTGAATTATACTATTTAACATGTCATTTTGATTGCTCTTTATAGTCTATGTTTTTAATGGCTAGGCCTAACCTACTGTACCAGTATGAGATAAGGGTTTATTTCATGTGTAATTTTCTGAAACCATTTGTAATACCGGTTTGAGCCAAAAAAAACTGTTGATGTTATAACAGTGTTTTTACGATGAATGTATACCAAATCCCATTTCTAGTCCAGTTCAACATAGGTGTCCTTTATGGGCGGCTATTAGGGCCAAAATAGACAGACGTTGCCGTGCGAACAAATCCTCTACGGTTAGCCAAACAAATGGCGTTAAAGACATAATTCCTCGATTGCCGTATGAACAACTTGGTGAAAGAACAAATTGCCGTATGGTTAATTCGACGTACGGTCAAATTGTCCAAAGGACAAAAATTGGCGTAAGGACAAAATTGTCGAAAGGACAAATTGGCGTACAGTCTAACTTAATGTAAACATTGAGGGCAGCATGCAACCACTACGCAACTTAACAGGAAACGAAACTTCTGTGGCGTGAAACTTTTGATTGATTAGAGTCATCAACTTCGAGAATTGTTCAAATTGTGTGGCATCTCTACATAACCCATCTAAAATATATTGCACTTGATTTAGATTAATTTCCTCATTTTCGAAAGAAGTTGCAAGGCGCTAAATTCTGTTTCCAAAGTTTGTTACAATTCTCGCTTCCATGATTATCTTGTTAACCATGACTATGCTGCCCTCAATGTTTAAATTTAGTTCGACTGTACGCCAATTTTTGTCCTTACGCCAATTTGTCCTTACAGCAATTTTGTCCTTTCGGCAATTTAACCATACGGCAATGTGTGTGTCGTACGGCAATATTTGTTTTGTCACTCGAGGAATTATGTCGCCATTAGTTTGGTTTACGGGAGCGGAATTGTTCGTACGGCAACGTTTGTCTATTTTGGCCCTAATGGCCGTCCATAGTCCTTGTCCTACAAGTTGGAGCTAGTCTCTTTTGTTGTGGAGAATCAAATTCTTGAATTGAAACAAAATGATAGAAATTTATATTTATTGTGTCTGGATGGAAGTTACACTCAAAATAAAAGAAGTGTAAACTTGCTTGTAAAATGAAAGAATTTTATAGTGGTTTCATTCAATAAATCATAGCCTGGCACAATTCCATTCTCATGTTGCTATAAATTTACCAATAAAACAAGATTAAATTCAGAGGTCATGAAAGGGTCACCAATCCAAAGAATTATAATACATTCAATTCTTACTTTACTGTCACAGAAAAAAGTTTTCTCAGAGATTAAAATAAAAAGATAAAAGTTCAAATAGTGTCAAACGATTTGAGAAAAAAAGTAGATTGGATTGAGTTGTCTGAATATTAGTCTGCGTGCCTCACAACAAATACGTGCTAGTATACAATAATACTACAATTGTGAATAAAGGCTAATTAAGCCCTGTCTTCACTATCAAACTAGTTTTACAAAAAAAGTTTGATGCGCCCAAATATGGTAGTGATATACCCAAATATGGTAGTGATATGATATCATCATGTCCATACATGGGCACATCACATTTTTTTGTCACATAAAGTTTGATAGTGTAGACAGAGCTTACTTTAGTTATGTGACTTTATGTGACAAAAAAATATGATGTGCCCAAATATGGACATGATGACATCATATCACTACCACATTTGGGCACATTACATTTCTTTGTCAAACTAGTTTGATAACTGTGTAGACAAAGCTTTAAATTATATAACAGGTATACGTACAGTAAAAATTAAATTTGTATGAGTTGAATGGAGAGAATATCATCATGAGTTGAATGGGGATAATACAAAATCCTCCATGCAACCAATCCAATGGCAATGATACACTTGATATAAAATAATAATATGAAATTTTATGTTTGAATGTATACACGATGACAGTTATCGGTCAGAGGTTTGTCTTTCTTTTTTTCTAAGGCACTTATTTAGTGGGAATATATCAACACAGCGTAAAATATTGTAAATAATACAACAGAATAAACTAAATATGTATTATTTACAATATTTTACGCTGTGTTGATATATTCCCACTAAATAAGTGCCTTAGAAAAAAAGAAAGAAAAAACCCCTGACCGATAACTGTCATCATGTATACATTCAAACATAAAATTTCATATATTATTTTATATTAGACATAATGGTTTACTGTATGTCTATTCATTTCTTTTTTTTAGGTCTGATATATTTTGGTAAGACAAAGCTCTTAAAAAATTTATTTTGTTCTGAAAATTCATGCTAAACTAGACATGAACTTTGGCATGAAATACTATATTGACCTAATATTAAGTAATATTATAAAGGAGGGTATTTCTGAATGAAATTTAGTCTATAGGGAAACCAGCTAAATTGAACATGTGAATTACATGGTATTTTGAATGAACTTAACTGGTCCACTGGGACAACCACCAAATGAGTCCAGCCTGAGATTTTATTGGGTCATGAAGTTCTTGGATAAAGGGAAAAGTCAAGACACTATTTAAAAAATAGTTTGAAATCATTAAACCATGGATAAACTTGTGAATAAAATAAAGGCTGGAATATCAAATTTAACTTTTTTGATCTAAAGTCTGTGGTACACCATGTTATATGTGACTCGATCTGGCAAAACCGTCTCTTTATTGGTTAACACGCTAGATGTTATACGCTCTACGCGCAGAAATGAAAAGTTGTTTACATTTTTGTGAGGCTATTTACATTTTACTTACACACAGAATATCGTAAATCGTAATAAAATTTAATATCCAAAGTAAAGTGTTCTGGAATAGCTGTAGTGTATTCTGCAGTAAAATAGACAAGTCAAAAACAATTCACGTCATAAATCCAATTGTATTGTATATATTTTGGGCTATTAAATATAAATTTTTATTATCGATGTAGGCCTAGCCTACTAGGCCTAGCTTATTATTGTCAATAAATAGTTTTATTTATACATTTTATATATCCAATTGGCTCTTATCTTAATTATTTATTTAATTCATTGTCAAGTCCACATTCAATTTCTTTCAATCAATCATTGGATTCAAGCCAAACATCACAGCGTGACAAATGTAATCATCAATACAATCTTTAATAATTAGCTAGCAATTAGCTGTGACTCTACAAGGCGCTTAACTTGTCTAGGCTAGTTTACTACTCACTGTACTAAAGCTAGCCCGCATGTCAATGCACCGCTGACATACACGCCGCGGCCTGAACATCCAACAGTAGTAATTCTTTTATACAGGCGATGACAGCAAAAATCTGAATAGGCCTAGCTGCTTGGTTCTTCGCTGTTTAATATCGTAAACACTTCCGAAACCAGTTAAAATAAGCTTGACGTTAGAATGTCTCTTTTCAATAGTGCAAAATAGTTAATTCGAGTAACTAAATAGGTTAAAACTGCATCTGAAATCAGTCAAACTGACCATCATGTCCATGCTGCTAAATATCGCACACACTTCCTGGTATGAAGTTATCTATGGGCGGCCATTAGGGCCAAAATAGACAAACGTTGCCGTACGAACAATTCCGCTCCCGTAAGGCAAACTAATGGCGTTAAAGACACAATTCCTCGAGTGACAAACAAATATTGCCGTACGGACACACAAACACATTGCCATATGAACAAATTGCCGTATGGTTAAATTGGCGTAAGGACAAACATTGGCGTAAGGACAAAAATTGGCGTAAGGACAAAAATTGCCGAAAGGACAAAATTGCCGAAAGGACAAAAATTGGCGTAAGGACAAAAATTGGCGTACGGTCTAACTAAATATAAACGTTGAGGGCAGCATAGTAATTTAAAACCACGTGACTGAAACCACTCTGTTGCGTGTCCAGTCCTGATGGGGAATAAAAACATAATCATGGAAGGCTTGTGTTAAGCTAGCCAACAATATAGGCCAGCCGACAATAAGCCAGCCCACTTTTTTTTTTCCAGCCAACAATAACTATGAAACACCGTTTGTGTATTTTTTACATTTTCAGTGTTACTTATGGTTTTTATGGTATTAGAAATGAAATATTTTTGAGAAAACGGCGGATTGCTCCTGGGAGTCACTTGGTGGGATTATACTAGGGTACCTCCTTAGTCGTCCAGTATAAGTTAAAGTAGGACCGCTGGTCCCGTTTACTCAGCATTTATCTTTTAAATCTGAGTGTAACTCAATTACGATTTTTAATATTATAGTGAAGTTTACTCAGCATTTATCTTTTGAATTTTATACTGTATTTGTGAGAAAACGGCGGATTTAAAAGATGAGGGCTGAGTAAACGGGACCAGTGGTCATACTCTAACTTTCACTGGACGACTAAGGAGGTACCCTAGTATAATCCCACCAAGTAACTCCCATGAGCATTCCGCCGTTTTCTCACAAATACAGTATCAAATTACACTATAATATTAAAAATCATAATTGAGTTACACTCAGATTTAAAAGATGAAGGCTGAGTAAACGGGAACACTACAGCGGTCCTACTCTAACTTATACTGGACGACTAAGGGTACCCTAGTATAATCCCACCAAGTGACTCCCAGGAGCAATCCGCCGTTTTCTCACAAATATTAAATTTCTAATACCATAAAAACCATAAGTAACACTGAAAATGTAAAAAATACACAAACGGTGTTTCATAGTTATTGGTGTGGCTGGAAAAAATAAAAGTGGGAAGGCTTATTGTCGGCTGGCCTATATTGTTGGCCTTCCATGATTATGTTTTTATTCCCCATCAGGACTGGACACACAGAGTGGTTTCAGTCACGTGGTTTTAAATTACTATGCTGCCCTCAACGTTTATATTTAGTTAGACTGTACGCCAATTTTTGTCCTTTCGGCAATTTTGTCCTTTCGGCAATTTTTGTCCTTACGCCAATTTTTGTCCTTACGCCAATGTTTGTCCTTACGCCAATTTAACCATACGGCAATTTGTTCATATGGCAATGTGTTTGTGTGTCCGTACGGCAATATTTGTTTGTCACTCGAGGAATTATGTCTTTAACGCCATTAGTTTGCCTTACGGGAGCGGAATTGTTCGTACGGCAACGTTTGTCTATTTTGGCCCTAATGGCCGCCCATAGTTATCATGCCTTAGACCAAAATACTGCCTTGCAATGCTACAGGGTGAGTTTTCAGCGTGTATCAAAAAGAATTTCATTGCGAACTTCAAGCGCGATTTTCTCGTTAACAAATTTAATGATTTGTATTGTTTATAAATGTAATAACTTTTTAAATATTTACTCAATTTTTACGAAATAATCAAATAATCCAAATATATAAAAAAATTACAAAATGAAAATTTACGACAAAAGTAGGGTTTTGCCAGATCAGGTCACATATAGTTTTGAAAAGAGTTTGTTAAGTTTCTCTATAAACATCATCTTTTTTTTCCTTAAATAAATGTCCCCACCACATTCATACACAATATAACATACTGTATTTCTATTTGAACAGTATAGAATGTATTGACTGCAGATGATCTAACATTTTATTTACCAAGCCTTTGATATACAGTAATTTGTACTGTATTTTATAAATGTTTGGTTGTATTTTATATCAAAAGGATGTTTATAATATTATAGTTACCATTTTAATAATAAAGCAGAGCCTTCATATATTCAGTATGGCTTAACAACAGCTACCAATACATTTATTCACATGGGAATATCAAAATAAACATGAAATATGAATGTTGATAGATACACATGTTTACATGTGTTATTAAAATGAAAATATACTTTTCTATCCCAAAACTGACCTAATTCTCATACATAAACCATTCTGGTGTCAGAATTTGGAAGAATGCCAATAAGTACTAAGGGTCTGTTTCTGCTGCATAACGCAATTTAACCGGTTATTTTAAAATAGATTAAAAATAGATAACAATAACAAGACCGCGTTTCTGCTCAATTTGTGCTCCGAAATAACCGGTTAAATCTATGGGTGGTCGTCGAGCAAAACGTCATCATTACCCAAAATGCAATACACTCAGACGGAAGTAGTAAGTTGGCTGTTTGTTTACATCGACGTCAGTACACACGTGTGTGATATCGCCGAACATCTCAAACATCTTAACATAATAAAATGTTGTCTCCAGGTCTAGAAGTTTTGTTTTTTGTAAAGCCTACTTACCATCACTAATAAAATTAATTCTCATGCCGCCTTCAATAAACATGGGGAGGGTCGTGCAGCGCCCGATCGCCTAGGATAATTATTATCTAGCCTAATTCCTCAAAAAGGCGATTGTCATACGGCCCTTCCCACGTGAACGACAGTTGTCTTTCGCGAGCGCAGTCCTACTAAACACCAAACGGAAACAAAAACGAGACTCAGAATGTTGCAATACCTACCAAACGAGAGTATATAATTGTTAATTAATTATGAAAACCCAAATTTTATAGCAAAAATCGTCCGAATTTATGTTAAAAACGATAAGTTTAGCCGCAAAAACTTAAATCAAACGAGAGTATCCAAGTCATAGAATATCGCACGCATATAGTGCCTTTAATAGAATAATGAGTGTTGAACATTATTTCGTATATTTATATACTAACATAAATAATAGCACATTTCTATGCTTAATAAAATCATATTTAATATATTAACAAAGGCTCTGATAACAACCTTTGTTTTCGGTCGATGTGATGTTTTTATAAAAAATGATGATGTAAAACGATCAAAATAAGATTGTTCATTGTTCTCCTATTAAAGGCACTAGGGGCGTGCCATAAATACGCTCGTTTGGTTTCAGTTTTTGTTGCTAAATTCATCGTTTTTTAACATAAATTCGGACGATTTTTGCTATAAAATTTGGGTTTTCATAATTAATTAACCATTATCTATTCTCGTTTGGTAGGTATTTGCAACATTCTGAGTCCCTTTTGTTTTCGTTTTGGTATTTATAGGACCATATCCTTCGCGAGCGTGTATTAACGCCTCAAATTGTTTAGCTTGGGTAGTCCGGAACTCCACCCCGAATTCCTCTTTTACTTTCGCAAAAATGCTCTTATATATCTGTGAATCTTTTCTATTGCCTGCCATCCTTCACCGTACTTTCTCTTCCCCCCACAACTGAATAACATATCTTGTGATTTCATTCATCCACATACATGTTCACTTCTTCGTTCGACTGTCAAAACCACGAGGAAAACACACATGGTTCGCGACGGTATCTGACCCGGGGTCACAACTGTCAATCAAATAACCGTTATTTCGTGTTGCAGCTAAGAATTGCTCAGCGATAACCGGTTAAACGGCGTTCTAACACCGATTTAAATTGGTGTTTTTAACCGGTTATTTTGCGCTGCCTTTTAACCGGTTACCAAAAATGTGTCCTGTTTCTGCTGGCAAGAAAATGGAGTTAATTTATTCACACCGATTTTAATTTATTCACACCGATTTTAACCGGTTATTTTTATGCAGCAGAAACAGGCCCTAAATCTACTTTTAGAAGAATAGAAAAATAGTGGAACTTTCAAATAATTGTTTAAATTGAATAAAGTATGACACTACAGTTGAGATAGATTAGGTGGATTGGACATTCCATTAAGTTAAGAAATCTTAGCCCATTTAAAGTTAAACTGGACTGTCCAATCCCCACAAGCAATTAGATTGATCGGTATCCTACATTACTTTAGAAATATTGAACAAAATAAATGCTTGCAATTTTAATACAGGCAGGCTCCTACTTTTGGTCAAACCTACATCACACAGAAGACAATTGGTCCAGAAACAGATGTGGACTACAAATCAGATCTGGGCCCTCCTGTACTTTTGTTCATTGTTGGTGAAACCAGACTATCCCAAAGAGGATTCAGATTGAGAGAGAGGAAGCCACCAATATGAGGTTGTTTATGTAATTTTGTCCCTTCTTTTTTAGCTTCTGGTACATCTAGGTGCATTAATGTGTCTTGATTGCAACAATGAATATATTATTTTTAATAATTTTCCATAAGGTCAAGGAAAGAGTTCAAACTCATTGTATCAATTGGGAAGGAAGGAAGGAAATATTGAAAAGAAATTATTGCTAGGTTAACAAATACAGTACCTATAAACTGCATCTCATTAATATTATATTACAGGTTATATTTCATGCTTTTTATCTTCACAGATAAACACCATTTAAAGTAATTTGAACTACCATATTGTATTTTTTTTATTGGCAGCAGAAAATGGTAACCAAAATATGTTATGAATTTCTAAATACTGTATTTTATCCACAAATTTGGTGGGGAAAAAACAGTATACAAAATACGGTATATTTTTTATGAGCGCCGTTTCTGCTGCAAAAAATATACCGTATATACAGTATTAAAAAAATACCATACAGAAACAGGCCTACAAGAACTGAAGGATATTTTGATTAGTGGTTCACTAGTGGTTTTATATCACCCACATATTTATTTTGAAATTAATTTTGGATGATGGATGAGTTTCTGTTTCTTTTGCTACGAACAGGTTGAAACAATAAATGAATAAATTAGTAATTACCTACATTTTTTCTACAGAAATTGGATAAAATTCAAACACAAAAGTTTACAGTACCTTGAAAGTAAAAGTGACACTTTTGACCACTCACTGAACACCAGTTAATTATTTGGGAGAAAAACACCAGCATTGAAAACTATTATTATTATTTGACTCCCTTCCAGTAATTTAGTAATAGATTTGGAAGATCGGACATTGACAAATTAATTAAACTATTACAAATACAATGCATTGATGTATAAACATGTAATATTTGTCTGTTTGACCTTTTGTTTTCATAGCTTTTATTATCATTTGTTGTATAATATAACTCTATTTACATTGTATGAAACTCAAGAGTCTTGATGCCCAGGGTGTTTAAATAGTTGAGGTCACTTGCACTCTATTTCCAGGTCAGTTTTAAATGTGTGGATGCCTGTTAAAATAATACAACTATATTGATATTGACTTCACTTGCTGTGTAATAATTGTAGAGCTTTAAAAAACAATTACCTCAGTAGTTTTTCAGCCGGACTACATATTATAGTTGGAATCATTATTCATAATGTTGAATATGTGCACTAAAACATATTTATTTGTTTTATCTTTCTATTTTCATGAACTTGAACCTCCCTGTTTGAGCAGGTTTGCAAACCCCTAAATTATAGGGGACACTACCATCCTTTAACATTTTGACTGTCTGAGGTTTTCCCACTAGAAACTGGCACCACCAGCATTTTTAGTTGTTTTGTTGTTTTTGTGATGGGAAAAAAATATTGTCCCCTTAATAGGGGTTGAATCAACCATTTGGCACACTCAAAGGTGTTGTCGTCACCTTAATTAATAAGGGGACCTCTGTGGGTTGGCCGTAGTCATAACAAATATTTCCCCCTGTTTGACCATTAATGAGGGTATCCCCTGAATAGGGGTGTACCAAATGAGGGGTTCAAATGTAGTGTGATGGTCTTTGTTAATTTGTCTGTTTTTGTGTATGTTTCTTATCTTTTAGACTCAATCAGCATTGTTTTTCGTATACAGGTACTTTACATATAATACGAAACAATTTAGTACTTACCAAAGTTTGCTTTCCATCTGGTAAAGTTGCGCTTACAGAAAATGAATTGGCAGAGGCCGAAGCAGAGCGTACTCTTCTTTTGCTTCCAAACTTAGTACGTGATGGCAGTTTCTGCCAATCATCAAAGCAGGTATTGTCATCCTCATCAAATAGATCAATATCATCCAGTTCAAGTCTGTGAAGTGCTTTTGTATCAGATTCTGATTGTGTTCGTTGTCTCTGTTTGCCTGTTCGGACAAACAGTCCTCTCATTGAGCCTAGCATTGGCTTGGCTTTCTCAACTGGTTTACTTGTGGGCATGGTTCACTGGCATTCTATTATCACTGAATATTATACATAACTCTTCAATTCATGGATATTCTTTAAAAATAAACAAAATGATTTTTCATTTTAAGCAATCTAGCAAATTATTACCTTAATTTATCATTCTATTGAAAGATAGTCTAGAATAAATTATACATATAGTTATCTATACACCTAAGTCTTTTAATTTTAAAAGAAACAATCCTTGGTGAATAGACAGGAAAGGCAGGATGCAAAAAAGAAAAAGTACATCTGCTTTATAGTGTTAGTTAGTATAGAAACGTGGTGCGGGTTGTAACTATTTTGCTTTGTTGGTGGTTTCCCATAATTTTAGTCCTAATTTTGCTAATTTATATGTATATATGTAGTATTTATCTCCATTCCCATACGTCCATAATTTTAGTCCTAATTTTGCTAATTTATATGTATATATGTAGTATTTATCTCCATTCCCATACATCCATAATTTTCATCATGATGGTTATGTGTGCATTCCTTATATATAATAATACCTGCCAACTTTTTCAGTCGAAAATGTGTGAGACAATAAATAACTGAAAATGTATGTTTTTTTGCTGTGCCTAGTATTAGTATTAATAAGTATACTATTAGGCCTACCTAGGCCTAGTATATTAAAATTATTATTATTAAAAAACAGCACTGTGGTACCATATTTTTTTGATGGATTTTAAGCAGTGATTTTTCTAAGTATTTTTCAATCATACAGTTATGTAGGCCAATCTTTAAAGAACGTTTTACAGTATTATTTTTTCTCAGCCTAGGCTAGCCCTAAACTAGGCCTAGGCTTACTAGGCCTAGCCTACTCCTAGCTGGGCTAGTACTAGGCTAGGCCTAGTAGTAGTAGTATTGGGATACTAAAAAGGCCTAATTTTTATTAATATTAACTAGGCCTAGGCCTAGGCCTAGTAGGGCCTAGGCTAGGCCTAAAACCTTGATTTCAACCATTTCAGGCCATCCTAGTTAGGTCTAGGCCTATATGCATCTGAAATTATAAGAATATAATATGTTCAAGGACTTACCAAAAAAAAGTACAGCAAATCATTTTTCATCAAGGGAAGTAGTCTAGGCTAGGCCAAGCCTAACAACATGGTTTGATGCTGTTTTACTAGGACAAGTACCGCACACATTGCACGTGTAGTGCAATCCACACACACACTGCTGCTGCTGCATGCACTGATAGTTTTGACTCAGCCGCCGAAAAAACTTTGTGAACACGCATGGTGGCGCTATTGCATTTTTTGTCATCATCTGTCTAAAAAGTGTGCACGATCCACACGTACACACACACACAACAAAACGAAAATTTAAAGTTCTCGCAATTACTACCCCCGCAATTACCACACAAAACATTGAATGTCATATAGCATTAAAGAATTAACTATTTAATGAATTTAAGTAACCAGTTAATGACGAGTTTGAACATGACTCAGCCGCCGCGCAAACTTTGATAACATGATGCAGAGCAGTGTTCTACTACAGAACTACAGTATTATAACATTTTTTTATTTTGTTTTTTTTATTTCATTTCCAAACCCAAACAACAGCAAAATAAATTCGCCAATACAGGAGGGTAAAATATAATAATAATATATAATATACCTAAATAAATTCCTGTCATTTGATTGGACGATTGTGGGTCACATGCCGTGCAATAGTACGCACTATTTACTAATAGTACTTTTTTGTGTACGAAAAAAATCTTTGAATGTTTTGACTGGTTTCGCGGTGGAAGTACATTTTTGGAGAGCTATATATAATATGTACTAATTTAGATCAAAAATGCAAATTAGCTTTAGATCGTTTGTATGATTTTGCCATTATTTGTAAATTACACTCATAAACATTCATTATTTGTATAAATGGCTCTGGTAGGCCTACTGTATATGCATTTTTATCACCAGAGACAAACAAAAATCAAGACTCCACTGATTACATCGTAGGCCTAAATAAAAAAAATAAATAAACAACATGGTATCCAATGGCGGTTTTCGTTAACCACAAGTCAGGTCATTGTTTCATCTTCTACCTTTTTTCGTAATATTCTGTTTTTTTACTTAAATATTATTTAGATTTTTAACACATCATACTTATATTAATACTATCAACCCATTGAACATTATTTATGTTAAATCATATTTATATATTCTGTCTATCAGTATCACATTACAGCAATGCTAACAAATTGTAATACATATAACGGTCATCTATAACGACATATCTATCTATCTATATTTCCCCCTTAATTTGTTTAGTTATCTTTCCTTATCTATCATAAATTATAACACATATATATCATATAACATGTTTTTATATTTATAATATCACAATATAAATTATCACATTATAACCTTTACATTTTGGGATACAGTATCTCCATATTTGTTTTTCTCTTTAAGGTTTTCACTCACTTTTATTTCAGTATAACAAACCGATCTAACTTAAAAGGTTTTATCATTTTCTTAATGAATATATTTATAACTTTAAGATAAAATCTAATGACAAAAAGATCGGCGTTTCGGAGCCATCATGAAACCAATTCTTAAGAACAAAGAGTGTTTCCAATCTATCAAATGTCGGGGTAACACTGGTGTTTTGGCAAAGTTTGAATCTGAGCAGGCCTATCGATTTTCTACAACTTTGCCAAAACATCGGTGTTACCTCGATATTTGCTAGATTGGATCATAACAAATCCAAGAGATGGAAGAATCATTTTGTTTTGAGAATGGTTTCATGATGGATCCGAAACGTCGATCTTGTTTTAATTGTCATTAGATTTTATTTTTAAGTTATTCGTAATATATTTATAGTGCATAATTATAATTTCTTCTGACAAATTGTTCGACTTTGATCATTTTTGCTTCTGAGGCAAATCAATTTTATATATCAATTTTTGTTAAAGAATGCTTATAGTTTTTAATAATTCTTTGCCTCTTATTACCAATGACGGTTAATGTTATTGTTAAAAGAAATTATTTTTTAAAGGTGTATTTATTGTCCCTCAAAAGTATAACCAAAACAGTCCTGTAACTGTTTTGCTTTAAATTGCAGTTTTTAAAGGTAATTTTTTTTTCGATCCAATTTTTTGTCAAAATCAAAGTAAAGTGAGTAACCGACCACCGCCGGCGGCCGGCCATTATTTTTTCCCTATTAGGTTAAAGCAAAGATAGTGTAGTAGAGTTAAGGCAGAAACTATAGAGGGTCTGAATCCATACAAACACATGAATATTCATGATGATGTGACGGAAAAACCCTTGCCAGCTAGCTTTCCACGAAACAACATACGACACGCGCGTATGATCATCAAAACTTTTTGTGCCAATCATATCACACCAAAAATCAAGGCGAGAAAATAGTTGTTTGCATGCTTTAGTTTTACTTTTTTTTGTGATACCGTATCTTTTTAAAATTGTTCATTCTTAATCGTAAGTACCTACCACCATATTTAATTAATAAATTAAATTGTAGTCCTTGCCTAGCCAGGCCCTACTAAGTAGGTCTAGCCTAGCCTAGCTAGCTAGGCCTACTAGGACCAGGCCTAGGCTAGTAGGCTAGGCATGTGGGGAGGCTCCAGAGAATAGGCCCTTAGCTAGGGCATAGCCTACTAGGGCCTAGGCCTAGCCAGGCGGCCCTAAGGTAGGCCTAGGTAGGCCTAGTATTATTAATCCCTCCTACTAGAGGCTAGCCTACCTTTTTACCCTCTAGGCCTAGCTAGCCTAGCCCTAGTCTAGGCCATTTAGGCCTAGGCTAGGCATAGCCCCCTCCTAGCTAGCCTAGCTAGGCCTAGCCTAGGTCTAGCCTAGTAGTAGGCCTAGCCTAGAGTAGTAGGCCTGGCCTAGCCTAGTTTTGACCTACATAGTAGTAGTAGTAGGCCTAGGCCTAGTATAGGCCTATAGTAAAAGTGTCGTCACAACGGTTTTTCTTTATAGTATTTATATATTATTAATATTAGTATTATTACTAACTAGACTAGGCGCTAGCTAGGCGCGCCTACCACCCAGGCTAAACTAAACCTTCATAGCTAGCTTGAGGCCTAGGCCTAATTTAGATAGGTTCTAGCCTAGAGTGTATAGTAGACTAAACGTAGTAAGCCCTAGGCCTAGCTAAAATAGCAGCAGTTGTATCGAAACGTATTCTTCTTTATAGTCTATATAGGGCCTATACTATAGGATAGGGCTATATAAATGTTGTTTGTATTGTTCAACGTATATAAAACAGAATATTTTATCAGTTACACTGTCAGATCTGAACAAACTAGACTTCTTGTTTTTCAGTAAATACAAATGTGATGAAATGTTTACGACATGCTTAAACATCTGGTTCTGTGGACGTTGTTGTTGTGTTGTCTTTTTGGCAAGTTAAAAACACGAATATTGTTTTGTTGCCAAGATGGTCATTGGATATATCATAATACATCGGTACCATGTAATCTTTTAACAGATGGAGCAAAAAGTAGTTACAGTCAGATGATAAAGTGGGCTGAAAACCAGTACCCCGCTGATGATATTGCTAAAGTTTTCAACAAAAGCATGTTAAACTTCATGATAAATGAGCAACTTTGGGCGGAAGTGGAAAAATCAGAAGACATTGATGTTGAGATGTTTTGGATGGGAATGAAGTTGAAGCCAGATGATCTTGACAATTTTCATCAAATTTCAAGTGCTGGGACTCCGCTAAGCAGTTTCTTTCGAGATCGTTTACTTAACAGACAAGCAAATGACCAAGTTTGTATTGATACTACATATGCTTCTAACACTTCAGCAACATATTCAAAAGTTTGTTGGGACGCATATATGGAGGTTTTATCAACTAAAACGGTGGAATGCACTAACCAATGGAGCAATTGGACAGAATGCATAGATGGAGAAAGATCAAGAGAACGAGCATGCGCTGTTGTAGAACCAGGATGTATAGTATTTCCCGAAAAAATTACGGGAGATTGTGAAATACTTGATTTAATCTTTCCAGAGAATTACACAATCCGAGCATTTCCAGGAGAAAGGTTAAAAATTCAATTTGTAAATGAAATTTCGTCATTACCAGTGATGTTTCAATTCGTCAATGGACCATCGCTTTCTTCAATTACAACAAACGGCAAATTCATTTGGACTGTTCCCAATGATAATTACATCGGTAAAAACACGTACATTCAAGTTTTACTTTATAACACCGAGGGACACCAGCGTACCATTAATTTGACTTTAGAAATAATTAATTGTCTGTGTGAACCGTTTGGAATATGTACACAGCCAGCTAAGCAAAAACAAGGCTTGGGATTATTCACTTGTAATTGCCAAGAAGGACGGTTCGGAACGCTATGCGAAAATGATATAAACGAATGCGAATCTCACCCTTGCTATCCATTGGTTGATTGCATTAATTTACATAATATGTATTGGTGCACGCAATGTCCAGAGGGGTACACAGGTGATGGTATTACGTGCACTGCTGATGATGGTAACAACAAAGCGACGGAGTCGACAAATACAGGATCAATTAGTAGGCCTAGTAAACCACAAACATGTAACACAGGAGGATCTGGAATTATTAAATCAATGCATATCATAAATCTGATTGTTATTTCTATAGGCATTATTGTACTGTAGTAGAACATTATTACATGTCTGCATGAACAAAATTCATTTTACCATGAATCACAAGCGACAGTTCGGAAGAACCATTATTTAATGTTTTAACTTTCGCTTTGACTAACTTTCTTTGCTTTGAAAACAGTTTCCGAACACTAACGACATTTGCTCTTTATTTATTTCATTATTACCAACTAAACCACTGTAGTTTACCATTATTTTAGTTCAAATGTTCGAATTTAGCTACAGGAAATTAAAAACGTACATATTCTTCAAAAGAAAAACATTTTATAGACTATTTTTAACGTAATTACAGCTTAGGTTTGTCTACGGTTGGATATATTATACTGATTATTTGCTGTCGTAGGAAATGGTGTATAATTATTAAATAACGTAAACCAAATTCAAGTGATCATTTAATGCCAATTTTGTGTGTTACGCTGTTCTTTTCTTGGCTTTCTTGTTATTTTAAATAAAGATTTTAACTAATTTTCCATTAAAATTGTTGTGTTTAAATGTCAAACTATGCCTATCCATAAAAATTAGAATTCATTCGTGCTCTTAATCATCTGTGCTACGTTTCAGCGTCTAACTAAAAGTTATAATTGTGTTGTTGATTAATTTTAAATCCGTTTATTTTGCCATCTCAAGATCTTTATAATCAAATGCCGGGCTAACAGTGCAGCCAAAGAATGTCCATTCTGCAGCAGCGGCCACGCATCTTGCACTCTGCCAGTGATCTGCTGGAATCAACAGCTGGAACTTATGTCCTTTCTCTATGTCTGGTCCTAATATATACTGTTTGTAATGTTCTTTTCCATCAGGTTTCAAAATGGAAACTTCGATAGGGTCTCCAGTATAATAATGCCAAAGCTCATCTTTGCCCTTTATTCGATGCAAAGCAATGCTATTATCTTAGGTAATATATAGCTGTGCTATGCTCAGTCCGGTATGTCTCTCTGTAGTATCCTCCTTCAACATGTTCTTGAAGTGTTTTATCATCTCACTTGCTGTTTTCTTATTCATTATCTTGTTTGATATACAACTGTAATTAAAACAAAAACTTTGCCTAAAATACTTTTAATTTATTTAAATGAATTTAAGTCAAATAGACGGTGGTTTTAGCTTGATGATCTTTTAGCAATTCCGTACAATAACGATAACGAACAATATTTGAAAATGCATATACAACTTTGTTCTGGGCTTTACTTTCTCGTCCCAAATGAGAACTTTCAGACTGTGGAGGTGAACCGATCGTTTATGAGATGCTTTTGTGTATAAAATGTCCAATAATAATTATCATTGTAAGACTACTCTCAACCAAAAAACTTTATATTAGAGTGTATTTAAAAAAAGGAGAATTGGGTAATATGTCGTTTCTCGCGAATCTTACATCACACTCCAACATCTCACACTGTTATTTAGTGAAATGTGAATGGAAAAACGGGAAAATACTTTAACTTTATAATACTCTGAATTCTGGAAGACGACTTCGAACTTAAAGAATCCTCATGGATGACCTTTATTGGCTCATAAACTTCACACATCGGAACGATGTGGAGGCCGGACGGATCAAACCGGCTCCTCCTCCCATTGACAGTGGGGGAAGCGGTGGGTGGCGGCGGGTGAAAGGGAAAAATGAAAATTCTGATAAGATTCAGACGAATCCCAAACTAGCCCCTTTGATACGCTCTTAATTTTGGGAAAGTGAAAGTACTACAGGTATCATCTTTATTATATACGCGTAATGGATTCTCATTAAATGATTGGTTCTTACTCTAATTAAGATTATAATCGCGAATGGCAGTTCAAAATATGCAATGCATTGTGATATCCATGCAAGTAATGATGTGAAAAAAAAGTATGTCCAGAATAAAACCAGATAACTAGGAGATCATTACGCGTCCGATATAATGCACTATAAAGTATAAATAATCCATCATGATAATAGGTATATTAGAGGCTGTATAAAATATATATAAAAAAATATATATAAAATCCTTTTTTATATATTTCATACTGTCAAATTATAGAAACAGTGCTCAAATTCGATTCAGATTCGATTTATTAAGTCATTCATACATAGTACAATGATAATTGTTTTCTTGGCAGAAAAACACAAGCAAAGCAATACACAAATAATATTTACATTCGTGATCAACATGGAACTAACAACAACTGATCAAGCAATATAAAAACAACAGACCTAATGACCTATCTTTGAAACTCATTGTTGTGTAATCTAATAGCGCTAGGTAAGAATGAACATCTATTTGTTTTAACTGGAATTGTTGTTAATCTTCCAGATCTGGTAACTACTAACTTATTGTTGAGAATATGATATGATATTCATCAGCTAAAATACAATTTAATTTAGATATCATTTCATCATTACACATTTGTGTGATCTTTAATCTCGACACCAGTAATTTTGCTTGCATATCTAACTATTCTGTTTAACTTACTCACATTTTTCTTTGTTAGACCATATACCCAAGTAAAATAGCAAAAGCTTAATACAGATTGAATAACACTTTGATAAAAAAGAAATAAAGAATCACGGCCTATATTATATTGTTTCAACTTCCTTAAGGAATACAGTCGTTAAACACCTTTAGCATACACTTTGCGCGGTGTACCCCAACTTAGATTCTATCCAAACCCCTAAATATTTATGAGACTCTGGATTTTCAACATAATTTCCGTCAATAACAAATGGAATGTGATTAACATTTTTTCTGAAGTCAAATATAAGCTCTTTGGTTGTTTTTTTTTAGAATTAATACACAAATAATTAGTATTAACCAATCTAAAACCCTTGATACTTCTTCTCTATACAAATCCATCCCCTCCTGTAATAAGACCAGTCAAACACATATCATCCGCAAACTTGATAAGATTATATGAATTAACATTACATCTTAAATCACTAACGTACATATGAAAATAAAAGTGGGGATAACACACATCTTTGCGGTGTTCCCGTATTAGTCAATATAATTCGAATTAAAATTGTTAACATTAACTCGTTGAATTCTACCATGGAGGAAAAAATAAAATATTTTTTCCTCCATGCTTCTACCAGCAACAAAATTGCTTATCCATGAACATAAATAAGGATTTACATTCATTGTTATCAGCTTCCTCAATAGTACACTTGGCCGAATAGTATTGAAAGCGGAACTGTAGTCAATAAACAATCTTACATAACACTTTGCCTTATCTAAGTGCTCATAGATTGGTTGTAAGAAAACATGATCTCATAATCACGTCGCGTCGAAAGTTCCGTATTTTTTAGTTGTATGAAAAAATGTCTTGGGGGCGGGATTCTAATCTGTGACCTCTCGCTTACAGGGCGAGTATCATACCACTAGACCACAGAGCCATTATATGGTATTATTTTACCATTTTATTATTTTTACCATTTTCACCCACCAGATACATTCTCTCATACAATAAACGCCCTCACAATCAGTGGAGGCCTAACTAGTCATAATAAATTCCAACTTTAATACGCAACGGTTTTTTAAATAATATTGTGTATGTAAAATCAATTGTGTTGCGTAGCATTGTATAAATTATATATAAATCATACTGTCAAATTATTGAAACAGTGCTCATATTCGGAACATGATTTCATAACCGGCGATTACATTCTCACAGATTTCCTCATCTTTATCGTTTTAAATTAATTAATTAAATTTCAGTATATCACTGGGCGGTTTAGAATTAATGTTCTATGCCTGATATGTTTATATATATATATAAGTATCTCTCCGGAGATCCCGCTTCGTGAATAAAAATACTGATAGATGAGGGCGTATCAATTTGATCTTATTCTCACAGAATTCCTCATCTTTATCCTTTATCTTTCTTTCGACATCATCACAACAATATCATCGACATACTTTCCCCTTTCGTAAATCTCGCCGTGCAAAAAAAAAAAAAAGATTTTGACAGTAAATCATTGATAATATATTCATAATTGTGATAACTACGTAGCTTAGGCCTAAATGAAAATCTCTACGTTTGAATGAAAAGATCTCACTGTTAAATCAACCACAATTGTTATAAACATTTTCATTCTCTCGTATCATTTACAATAAACAAACCCAAGCTGGTTTAGAAGAATGGTTTAGAAGACATTCAACATTTTCTATTCACATGTAACCAACTCAATGGCATAAGGATTGAAGAATATACCAAATTAGAATATATGTTAATCGATATCAATCATTTAGATGTATGGGAAAATTTTATCTCTGGTGACCTGAACACCAAATTAAATCTTGTATTAGGTGGAACTGATAACTACTATCATTATATGTATGACGTCGATTCCATATCAAATATCTTTGATTGTTACTGTAAGCACTATGTTAAAAGAGCTTGGGCACACAGATGTATTGTTCTAGGCGAGTAATGTTCATATCAATCAAACTAAATGATTGATATCTATCTCACTAAATGATTGATATCTATCTCATTATAGTGTTAGGTCTACATTGTTGTTGCCCAATTCATTTTATATTGTACAGTTCCTACCTATTCTATATGTTTATTTCTTGTAATTTTGTATTTTTAGGTGTCAGTGGGTTTCCTGCTGCTGTAGTGTTAATTATCAATGGTATTGTAGTTACTGTAGTTGAATTGTTTTGACATGTTGACCTACGTCGACTTTTTATTGTAATTGTTATTTTCTATATCATGTTTTTTTTTTGTATATTTCTCTTGGATGCACCTTCCATTTGGTCGAGTGCCACTGTTGTAAAAGTGTAATCTCCAAATAAATTATTATTATTATTAAAGTCTGTGTAACGTGAGTGTGCGTGAATTTAGGGATTACGTAATTGTCGTTGATGCTATGCTCATCTGGAATACTTTCATGAAGGAAAAATAAATATTTAATTGTCCTCTAATGGTTTACTACAGATTGAGACGTTTACAATAAATTATCACTATGGCATGATTACAAGATTTCCGTTTTCTTTTAGACGCGTTAACTCAACTAAAAGAAGTGGGCGCCAGTGAGACCGCAGTTAATATAGCCTGAATACTATGTATTATATGATCTATATTCTGGTTGCATCGTATATGATGGTGGTCTGTTGAACATAGCTTCGCCATTCGTGTATGGATAATTACCACTATTTCTTGAGTTGAAGTCTGAAGCTGGAAAATGAATTTTAGATTCAAGTGACGATTTAGCTAATACAATTCTAAATTGACAATATACTAGTGTGGATAAACCAATATTCAGATTCATAACAAGAAAGACATCGGTGTATGCATTTTAATACATAAGCATTATTACATTTGAAATAGATAAACATGTATCTATTATAGGTATCATCAATATTTGACAATTCTACACAAAAGTTCAGTATTCAACGTTTGTTTGATTGTGATATGAACGACTTTGTATCTCCAGAACATTGCGTAAAATATTAAGTTGATTCGTTAATGGTTCCCCAAAGCCCTACTTGGTTATTCAAATAATTTAAATAATATTCTGGAATTAGTAAAAGGGAGGTCTGTTGTGTATTATTATATTTCCAATACATTATTGTATTTTATATTAGAATAATAGAAGTTTGTATGCCTATACATGGACAAACATAATACAAGCAATGACGTAACAATTACCTTAACTAAGCTAGAAACAAAACAGCATGTTTTTTAAACATGAAAACAAAACGATGTTCTGCAATAAGCACATACAAAGTTTAAAATAAATGTTGAATAGAAATAACATTAAGAAGAACAATGTATACGTACGAGACACATAGCCTAAATAAAGCAAGATGCAGATTTCTCACAAATTATTATTTTTTACATGGGTATGTACAAAATCAGCTTTAGCCTGGCATATTGGTTACATAAGTGCGACACAATCTCCTTTTTACAACACTTAACGTAAAAGTATTCAACGTAGAATAGCATTATGCTTACAAGACATACAAATTGAAAATAAAAGAAACTTAACACTTAACATAATAACTATGGCATTAAAGCAGCAGACATTTTTTAGTGAACATTAGCAAAGACAATATAGCCACATAGGCTCTATACTACATTGGCAAAGAACATCTACTTCTTCTACGACTCCGTTATTGATGATTGAAACTCACTGTTAGTGTTATGCGCCGACGCAGACGAACCATTTGTATGAGCAGATGGTAATCCTTTCTTCGTCTGATTTCGAGCATCAGTAGACCATGTGATTCTTTGCCGCTTGGTACCTGATCGAAACTTGCTTGACGAACCAAAACCTGGCATGGAAACATAACCATGGGAAATAAAAGCTTTGTTAAAACCAAGAGCCAAAAACCAAAACCATTTCAAATCCTTTATCTTAGGCCTACTGTGTTTAAGTTGGATAAGTTGCCGGCCAGAACACTCCATGGACGTCGATAAAATCAATTTATAGTCTGAGAATTTTGGTTGGCGTTAATTAACTATAAATAAATTACTGTATTTATGTCTCTCACCTGACGATATATCATCACCTCCACAGCATGGACAACAGAGTCTCCGCCAGTGTTGACGAATGTCTTTCTTCGCGAGGCAATGGAAAATAAATATGCTCAAACCTTGAAAGGTATTTAATATAGCAAATAAATAGCTAAAAACTAGGCTGGCCTCACTAACAGCAAATATTGCTACTGCCCAGGTGAGACCTAACAACACCATTAAGCTAATTGAACCACGAAGGTGGGCCCATGCCGTGAAACGCTCCGTTTTGGTAATTTTTGTGTGACGTAGATTACAAAGTTGTTTCATAACCATTGTAAAGATTACAAAGTTGAATATTAATATAATCAGAGCCGGTATCATAAACGCCCAGTAAAATGCCGTTCGATCCAACCAGCATCTGAAGAAAAAAGAAATTGCAGTATAGTAAGTATACCTACTGGTACTGAACTTAGTATTTTAAAATTTGAATTAGTTTTGCTTCAGTTTGCGGGGTAGGCCTACTTTGACGTTTTTGATAATTTAAAAGATACTATAAAAACGAATTAATTATTTAATAATTAAATATTACTTACGCTCCACTGTATAATCCATAGTGGTCAACATCAATGGATACCGTGACAATAACGAATAATAATGGTACGCCTGTTGATTAAAAAAAAAGACAAACATCATTTAATATGATGCATTAACCAAACAGAGGGTCCGTTTGTTACAGGTATTTCTAGCACTCCATCTGGCTAATATAAGGCGTGCTTGGGAATCTCAAAACATTCTGAATATGATTATTATAATAAAATATAAATATACAAATTAAGACTCACAGAATAAATTGTGTACAACCTGGTTAATTTATAAATGATAAAGATGAGGATGTACAAAAATAAAACTCAAAACAACTTAAATATATAAAGAGAAGAGAGAGTATAGTTCTGAAAAAAGATTCGTTAAAGGGATTTATAGAATTTCAAAAATTTGAGAGTATAGACTAGGGAACATATCTAACAATTTCAGACAACTAAATAATTGTCTTACCCCAACCAAATATCATTTGTTTTAGAATAAAGTGTGAATAGTATTGCTCAAACACTTTGACCAATGACAGATACATATTGAAGGCTTCAAGAGCCATCCACGTCATGGTTGATAGTAGAAAGTAGTGCAGGAATATTGCCATAAAACGGCACACTTCATCCAGTTCCTCAAACTCGACTGTCAATGATGCCATGATGAAAAAGATGTTTGCCATTAGTAACGACAACACCAGGTTTAGGAGAATCTTTACTCGTTTATCAGCTTTAGTTTTTCTATAAAAAAAGAAAGAAGTTACGGCATGTTTTTAAACAACAAATCAAAAATAAAGATTAGGTTTGTGGTACACCATGTGTTGCCAAAAAGAAAGGAAGAAAAGTATGTTTGGAAATGTCTCACAATCAAGTATAATATGTCTGGAAATTTACAAACAAGTAAATGAATGAGGATAGGGAAGTTGAAAAACAAACAAAATGTCCGATAAATACAAAAATAAAACAAATGCTATGTTTCAATTCTATAGTATAATCAGTCTCACCTTCGTGGATCTCCTTTTGGATAATGTAAGCTTGTAAATAAAATGTTGATTAAATTATTATTCATACAGAATGCAAGACAACAATACACCAGCCACTACAAAGCCAACATTACCGTGTTACTATAATATTGCCATAACAGGCACAGCGTCATTTTTAGTGTGTCTTGACCCACAACAGTGTGGAATACTATTTAGTATAAGAAGATTTGAGAATTGTTTAAAGATGTATTGTCCCTTGAAACACAAAAAAATGAAGGTCAAAATATATAATATAATATAAGTAATATTAAAGTTATTCACTTTATGTCGAAAATTCGAGCCAAAAGCAACAAGTTTACGTAATTAACAGGTAAATTAGTTTGATTACATTTCGTCTGGAAAATCGTCGCGAGCGAAAGTAAACAAAGATTTCAAACCACGAGTACGCATTATGCATATGCTAATTCGGATTGTTTACAACTCGTCACGGTTGAGAAGGTATTTTCACACAGATCGTTAGGAAGTTTTATGATTATGCATACAGAGTAGCCAAACAAGCGCGTTTCATTATGGGGTATGTTTTGATCGAAAACTTTGACTGGAAGTCAGAGTTATTTTTTTAACAAAAAAACGTCTGTATTTCAGTTAAATGATTTTTTTTTCGACAAATTTTTGGTGATAGTTAATAACTATTATGATACTTCAAAATGACCCACCTTTTTTCGAAATCTGTTATTTTTTTGGAATTAGTCAAAGGGACAATACATCTTTAATTGTTTCATTCAAAATAGAAATACCAGCTTCTGAACGTCGTTTTAAACTTTTAATTAATGTTGCGTTAACCCCTTAAAACCATAGCTCGTCACTCAAATTTTGCAATTACTAATATAATTAGTTTTGATGTTTTTGGTGCTTATCTTATCTTATCTTCCATCATGCATAGCGAAGCACGCATTTTTCGATTTTGGCCGATGTCTCACCTTTTTTCAAACATTTTTTCCCTATTATTATTTGATAAAATTATACAGAGAATGTTGAAATACATAATTCTTTTGAAGTGTTGTCGTCATTATGTAATAACTATCTAATAAATATAGTCTATATTTTTGTAATATTTTCGAATATAATATAATAAGAATAAGTGTAACTGTATTTGTTGTTCGTTTATTTAAAATTCGATAATTTGCTTTAAAGTGATATATTATTAAACACAGGAGGCATTGGAAATTTCAAAAAAGGTTTATAGAAAGAATACAAACGTTATACCCAACATGCACCAACATTACACAATATGGCCTTTAACCACGCAAGCAATTTGATTAATACAGCTTTATCACATGACTATGTCAAAGGTCAATTCAAGTAAGCATTATTTTGATATGTGTTACAAACAAGTATTATTAATGATATTAGATTGTGTATCAGCATGTTCATTTATTATTTTGCACTGCAATTGTTTTTGAGCAGCTTGTACCTTGAACCATTGTGGATATTTCCAATAATGACATTAGTTTTGGGGAAAATTGCTGATTGATTCAATTCAAAAATATCGTAAGACGATGAACGATTCGAACAGAACAACGAATACCTTAAGAAATACGTAGAAAATGCAATAAAGAAAAAGAAGAAATGTAAGTTAAAGTATTCTACAGAAGAGTAAAAATAAAAGGTAACATTTAGATTTTAATTGAAACTTGTATTGAATTACCACATAACATAATACTGTACGTACAAATGGTATTTTGATTTAATAAGTTGGATTCAAAATAGTTACCTGCAACAAGCATAAGTCAGGAGTGTCAGTGACAAACCAAGAATGGAAAGGCCACACCCAATATACGAAATATAAGAGAGGGCTAATTGATGCTCCTCGGGCAGCTCTGCCGTATCACCATATACATCCTTGAAAACAAAATGCATTTATATTTCTCTGGTAAAGACAATTGGTAGAAATTCATAATGCAACTTGTAAATAACCGTTAAAATCAAGCAATATAAAGAGGACAATTGAATAAGCTTTGACGGGTTTATAACTGGAATGGAGAGCCAATATATTAGCTGCAAATATACGTAGCTAGATGTCTATAAATAGCATGTAACATCTCCCTGGACTAATGCCTAGATATCTATAAATAGCCAAAATATCAGTAGTAGTTATAAGATGTCTATAAATAGCATCAGACACGGACTAATCCTAGATGGCTATAAATAGCAAAGCCACTAGTAGCTGAAACCACATTTTGTAAGCTGTTGTCATAAATATTTCTCTGTTTTTAGTCGCGTGGACGCGACTCTATAGTTCACTATGTCGGTCGGTCGGTCTGTCGGTCGATCTGTCTGTCGGTCTGTCTGTCGGTCCGGTATCACTATGCGTTTTATCGCTTTCTGACCTTATCTTGATATCAGTTTAATCTAGCTAAGTCAATTTTTCACAGTATATTCCTTATGGCCAGGAATCGATGTGGTTATGTTTTCACGGTGCGCAATAAAAAATTACGCGGTGTACGCACGATGTAACGAAATCACGTTTGTAATCATATCTTCACAACCATGAATCACAATTAAATAAAATTTGGTACTCATAAATTTCAGGGCATAAATCATCATATGGCAATACAATTACGTGCGTAGCGCATGTAACGCATGCGTACGCGCGCTTAAAATTTTCAAAATTTATTTTCGATGAAATAAGAGTACGTTTTCAGGCAATTTTAAGCGTTTACAAAATTGCCATGAGTGCGCAGATTTGTGCGCGCGCACTGCGCGTTAAATGTTTTGCGCACTCTTTTTGCCCGATTTCTGTTTTCTTGACTTACTTTTCAACTCGAAATTACGTTATACGAGCACGTCAAAAGTGACAGGCTACGCACGTGGAAATTAAAAAAATATAAATGTTTTTAAACATTTCAACATGTTCAGTAATTTCGGTCAGTTGTTTCTTCCAATATTAAATATTGAATAATTCGAATTTCCTAAATAATAATAATAATAATAATATTAATAATAATATAGCAATTGCGGTCATAATTTGAGGGACGGATCGAGACAATTGTTGATGGAGTGACATACCAGCTGGCAATAGACGAAAATTATGCACAATATTGTTGTGAAATTTTTTAGAGATTCAGTAGAAGCCCCTCTTGTGGACACTTCTATTAAGGGGACACTTCTCGTGAAATGAAACTAGGGGAATATAATGTTTTAAAGCCAACCCATATTTATAATTTGAGGGACTCCGATCGATCAATTGTTGTAACAGTGACACGTGTTTAGAAATACACTAGAGTCTCTTCTTTGGGAAACACCTATTATGGTAAATATAAGACTATAGCCAACCCCTATTCAGTTTTTGGGTACCGAAAGGTGTCCCCCTTAATATATATAGAAACCCACCCTAACATTAACATAATACAGTCTCGCTAAAACAATGTGTGCAGATGAACCCCTTAAAGTAAATTGTGTTTCTTTTTGTATACTTTAGAAGTATTTTGAATTCGCGATTTAGTATGCATAGGCCTATATTTCGTTTTCTTTTAGTAAATTGCATTGATGCTTAACTTCAAACAGTGTGGTTCTCTACTTCTATTACCACGCGGCCCTCTGCGGCCCTCTCCCCGGCCCCCGATGTGGCGCGTGTGAAGCGCATACCGCGTGTGCGTTATCTAGCGCGCTCATGGTAACAATCTTCTGTTATAGTGACCAACCATGGAGATCAACCTCAGATACAAACCAAACCTGACTCGGTAAGTACTGCTTAAAAATATCTCTGTAAATATTTGATTTGTTATCATACAATATATACATTATTTATTTAATCATAGTTCACAATTAAAAGTATTAATTTAGATTATATAAACACACATTTCATTCCGAAAATGTTGCCACATCCTTAGGTAAACAGCGGAAAAGAAAATAAGGCCAAACTCTAGGCCATGAGGTATAACTCCCCATGCTCTAGGCCATGAGGTATAACTCCCCATGCTCTAGACCTAGCCCTTGGACGTCGTGGTCCTCTTGCAGAGGTCTCTTTGTCTTTTGATATTAGGTAATAGTACTGTAGGCCTACTATAAATATTAACGAACAAATAAAATGTTTTCAATTCGTAATAAATTATATTTGTTTAATTACATTTCAGAAATATACTAATAATATTTTACGAATAGTTTACTTGAAAAACGGTAAGAACACTACATACATTTGTTTTGAGTTCATTTAACCTTCGAAAACTTGACCAGTAGGACTATTGTTTATTGAACATTTTTTTTAAATTAAAGTATTTTTTATTTTGTGTTCTTTATAGATCATGCCCGGACGGATAACACGTCTATTTAAACGTAACCGTACTGTTACTAAAATAGGTCAAAAAAGGTTTGTACGCTGTATTATTATTTCATATGATATATATTATAAATATCTCAATACATATCTCATTTCTATAGCGCTTTTTTTTTTGACGAACACACATCATTCAAATGCGCTACACACAATAGATATTTTATTTAATTGCTTTTCTCTTTTTATTATTAGGCACTCTATCTTCTCGAAGTTATTCGACAAATAGTGTTGTTTCACTTTCGAAAGACATGAGAATGCCGAGAATGTTGACCATCAGCCAACTCCATCCAGTAAAGTCTGGATAAGACTTCCATCCCATGCCCGTGTGATTCTGTTGAAGATCATTTACGGTATTGCCATTGATCCTCTTCGACCAGATGCCATCACTTGCTCGGACCCAGAGATTGGTGTCAGGCTTCAGGAATACGCAAGAGCACTCCTTGTGCTGGAAAACAGTTGTGTTGAGGTCAATGATGCTGAAGCAGAGGTCATTGACAGTGACGTGGAATCAGAGTACATGGCAGCATTGAATCTCATGAGAAGTCTCTTTTCGATGGATAGGATTCATTGTTTACCAGCCTTGAAGGAAGCCTCTGATGTCAAGGGTCAATTTGCTGACACGGTGTCAAGACTTAAAGTTGGTAGCATCCACTCAAGAGTTGTCCAGAAGACTCGTTTTAACTCTGGTGTCGACAACATATTGATGTCACCATTGTTCACCAGTTTAGCAACATGCTATCAAGGTCTTACTGGATTTTTTGGCATCACTGAATCTTTCAAATTAGTACTTGCTGGATTCAATTCAATGACCAAATCAATTGAGGTATCGTGCATTCTGTCAATTTTTAATTAATCTTTCAGTATTTATAATATATATGTATTGTCCAATAATGTTAGGTCGTTGAATATTAACATAAGTTTTATTTATTTTCGCAGCCTTGTAATGATGTTATTAGAGTGACTTCAAACACTCTCATTGCACCAATGACACCGATTCAACTAGCTATTAAACCCATGGAAGCTGAGGTATATTATTATATACCCATAATTCATATTATATAAAATACAGATAGAACACCAGTACAGTAAGGGGACAACTTCGAGACCCAGAAATGTGTCCCTTTAATATGGGTGTCCCTAATTAGTGGTTGTAGTGACCATAGTATTGAAACATTATATTGGCCATCTAATCGTTTCTATCTAAACGGCTCCCTTTATTAGAGCCGGAGTTTTACTGCAGTATTTGTGTACATCAGTATTCGACAATACAGTATTGTTAATACAACTTTTTCTTTCCTCCTAAAGGCACTTGCTCTAACACAACAACCAGTATTGGCCACATCGTCTCAGCTTTTCAGTTCATTTGAAAAACAACCCTTCAAATTCACGTTGCCTTGTGAGCTCTTGAAGCTCGAAAAACTCTTGCCAAAGGACATTCCAGAAATATCTATGGACAACTTGTACCCAGTGGTCACCATGAACAACCCGGTAATTCTTTTTAATTGTGTTACAATATTTCCAAAACAATCATTGCAAGATTATAACAGAGCGAATTTATTGTTATTTAATACACAAATATCTAAAAACTACCATAAAATAGATAAATATCATTCAAGTTAAAAGTATTAAATTATTAGTAGTGGAGCTGTAGCTTGGTGGTTAACGTCCTTGCATTCCAATTCAAAGGTCCAGTGTTCAATCCTGACCTAGTGCCAGGGTTGTAACTCATGACTTTTCAACTCTCAACACTCCCTAAGCCTCAAATGAAACTTAGAACTTATAAAATAGTTTATCCATCCTGTAATCGGCGTGTTAATCGCTGTTGGATGCGTATGAAATAAAAATAAATTATGAGATAATCTATGAAAATTAATAATTTATAGATTAAACTTGGAAAGGGCACATATGGTGAAGTGTTCCTAAATCGGTTGAATCATCCTGATGGCCCTCTTGTTGCCGCCAAGTCCTGCTTCCTCTCAGAAAACAAAAAAGAGCAATTTATAGAAAAGTTTGAAATTGAGATTGAAGCTCGTGTCCTGAAGTTCCTGTCAAGAAGAAGCAGACTTTTCCCATACGTGTACGGAATCTGCAATGCCACTCCTGTCGAACTCAGAAGCAGGATCATTATGGAATACGTTGGACATCCAACACAGTATTTATCAGTCACGCTCCTTAAAGCCATCAAATACAAGAATCCTCGGCTTACTCTTCGCGATGGACTGCATCTTGCACTCGATATGGCAGAAGGCATTCATATACTGCAAAACCACGGCTTCATTCATAACGACATCGCCAGCAGGAATATGCTTCTTTACCACGATGGTAACCGCTGGTCGGTAAAGATCACAGACTTTGGTTCCATCTGCCATGTGGATGCTGCTTACGATTACTTTAAAATTAACGAAACTCTTGCAGAGGAACGCAAAGAACTCATGGCAGCTCATAGAGGATACGCACCAGAACTCTTTTATCCGAATTCACCGCCGACATTTAAATGTGACATTTATAGCCTCGGAAATGTGTTTCTGGACATGGGACTAAGTCTAAATATGGTACCTCTGTGTAAACTCGGCAGGAAGTGTACACGTATAATTCCAGAGCAAAGACCGACCATTTACTACCTTGTCGACAAGCTCAAGAAGAAAACCAAATCCCGTGTTTCACAATGGTTTAATATCTGATTTGTTAAACTGATGCAGACTTCATTCATCAACCTTACTATTGTGCAATGTTACAATTTAATTATACCAATTTATCAATCAATTTGAATGCAATAAATATATGATATATTTTTTAATGCCGTTTTTATGTTTACTTTTTATTTTAATTCATTTTATTTAATTATAGAAAAATATATATTTGAATGTGTCACTTTTTTGGTTTCAATATCCCGATTAAGGGACCGTATGACATTCTCGATATCCACATGGAGCAGAAACTATGGCGCGCCAAGTTGCAATTTATTACAATTTGAAATAAAGATATGTTAGTTTTTAGTCGCGTGGACGCGACTCTATAGTTCATTATGTCGGTCGGTCGGTCTGTCGGTCTGTCTGTCGGTCCGGTATCACTATGCGTTTTATCGCTTTCTGTATTTTTTGAATTGTTTTGATGTACAGAAAAGTTTTAAAGTACATTACTTTTTGAAAGTTCTTTTTTTTCTGAGAGCACGCGACTTATGGCTGTTGGCCTTGTTTACACATAGCTCTAATTATTCAGATAATGAAAGCACTTACCATAAGTAAAGCAAAGTTTGTGAAATGGTTGCATTTACACGTTGTACTTGTATCATTTGTTGAATCAACCCAGCACCCATTAGTTGACCAACCTCCGATTCCTCCTGAAATTTTGGATTGTAAAAGAAAATTGTTAAAATGAACAACTGATTGCCATCTACAAAACTACCCCAATTTACTTTAAAAAGGTAAACGTATGGATGCTACAGTAGACACATTTTAGTATTTTATGCAAACAACCTTTACAAAATTGCTATTTTATAACATTACCGTTAGCAGTAAAATTCCAGAATACACATTTTGGATTTCCAACATTCTGAAATAACGAAAAATAATAATCCAAGTTAAACAAAAAACGAAACTGTATGATTCAAAGAAACGTTAATATTAGAATGAAAAACATTTTTGTCACTATTCTATGTAAGTTTACATTGTGTTTTATGAATAAAATAAAAACATGTATACAGTATCTTCACCTAATATGCCTATGGCATAAACACAGATTAAAAACTTACGTCTGTTTGTCTGTGAATAAGAGTTATGGAAATTGGCTCCGACAGATCCGTTATCTCCAAGTCCCCAATTGTAGCCGATATAACAAAACTGTTCAATACGTTTGTTTTTATTGGTTCTTCAAATGTTTCGTTTAAGAATTCATCTGTTGTCGAATTGGTGATGTTGTAAACTGGTTGATCTGTGAGATTCATGTTAGTATCCACAACTTCACCGATTACCTAAAACGAATAAGTACATCTGAATAAGAGATAGTATAATGACTAGAAGAGGAATAACCGCCAACAATAGAATAAAGAAATTAGAAAAAGAAAAACTGGCACTTCTGATCGACAATATTATTATACAAAACTACAAGTTATAGTATTAAAAACATGACTATAATTAAATATTTTTTCAATACATAATAATTTTTTTTTTTATAAATGATTTTAACTAACAATTCAATTTTTTAAAAAAGATGAAAACGTTCTCATTTACGTAAAACTTCGACAGCACTTACATCAAAGTAAACTGTGTCTGAAAAGATAACAAACTGGCATCTTGGTATCGGTCCGATTTGCTCGAATATAGATCTCGGCATAGTTACAGATGTAAACTCACTCGCAATATCATCAATAGTAATATTGACAAATATATTTGCCTTTTATGAGAAAAAACATAATGAGTATTATTACAACGAAAAACAGCTGCTTATTTACTATTTTGTCAACCTATTTTCAACTGACGTCAACGTCATATTTAAATGATTCAGTTTTAAACATGTTTGTTTCACTTGTTCCATTTTATCCTAAGTAAAAAAAATATATAGAAGCCTACTACAGTGGCCTTAGACAGTGGCTTGTCATTTAATATCGATACATACTTATAGTGCAAGCATACCTGTGAATCTGGTCCTCCAACAAAGACAACGTTTTCATCGAGTGTGCCATCAACATCAAGAACGGCAACATCAAAGGTCTTCGTAGAAACGCCTAGGGTTGTATCATTTAAAATGACATCACGTGCAAACACATCGATGTTGTGTAATATTCTGTAAATGTACATTTATTTAAAGTAGAGTTTTTCATGCAATTTTTTTTTTCGGTCGGTTTTAAAGTACATTACTTTTTGAAAGTTCATTTTTTTTCTGAGAGCACGCGACTTATGGCTGTTGGCCTTATTCGTTTATTTACAGATAGCAATATTGAGTGTCATATCACTAATAATATTTATGATACAATAGTTCGGACGGACATGCAGAATATCTTTCTTAGATCATTTATCTAAGGCTGCTGAAATATTCCGGAATAATTTTCTCCACAATAATTGTGAGAAAATAACTGAATTGAGGAATGTATCAACATTTATGTATCAACAACACAAAATACCAGTAATTAGTTATTGCAATTAGTATTGCAAAGGAGTATTGTTTCATACGGTATTGAAACCATTCGAAAGGTCACCAATCATTTGTGAACGCAGTGGAGAATAATATGCTAATATAAACGTCGTCGCACACTCGAAAGCGGAGCAGACAAACAGCCTCTCGTGGTAGAAGCTACAAGATACACGGCGGTTTGTACTATTCATTATCTTCATCACTTTGCCGTTCAGTAGAACGAATACTGAACGACATGTGATACTTAATTAACTAATAAAATGGCAAAGATATGGTGTGTTATAAACTTTGATAATGTACGAATTGCTGCTTTTCTTTGTGCAGCTTTTAGGCATACCTGGTACTGGATTGTGATTCTTCTTCGCCGTCATGCAGTACTTGCTGGTCTACATCTTCTGCCATTTGACTTGCACTTTCCATCACGTTCCCCATAACCTGTCTGCTAGAATCTTCATAAACAGCAATATTGTTTGCCAAGTTTTCCATTACCGTAACGACAAACTCGACGTCATCGGCCGTGAAGTCACCAGCAGAGGACGTCATATCCATCAGCATAGTAGAAAGTGGCAATGCACTTTCTGAAAAAAAAGTATAATAATGACCAATACATAACAGGCACACCACTGATGTAAAGTTGTTTGAAAACAATTTTTTAGGATAAAAACTTTCCCGTTGGCACAATATATGTTATACTATGCCACACTCATCGATTAACGTTGATCACCTTTGTACATATTGGCAGCTGCTCCAATATTTCTGTGTCGATTCAAATTATCTGGTGTTATGAAAGTTAGGCGCGGGATCCATCATCCGAGTGCACAACCATGTATTTCTGATATATTTCGTATTACTTTAAAAAATATTTATAATATGCATATTATTTTGTGCACGTTTGACTTACCTGCAGTGACCTCTGTTGACACCAAATCCTGCAAATCGCGTGTCAAGACGCTTTCGTAAGCACAGTCTGTGGTGTTCATCTCACTCCATTCTACCGCACCAGATTCCGATATGATCAAGCTGTACAGTACATATTATATTAATGATTTCTTTATTCTTTGCAAACTTAAATTAATAAAATATTTTGCCAACTCTTTGCCCTTTACTGACGTACTCGTTGTTGGGACCCATGACTTCCATATTTGATTGCCAAACTAAGTTTACCTATCAACTTCTAGAAAATACTGAGAATTTGGTACGATTTAAATTTGGAAAACATCTTTAATTTATTTTCAAAGAATTAAATATAGAAATAGATATATTGGTCACAAAATAAGAAGAAGAAAATATGCAACATTTTCGACGTTATAAATGAAGGATTGAAAAGCAGAGGAAGAAAACTAAAAGAATGTAAACGATTACGAAATACTATCTACTGTAAATGTTTTCAGCTAATGGCGACATGGACACAATACAAGACGAGAAGTAAGAAAATAATTCTGAAAGAATTATAATATAGGTTAATTGATAGATGTATATTTAAACATTTGTATTGGTATTACGTCATAGTTGTATTTACCATTTTCTTGTTGAAAAGTTGCCTGGGTTGTACGGACATTCGACTTTTGGTATGGTTTCGCCTTCAGTTTGTAGCCAAACAAATGTGCCCTTGAGATCTGTCAACGTTTCACCTGGACATATCTGCACTGTCTCTTGTCCCGATGTTTCATTTAAGAAAAGAGTTGTTGAATTCTGAACAAGTGATGTGGTCATTAGAGTTGTTGATGGAGTCGTATCATTCATTGATAGTGTGGTTGAAAAAGAATTAGTGAGAGTAGTTGACAATGCTGGTTCTGTAGTTTCTGCCCCAGGCTGGGTAGAAGGTGGTTGTGTGGTAACATTACTTTCTTCTTCATCACTATCATCATCGTCATCATTATTTCCTCCACCATTACCACCACCATTACCACCACCATTACCACCACTATTACCAGGACCAACGCCATCAACACCTTCGCTGATGTCATCATCAAAATCGTCAGTGCAATTCAATCCAATTACATCTTCGAGTGTATGGTTGCAGACGACATAAAGGAATGTACAGTTGACAGCAGTATCGTTGTTACCGGGAAGTTCACATGGTGACGCTGTGGTCGTCATAATAGGCGGTAAAGTTGTTAGCTCATTTACTAATAATATAAAATAATTATAACATATATGAGTGTATGCTTTCCATATGATTGGTTAATTCACGTGCCGTTCAGTTATACTGAAAATGATATAGGCCTAATGGTGATAATGAACGTTCGGGTTTTTGTAAACATTTTGAGAATTTAAAAAACAAAACATATTATGAATGTTTTGTATTCGTTGAATGAAGAAGATATTTTATTCGTTGAAAGATTGACTGCTCTATTTAACAAGGCTCGGCGTCGTTAAATAAAGCAGTCAACATTTGAAATATTCTCTCCATTTAACAGATAAATGATTATTTGCATAATAATTAAAAGAGATTAAACAGTTAAATTAATAGTTAAACTCAAATATGTAATGTACTTGTTACTGTAAAAAAAGAAAATTGTTATAGTCAAATATTTAAAATAAAAATATCACCGAGTACCAATCTTGCTAAATTATTAATTAATTATGAAGAAAGAAAATGTAGGTGGGTCTCTAACGAAAATAATATAGAATAATTATATTTAACAGCTCTATTTTAATGCATCAATATTTTAGATATAGGCCTATTATGTATTAGAATGTTTTGAAATAATATCACAGTAAAGTAATATGATATTAATTTGTTTCTAACAATTCATTTGATTTTTTATCTAATTTAAATAATTAGACCTTCAGTAGGATAATTGTAGATAGACATTGAAGATAAACATTGACTCTAATTTAGTAAAGATTCCACAAGCTGTTGCAGACCACTGGCGTGAAGTTGCATTTTGTTGAATTCCAATAACTAATTAACTGGAAACATTAAAACGAAAAAGGTGACGTAGTAATGCGTCATTAAAAACTGTAACAGACTGAATAGTCATCATGTGTGATGGACTGGTGACCGTTTAATTGCTTTATTTGTTTAATTGCTTATCGTTTTTCTCTCATTAACCCTGAGGAAAGATTGTTTAGTTTCTTTCTGGTCGTTTTTTCTTTTTCGCTTTGATTTTTTGCTTTTTTTTTATCTATTTGAAATCCATCCACTGATACCCATTTGGATTTATATTAATATAAACAGTGTTACAATTCTCATAGATTTTCCAACTCCAAAACTTCCAAAAGCATTTATCCCACTTATCATTCTTTATTATTCAAGTTTATAATATCTTTGATTTGGACATGTACAAGCTGCCCGATACTTACCTCCATATGCCTTCTCCAAATCATTACACATGCTTCCTTGGCAGCAGTAACGGCATACAGACGTTACGCCCGGGCTGTCCGAACAACTAATATAGTTTTCGTAAGTTTCGAACACGCATGAGCTGAGTCCCTGGCAACCCTTGGTTATAGTGTATACACCGTTAACGACAGAAATTTTATTCTGACACGCCGTCTGGAAAAAGAAGAAAGAAAAGTGTAATAATTTCATCAATCATGATATGATATTTTAATTGAAGTGTGTGTGTTTTTTTTTAACGAACTTGTTCTCTTGTTTTTGCCAAGAATGTTTCACTAACTTGTTCCCATTGATAATAAATTATTACAAAATACTGGAAATAAATTAAATACCTAAAGTCTAATAACAACAAAGTAAACATTATGTAGGCCTAGGCTTAGACTTATTTGTTTAATATAGCTATCGAACTAGACTGTAATATGCCTAATTGAACATTAGGCCTACAGAATATTTGTGATGAAAGTATCATGCAAGGGTTTTTCTGTAGAATGTATACATTCCGGTTGTGTATATAAATTGAAGTTTAGAATCAAGAAAGTACGGTATAATCCTAATGAGCCATTAGTAAAGTTAACAATGATGGGAAACATTGTGGAACATGCCACTAAAGTCATTTAGGCTTAAATCAAACGTTTTCCAATATACATGTACTAACTATGCAAAGTATGGGAATAGGAGCTATTGTAAAGAATTCTCTAATAATTTATAATTATAGTATCTATAGTATAGGCGTACAGTAGTATTTTACCGCACAGTAAGTGTAAGTGTTGGCAAAGTTTAGGACGAGTATTTTCATACATGCAGATGACACGCCGTGGTTTCATATACATAATTTAAACACTACATGCACGCTACAAAACCAGAAAACATACAATCATGCTGCTACATATGTAATAATTATGTACCTGATACAACGGCGTATACGATGCGTGTAGAAGAATCAACGAGGAATATTCCTGTCAGACAGACTTCATATCAGAAAGGATAAAGTAATTTTAAAGCAAATTGTATTCCATAGGCCTATTTTAGATCGTACCCGCGAGGAATGTTTTAATGCGATATCTCAAGGGAAATATCAGATGTGGGAGCTAGAATAAGAAGTAAAATATGATGTGGATATGTGGAGGAATGAAACTTTTAAGTAACAAATAATTATATGTATGATAAAAGTAGGCATACAGACTATTGGTATAATAAAAAAAAAGAGTTACACGGAAATTGACCGAATGTCGATGTAGTATACATTACAATATGCATAACAATACATAACAATACATATAATACATTTTACTAATATATACTATGTGTATAGAATAGAACTGATGTTGGAATGGCTTGGGTTTAAAAAGCTATATGTATAATTAAATTATTTTACCTCTGAGTCAGAACATTCACTAACTCCCTGTCGATTGCATTCTGCATTTGAACTTGCCCCCGAACACGTGTAGCAAGAAGGATCTGAAAATATTAGGCATGCGCTATGTAAGTAATATAAACTATAAACTAGTTTGACAAAAAAGGGTGATGTGCCCAAATATGGTAGTGATATGACATCATCATGTCCATATATGGGCACATCACATGTTGTAGTCACATAAACTTTGGTAGTGCACACAGAGCTTAATAGAACTTCTCCAAACACTGGCAAACTCTGAGTTTTCTTACAAAGGTTTGCAAAGGTATAGGCCTACTAGTAGTGTTACTGAAATTTGAACAATAAAAATAACAAATAATCAATGAATTACGTTCACATACTAAAAGAAAGACATAGATTTAAATTCGAAGTAAATAATACAAATAGAGTAGACGAAACTGTTCTTACTTTGTAAACAGAACTCGGCGACGCTAATGTCCAAATTTGCAGTTTGAGGCGGCGAGGAACATTTAGCGTTGGCGACAGTAGGGAGGTCTGAAGGAAACTTATTTAACAGCCAATTACGCATCCACAGCATATCACAATTACATACAAATAAGTTGTTTGCAAGATCCCTGCGAAAAAAATTGATTAATACCGTAATTTATGGTGAACATGAATTACAACTAAATAAGATTAGAATATTTACAAGGATGATAAATGACACTTACAGTAATTTTAATTGAGAGAAGACGCTGAACAGACTTTCATCTAATGTAGTTAGACGATTATTGGTCAAAGATCTGAAAAATGGATTGATGGTAATAAAAACGATTACTTTAATTGTAATTAATAGTATTTAACTAAGCTAAATTAATTTAACAAATTTATTGTAATAATGTGCCAATATTAATCCACAAAAATGTAATACTTACAGAGAGTGTAGGTTTACGAGAGGCTCGAACAAGGCACCCGTTAAATACCTTGTTTCAATATTGTTTTCATTCAGGTTTCTGTATGTTAAGATAATTATAATATATTTCGTTATTTGTTTTGGTAACGGTTGAAAATGATTAAATAAATGTCAACTTATTAAACTTATCAAATTTGGCGGATCCAATTATAATACCAACACTATGTTCTTCATTACTTCCTCTAAAATGTCCAAGCCTTGTTTCGAAATCCGTCTAGATATGCCATTGTAATATAATTGTTTGTTCCAATCCACCCATAAAAGGTATTTTATGGACAATATTTAATAAGTAACTGCGATACAGAATTCAATTCAATTAAAAATAATTTTATTTCTGAAAATAAAAACTGTAAAATCTCCTACAATAATACAGTTATAACAACAATAAGTTTTGAGAAAAAGTCAGCCCACTGTTGATGAATGTGGATGTTATACTTACATCTGAACCAATTCTTGAAGGTTTGCAAAGGCATCCACTGGAATTGTTTGTAATTCATTATTATTCAGTTTTCTACAGTAAAGAAATTAAGTAATGTAACATTTTTGACACGGTATCATACCATTTCAATATACACAATATAATAATTTAAAATAACTTTGCACACTAATATCGACTCCAACTTCGACCACACAAAACACGATAATCGAAAAAGTGTTTGTTCCATCTAGATTGAGAAAACGTTCAATTACAACATTGAAGCACTTACAAAATTTGAGTATTATTTGGAATACCGTCTGGTACGCTTAGGAAGCCTCGATTTGAACAATCTACAGTAAGCCGGCCATCTTCTGTAGTACAGGAGCAGACACCTTCCACAGCACAAACATCTTGCGTTTTAATATTTTCCACAAAACATAATAAAACTATAAATCCTACGATGTATGTTATTATATGTGGTGGATGCATAATGTTTATCGTAGAAGCCAACACTTGCTGCTTTATTTTAAAAATTCTTTTATAAATGCAGTTATATATTCCTGTAATAGAAGAAAATGTAGTGTTACTGTGTAATTATCACCAATCCATTTTGGAATTGAAGAACAGGAAAACTGTGTCTAATAGGTCATTGTACGAAAGTTAGTTTGACGAACTACTAAAGCAACAATACAAAAAGTGGTGAGGTCTGTCTTTGCTTGTTGAAAGTAACTTGCATATTCGTTGATAATTACTTATTGACTTATATTATTCCTGATTATTACAATATATTAAAACGCCTACGTAAATAACTACAAGAACATCAAAAGTTCTTTTTAGAAGCCGCTGGAAGAAAGAAACCGAATATCAACCCGCTTATGGGTTTTGTGCGCGAGTGCATTTAATGACACTTCATGCGGTTTGTGCTAAACACTTAAAAATAACATAATTTTCTCCAACTGTTGTGCACGTTAACATATATTTAATTTGCAGTTTGGTAATTGTTTTATTATAATCTATTTAGAATTCATGACGCACTGTCTGAAGGATAAACACAACCATATTCGGGGTTGTCACACTTGAAAACAATATCTCTGAAAATATCAGCAACAGATGTTGAATACTGTAAACATCATCGTCATAATTATATTCTAGTAGATTATTATGTTACCGCGTACATACAATTTTCATTTCTGTTTTAGATAGACCGCTTATTAGGCCTAATATCTACACAATGATCTAAAACCCAAATTTGCGCAAACTCACAAACATTAGCTTAACAACGAGGCAAAGAAAATAACAAGACCATATACATGGCTGCAGTCGCGTGCGCAAATTTAAGTTAGTCTTTACACCGACCGACCAACCAACCGACCGACATAGTGAGCTATAGAGTCGAGTTGCACGCGACTAAACATTTACCGTACCTGTACGTCATACATTATAATATTGCAAGATATCTTTCTCTTGTATTTAGGACATCGGTGCACTTTTCACTATGTATTTATGGCAAATTTGTAAAAAAAATGAATTAAAGTGTATAGCATAACATCCGCCCATTTTGTAAACTATTTATGGTAGTTTGTAGTGTACACTGAGTAATAACAATAATCACTAACATATCATTTTATTTTTCTTAATATTCAGTATTTTTAAGATATGGTCACTGATTGTACGTTACCAAGAACTACATAATGATGCGTGATCGGCGTTGTGAATGATTCTAATTAGTAATTATATGGCTACATATATTATATATAATATAATAAGAAATACCATATAACTACACACATTTTGCCCATTTCATTTCATAGGATTTTAATAATGATATTTATTAATATAAATAAAAGCAATTAATCAATTATACTAATACTGCAAATATGAAGGTGCATGTTTTTAAAGATAAATAAGCTATTACTTAAAAAGGATATCGATAATGTTGAATGAAAGTAGGCATAACTTGGAATGTTACGTCATAAACTTGCTGTTCTCAAATTTTTTTTTTTTTATTTCCAGACCCAACAGCAAAATAAATTCGCCAATAACATCAATACATCAATCGTCACATTGCTTTCATTTCAAAGTAATGATTAAATCATTGTTTTCCTAAATTAATCATCCGAGAGTACTAATGGGTCTGATTTCAAAATGATAAACATAAATATATACTTTAAATAGAAATATTATCATTGAGAGAAGGGGAAAACAACATTTTGATTATTAAATACACACCTTTTAAGGGGAATTGTTTTAAGTAAAGGTGATTTAATTATGACGAAGTTGATTGATTTAATTCATTAATATTGATACGAACACTTTTCATTCCGTGTTGAGTCTCTCCGATAGGCTGATAATAATCTTTAATACTACAATCCAATGCGTCTGTAGCAACATTAATTACTACTTGATTTAAGTTTCTTATTTTATCGAAAAAATAATATAAGTTATACATACGGCCTTAAATAGATGTGAAGAAAAAGCAAAACAATGTTACTCATTGTAACATTTTTTTACATAAATTAATTTTCAAATTAAGGTTTAAATACAACATATTTTAATTAAATGTGTTATAGGTCTAAATGTTTTTTGTAAATATTTGATAAAATGAAAAGCAATTGGTGTTAAGCAGTTGGTACTAACAAGTTGATGCCAAGAATTGGTAAGTTTAAACAATTAATAACATTTTATAATATTTATTGTATTGTTATATCAACATTTTTCCACTTCTGTGTCGGTCTAAATCAGTATGCGGTCGTCATAATTAGAAAGTAGAAAAATAAACAATTTACTTACAATTTTATCACACAAATCTTCTTCAAATGTATAACTCTGATATTTGCTTTTAGATTTGTAGACAAGTCAGAGTATGATGAAAAGCAATGTAACACGAATGAGTTATCAAACACAATGTAATCGGAAATTGATCAGTTTATACAGGCAAAACAAAACATATACATACCTTACGCCTTGTTCCTTCGATTGCACAATTTAGTATATACTTTGAGATATGTTCTTATTTTAAACTAGTTTTATATATTCCTTTTCCAGACTACATATCATCAATAATCAACATGAAATCGACACTATCGAATTAGAGGGCGAGGAGTAAAGTGACGAAGTATTGTGTTCACAACAGCTTTCATTGTTTCAGGTTGATTACCTGGCAACAAAAACTCGGATTTATTAATCTATAACTGATACAATAAACGATCGACAAAACTGCCCATCCATAAACAAATCGAGGGAGTTTGGCTCCAAATGGTGTATGATTCACAGGGTCAACTATACCTCCATGATTTAGATTGAAACGATGACGAAAATTGGAAAATCTAAAGAGCTGAAAGATCGGTCGACTTCACCACAGGAACAAATCAAGGTGATATCGCTATACTAAATTAATAAGCCTTCTTTATCTACATTTTCAACAATCTGTACTTGATTTGGACTACTAAAAGCACTAACATGCATTGAGAGCTTGCGTATATGCGCTATATAAGAATGAACTATTATTATAAGACAAATACCGACAAATATCCAATAGCTGATTCAAGAACAGATACCACATGACGAGTAACCTTTTTACTAAGATACACAGTAAAAGCGGAACCAATAAATATCCCAACAGTTTCTTTAATATATCCAACTTTTGTCGTCTAAACAGAATTAAAAGTCAGCTATTAGAACTACTGTATCTTGTTTATAATACGAAATTCACTGCAGCCGGTCAACAATATACAATTAAATTAAGACATAGCGCTACAATTATAGGATTACGTTATGAACGTGAATATATCGGAGTAAAACCTAACAGGAACCCGTATATTGTAACTTCTCATTTTATTATACGCTTATAAAGTATTTAATTTTCAACATTTTTTCAAAACTTCATCAAAACCAATCTTCCAAATGCCAACACTTGTATGTTAAACTGTTAAATCATAGTGACTCAGTGACACTAACCACGTTTCTGAAAACGCGACGTATAGTGCTACACAAAACTTTAGCTTTATTAAATTTCCATTTATTGGTCTTATTTGCATGCATGCTAAGTTATTAAAACGTGTAATTTAATTGTAATCTTAATTAATTTAGTAGTATATTGAGGCTAAATATTATAGTGGAAATTATTATTAGTGGAAATTCGTGAAACACAAAATCCATTTCACATACATAATGTCTGTCATAAAATTAGTGTCATTTGTGGTGATCGCAGTCGATTTTGTAAATATTTATTAGTTTAGCATCATGTTTAAAAATCACTTGTTATTTATACAGGTGTATATAATATTACATTATTACAGCAACTGTTGTTGTTCTGTGTGATGAATGGAATGGAATTCTCTTAACACTGACATCTTCACATTGACCATGGTTCACTTCAACTGTAGTCAGAATAAACATCATCAAGTCCTGTGGTTAGAGATCAAGTCTAACCAACACTTATTGTTCATAAAATCATTTAGAGTTCTATTAGTAATTCAGCACTACAGTGTAATGTCATCATTCAATAACACCAAGTTTCTTCCGTAACTTTTTGTCCGTTTCTAATTTCTTTGATTCTGGTGCGTAAATTCCAGTATAGGGACCAGTACATTCAAACTGTTTATATTTAATATAATGTGGAACAACAAAGTGTTTTCTTATGATGTCAATATCCCTCTTGAAGTAAGGGTTGATATTGTGACATAACCGTGTTGAAGCTTCAATATCTAAAATAAAGTAACTGTAAAGAAAAGAATATAACCAAATTGTTAACATATAATATTTTTATTAAAAAATAAAGCATGATGATGAATCAAAATTTGCTGCTAATATTTATTTTTTGTCTGATATTTAAAAACTTGTTATTTTATTTTTTTCACCAAAAAAAACTCAATACTAGTAGAGTAGTAGTAGGTTAGGCCTAGTCATTACAAGCATAGACTAAAAGCAATCAAGGCTATATTTTTGTATAAACCAGTGAATTTCACTCTTCCCTGGATAGACAAATGCTTGTGTGTATTATTTACTAGATTAGTTACACAATATAGTCAATAATTTGGTACTTTTCCGGAATTGATTTCTTTATTGGGACAAGACTAGTACAGTATGTACATGAATTGAGGATAAAAACACAACTGAATTGGAATCATTATTATCAATGGGAATGCTGTGGCCCTCTCCAACTACCCATAAAATAAACCTAGAAATAGTGTTTAAAACCTTTTATAAGCAGTTTTTGAGGCCCAATTTCACTCAATTTTTTGATACATTACTTACTGTCCATAATAAAACTTTTGAGCATGGGCCATCATTGTATATGGTAGTTGTCGCTCTCCAAGACTTTCCATACCTCGTACAATGGCACCTTGATTAATCAATTCACTTACAACTCTTTTCATGGCCTCAACAAGTGTTGGCTGAAACCAAATTTAAACATACACTAAATCACTGCTTATTTGAGTGTTACCAACACTCTGTTTGGAGACGCTTTAGCTAAAATATTTTTTTTTGTAATCACTTGTTGCCTTTGTATACAATTGTAGCATAATAATATATTAATTATATATTTAGTTAGGCCTTTTATTTTAGGTATTTTCTGGTCTCCTAGGACCACATAAAGGTTAAATGTCTAGTCTACAGACAGAATTTCTGACACAATCATATAGCCTGGAACATCAATCAAGACAAGGATGTTGGTTGTAATAATTGTTTGTTATATTACTTTTAATAATATTACTGTAATTTTAATAAATAAAAAAAACAATGAATGAAAAAACGATGAAAAAAAGGGTAGGCCTAGCTAGTAGTACTGTTGTAGTAGGCGAGCTAGGTAGAGGGCCTAGCCCTACTAGGCCTACTAGCCAGCTAGTACTTAACTTAGATAGTAGGCCTAGCTAGTCCTAGCCTAGCTATAATTAAATTATCGTTTCCATATTATTAAGTCACTAACATGGAAGACATTTAAAAATCAAAGCTGACGAACCCTTTCTAAAGCTCGCATTATAAGAGACAGTTCATATCGAGGCATTTTAAAGTTTGTTTTTACGACTACTTCTTACACGCAAAAAGTCCATGTGTTGTGTTGAATTGGGTCATTCGTTATTCGTTGGTTGGTGGTGTCGCCGTGTTAGAATGCGTTGACTTCAGATGAAATACGTTTTGCGCGTTAACTTCAGATGAAATTTGTTTCGCGTGGGTTATTCAGTGAATTGATTATTCAGTGGATTTATTTAGTGAATACATAGAGCTATAAAATAATTTAATTTAATAATTTATATAAATAATTTTATTCAACTAGATGGTACGCTCGCTTCGCTCGCGTACCATCTAGTTCGTGTCCACAGATGGTTCTCGAATACAGTAATTTCAGCGTAAAAAAACTGGCAATTTCAAATGTACCATGAAGTAAAAATGTACGTACCGCAGGACTATAAATACATTGTCGTTTTCAGAAACGAATAAATAGACACGATGATTAATGTAGTCAACTAAAATTAGCACACTGGGAATTAGGCCTACTTCCGAAGGAGAAACTTGTCTTAAAATGAGTCCAAAAAACTAAAACTGTCCCTGTTGTAGTCGATTGAAATAGTAAAGTACATGCCGATACTCCACTACGACGTTTTTATTTTTTATAATTACTAATTAATACAATAAACAGTAACCACATTCACAGTAAGAAAATTCCGATTCAAATGGCGACCAAAAATGGTTATTACGTACAGTATTTACAATATTGTCAAAGTATTGCAATGCTATATCTCAGTTTTACGTTTATTCTCAAAGGGCCCACAAATTTACCTACTTGTGTTAAACCATGGAGAGCTCATAAATTTACCTACAAACTGGGAGTCTGAGAGATTGGAATGTTCCATTCATCGCAAATCAATACATTTGTATAAATGTATATTATTATTTTATTTAATTAATTATTATATTAATTTTTTAAAGAAAATCGGCCTGTCTTCAACATTATGATACTGTACTCGAGCTGTTCAATCGGTTTTCAGCTATTAAAAACAATTATAGTAGGAGGAGATAGGAAAATGCCAAGCATCCTCGTATTATTGTGTGCAGGTATTTTTTAAGTGGACATCCATTAGACAGTGTATAGGCTACTACGGTCGGAAAGCACCCCTTTTGGATCAAATCGTTCAAACTAAATTCGTTTTAATTGTCAATAACTAATTATCTAACTCAATTTAATTAGTAAACAGGGCCGGTTACATCTGGTGGTTTAAATCAGTACTGAGATTCTAACCAACTTTATATACCATCGAGAAAACATTCTAGAAATAACGCGCGATTTACCGAATTTTGCCCTTACGTAAATTTATATATAGAAATGAAGAGAAAATTTAAGAGTTAATTCATCAAGCACATTTTAATGAATCAGTGATAGTACTGCATATCAGCAGTCAGTAGGCCTAGGCCTATACATCTTTCATCCCTCCCCCCCCCCCCCCCCCCTAAATGGGGCAATTGACAAAAGAAGGAGACGAATTACATCAGCTTACAATAAAAGTACAAATTACAACATCAAATATAAAATATAAAACTCTTAATAATTATAAAAGCCCTAATATAATAATAACAAGTTAAAATTTAATAAAAAGTTAAAATTTAACAATAAAAAAATTGAAGAAAGACAATAAATCATAAAAAAAGCAAAGCCGAAGAAATCATTTAGGGAAGGCGAAGAATGAAAGCTACCGTAATAACATTTTGGCCTATCCTAGAAAATCTATGTCAGTGTGTCAGTGATTAATCACTATGTTTTTTCGCGTCGCGCCTTTAGGCAGTTATATATTCAAGAGGGCGGAACTATTAGGAAATGGTCTTCACGACGAAGTTTATAGGTTAATTACTAAAGCTGAAAGGAAGAAGGGGGAACTGGGCTGGGCATACGAAAAGACCTGTTCAAATTCAATAAACATATCGTTTGACGTTTGATTAGTGAGTGCGTTTGTTGGCGAATAGAAATTAGGAATGTTGTTTACTGGTTGGGGTAATGTGGGTCAATTCAGGATAACGCCCCAACCAGGGCCGGAATATATTAGTATAGTTGCCATAATACTAACACAAATTGATAATAAAATAATCATTCTTTAAATTATCAAATCGAATATCAATAACAAAAAGCATGAATGCAGAAAGAACAATAAACTGTTACGTCCAAAATTTGAGTGGCGTTTTTTGTAAGAAATATTTCTTGTTTATAATGATTTTCCAAATAAATTCAAATCAAATATAGTTTGACGGATAATCACAAATGTACACGCGTTTAAAACGCATTCTTTCATTTTATGGAAACATCAGTGCGCAGGCGTAACCAAATACTGCAAAAAAATGTTTTAAAATAAAATAAAATATTCTTTTTTTTATATCAAATTATACATTTTTAAGGTGTCATAAATTAAAAGAAAATATAAAACATTTATAATTAGCTTAAATAAAAGAATACAAAAACGCTACATTAATTAAAACTCAAAATATAAATACTATTGGTTTAGTGGCTCACTCGGACGTGAAAAACTAAAAACATGGCTTCACCGGCAAAATTTTCTGTTTTGGTAAAGTTGTAAAATACTGATTAATATAGGCCTACAATACAAGTATTTAGTAGTATCAATTATCAATATCTATAATAAATACATTTTTAACGTATGCAGATTAAAAAGTAACTTATTACTGCCGAGTAGTGATCTCCCCGGCCCTAGTCCTAGAGGCCTAGCTAGATAGGCTAGGCCTAGTAGGCCAGCTTAGCCTCTCTAGGCCTTAGAGGCTAGCTAGGCTAGGCCTACTAGGGGCCTAGCCTAGCTAGCCTGAATCTGAATATAGTAGCTACTGTAAAAACGCTGGTCCATCTCCACAATATAGCTAGCCGGTCCCGGATCACGGGCATTTTAGGTACCGGGCTTTTTTATAGGGTTATTCCATTCGAAAAAATAGGGGTGCATTGTGTATTAATCGTGGATTGTATTTAACTAACAGTTGACCCAGAACAGACTGGTGACGTTTTGAATGTTCCACTTTAGCTACGGGGGAGGTAAGTTAGTGTACAGTGTATTACACAACACACAATTAATTGATACTAACGACAATGTTATTTTTATTCTCTTCTACAGGTCATTTCACATTTCTTTTACCACAGTTGTTTTGATGTATGGTTAAAGTGAATTATTTATTTAAGTAAATTAATAATAGAACTTAAACTTAGCTTTGTAAAAAATCAAAAACAATAACAGTTAAAGTATTCAAAATTGTTTTATTCTCAAAATAATTAAGTAAATTTAAATAAGTAAACGTAAAATATAAATGTTTATTCTCAATCGTTTAACTAACTTTAACAATGTTTTTGTTCCTAAATTCTTCAAATAATTAGAAAAGTAAATTAGAAACTTTAACTTAAAATAAAAATTTTATTCTGAATCTTTTAACTATTAACAATGTTTTTATTTATTTTTATGCTTAAACTAAACTTAGGCCTGTGGATACATTTCAGCGATATGCGCTAATATAGTGTCAAATGCGGTCTCTAAATTCTTGCCGTGTTCCTCTCGCCACATAAATTCGTCCAGGTATTCGCCTAGCCATTCTCGTTTCACTCCTCTCATATTCTTGAATTTAGATTTCGCTTTACACCAGTATGATTCGATGTTTTGGGTGTGTGTCCCATCTACGGGGTTGACGAAGTGGCGGGAGTGGTTGACGGTGCGGTGACTCTCAATTGTTGGTATTTCCGCAACACGGCGATATGCAGCCCACTGGTCCGAATGAATGATGGTTCCAGGTAGAGTCTTTGCCTCGATGATTGGTAACAGTGTTGCAGCAGATCTGTCGGGTACAATTTCCATGTGTCCCTTTGCTGGCGTTGTGGTCGTGTCTACTAGTCCAAACACCCAGACTTCTTCGGCTGGTGCACGGCCTCTACCATTCTGAAAGATAAATAATAAAAACCCATATAAATACACATAGAAAAATTAAATTTAAAAAAGGGAAGCTGTTGGTTAAAATCATAGTTAAGGAGCTGGAGAAAAGATATGCCAAAGAGTAAGCATGTCACATAATAATTATGTCAAGTCAATGTTAAAATAAAAAGGAGACATAATAAAAATAAATGCAATAGTTACCTTACGAGAGTGGCTGTAGCAGCTCTCATCAATTTGGACAACAAATCCAGGTCCACCAAGAAGAGTCGGCGTGTCGATGAGTTTTCGAGAGCAGACATCTCGCAGGTACCGAAATTGCTGTATTACCTGTTTCGGCTTTAGTCCTGTGAGTACCGTAGTCTAAAAGAGAAGAGTATAATTTAATACATAAGAATTATTTTAGTAATATTACAGGGGTATAATCACGATTTTTTGTTATGAGCTGTACAAACTGCAGGATAAAACATTGTAATAAAGGACTGTCACAAAAATATTTATCATACCAAATTAATCACAAGAGTAGATCGTTTTTGGTAACATTGTAGTGGGCATGATTGAAATGGCAGGAGAGACAAGAGTGTAATTTAATACATAAGAATGAGTAGATGTTCGTTTTGGTAACATGACAATGGACATAAAATGGCAGGATAGACAAAATAATGAATGGAAGAAATGTTAGTAGCCTAATTCACCAAAAAAAAAACAGTACGTACTTGCTTTACTGGTATATCAAGTGACCAAAAATACACCAACTGTAGCCATTGATCCATAAGTAATTTCATCCCAGATAGAAAAGTTCCCTGTCGCAAAGAAACAGTGCGGCGGCATCTATGGCATCGCCAGGTCAAGCCATCAGAACCTATAAAAAAATTGTTTGAATTAGTAATTTTTTAATATAAATAGATCAACAACATATATTTAAAATATTACAATATACCGTATGACATGCTCGGTAGCAAGTAAAATAACAAACATTGATCCTTTTACTAACATTTAAAGTGCTACTTCTTAAACAACCTACTTATTAAATAGCAAAGTATCAAAATATCATCACAATTCCATAATTATAGCCGCATGGTAAAAAAGTGTGTAATATTGAAAAAACGAGAATAAACTTACGAGCACGAGTTGATATGTACATAGGTGTCACACAATGTACACAGTCTTTATCTCTCGGAAAGAGTCCTCTTCTCTGGAAAAATTCAAGGTAGTCATCTCGGCTATTGAAACGATGGTTTCCAATCGCTGGCAGCATGATAGTAAGTAATTTGTAGATTTCGATGTAAAGTTCGCAAGATAAATTAGGAAAATGGTGAATACTCTGAAAACTAACTCCATTTTATACTATTTTGCAGTCACCGACAAATGCTAAGTTCGTTTTCATACTCTTATTTTATCGGCGTGCGCAAACAACTTTGTAAATCGTACATTCTTTCGCGCAAAACAAAGCGTTTGATGCGGCGCGCTCAAAGTAACAACACCTATTGTTTCGTCCCACCAAAGGTGATATTTTTGCGGTGCCCACAAAAGCAACACATAAAACAATATAATTTTTAATAGATATCAGTTTCCATCTCAATTTTTATATGGATATAGAAAATACAATATTACATAGAATGTACAAGAAATTGTTTTCAAATGTACAGTTAGTTCAAAACACACATGTTATGTGTTGGAAAAATGTGTATAACAAACTAACGTAAAAACTTATAATTATAAGCAATCTAGTACTGTAGGCGTAAAGGTTTGTTTATTATTCGATTAATTTTTACTTGTGTTATGTTCATCTCTACATTTTTGTTAACCAGGAATATCTGGTCTCTTTAACCAGTTTATTGTCATCACTGATTGACCAGGATATCTGGTCAAGTGATACCAGGATTTATTGTCATAATTAATTAATACGTTTCTGGTCGAATTTGATCAGGTTGTTTTTAAAGTGCAGTCTAGGCCCAACAAATATTTGTCTCCTTGTCGGTTTTTTATAGTGATATAAACATCACCTAAGTTGATAAGCCATACAGTAGCATTATTATATTGTAACACAGGCAAAATGAGAATTCCGTAGTCCCATAATCTTACCTAAAATAAAGTTACATTTACTTGTTCTTGTTTTCTTCAAGTCGTCGTCATTGATGATTCCTTTGACAATGAGTGAGAGAGACCAGCAATATATGATTCAACATAATTATGTTTATTTATTACACTTGTATATTTATTTATTTTCATTTTACTTTTTAATAATATTGAATAATTACACAAGGTAACAAAAACCAATACGATTTATAGATTATTGTCGAGAAGGACTTCAGTGTAAATATAGATAAAAACGTGTAAAGAACTTCGGGGAACGGTGTAGTATATATATATTTTAATTATTTTTAGAAATTTGTACATAGAAGACTCTAAATCTTATAAAATTATAGGATCTATGTACACATTGCTAAAAAAAAGTATAGGGCGTTGATTCATGACTCATTGGCTAGATAATGGACAAAGCTTTCTATTTACGTCTCCATTGTTGTTACGCACCTATAGTATACGGCTTCCATTGTTTTCATTGGGACTGCCTGGCCAAGTCTCTAGCATCGTGTTACATAGGCCTAATATAACATAGTTAAAATTAAATATAAACAAAATAATATATGGATTACGTACTTGAAATAACATATTATTTATTGGTTCTTATATTTTTTCTAAGTCGCACACGCATTACATAGGCTTAATATAACAGTTAAAATTAGTAAACAAAATAATATATGGAGGTTGATACTTGAAATAACGTATTTATATTGCTTCTTATATTCTTTCTATAGTTTGATTCTACAATAGCCTCAAGTTACAACTCTGCAATGAAATATTAAATACATTGTAAATGTATACATAAAATGACTGTACAAAAACACAATATAATTAAAATGTTCAAATATATATTTGCACATAAAAAGTGTAGGCCTAAAAAAATACACTGTACACTAATTTATCTCCCCCGTAGCTAAAGTGGAACATTCGAAACGTCACCAGTCTGTTCTGGGTCAACTGTTAGTTAAATACAATCCACGATTTAATACACAATGCACCCCTATTTTTTCGAATGGAATAACCCTATAAAAAAGCCCGGTACCTAAAATGCCCGTGATCCCCGGTCCCTACTAGGCTAGGCCTAAATGTTTAGTTGTTCGGTGCTAAGGCACTTTCTTTCGCACCACACTCTCTCTCGAGAGTAAAAAACATTCACCTGCTGCGCGGCGATGATGGTGAGTGACCGTGAAGTCTTATGCTCAGTTTTAGGTGCGAAACTGCGGTAGCGCCTAGCCTAGGCCTAGAGTAGTAGTTGTTCTAGGCTTTTTATCCCTAACTAATATTAGCATGACTCACTTTTTATGGAACCTACACCACATGCCTGGTCTGTGTTTTTTTTTTGTCTTTTCTGTCTCATTTGCAATGAATCAGTATTCTTTTGGGCACGATCATTTGAAATGATGACCTGTCCTGGCTGGATGGTCACTACACTGACTGGTGGTGGAGTGGAGTCATATTCAGTGTCCTGAAGTTGATTTTCGCGTCAAAAATAAATACAAGACCGATTTTAAATGCAGATTGCAACCAATAATTAATTGTAAATGGACCATTGTTTCTTTACTTCTGGCAAGGCTAAACCATAAAGTAAACTACAATATAGAGCTATGATTGGGCACAGTGCATATCAGTTGCCCTTAATTTTGGCTGTCGATTATGGAACGGCCAAATTGATCTCCTCTCAACCAAATAGAGTTTTACTTTTCCATTTTCAATATGTTTAAACTAATTGGACCTAATCTAGAAATAATATTTAGCCTTCAGAAACTGTCATCACATCATTTCGCAAAGAAAGGAGAGTTGTTGTATGAGATGAATAGTATATGCATGGTGTGCTCACATCATCAAAACTAAGCATAGCGCATTGCATCATCTTGGTTGTTACATTTAGACAAACTTTATTTATTTTAATTGTAACACCACAACACATGATTAAATTGGTTTCATTGCTTTTTTTTCTGGATGTAGGCAAGAAAGCTGTCAACTTCAGCCATTCGACAGGGTCAATTGGTCAAGGTATGAAAAAATTCATTAACTTTTTTTGTTCACCCTTAAATGTAACCTGTATAAAGTGGATGTACCCACATAGTTATGTTATAAATTATTGTTTGCTTATATTTATTTAGACACCTGTGCAAGTGTATGGAGTTGGTGGACGGTATGCTACTGCCCTCTATTCAGCTGCTACAAAGGAAAAACAACTTGATCAAGTCAATAAAGAGCTTGTAGAGTTCCAAGTAAGTGGTCAAATTGTTAGCTTTTACTACCTGTACACTGCAATATTCAAATGCCAACTTTTGTCAAAATGTGAGGCGAATGTACACTAGTCATACTCCACTGAGCCTTGCCGCATCCATGGTAGAGAATACACATTGAGAGGATGACTGTAATGGGAAAATACAATAAACAACCCACACAAGAAAGAAGAGTAAAGTGTTGGCCTAGAGTGATCACCCTCTTCCCTCAGTAGTATTTGTGTTAAACAAACCCACACAAGGAAGAAGAGTAAAGTGTTGGCCTAGAGTGATCACCCTCTTCCCTCAGTAGTATTTGTGTTAAACAAACCCACACAAGAAAGAAGAGTAAAGTGTTGGCCTAGAGTGATCACCCTCTTCCCTCAGTAGTATTTGTGTTGCTGATTTACAACAAACCCACACAAGAAAGAAGAGTAAAGTGTTGGCCTAGAGTGATCACCCTCTTCCCTGAGTAGTATTTGTGTTGCTGATTTACAACAAACCCACACAAGGAAGAAGAGTAAAGTGTTGGCCTAGAGTGATCACCCTCTTCCCTCAGTAGTATTTGTGTTACTGATTTACAACAAACCCACACAAGGAAAAAGAGTAAAGTGTTGGCCTAGAGTGATCACCCTCTTCCCTCAGTAGTATTTGTGTTGCTGATTTACAACAAACCCACACAAGAAAGAAGAGTAAAGTGTTGCCTAGAGTGATCACCCTCTTCCCTCAGTAGTATTTGTGTTGCTGATTTACAACAAACCCACACAAGGAAGAAGAGTAAAGTGTTGGCCTAGAGTGATCACCCTCTTCCCTCAGTAGTATTTGTGTTATAGATAGATAGAAATCTTTCTTTATTCTGGATATTCATTCAATATTTGTACATTGTTCTTCCTTGAAGTCCAGTTAACACTTACAAATTACAAATATAAACAATAAAAATGGAAAATTATGAAAACGTTTTTAAAGACTACAATATCACAAGAAGCAAGAGAAAAATACAGTTAGATCAAATTTTTAAACGATTGCAAAGTTAATGAATTTATAGAGCTGCGAATATCTGGTGAAAGATTATTCCAGAGTTTGACTGAGCGGTATTGAAATGTTCTTTTACCAGAATCATTATGCCATTTTGGTAAGACTAAAGTGTTTTTCGATTTGCTTCTTGTATTTAAATTGTGATAATTATCAATAAAATCATAAAAATCAATTAGGTAATCGGGAACAGTACCTGTTAAACATTTAAAGGTCATTATAAGAATATTATGGTCCCATCGTTGATTTATATGTTTCCAATTGAGTGATGTCATGAGATCATCAACAGGTGTTCTAATATCAGCATATAGGATAATTCTGGCAAGTCTATTTAACAATATTTGGAGTGAGTTAAGGTGCGCTGATGAACAGTTGGACCAAACGGGACTACAATAATCAAAAAATGGTAAAACTAAGGCATTTGCTAAGAGCTTAAGAGAAAAATTTGGAATGAAACTTCTTAATCTACGTATAACACCAATACGTTGGGAAATCTTTGAACAAAAATTCTCAATATGTTTTCCCCACGTAAAAAATGTATCAAACGTGATTCCTAAATACTTAAAACTATCGACCCTATCTACAATGTTATCATTAATTAAACAAGAAATATTACAAAAGTTTGGAAAATTATGTTTGGAACTAAATAGCATGAATTTGGTTTTCTTAACGTTAATTGTTAGTTTGTTTGTTTTAAACCATTTTGATATATTAGCAACATATTTATCAATAATAGATTGTAATTCGATAGGATCAGAGGCAGAACAAAGGACATTAGTGTCATCAGCAAACATTGCACATTTTGAATTAGTAGTTATAATTTCTGGTAAGGAATTTACATAAATAATAAATAGAAGTGGCCCAAGGATGGATCCTTGAGGCACACCAATAGTAACATCTTTAGGTTCAGATAATTTTGAGTTAATTTTAACAATCTGTGACCTTCCAGAAAGGTATGTTGAGAACCAGTTCAGTGTAGTACCTCTGATTCCATATTGTTCAAGTTTAATTAATAGAAGTTTATGGTCAACTGTGTCGAAAGCCTTTTTTAAATCAAGAAAAATGGCAGCAGTGACTTTGCCATTGTTAAGATTATTAAGCACGTATTCAGAAACATCAATAAGTGCAGTATTAGTAGAGTGAAAATTTCTAAATCCTGATTGGCATTGAGTTATAATATTGTTATATGTTAGATATTCATAAAGTTGATCGTAAACAAATCGTTCAATGATTTTTGATAAAATAGGTAGGACAGAAATTGGTCTATAGTTTTCTGTATTAGATCTGTCCCCATCTTTAAAAATTGGGGTAACTTTAGCAACTTTCCAGGCTGATGGAAATGTCGCTGTGGTTAATGATAAATTTATAATGTGAGTAAGTGAGTGGCAGATAATAGGAGAGGCAAGTTTAAGTAACTTTAAATCAAGATTATCAATACCAGAAGCTTTGTTGTTTTGAAAAGCGTTTATATGATCAAAAACTACTTCTGGTGCAATCAAATCAAAAGAAAATTTACCGTTAAAAGAAGTGTCATTAGTATTGTTAGAATCACTGACAATTTTACATGCTAAAGACTCTCCAATAGAAGAGAAATAACAGTTAAATTTGTTAGCTATTTTAATGTCATCAGAGACAACTTCATTCTCAGTTATAAGAGCGTTAATTGATTGTTTTTTATCATCATGTATAATACTTTTAATAGTTTTCCAAATCATTTTGGGGTTTTTAACATTTTCATTAATTGCAGTAGAACAACATTTCTTTTTAAGGTGACGATTCATGTTGTTAGCTTTATTTCTGAATTGTTTAGCTTTTGCCCAATCAGCAGGGTCATTTGTTTTATGAGCTTTAGAAAAGAAGTAGTCTCGGTCTTTACTTAATCTAAGATATTCTGGAGTGATCCATTCAGGCATAGAGTTCTTAATACGCTTAATTTTGAATGGAGCATGGATATCACACGCTTCTTTAAAGAGGTTTGTCCAAATTTTTAAAGCTTCATCTGTATTAGTTGATTGAAACACTAAGTTCCAATTTAAATTTCTTATTGTTTCAGTAAATTTATGTTCATTGAATTTCCTAAAAGATCTAATATTTATAGTTTTTGGTTCAGATTTCATTTTTTGGTTTTTCCGAACAATATAAATGAGTGAATGGTCACTTATTCCAATACTCCTAGTACCATAATTTGTATACTTATTTGGATTTGATACAAAAATTAAATCCAAAATTGTTTGAGTTGAGTCAGTGATTCGTGTTGGTTGATCTATTAGTTGTGATAGACCACTATGGTTAGAAAGTTTGTTAATTTTTGACTGGTTACATTTTTTCTTGATATCAAGGTTTAAATCACCCATAATTATCGTATCATTATATGAGGATGAATAAGATTGTAATAAATTATCAAGGTTTTCAAGGTACTCAGCCTTAGCACTGGGGGGCCTATAAACAGTCCCAATAATAAATGGTTTATTATGAGGTAAGTGAAATTCAATCCAAAGGCTTTCCACATTGTTGGCTTCAAACAAAGAAATTTGTTTATGTGCTATCTTATCATTAACATAACAAAGGATACCACCACCCTCCTTATGCTTTCTGTCATCTCTACAAATAGTAAACCCATTAATATAAAGTTCATTATTTGAAATATCCTTATTTAACCAGGTCTCTGTAAGACAGAGAATATCAATGTTATGTTCATGTAATAGAACAGAAATTTGGTCTACTTTATTACGTAGACTTTGAACGTTAAGATGGGTGATCTTTAAACCTTTACTTAAGAAAAAGTCAAATTTAATTGATTCATTAAAAAATGGTAAATTAGTAGTAGCATTTTTAAAAAAGCATTTGTCACACCACCATGTGGGGTTATGTTTATCACCATTGTAGTTGACACAATTATGATGAAATTCTAAAGTACAAGAGTCACATGTTATATATTGTTCGTTACTTCTTATATGTTTAAAACAGTGTCCACATTTTCCAATTTTTATCTTGTCTGTCCTTAAGTTATCTTGTATAAACACTCTCTTAAAAAATTTATGTAGTTCATTGCTAGACGCTTAATTCCGTGTCCATTCAAATGAAGTCCATCTCTAGCTAGATGTTTGTCGATGATATTACTGTTATCGATAAAGCTTATGTGATACTGTTGGCATAGATACTGCAACATGCAGTTTACTTCATGTATCCATTGCTGGTTTTCATTGGAGTTCCTGATGGTCTTAGGTTGAACATGAGTGAGTGATGAGATAGCTATGGTTATTGAATTGTTCAGTGTGTAGATGAGTGAACAAAGATTATCAATTAGATGCACACAATCATACGCAGAGCAGGAATTCCTGTTGTTGATACCAATATGTAAAATTACACAGGTTGGTTGAATTTCTGAAATCATGTCGGGTACCAATTTGAGCCATGTTTCGACATTGCTGCCAGGAATACAGGCATTTACAACCTCCATGCGACGAGACATCCGCTTCCCATCTAAATGCTTAGGGATAGAGTCTCCAATAATTAAAATTTTACCTTTCTGAAGTCTTCTGTGATGTGGTTTAGATGATTGCTTATGAGAATGCTGTTCTGTCTTTGTAGGTGTCCTGTCAAATGGATGAGAAGCATAGTCAGATTCATCATAGACTGTTGTTGTTCCATTTGTTTCTTCTGACTTATTACTACAATCAGCTGTTCCATTTTGTTTCATCCAAAGAAGTGGATCAAATTGGTTCTGTGTAGCTATCATTGGAATGTGGATCGATTGTTCAATTATTTCTTTGTTTGATTTCTGTTCTTCATCTTTTTGCTTATGGTCAATTTTGTCTTGGTTGATTTGCTGTGCATCATTCTCTTCACTTCGGATGCATTCCTGTTTTCTATCAATCAGTTGATTTAATAAGACTACATTATGTTCACTGACTTCTTTGAAGGCTGCTGATAATTGGGCAAAATTATTCCTTAATTCAACAAGTTCATTTAGAAGTTCCGCCGACGATTTGGTTTCATTTTCTGTCTGGGTATGTTGCTCAGTACTGTCAGTATACCATGGAGAAACATCTTGCTCTAAGAAATAGGTGGATGACATAATTTCACTGTCAGTAAATCCATAGAAACTGGAGATGTCATCAATGTTGGAATTAAAAATGTCCAGTGCTAATAATGTAATATCCATATCCATTGATGATACAAAGAACTTGTTTCTGTCCAATCTGATATTGCTAGATGAAAGTGAAAAAAAAGCCCACTGCAGTTTCCTGTTTAAGGTTGTCACACTTAAAACAAAGGGCTTAGCTTTTTAGGCCAGAGGTCTCTGACATAAACAGTTCTTGATAACAAACAAGAATGGCTTTGTTTCCACGATGGCTTTTGTGAAAAGCTGCTTGGTTGGCCTAGGAAAAGTTCAGAATAAAGTGTATAATTCTGGAAAACTGTGCCCAAAATCAGTAAAAATCCTATGTTCCAATGACTTACTGTACCACAGAGAAATCCTTTTGAGTGGTTTAAAGTTGATATACTGAATAATACTTGTTGAAATCAAACTTGTTAAAATCAAACTTAAATGAGCACTCACTCACTCAGCCTCATCATGTGTTACTGATTTACAACAAACCCACACAAGGAAGAAGAGTAAAGTGTTTGCCTAGAGTGATCACCCTCTTCCCTCAGTAGTATTTGTGTTGCTGATTTACATCAAACCCACACAAGGAAGAAGAGTAAAGTGTTGGCCTAGAGTGATCACCCTCTTCCCTCAGTAGTATTTGTGTTACTGATTTACAACAAACCCACACAAGGAAAAAGAGTAAAGTGTTGGCCTAGAGTGATCACCCTCTTCCCTCAGTAGTATTTGTGTTACTGATTTACAACAAACCCACACAAGGAAAAAGAGTAAAGTGTTGGCCTAGAGTGATCACCCTCTTCCCTCAGTAGTATTTGTGTTGCTGATTTTGATATTTATGCACTACATTATATATATTTCATTGTTTAATAGAATTTATTGAAGAAGGATGTAAAATTGGCAGATTTTGTTGGTAATCCAGTCATAAGGAAGCAAGATAAATCAGGTATGTCAAATTGTGATTAGGTTACTGGAGTTTTTCCTTTCTGAACAGATGTTTTTAATTTGATTAGAAGATTGTGGGTCACATGATATTCACTAAATACTCTATTGAACTCTTACCTCACAGTGCAATATCCTCGCCTCATTAAAATATAACCTTTCATCTTTCACCTTGTGAAATTAATTGTACCATTGCACTCGTAAACATTCATTTTTTGTATAATAATCCACTTCTCATACAAACTATTTGTAGTTTATTATCTAAACTCCATATTTCTAAATATGTAATTAAGTTATTCCTTTGTTAGTTCTATTTTGTGTTACCAAATTTTTCCCATATGTATTAGTAATTTGAATAAAATGTTAAAACATTTTTCAGGAGTCTTAGGGAAATGGATGAAGGAGAAAAAGTATTCAAAGGTTACAGAAAACTTTGTTACGATGTTGACTGAAAACAATAGAGTAAAACAGCTGAATGATATCTTCAGTTCCTGGAACCAGATCATGGGAGCACACAAGGGAGAAGTTGTCTCTACAATAACAACAGCTACTGTAAGAAGATTCAGTATAGTATAAAAACAATACACTCACTAAATAAGACTGATGGAAACTATCTCAAATATATATAGTATAACCTCTCCTTTGGGACATGCCTACTGTAAAACAAAATGAGGAAAAAATATGTTTCGACAATCCTATTCAGGGAACACCTGTATTAAGAGGACAATTGGGGTTTACTGTGCAGGCTTGAAATTCACCCTAGCAAACAATGTTCTAGTAGATTTTTAATAATTACTAGTTGAAAATTTTAAAGGTAGCTAATGTTTGCTGGTTGTAATTTTTTACAGAACAAACCTTTCTTTTTAGTTGAGCAAATGTACACTATGTTATGCTTATTTATGGTATTTATTAACATTGCTTGCTACAGCAGTTGTGTTGTTTATTTTGCTAGTTTATATTTTGTAGAACTAGCAAGGATTTGCTTGTGGATAAAAAAACTAAATTTCTAGCCATGTTAGACCTGATATAGAACCTTTTCCTGTGACTGACTCTTTTATATTTAAAAGTGCTATAAAAATACACTCTCAATTTTAGTTTTATTAAAATCATAACATTGTATGTTTAACATACTAGGAGACTTGGATATACCCACTCTTGGTTGATTTTGTAGTAATTTAATTTTATATTCCGAGGTTCTAGATTTTTGTTTAATTCTGCCTCTGCTATAATTTTCTGCTTCTCCTATAATTTTCTTATGGCCTACAGATTAGTTATTACCATTCATTACAAGATGTATACCAAGGAATAGTAGAAACAACTATGATAGAATATTACCTGTATACATTGGATTGTATAAGAATACAGTAGTTGTTTATTGGAAAGAGTATTCTCTCATACTGATAATGTATTGCTATTTCAGGCCCTTGATGCAGCTGCCAAAAAGTCTCTAGAAACATCATTGGCTGGCTTTATAAAGAAAGGTGAAACACTCAACCTGACCTTAAAGGTAAAAACTTTATTTTTTTCCTTATAGTTAGTTTAAAATAATAAAATTCCAAAGAAACAATAGATAAATGAAAGATAAAACAACTTATCTATTTTATACAATTTTGTTGCTATAGACATTTTAACCTTTCGTGTAACAATTCATGGATTAGTATACAAATAATGAATGTTTATGAGTTGGATGGTGAGAATATTCATGAGTTGAAAAATTGACTGCTCTGTTTTTAAGAAAGCAGAGCAGAGTTGAAAATAGAGCAGTCAATTTTTCAAGTCATGAAATTCAATGAATACAAAACATTCATTATTTATTTTATAACACACCTACTTTTATTAAATTTATCCATCGTAAAGTTAGAAATGCTAGGCCATTCAAAGCGGCAGTGCTCCTTTTAATCATGAAGTAGAACAGTTATAGAGAGTGCGCATAAAGAGTTGCCGAACAATGTCACGTGGCAAAAATACTCAAAATTAAAGTGTTAATTATCACCATTAGATATCACTTTGCTTTAGATAGGGTTAACTGCAAATGACATGTGATGCGTAATTAATCAATTAAATTGCAAGAATACAATCAGCTGTGTTAAAATAATAGAATTAGAAGGTCATGGAAGTCATGAAAATGAACTCTTTGAGATAGCATATGAACCCTTTGATGTGAAATGAAAGAGAATGGGTAGTAAGTTTACATTTGTCCAATGCCACTAAGTTACTCTCATTAAATACCACAGTCTAAATATATAATGTTTTTTTTTTGTCAACAGGTGGATCCATCTATTATTAGCGGTATGATTGTAGAGGTTGGTGACAAGTATATTGATATGTCTACAGCTACTAAAGTGAAAACCATGACAAATCTATTAAAAGAAAATGTTTAAGAAAATCTAGTTATTCTATAGGTAGAATGTATTACTGTATCTCAATACGAGATTGCATGATAACAACACTGAATATCCTTACTACAGAAAAATGGTTTTAGAAGGTTTAGTAATTCAAATATTTCAAACCATAATTTACCCATAAACTGAGCATATACCTTTGCTGTGGATGACACTAGACAATTAATAATATGATTGGGTGAAATTGTTGATGTATGTTAAAATTAAAATTTATTAACTTTAATTTATCTGTGTATTTGTATTCATTTAAGTACTTGTAGTGTTCAGTACTATTTAAATTCATGTAAGCTGATGTGTAGCAATGCATACAGAACATGTTCACACAATCTCCTGGTAGAAGATGATTGTAATGATGTATGCGTCCATTAGATGATAAATCTATCAAGCAGTACACCTAACCCTGGAGTTAAATGACAGCTCGGAGGTAATAATGGTATAAATTGGTGTATTCATTTGGAAGCAGTTTTGGTCAACATGAAATCAGTTTATTTATTAGAATGTTGAACATAATCATTGAATGCTTGTTATCATTGAGCATTAACTTCCGAACATTACAAATAATTAAATACTCAATACAAAACCCCAATCGAATACGCTAAATGACTACTGGTGTAGTAACGCAGTTGAATGGATGTGGTGTTAACACTCCAGCATGTCAAATCAATTCATGGCAGCCAACGACAGGGGCTGAGATGGACCAGTACACCGGGGTAACTCCCCTCTCTTCCGAAAGATGCACTGTACACGAACCAGATGTTTAAGTCCTTATCCGACCTATAGCCAAGAAGACTTGGGGTCTGTTTCTGCTGCATACCGCCGAATAAACAGTTGATTTCAAAATAGACTTAAAATATAATTTTTATATCGACTGCATTTCTGCTAATTTTTTCTCCTAAATAACCTTTTACATCAGTGTGTGATCATCGACGGAAATTTACTACCCAGAATGCAATGGCCACAGGCGGTCAATTCAAAAGTTACTGCAGTGTAGTTGACACAAGGTCAGCGGATGTCAATCAAATAACTGTTATTTTGCGTTTCAACTAAAGTTGTCCTGTTTCTGCTGGGTTTAGTTTATTCACACGGTTATTAGCCATATTTTTTGCAGCAGAAACAGGACCTTGTTCTACCAGCAGGAGAGCTGGAACATGTCCCGATATGGCTACAATGGTTTGTATTAATATATCAGATGATACAATTAAAATAACAAGACTTTATATGCTATAAATCATTTACATTTTTAATATTCAAAATTATTCCGTTTTTACATTTTAGATCAATTAAGTGATTAACGCCGCAATACAACTAATGCTCCTGAATCTAAATGTGAGGTTGTGTTTTTAAATTCTAAAACATTCACTGGCTTTTGTCTTCTTTATAGAGGCAAGATTCACTTAAGTAACTTTGTCATATGTGGTATAGCACTGTGACATGCGCATATTTATTAAGGTAAATGTTCACATGAATTACAAATGAAATTAGCCCATAATACTGTTAAAAATCATTAAATGAATGTAATTGCCAAAAGGTCCTCTGATCGACTTCTAATGTAAAAATAGCATACATAATTGAGGCTTGCAATCATGGAAACATGCCATTTTTCTGCTTGGAGTAGGCCTTCTGTACTATGTAGTATACATTTGTACTTATATTATCCGGTAAGCCAAGTGTTCATATGGATGTGATGTTAAGCTATAATATACACTATCAAAAAGTATGCCCAAATATGGTAGTGATATGATGTCATCTTGTCCATATATGGGCACATCACATTTTTTATTCACATAAAGTTTATTAGTGTAGACAGAGCTTTACACCATTTAGCATAGCACTTGATTTAGTCTCCATGTAATAGCACATATATGCAAAGCTGAATACAATTAAGGCTCCTAAAATTAAACCAAACCTTATTGGCCAGTAAACCATCCATAGTTTTATTGTAATTATACTGATCTAGTTTTCTGTAAGACTAGGAATACAGTATATACCTAATATTTAAAACAAAGTATTGATTAAAAATATGTCTGATCTAATATTGCTACTATTGTATTTAAACTTTAATGCATGCACAAAACTTGAATTTACAGAGCTAAAAATATCATAAATAAATTTAGTATTGAAAAGGTTAACACTGAATTTATTTCAAAGTTATTTTGAAAATGTGTGACCATTATTTTGTTCATAATTGTTCAAATCCTAACATGATTCATATGTTCATATTTGTATTATCATTCTTTTGTGATATAATAAATATTAGTAACTATCTTCAATTTGTGAGTATTATCTATTTATTACTTTACAATAATACGTATTTATCTTTTTTATGATTCAATTATATTCAGCCCTGATCAAATTACAAAAAAACTATTTGGCAATCTTTCTTATCTAATTTAATATTCTAAAAGTACCTCAAAAAGAAATATTAAATAACATTGGCATGCAATATAGTTTAGTCTATAGAACAAACAAAAGATTACATATAGAAATAGTAAATAAACTTTAAAAAGGTGATCATACAGTAGTACACAATCTATATATACCGTAGTAAATTCCTACTAGGCACCATAGCAATCAATTTACACATCTTCATGTTATTTTATACTTACTACTGTATTGTATATGGCAAAAACAGAAACAATGAAACATTGTTAAAAAAATAGTAAAATACAATACAGTTACCTTTAAACATCAGCTGATGGAAGGCCGATATAACCACAGTATCAGAGGACATTAATTCATTATTAATGAAAGGGTGTCTTAGGGAGGGATATGTAATAATGATTTAATATTATGATTGATCCAGAGGGTGGGGTGCCAGAACTGCTGATCTAAAGCGCTTTAATGCAAAAGATAGGTCATAGCACTTTTAGGTAGGCGGACCCCCTTATTTAAAAAATAGACAGAGCTAGAAAAATCACATATTGGCATCGGTGTACAGTATTAGATACACAAGCACATGGCTTACCCGAAAGAGGTGAACCTACAGTAGCATGAACTGAATAGAAAAACCTGGTCACATAAGTTAGGTGTTTAGAAGTATGTAATGAAATATCATTATTGTAAACAATTGGGCCATGATCAGATTTTCATAATGGATTCTAATTGTAGGGATGATTTTGAAGCTTTAGCACGTCAAGTTTTTGAGGGAAAATATGGGCATTTGGTATTTATCAGAAAGTTTTACAATAAATAATGTTTAGTTAGTACTATGTATTTTAAGTTTAAAATATCTATCCAACACAAATAAAATAATTAAACAACTTATTCTACAAAGCGCCAATTTTAGCAAATAACTTTGCACCATTGAATTGAAAATGCACTTTTTTCCCAAGATTATAGAAAAACACAGGGACAAGCAATATTTAAATTACATCTATTGACCTTTATACTCTTAAATTAAATGACATGATTTGAAATATCAAACCTGTAATATGCATTTATAAGAAGTGTGACAAACGAAGGAATAGAACCATTGAAATATAAGAATCAATAGAAAAATAAAATATAAATCTTAAAATCTCATCTACATTATCATTATCAACTTAGCAAAAAAATGTACAAATATATCACACATTTACTGAACAAAATAAAAACAATAAAACACATTAAAAGTATATTTATAAATTTATCAGAATATACAGGATAATTATGTGAGGGAATTTTTAATCAGCAACTTCCTGTCTATTGTAGGCCTATATTTGTTTTTATGTAGAATAGCTTATATTATGAAGAATATATTAATATAAATATACAGTAGTGTGAACACATGTTGTATTCAACCATCATTTTATTCATAATGCTATCTTAAAAATATACAAAGATTGCTTTGCAGAGAATGTATTATATTATCTTCTAATATATAGCTATGATGTCTCTATTAGTAACTCATCTTTAAAATACAGCAATATTATTGTTATGTTTGCACATTTTTACTCTGGAAATTTGCTAGCGGCCTAGGTTAAGATGACCGGTAAACCTGTCATGTCTGGTCATATAAAATAAGGTCAAACTTGACCACTACTTCGCCCGTCGATACTTCATGTAAGAGTAATCGTTTCGTGATTGGTCCTTTCCCGTAATTTTCCTTTTTGATATCTGCTATTCGAACTTCTGTTCTTCCAAGAAAATCTAAAATAACAAAACAAATAATAATTGTAACATTTCAGTTTAAAAACTACAACATTACATTGTATGGTATTGACATTTGTTTCTTGTGAATGAGTAATGAATGATGTACACAGTATCTGCAAAGAGTATCAGTAAAACAAACTCTAAATATAAATACTGTATTAAGATACAGGTAGGCCTATCTAAGTACACTAAAATACAAAGAAAAAATACCATTATAATCTTTTTGCTTAAGTCAAGATACAGTAGTTAGGCAGTGCTTAAGTAAAAAACTGAAGCCTATATCATCTTAAGGAATAAACTTTGTCATCATTTGTCAAGAAAGAGTAAATTTGATTAATCAGACCCCATGTATACAATATAAATACCATACACAGATGGTAGGTAGATATAAGATGGTATTGCAGTGTATTGTACAAATACTAGATACTAGTGTATTCTACTGCATATAAATGCCATGTATTTCAGATACAACAGTAGGCCTAATTCATTTTGAATTAAGAATGTGAACTACAAACACACTAATAAATATATGGAAGAATCCAGAAACTGAGTGAAGTACTTGGCAAAATATTGCCACACAGAGGGTGCATGTTTATATTTCGGACGTTGTTAAAAAATAGACATTTTTCTTTTTGTAGAATGATAACTTGAAAATTGTAGGCGCTATCATGCTAATCAACAAACAAACAAAACAAGTGCTATACTTCATGAATAAATGAATGTTGTATAATGAAAAAATGATTAAAGTGAATGACTGAAACACCTACCATCAGGAGAGAGGAAGTCTTTATCATAGACTGTTAAACATAGCACATCTTGGTTCAAATCTCTCACAATAAACTGCATATTATAGTTCCATTTCGGGTTCAATGTGTCTGGAATAAAACGTGTACGGTTCTCCTCACCTCCCATACTAACCTCACAATATGGGTCAGCACGACCTTCAATAAAATGTAATGTCAAATATTATTTATATGTGTCAATAATCAGTAAAACTAAAAGAGAAATTAATTTGCTAAAAAAATGAATACAAACATTAAAACATTGACAAAACTGTTGAAATATATATTTAAAAAGTCTTATGAGTTTCGGGATCCCTTTGACCCGGAGGGAGAGTACCCATCAGGGTCCCTACCTAGGGTTACAGGTCTCAGGTTTTTAGTTTTTTTAATTAATTAGTGTTCCATGACCTTCTCATCAAAATTAATGTCTCTTATTGTTGTGCTATGTCAACATAATGTCAACGATGGCGAAATGTCCCCAATAATGGGGATAGCTATGCAAACAGGTAAGTAAGTTACAGCAGGACAATAAGTACCTATTTAAATAACTTTATTCCAACTCATTTAAAAACATTAGAAAATTGCAAAGAAAAAGGCAACCACAAAATGTGAAGCTTGGTTGGCAGGGGTAAATAAGGCATACAGTAACTAAAAAGAACAATAGCTTGGGATAATAAATAACTAGTTAAAGAATTTAACTAATGATACTGTATGTTTATACCAATAGTTTTTATAGTAAGGAAAATTGTCCAAGTGCACAATTTATTATGAAAATGTTCATAAAAAATTGGAAGGGTGTGAAATATATAATGTTATTGTAATTTGATTGTAAGTATTTTAATGATTGATAAAGACAACTTGCATTCCCTTACCAGTAACAGAGTTTGATGGCTTAAGATCAGCGCCCTCAATAATCACAACAAGCAAACGTCCAATTCCCTTGCTTCGCATTGAACGTACTAAAACAGATAATAATTAAGAGAGATTTACATAACACAAAAGGAGGAAGGTAATCATGATCATAATCTTTCAGAATGGGTTTAATCTTCACTGTAAATATTTACTTGTTTTAGATTTTAAAATGTTATTTCATATGCATTTAACAGTGGGTAACTCAACCAATTACAGGATGGATAACCTATTTTATAATTTATTGAAAAGAGTCGTGAGTTACAACCCTCTTACAGTGGTCAGGATTGAACCCTGTCAATCAAGTATATTAACCACCATGCTTCACTAAATCACTAGTTTAATTTTACAATATTTACCTCTTTGGGCTTTCTCTCGCTTCTTCTTTTCTGTTTCAATTGAGTGTTTTGAAGCATTTTCAATTTGTGTGATCCATTTATTTCTGTAATAATAAAAAAAAAAAAAGTCATAAATCTTTATTGGATACATTTAATAACCGGACTGCTTTTCTCATTGTGGCATATCCAGGGATGAGCACCCTCCACCTCCCCACCTATAATCTGACATTTTTTATATTCTAACATAGTATAATCAAATTTTGATCAACTGTGCAAATTATTAGTTATATACATTTTAATTTTATACTTATGCCCCCCTTAATGACAAATTTCTGATACATCACAGGTCTTTATAATGGGTAGAGCGTGTATGCAGTGATGTAACGCACAGGCCCGAGGCCTTGGTTTAGTGATCCTAGTGGCCCTCCAACGCTAAAAACCTTGGGTGTTTTTAGCCTTTTCGACATATTTTAATTCCTGTTTTTTTCTCTAAACCCCATGGGTTTAGCCAGTGAGCTCATAGCCATACATCAATGCCTGTATGAAGTAGTGAGCTTGTGATGAGAGGGCTGTTATGCTAGTTATAGATAATTTACCTTTGAGTTTTGATACAATGTTTGGTACTTACTTAATTTTCTCTGTTTCTGCCTTGAGAGCATAAACTTTCTCAATGTGAGTAAGGTGAAACACACATTCATCTTGTACATCTGATGGTACCTTCACTGTAATCTCACTCAGAAATAAAGGCTGCAAAGACAATGTTAAATATAAATATAGTAGGCCTATAGATTATATTGAATGATAATGATGATGATGATATCAGTGATGAATGAAAATAACTAGATGTTACGCTAGGTCCTGCCCACAGATGGTTCTTGAATACACATTAATTTCAGCGTTAAAAAACTGGCGATTTCAAATGTATGTACTGCAGGACAATAATACATGTCGTTTATAGGAATGAATAAATGTTTATGTACTCAACTAAAATTAGAACCCTGGGAATTACTTCCGAAAGAGAAACTTGTCACAAAATGAGACCAATTGTTTGAGTCAAATTTAAACAAACTTAATTTGTGTTTTGTATGTAACATTAGGGTTGAGGGATTGAGAAGAGGATGGGTGCAAAGAGGAACAATTTTTTTGATCCATTTAGTAACGAAATATTAATTGATTTCATGTTTTACAAATAATATACCACAGTAACACAGTACAACATTGTGATTTAATACTTTTTTGAAAATGTCACCGTCATGTCTTCAACATCATGATGCTGTACTAGAGCTTTTCAGCTAATAAAAACAATTATCGTAGGATGAGATAGGAAAATGCGAAGCATCCTCGTATTATTGTGTGCGGGTATTTTTCAAGATGGACATCCATTAGACAGTGTATACCATATACTAAATTTGTTTTAATTGTCAATAACTAATTATCTAACTCAATTTAATTAGTAAACAGGGTTACATCAGGTGGTTACAATCAGTACCGAAAGTACGAACCAACTTTTTATACCATCAAATAAAAATCCTAGAAGTAAGGCGCGATTTACCAAATTTTTATGTACCCTTATGTAAATTTATATATAGATGAGGTTAAAATGATGGTGTTCTTGAGGGAGTTTTTCTATCATGTTTTACTCAATGAGTATTTGGTTCATATAATATCAGATTCATGCAATAATAATATTTAAAAATTAATAAAAGACATACCTGTCGATACATTTTGTACATCATTTCATTTTTGTTATCAGAGAATGAAAAAAGAAGACCAGGGCGAACTGGTTGTGTTAACAGCAAGAAATCGTTAAACAAAAAGGCATATAGCTCCTTGTTACTTTTAACCTGATAACAAAACGTATTATAATTAAATATTAATAATACAATTAGTGATTTAATGAAAAGTTAAAGAGGTCCTAATATTATTCAATTACTTCATGGGACAAGAAAATAAAAATCATTCATTTTTAAAGAGAAAAATATTCTTCCTTTTTTTGTAAGAGGGAACTCTACAATGTGTAGAATATAACTATACTATATAAGATAGATTTTTAAAAAGGTAATGCAGTCTACTGAGACACAGTGTAATAGTAGATATATTTAGAATAATCAATTTAATCATTTATAAAATATGTTCTTATTTCAGATGTATCACAAAGATTTATGGTAATCATAACTATTGCTATATATTTATCGTTTATCTGTATTTTTATCAAATATAAGGTCTAACAGAACAAGAAAAATAGTTTTTCTTCTGGTTTTGACCTTGTTTACAGATTTATTTGTAACTCACATTATTATTTTGTATTTATCTTGACCATATATTAAATGAATTCTGCTGTCACGCAACGAATCAAAAAATCGCATATTACTGTATATACAAAACAGTAGAATTGACATACCTTAAGTAACACACTGGAGTGTAGAAATTTTCTTGGACCTAGACAGTTGGTCAGTGAATTGAAAACAAGTTCCTGCAAAATTAATATCATATTTTTTGATAGGAACACCTTGGATATATTCATATATAATAACGAACTGTTGTTATTGTTATACATCACCATTAGAATATTACAGTAGTTGGTATTTGGTCATTGGATGTGATTTTAAGTAAAATAAAAATAAATAATTCATTATTATATTACCTCTGGCAATCCTGTGCAATCAATGTGTGACTGTAACCATTCTAACTTATCAGAGTTTTCTCGTTCTCTTACTCCTTCATTCACTTGCTGACAAAGTTCTTCTGCTTTTTCTAGAGCTAATTTGATGTTATCATGGTCTATATGATCTTCACTTGTATATTTTAAAATCTTTAAGAATAAGAAAAATTTGTTGATTTGCATATTTTTTCAATTTTAATTTTCATAGTATAAAGATGGAGGTGAACAAAGAAAAAGTAAGTCAATTAATGTGACATTATATAGAAATAATACTGACCGATATTTTATATAGTCTTGATTAATATTGATTTACATATAATGCATCTCCTACAAAAAACTCAACTAAATGATTCCTATATGTGTCAAATTTCATTAAAACTTGTCAGCAGTTCTAACACCTTTTATTGAAATATACATATAAACGCATTCTATTCAGAATTTTATAACATGTGTCTGGTGAAGAATAAATTGTGCCATGGACAAATTAAACCCGCCTCACAAAAGTAATCAAAACAAAAAATAGTTAATAATTAAAGATGTATTTAAAAAAAAAGATTTTACAGTTTTATTAAAAACAAAAAAAATAATGATTTCAATTATCAAAAGACTAAATAAATAATAATAATAACTATTGTCTGACAGAAGTATTTTTTCTTTAAATTACAGTTTTTTCAGGTAAATATATTCTTTATTTTTGGTCAAAGTGAATCAATTATGTGACATTAAAATGGAATATTCAAACAACAAATAAGAAAATATTATAAATGCAAATGAATGCAAAAAGATGGCATACTCCAAGAAGCAAGACTGTGTGGGAGGCGAGCATACTTGAATACTGAAGAAAAACATAATGCACTGATAGCATGTTTGTGGCTTACTTCAACAAATTTTGTAATCGTGTAATGCAAGTTTGTTTTTTTAAAATCTATATAAAACCAGAAAACACAATAGATTCAGGCTGAACCAATTAACCCTTAACAAAGAAGTCGGGTTTTCCACACCATTCCATCAGGTAAAATGTAAAGTTTGCCGGGACAGCTTTACTAGGATACGTTTATTTTAAATGAACACTTACCTTTTCAATTAACATTGGATACCTAGTAATACGTTGCATTGGTTTGATTAAAAAACTACTCAAAGGCATTCCTTTGGTTCTCTTGTCTCTGGCGATGTTCTAGCAATAAAAACAAAATATTAGTGAAAAGTAGTGATGGTTGAAGTACCACCAATATAGCTGTTTAAGGTGGAAATAAATAAAGGTGAATTTATTTTTTAAAAAAGAGGTTATGTAGAAAAGGGTTTCCTTAGATTTGTGTACATTATTATCTTGTCTGTTTCATTGGAAAACATGTTTCTTTTTGGATTTATTTACTCTCATATATTCTATTGTATATAGTATGGATATACAGCTTCAGACGCTAAACTTATGGTACGCCGTTTTTTGTAGATGGAACAATAAATATTATCTTATTATCTTCTTATTTTTCTTTCTATGGATACTTTCTAAAATAAAGAATGAACGAATGAATATAACAGCATCTGAGCTTACCCGTAAATAGTCTTTGAAGGATGGGTCTGAATCTATCTTCTTTTGCAGCATGGCAGAAGCAGTCAGTTGACAACTGCAGAACCTTATGTAAGGGGTCAGATGAGGAAGCTAAAAAACAAGCATGATTTGAATTATTCTTTGTTGAAAATTAATGAACAAAATTATATATTCCATATTGGCAAGCCTTATCCATAATTAAATTAATTAAATTATACTAAAGCTCTGTCCTGCGTCCAACTTAATCATATTGTACTAGGCCCAACCACTCACTTTTTCAGTTAATACGAATTGGACTCCATTGGAAATAAGTTTTTATTTGTCGACTTAATGGGTTATCCTGGTATTCTTTTTTTAATATGTACATTGTATATTTTAACTATTTTTATGAATATCAAATAAAATCAATCAATCAATCAGTCTACACTATCAAACCTGATGTGACAAAAAATGTGAGGTCCCATAATATGGATACGATGATGTCACATCACTATCATATTTGGACATGACATCACACTATTTTCGTCAAACTAATTTCACCACCCACCCGAATCCGAATTCCCCAGCACAGATCGTCGTATTTTATATTAATAATTATATTTAAAGCATCTTTGCCTCGTCTGTTTTTAACCTTTTGCTACGGCCTTGCTAGTTTCATAGTGTAGACAGACCTTAAAACATAATAAGACATCATTTTGAAAGGGTGTAGATTTTAAATCTTGTATACTGTCGTTTTTTTTTTAATAAGCCAATGTGGGCCACATTTTTTAGGATCTGGGAAGTATGCTAAGCTAGCTAGAAATCAACAATGTTTTTACCTGTCAGCAATTGTAACTATGTCAGGGTTAGATATACAGTTTGAAACCTTACAACTGGCTAATAACAAATTAATACTAATAGTATACTATATACCTTTTGTAAAAACAGTGCATTATTTGCCTTTTTCAGTGCTTTTTGCATATCATGCCTAATGAGCCTGCAGGAAATGTTAAAAGAATATGGCTTTTTTGAGGACACAATTTTTCTTATAATGCCTCTAGAAAAGCTATATTAATGGCATGTTACCTTTGTAAAATTATTTGTAATCAAGAGAATTATTTATATCGTTTTAGATATATAAAGGTCATAGCAATTTTAATTCATTCTCACATAAAAAATTGCCACATACAAATTTTCAAACTTTATTGTCAGTTCATGGGTCATATATGTGCTTAATGAAGCAGAATGAAATTGTCATGAAAACTTAATCAATGCCAAATAAAGATGACATAAAGAGAAATTCAGTCAGTGAGACTATGTTTGAACATCTCCTTATAATATTCCACGCATATATTAGTTTTATTTGCCTTTATCTCTTTCCAATTTCATATAATTGAATTACTTTCTTATTTCTCTTTGTTCATCCTTTCAGTTTAATTAGTTAATTGTATACTGCATAGAAGTTTCACCCATTTACTTCTAATTTAAAAATCATGATAGAGATAATAATACTATATATATACTATATTATACTATACTATGATAAAACATTCAATACTATAATAAAAGCTTTTTTGTCAACACCAATAATCATCATCTGGAATTTCTGTAACTTATTTTTGTTTTTGTTTTCAAAAAGTCCTTGAAGCAGTAACATGCACTTTATTCATATTATGTCTGACTGATATACGAAGGTGGGTAGTGCTATGTGTGAAAGTGTGCCTCAAGCATTCACAAATATATGGATAGTTTTAAATGCAGACTTAGACGAAGATGGTCGTGCTTGAATGATCTGTGATAACGATGTCGGTAATATTAGCAATCCATCATGTTGAAATTTTGAATAATACATTTGCATCATGTAACTTACAATTTATTTAAGAAAGCTAAAGTCATAGGAAAGACAATTCGGCATCAGAATTGGAATAAAGATATAAATGATAGGAAATTATGATCCTATGGAATTTGGAAAGGTAAAAATAGGAAAATATGGAAAAATATTAACAGTAAAATAAATATGTATAAACAAAAAATTTAAACATAATTGTCATGGTGGCAATGATGTGAAAATGAATTTCAGGTAAAAATCAATTTAAGAAAATCATTGATAATGGCAATAAAAGAATTATTATATTTCCAAGCTTTACTGACACAAAATGTGATCAAAACTATGGTTAATTATTACACATTTTAGTATGAGTGAATTTTTATAGACCCCTTCTTATTTTAGATTTTGGCCCAGTAATTGCTTTTTTTGAAAAGCAAAATCAGCTAAAAATGTTCTGACCATGTTTTTCGGTTAATGCTGGGTAACATACATGAGGCTTAAATTGATTGTTAAATGGATTGTTTTTAAATAAGCATCATTTTCATAAACATTTCTGCTAACTTTTCATCAGAAACTATCATTAAAATTTACTTGAAACTAAACCTGCAGTTATTCACCCCAATACCTATTTATTCTCCTAATGCAGTTTCCATATTTCATAAATATGCCAGATATATTTGGTTGAAGGCATTTCATGTAATATTTAACATAATGCTTTTGACAGACAAAATGATATGGATTCAGGTCATTTGAAGTGCGGAATACATGTTTCCATTTCACATGGTATTCATCACACTTAACCAACCTTGTAGGTATTACAGTAACACACCCTCTTGAATATTTCATATAAAATACATATTAAATAACTAGTAAATAAATGATGTATAACTAGACAGTTTCTAGCATCATTAATTCAATACTTATGTAAAAACTAGATGTAGACAACCCTGATAATTGGGATATATTCAACCTAAATTTGTTCAGAAACAAAATGGCACGATTGGTAGAGATCAGTTTCATGCAAAGGCACGCTCCAGACATGCCTATGACTTCTTGTCTGCAGCTCTAAGCAATACGCACACATCTATTGCCTCATCCTTTTAACATTAAACTGAAGGGGTTACTGTATATGCATGAACATGAATGCACATACACCTTAAAAAAGAGTAGGAGATTGACTGCAGCAAACTTGTTGCATACACTGTTAAACACCAGTTATGCCACAGATAAAAAAGTAAAAACCAATATACAATAGAACTCATGTTAAGGCACCCTTAGGGCCCAATAAAGTGTTCCCTAATTAGGGGTGTCACCTAAATAGGGGTTGGTCATAGTGACTGTTAAAGCATATATTGCCCCTCGTCTAGATTGTATGTACATCAGAAATATTTTTATGATTTTTTTCACTGTACTGTAAAGAAAAGCATATAATAATAGTATTACAAATAATAGTAGATAAGAGTGTAAGAATCAATAGTAAACATGAAGCATGCTTTACCTGTTCACATAGAATATCACCAATCTGTTCTACGGGTTGATTCTTTCCACTCATAGTTTTTCGTACAAGCATTGCTCTAGGAAAAAAAAAACATTATTAATTTCAGCATTAATCTATGTGTAAGCTGCTTGGATGTACTCCCTCAGGTGATAGTGTTCTAGATATTGTACTGTTTCTAGTTTTATCACAAAGAATAACCTTGGAGGGATACATCTATTTATGATTAAATACATTTTTATATCTTAGCCTTTTAACATCTTTTTGTTATGTGTGTACGCCAGATTATTACAGGTTAAAACTTCTTAGCGGTATAGTACAATAATAGAATTTATAAAAAATGTTTTCGAGCATCCATTAATTATTTCGAATAAAACATATATGAAAGATGTTGTTTGATTTATTTAACACCTTGTTCATTTTCTAGATGCATCTTTCTAAAACATCAGCCAAATAGATAATCTAGATCGAAGTCGAGATCCCTACTAAGTCATGCACCACACTGTCTGTGAGTGTATCAATGCAAGAACCTATCCTTATACAATCCTCATATGCGAAAAATGAAAGAATTTTACCAAGAAACCAATAATTTCCTTGCAGTACAAATAGAAGTTATTTTATAAAAACTGAAAAGTATTTATATCCTATTTTCTTATTGTAAGTTATTATTTTTATATTTTTATATACTAAATAACATTTTTGAACAGATATACTGGTGCAAATTTGAGGACTCCTGTTTCCATCACTGTTGCCGATGTTAGTTTTGTAACCAATTTATATTGACTGGCCTAATGGCTTGGACATCTGCATATGATGCAGAGGTTTTGAATCTCGGTTGGGGTGTCAAATTCTCTTTCTCACTGATTTCCTCATCTTTATCATTTCAAAATTAATTAATTAACGTTCACAGGGCGGGTTTAAATTTCTTCTGTAAATATAAACATTCTTCCATATATCTTATAGTGTAACAGATACTTATAGAGTACAAAAGACACTTAATTATGTATGCAACCTAGTGAACTGCAATTGTTAATATTATAAACAATACTTTTCTCTCTCATTACAATTAATATAATTGATAAAGAATATGAGGTTGAAGAAAAGTGTTATAATGTAGCTTAGAACTAATTTCATTATTTGCAAAATGTTGGAAAAGGTGACAATTGGTTGTCATAATGTTAAGTACTGACCTGGGTATAATCCCACCTGCTTTAAAGCAAATGTTACTTACTTGTGAAGTTTAGTATTGCACTGTATAAGTTCATTCCAATTAACATAAAGCATTCCAAGTTCCTGACTGCTTAATCGCTTTTGTTCTTCCATTGGTTTTTTAAATACCTGATGAAATAATTTGAATCATTGAATTATGAGCTTTTTCAAATTAGTAAAATGAATTGGTAATTTTGTTTCAAGAATCAATTGTATATTAAATAGTGTAAACATTTCAAAATGGAAATAAGTTGTTTTGTCATAGGACCCTTGCTGGATCCGATGAATGTATTTTCACAGAAAAAATGTTTTCATTATTGGGTTGGGAGGTGTGTGGTGACTCAACACAATATTACCTCAACCACAAGAACCATGTCATCAAGATAAGCCTTCTCTGTGTCCAGTAGCTCATGAACACGACCTTGCCGCTTCTGCTCTGTCTCAGACATTGCCTCCAACAAATAAATATCCTTACACCCTGTATAAAAATAATTCCAGAAAAATAAACACAAATAAACTTATATAAAATACTTTTTAAAATTGATTACAAATAATAAACATCAATAACCTACAATGTATAATATGTTTTTGTTTTGTTTGTCTTTTTATTGTCATTCTAATAGATTATTAACATATAAGCCTACTTCAATGATATAATATGGTCTGCTCTTGCTCATGTAGTAAAACATTACACAGGGTATTTATACAGGATTAAACAATGTATACACATATATATAATAAATTACTTATTCCTGCAAACTAAAATAATTTCTAGTTATACTGCATAAAGATACATCGCAATTTTTGTTATTATTAACATAATTATTACTACACAATATCATGGGATTTATCTTTTTTTCATGATGATAATGGTGAAACAACACCAACTCTATACTAAATATTATCATTACAAACAGCAGATGCTGGTAATGGCTGGATGAATGGTTAGCTTGTCAATACCGGTAATCACAAACATGTGTCTTCTAAAGAAAAGTTCATATCATTAAATAGATATTAAATATGAATATTAATGGTCCAATTCAAGGTCCTTACAACCATTTTACTTTTAATTAATCCATTAAGTCATATTGCAGATGAACAAATATCAAGAATTAATTTTAAAAAGTATACAATAATAATATCTGGTTGGAGAGCTGGGGAGACACATCTTACTGGTGACAGCATTTTTTAATAGCTTTTGTCTCTCCTCTGCATTTTCCTTTTATATGAATATATTTATATTTTTAGATTTTATATTTTTGTACTGTCGAAATGGATAAAATAAAAATGTTTTATGGGACATTAGCATAATACGTACACATTTTATTACAACAAATTATCAATACAAACATTTAAACATAGTTATTGTTTTAAGAATTCATTTATAGTAGGCCAGAATTTGGGACACTAAAGAAGAAATTTTGGAAAAATAATGTATTAGTGTTTGTATTTGGTAGAATTGGTGATGTCCTACTAAAACTGGTCACATGACCTGTGAACACAGATGCCAACTGTGAGTAGAGATTTGAATTTTCATCCTGTCGAGATTAGTATGCAAATAAGCTGCTAATATTTTTTAGCATACATAAAAAAACCCAAAATAGCAAAAATAACTGGGTGTATGTAATATGAAGAATATTTAGCCTGGTGGAATTGGCTCATTCCACACTGACAATAATCTGAACACTTTGTCAAATAAAAGAAAAACAATTTTTAATTACCGGTATACTAATTTAAAATATAATATATTTAAAAAACATAATACAGTACAACAGTAACAATGAATCAATTTTAAAATGTTTTTTTTATCAAATCAGTATAATTTATATACTAATTTCTATATAATCCCTCTGGGAGAACAGTTACCCAGTATAAAGAATAAATAAATAAATAATAAAGATTTTAAAAAATAATAAATATTATTATGTAATCTTTAGATCAGAAAAATGTAGATATATTACTTTTTTTATGTACGTGGGCCTATACCATATTCTTAAGTCAATAACCTACACTACACAGTGGTTATTGTTTTTAATTATTCCAATAACATTTAATTAATTAACAATTAAAAACATTTTTTTATTTATTACACTGTGGCTAAAGTACTTACATCGTAAATAAGAAGCTGAAGGAAAATATTAAAAACCTCTGATTTCTTCTTGTGTAAATATTATTGTATATTATACAGAACAATATATTAACACACACACATAACACACAAACTCATTTAAAGCCTTATCTGAATCCCATCATGCAACAGCTTCTACGACGACGATCTAATACATTCAAAGGTGAACTGTGTGTCAACTCACGAAGCATTTTAGCTGGGGATTAACCGAATCAAAGTAATAAATTTAACGAGGTCTGTAGCAAGTTTAACCAAAGCTCTTTGTTAAAATGGTGTTCAAAGATATCCAAAAACAACAGTTGCTTTTGGTTACAATGTATTTGATTTATAACAACGTGATGTGAATAATAAGGAGATGAATTAATTTAATAGGAAATATCAAATTGCATCAACTAAAATGATATAATAATTTGAAATTATTACTACAGCCAGTGCAATTCATATTTGTAATACAATATTATAATCAAATGTAAGACTTTTTTTAAAGTATAAAATTGAATGTATGAAGGTAGAAACTCAAAAAGATAAAATATTTTTTGGCGGGACTGCCTAAGACAAGTTAATATCTCAACAATTAAATAAATAAGGATAAAGTTAATAATAATAATTGTGATAAAATAATAATGATGAGCAGATAAATTTACTGAGCATTATACAGAATAATAATTTCAAATGTAAATGAATATATTAAATTCAAAAGTCATGGATCATGGAACCAAAGACCAACAAAAAACTAATCGATTTAATAAGATTAAAAAATAATGAGATTATACAAGTATTACTGATCCATAATAAGGTACATGGCAATGATTGCGATTGAGACTATACAACTATGATAATATTCTTATTATTGATATATTATAGTATATCTTAATGTTGACATTACTGTTTTTAATATTAAATATTTAGCACTGTCATAATATCTAAATCATTCTTGAGTTACAAGGCAGTTTTAAAATCATCTTTTTTAACATAACATTAACATATGAAAATTAAGTATGTATAATTAATAATGGAATGGAAAGCAATCTGTTTAATAGTAAAGTAGCAGATATTTTCAACCTGCGCTGTATAGATTTTATCTGTGTTTTCTATGAATTTCAACTTGAACAGATGCCTAAAATGTAATGCATTTTGTGTGTTTGATGTGGCTCAATGAATACTGATTCGTTGCTGCAAGAGATGTGTGAAATAGGCTTCTAAAATGAATCTCATATTAACAACTTATTATTCTTTATTTTGAATGTATTGACTTGAGATTGTTGTTACACTGACAAGTATTACCATAAATTCAAAACAAAACATGTCAATAAATAATAATTAGAACTTTCTTTTTAATTCTAATTAATTTTAATTCTGTTAAAACAATCTTAATAATATCATTTTATATTAGTATTGTGTTCGTTTTGCTACAGACTTCATACTCTGATGTATAAGATACACAACATATTACCATAAATTTATAAAAGAAACACAATCAATATTAATAAAGACTTAACAATCGTAATCATCTTACCGTTCATTGCAAATAATTACAATATAATCCCATTATATTATTATCCCTATGATGAGCATGCAGCTAGAATTTCTACATTATGTGATAGTCTGCAGTCATGCATCAAGTTGCAAAGTGTGTGCATATACTCTCCTTAATACTTCTAATGAATGACAATGATTTTTACTGTATTATGCCTGTTATTCATAGATGGCGATGGCACTGCTACACACGTTGTATTTGATTGGTTGTAATTTAACAGAAGCTCTTCAGTGTATTATTTAATATAGTAAATTATTGATTCTTATTGATTGTAAATTAGCGACGCGATTGACATTCCAAACTGCTACAACTACTGTAGATCAATTGAAATATTTATGCAACACAAAGGTAGTGGAATTTGAATTAGAAATAATCCATTCTGAATATATGATACTAGAAAAAAGGCACATGAAAGGAATTCCACAAAGAATAATAATTGGAAACTAGATTTGAACTCGTCACTACGGACGAGTTAGGTTATCCGCAGCGCAAAAGCCACGTGCACGTCATACGTTAGAATATTGCGCGCAGAAAAACGATTATGCCATTGTAAAAATGTTAGTGCGCTCTCTATTTTGCGTCACGTCAAAGTATATACGGTATACACTATATTCTGTATACGTACTACATACAGTGCAGAATAGGTGAAAATAAGGGACCCAAGTTATTGACGCTTTTGGACATGATGACGTCATCACAATTTAAAAAATGGTAGATTATGCGAAAGATAATTGATTGGCCTAGACAATATAACAAAATGGGGGGAAATGGAATACGGATAAGTGGAGATGCGCTCTATTAAATGTGATGAGCTATGCGAAAGAGACAAAAATCCTATATTTTATATTCGAGTGGCCATACGATGACGTCACAATGTCTGGTTAGCCATATCGATGCATGATTCGATATCTACAACTCATCAACTTCCAGAATATGCAATTTTAAAAAAGTTCACCACGTAGTTTACAATCTATGACTGTTTTAAAAAAGGCAAAATTTTGACAAATTTTTTAACTTTTTCAATAAAAACGCGCGCAAATTGTTTAATTCTACGTGCTCGTATGACGTGATTTTAAGTCGAAATTGATTGAAAATTGGTAAATTTACTAGAAAAGGCTGAAAAAACAAAAATCAAGCAAAAAAAAGATGTTTTTGCGCTACGTGCGCACGTGCGCGTAAACATATTGCGCACGCGTGGGAATTTTTGAAATGCTCAAAATGACCTGAAACGCGTAGAAAGTTGATTAGAAATTGATTTTACGCATTCTGAAATTTTAAACGCGCGTGCGCGCGTAACTTTCTCTGAAACATGCCATTTTTAATCCATAGAAAGTTTGCACTTGATATGACTTAAATGTTCACCAAGTGTCATTACAAAATGACTTTTGGTTTTTAGTCTATGTTAAATACGCAAAATTCATAAAATCGCGCGTAGCTTACGCTGCGCGACTCTAAAGTAAAAAAACGAACTGTCCTGCACTTCTACAGATAGAGGTAAATCTTCTGACAAAGTTATACGATGTAATGTTGATCAGAATTTGAGATACACGTGACACAAAATTCTGGGAAAGAAAGAAGAATAACATAGAAAACTAGATTTGAACTCGTCACTTTGACGAGTTCGGGTTATCCGCGCAAACGCAACATGCACATACTTAACTATATGAACCTCGAAAATTATTATGCCATTCTATGACATAAAATAAATATGTTTACAGTGCTTAATTGTACCTATTATGTAGCACTAGCATACACCATATTACAGTATTTTACAGAATAAACTGTATATGTTATATACAGTGTAGCATAGACAAAATTACGAGACTCATATTTTAAATCCAATTATTAACACGATGACATCATCAAATTGACAAATAAAGATAACAATTTTAGAAGATAATTATCTAAATAATTACATTAAAACAAATTTGAAGAATTTTAGGCACGTAAAAGTGAGATGCGCTCTCGTTTAAACGCAGTGAACTTTTATGCAAGAGATGAAAATATGACTTTTTGAATTCAACTGGCCATATGATGACGTCACAACATCTGATTGGCAAAATATTCACATCAATTCGTATCTACAATCCAATAGCTTCCAGAAAACATTTAAATCATGATTATCACTTTTTATTCTGACGAGCTATAACAGATTGAAATTTACTGTAAAGATGAAAATAAGTGACCCACGTTATTTACGTTTTTAGACATGATGACGTTATAAAAATTAAAATATTTTTAATTCATGCGAAAGATAGTTGATTGACATAGACAATATTAAAATTTCGGGGGAAATGGAATACGTATAAGCGAGACGCGCTTTGTTGAATGTGATGATCAATAACGAAAGAGTAAAAAATCCTATATTTTACATTCGTGTGGCCATACGATGACGTCATAACATCCGAGTGGTAAAGGTTCTGCATGAATTCATATCTACAACATATCTGCTTACATATTAAATAAAAAAAATTGGGGGTCGTGGATGATCCTGAGGAGCTATAATAGATTAAAAATAGGCTTAATTTTGACAATATGTTGTCACTTTTGCAACTAAAACGCGCGCAAATGGTCTAAATCAACGTGTTCGTATGACGTCATTTTAATTTGAAATGATGTAAATCTTTTTTAAAATGACTAAGAAAGGCTGTAAAATCATAATTCAAGAAAAAAACAAATGATTTTCATGCTCCGTGCGCACCTTACGCGTAAATTTTTTCGCGCGCGTGGGAATTTTTGACATGCTCAAAATGTCATGATCAGCGTAGAAAGTTGATTAGAAATTATTTTTGCGCATTTTGAAATTTTAAATGCGCGTGCGCGCGTAACTTCTTGTGAAACATGCCATTTTTAATCCATAGAAAGTTTGCCCTTGACATGACTTAAATTTTCACCAAGTGTCAATACAAAATGACTTTTGGTTTATAATCTATGACCAATCATTGAAATTCATAAAATCGCGCGTAACTTGCGCTACGCGACTCTAACGTCATATAACAAAGTTTCCTGCACATCTACAGCTACAGGTCAATCTTATGACAAAGTTATACAATCTTATGTTGACAAGGATGACAGATATGCGTGCAACAAAATTCCGGGAAAGAAAGAAGAACAAAGAAGATGAAAAAAAAAAAAGATATTTACAATAACAAGGGTTATCCGCAAAACCTTACGGTTGCGGATAACCAACTAGATTTGAACTCGTCACTTTGACGAGTTCTGGTTATCCGCGCAAATGCAACATGCACATACTTAACTATATGAACCTCGACAGTTATTATGCCATCCTATGACATGAAATAAATATGTTTACAGTGCTGAATTGTACCTATTATGTAGCATACAGCATATTACCGTATTTACAGAATAAACTGTATATGTTATATACAGTGTAGCATAGACGAAATTACGAGACCCATCTTTTAAATCTAATTATTAACACGATGAAGTCATCAAATTGACATTTAAAGATAACAATTTTAGAAGATAATTATCTAAATAATTGCATTAATACAAATTTGATGAATTTTGGGCACGTAAAAGTGAGATGCGCTCTCGTTTAAACGCAATGAACTTTTACGCAAGAGATGAAAATACGACTTTTTTTATTCAACTGGCCATATGATGACGTCACAACATCTGATTGGCAAAATGTTCAAATGAATTCGTATCTACAATCCAATAGCTTCCAGAAAACGTTTTATTCATGATTGTCACTTTTTATTCTGACGAGCTATAACAGATTGAAATTTACTGTAAAGATGAAATAAGGTGACCCACGTTATTTACATTTTGAGACACGATGACGTCATAAAAATTAAAATATTTTTAACTCATGGGAAAGATAGTTGATTGACCTAGACAGTATTAAAATATCTGAGGAAATGGAATACGTATAAGCGAGATGCGCTCTATTTAATGTGATGAGCAATAACGAAAGAGTCAAAAATCCTATATTTTACATTCGTGTGGCCATACGATGACGTCATAACATCCGAGGGGTAAAGATTCTGCATGAATTCATATCTACAACATATCTGCTTACATATCAAATTTAAAAAATTGGGGGTCATGGATGATCCTGAGGAGCTATAATAGATTCAAAATAGGCATAATTTTGACAATATTGTGTAACTTTTTCAACTAAAACGCGCGCAAATGGTATAAATCAACGTGTTCGTATGACGTCATTTTACTTTGAAATGATGTCAATCTTTTTTAAAATGACTAGGAAAGGCTGGAAAATTACAATTCAAGAGAAAAAAACATGATTTTCGTACTCCGTGCGCACCATACGCGTAATTTTTTTTGCGCGCGCGGGAATTTTTGACATGCTCAAAATGTCATAATCAGCGTAGAAAGTTGATTAGAAATTAAATTTGCGCATTTTGAAATTTTAAGTGCGCGTGCGCGCGTAACTTCTTGTAAAACGTGCCATTTTTAATCCATAGAAAATTGACCCATGATATGAATTATAATTTTATTAAGTTTCATGAAACAATATTTAATGGTTCTAAAGTTATGATCAGTTATAGAAATTCATGAAATCGCGTGTAACTTACGCAACGCGGATCTGACATCGTCCAAAAGCTTGGCTGCACATCTACACTTCAATGTCAATCTTTTTACCAAGTTATACAAAGTTATGTTCACAAGCAATAGGGGATATGCTGTAGACAAAAATCCGGGAAAGAAAGAAGAATAACAAAGAAGATGAAAAAAAAAGATATTTACAATCACATGGGTTATCCTGCAACTAAGTTGCGGATAACCAACTAGATTTGAACTCGTCACTTTGACGAGTTCGGGTTATCCGCGCAAACGCAACATGCACATACTTAACTATATGAACCTCGACAATTATTATGCCATCCTATGACATGAAATAAATATGTTTACAGTGCTGAATTGTACCTATTATGTAGCATACACCATATTACAGTATTTTACAGAATAAACTGTATATGTTATATACAGTGTAGCATAGACAAAATTACGAGACCCATCTTTTAAATCCAATTTTTAACACGATGACGTCATCAAATTGACATATAAAGATAACAATTTTAGAAGATAATTATCTAAAAATTTACATTAAAACAAATTTGAAAAATTTTGGGCACGTAAAAGTGAGATGCGCTCTCGTTTAAACGCAATGAACTTTTACGCAGGAGATGAAAATATGACTTTTTGAATTCAACTGGCCATATGATGACGTCACAACATCTGATTGGCAAAATATTCACATCAATTCGTATCTACAATCCAATAGCTTCCAGAAAACGTTTTAATCATGATTATCACTTTTTATTCTGACGAGCTATAACAGATTGAAATTTACTGTAAAGATGAAAATAAGTGACCCACGTTATTTACGTTTTTAGACATGATGACGTCATAAAAATTAAAATATTTTTAATTCATGCGAAAGATAGTTGATTAACGTAGACAATATTAAAATTTCGGGGGAAATGGAATACCTATAACCGAGAAGCGCTTTGTTGAATTTGATGAGCAATAACGAAAGAGTAAAAAATCCTATATTTTACATTCGTGTGGCCATACGATGACGTCATAACATCCGAGTGGTAAAGGTTCTGCATGAATTCATATCTACAACATATCTGCTTTCATATTAAATTTAAAAAATTGGGGGTCGTGGATGATCCTGAGGAGCTATAATAGATTAAAAATAGGCTTAATTTTGACAATATGTTGTCACTTTTGCAACTAAAACGCGCGCAAATGGTCTAAATCAACGTGTTCGTATGACGTCATTTTAATTTGAAATGATGTAAATCTTTTTTAAAATGACTAAGAAAGGCTGTAAAATCATAATTCAAGAAAAAACACATGATTTTCATGCTCCGTGCGCACCTTACGCGTAATTTTTTTCGCGCGCGTGGGAATTTTTGACATGTTCAAAATGTCATGATCAGCGTAGAAAGTTGATTAGAAATTAATTTTGCGCATTTTTTAATTTTAAATGCGCGTGCGCGCGTAACTTCTTGTGAAACATGCTATTTTTAATCCATAGAAAGTTTTCCCATGATATGACTTAAATTTTCACCAAGTGTCAATACAAAATGACATTTGGTTTATAATCTATGATCAATCATTGAAATTCATAAAATTGCGCGTAACTTACGCTGCGCGACTCTAACGTCATATAACGAAGTTTCTTGCACATCTACAGCTACAGGTCAATCTTTTGACAAAGTTATACAATGTTATGTTGACAAGGATGAGAGATATGCATGCAACAAAATTCCGGGAAAGAAAGAAGAACAAAGAAGATGAAAAAAAAAAAGATATTTACAATCACAAGGGTTATCCGCAACTTCTAAGTTGCGGATAACCAAAAAAAAAAAGATATTTACAATCACAAGGGTTATCCGCAACTTCTAAGTTGCGGATAACCAACTAGATTTGAACTCGTCACTTTGACGAGTTCGGGTTATCCACGCAAACGCAACATGCACATATTTAACTATATGAACCTTGACAATTATTATGCCATCCTATGAGATGAAATAAATATGTTTACAGTGCTGAATTGTACCTATTATGTAGCATACAGCATATTACAGTATTTACAGAATAAACTGTATATGTTATATACAGTGTAGCATAGACGACATTACAAGACCCATCTTTTAAATCCAATTATTAACACGATGACGTCATCAAATTGGCATATAAAGATAACAATTTAGAAGATAATTATCTAAATAATTACATTAATACAAATTTGAAGAATTTTGGGCACGTAAAAGAGAGATGCGCTTTCGTTTAAATGTAATGAACTTTTGTCACTTTTGCAACTAAAACGCGCGCAAATGGTCTAAATCAACGTGTTCATATGACGTCATTTTATTTTGAAATGATGTCAATCTTTTTTTAAATGACTAGGAAAGACTGTAAAATCATAATTCAAGTGAAAATCACATGATTTTCATGCTCCGTGCGCACCTTACGCGTAATTTTTTTTGCGCGCGTGGGAATTTTTGACATGCTCAAAATATCATGATCAGCGTAGAAAGTTGATTAGAAATTAATTTTGCGCATTTTGAAATTTTAAATGCGCGTGCGCGCGTAACTTTTTGTGAAACATGCCATTTTTAATCCATAGAAAGTTTGCCCTTGATATGACTTAAATTTTCACCAAGTGTCATTACAAAAATATGTTAAATACGCGAAATTCATAAAATCGCGCGTAGCTTACGCTGCGCGACTCTAAAGTAAAAAAACGAACTGTCCTGCACTTCTACAGATAGAGGTAAATCTTCTGACAAAGTTATACGATGTAATGTTGATCAGAATTTGAGATACACGTGACACAAAATTCTGGGAAAGAAAGAAGAATAACATAGAAAAACTAGATTTGAACTCGTCACTTTGACGAGTTCGGGTTATCCGCGCAAACGCAACATGCACATACTTAACTATATGAACCTCTACAATTATTATGCCATTCTATGACATGAATTAAATATGTTTACAGCGCAGTAGATGGGTACTAAAAGCGGTAGACTACCGCGAGTAGCGGTAGACTTGGGACCCCTGAGCATAGACAAAATTACGAGACCCATCTTTTAAATCCAATTATTAACACGATGACATCATCAAATTGACAAATAAAGATAACAATTTTAGAAGATAATTATCTAAATAATTACATTAAAACAAATTTGAAGAATTTTGGGCACGTAAAAGTGGGATGCGCTCTCGTTTAAACTCAATGAACTTTTATGCAAGAAATGAAAATATGACTTTTTGAATTCAACTGGCCATATGATGACGTCACAACATCTGATTGGCAAAATATTCACATCAATTCGTATCTACAATCCAATAGCTTCCAGAAAACATTTTAATCATGATTATCACTTTTTATTCTGACGAGCTATAACAGATTGAAATTTACTGTAAAGATGAAAATAAGTGACCCACGTTATTTACGTTTTTAGACATGATGACGTTATAAAAATTAAAATATTTTTAATTCATGCGAAAGATAGTTGATTGACATAGACAATATTAAAATTTCGGGGGAAATGGAATACGTATAAGCGAGATGCGCTTTGTTGAATGTGATGAGCAATAACGAAAGAGTAAAAAATCCTATATTTTACATTCGTGTGGCCATACGATGACGTCATAACATCCGAGTGGTAAAGATTCTGCATGAATTCATATCTACAACATATCTGCTTACATATTAAATTAAAATAATTGGGGGTCGTGGATGATCCTGAGGAACTATAATAGATTAAAAATAGGCTTAATTTTGACAATATGTTGTCACTTTTGCAACTAAAACGCGCGCAAATGGTCTAAATCAACGTGTTCGTATGACGTCATTTTAATTTGAAATGATGTAAATCTTTTTTAAAATGACTAAGAAAGGCTGTAAAATCATAATTCAAGAAAAAAACACATGATTTTCATGCTCCGTGCGCACCTTACGCGTAAATTTTTTCGCGCGCGTGGGAATTTTTGACATGCTCAAAATGTCATGATCAGCGTAGAAAGTTGATTAGAAATTATTTTTGCGCATTTTAAAATTTTAAATGCGCGTGCGCGCGTAACTTCTTGTGAAACATGCCATTTTTAATCCATAGAAAGTTTGCCCTTGACATGACTTAAATTTTCACCAAGTGTCAATAAAAAATGACTTTTGGTTTATAATCTATGATCAATCATTAAAATTCATAAAATCGCACGTAACTTACGCTGTGCGACTCTAACGTCATATAACGAAATTTCTTGCACATCTACAGCTACAGGTCAATCTTATGACAAAGTTATGCAATCTTATGTTGACCATAATTAGAGATACGCTGCGAACAAAATTCCGGGAAAGAAAGAAGAATAACAAAGATGATGAAGATGAAAAAAAAGATATTTACAATCACAAGGGTTATCCGCAACTAAGTTGCGGATAACCAAAAAAAAAAAAAAAAAAAAAGATCCTGACAATAACAAGGGGTTATCCGCCAAGTGCGGATAACCAACTAGATTTGAACTCGTCACATTGACGAGTTCGGGTTATCCGCGCAAACGCAACATGCACATACTTAACTATATGTCCCTCGACAATTATTATGCCATCCTATGACATGAAATAAATATGTTTACAGTGCTGAATTGTACCTATTATGTAGCATACACCATATTACAGTATTTTCCAGAATAAACTGTATATGTTATATACAGTGTAGCATAGACGAAATTACGAGACCCATCTTTTAAATCTAATTTTTAACACGATGACGTCATCAAATTGACATATAAAGATAACAATTTTAGAAGATAATTATCTAAAAATTTACATTAAAACAAATTTGAAGAATTTTGGGCACGTAAAAGTGAGATGCGCTCTCGTTTAAACGCAATGAACTTTTACGCAAGAGATGAAAATATGACTTTTTGAATTCAACTGGCCATATGATGACGTCACAACATCTGATTGGCAAAATATTCACATCAATTCGTATCTACAATCCAATAACTTCCAGAAAAAGTTTTAATCATGATTATCACTTTTTATTCTGACGAGCTATAACAGATTGAAATTTACTGTAAAGATGAAAATAAGTGACCCACGTTATTTACGTTTTTAGACATGATGACGTCATAAAAATTAAAATATTTTTAATTCATGTGAAAGATAGTTGATTAACGTAGACAATATTAAAATTTCTGGGGAAATGGAATACGTATAACCGAGAAGCGCTTTGTTGAATTTGATGAGCAATAACGAAAGAGTAAAAAATCCTATATTTTACATTCGTGTGGCCATACGATGACGTCATAACATCCGAGTGGTAAAGGTTCTGCATGAATTCATATCTACAACATGTCTGCTTACATATTAAATTAAAAAAATTGAGGGTCGTGGATGATCCTGAGGAGCTATAATAGAATAAAAATAGGCTTAATTTTGACAATATGTTGTCACTTTTGCAACTAAAACGCGCGCAAATGGTCTAAATCAACGTGTTCGTATGACGTCATTTTAATTTGAAATGATGTAAATCTTTTTTAAAATGACTAGGAAAGGCTGGAAAATCATAATTCAAGTGAAAAAACATGATTTTCATGCTCCGTGCGCACCATACGCGTAAACTTTTTCGCGCGCGCGGGAATTTTTGACATGCTCAAAGTATCATGATCAGCGTAGAAAGTTGATTAGAAATTTTGAATAGCATTTTGAAACTTTAAATGCGCGTGCGCGCGTAACTTCTTGTTAAACATGCCATTTTTAATCCATAGAAAGTTTGCCCTTGATATGACTTAAATTTTCACCAAGTGTCAATACAAAATGACTTTTGGTTTATAATCTATGACCAAACATTGAAATTCATAAAATCGCGCGTAACTTACGCTACGCGACTCTAACGTCATATAACAAAGTTTCCTGCACATCTACAGCTACAGATCAATCTTATGACAAAGTTATACAATCTTATGTTGACAAGGGTGAGAGATATGCGTGCAACAAAATTCCGGGAAAGAAAGAAGAACAAAGATGATGAACTAGATTTGAACTCGTCACTTTGACGAGTTCGGGTTATCCGCGCAAACGCAACATGCACATTCTTAACCATATGAACCTCGACAATTATTATGCCATCCTATGACATGAAATAAATATGTTTACAGTGTTGAATTGTACCTATTATGTAGCATACATCATATTACAGTATTTTACAGAATAAACTGTATATGTTATATACAGTGTAGCATAGACAAAATTACGAGACCCATCTTTTAAATCTAATTATTAACACGATGACGTCATCAAATTGACATATAAAGATAACAATTTTAGAAGATAATTATCTAAATAATTACATTAAAACAAATTTGAAGAATTTTGGGCACGTAAAAGTGAGATGCGCTCTCGTTTGAACGCAATGAACTTTTACGCAAGAGATGAAAATATGACTTTTTGAATTCAACTGGCCATATGATGACGTCACAACATCTGATTGGCAAAATATTCACATGAATTTGTATCTACAATCCAATAGCTTCCAGAAAACGTTTTAATCATGATTATCACTTTTTATTCTGACGAGCTATAACAGATTGAAATTTACTGTAAAGATGAAAATTGGGGACCCACGTTATTTACGTTTTTATACATGATGACGTCATAAAAATTAAAATATTTTTAACTCATGCGAAAGATAGTTGATTGACCTAGAGAGTATTAAAATATCTGTGGAAATGGAATACGTATAAGCGAGATGCGCTCTATTTAATGTGATGAGCAATAACGAAAGAGTAAAAAATCCTATATTTCACATTTGTGTGGCCATACGATGACGTCATAACATTCGAGGGGTAAATGTTTCTGCATGAATTCATATCTACAACATATCTGCTTACATATTAAATTTAAAAAATTGGGGGTCGTGGATGATCCTGAGAAGCTATAATAGATTTAAAATAGGCATAATTTTGACAATGTGTTGTCACTTTTGCAACTAAAACGCGCGCAAATGGTCTAAATCAACGTGTTCGTATGGCGTCATTTTAATTTGAAATGATGTCAATCTTTTTTAAAATAACTAGGAAAGACTGTAAAATCATAATTCAAGAGAAAAACACATGATTTTCATGCTCCGCGCGCACCTTACGCGTAATTTTTTTCGCGCGCGTGGGAATTTTTGACATGCTCAAAATGTTATGATCAGCGTAGAAAGTTGATTAGAAATTAATTTTGCGCATTTTGAAATTTTAAATGCGCGTGCGCGCGTAACTTTTTGTGAAACATGTCATTTTTAATCCATAGAAGGTTTGCCCTTGATATGACTTAAATTTTCACCAAGTGTCAATACAAAATGACTTTTGGTTTATAATCTATGACCAATCATTGAAATTTATAAAATCGCGCGTAACTTGCGCTACGCGACTCTAACGTCATATAACAAAGTTTCCTGCACATCTACAGCTACAGGTCAATCTTATGACAAAGTTATACAATCTTATGTTGACAAGGATGACAGATATGCGTGCAACAAAATTCCGGGAAAGAAAGAAGAACAAAGAAGATGAAAAAAAAAAAGATATTTACAATAACAAGGGTTATCCGCAAAACCTTACGGTTGCGGATAACCAAAAAAAAGATATTTACAATCACATGGGTTATCCTGCAACTAAGTTGCGGATAACCAAAAAAAAAAAGATCCTGACAATAACAAGGGGTTATCCGCCAAGTGCGGATAACCAATTAGGAAAAAAATAATAAAATTGATTTCTTGGATAAAATATAGAATTTTACAATGTCAAAATAAATTGGCCTTCATGGCAAGTTTGAGAGATTTGCTGGTTTGAGAGATTTGCTGGTTTGAGAGTTAAATTAATTTCTCTTGTGTGTCTGGGATAAAATATAAAAAGCATAGCCATGAGATGAGCTCAAAGTGCGAGTCTAATACCACATACAAGAAAATTGGCAAGAACAAAGTGTCGATATATTATGTCCACATGCCCGAAAATGTGGGTCTATTCATTCAAATTGAACCTGGGATTTTAAAGCAACAAGACAAAATGCAACCATAAATGACGAAACCACTTTCAAAAGTTGCCAAAAAGTCAAATAAATATATATTACATTACTTGTTGCACTTTTTATAGGCTTTCTATATGACTTAAAGTTGTGCATTTACGAGAGCAAAGCAAGCAAGTCCTGGCTGTCTGGAGACCATCAAAGCGTGAGGCCTTGATGTTGCAAAATCTCTTAAGTAATAAATTAATGTGATAGGAAGAGAAAAGTAGTATTTATCAATGGGTTTGTCTCGTCAAAAAGGTTGAAACGTGGCCAACTGTATTGGTGACCTGTACGGTATTTGAAATCTGGTCAAGCATACAGAAATAATAATCACAATGTTCATGTTATTGTACTGTTAATGTCAACACCTGCATTTATTTATTTTGACAATGAAGATACCTTCATTACGTTTAATAATACATACACGATTAAAAATAAAATACAATAAAACATGTTAAAACATTGTGATGATATTTAACATTAACATTCTAATATAACAATTTATTATCAACCTCTTATTACTAATGTTGCATAAAATATAAGATGAATATTCATATTGAATGTGCAAGTAAAGCTTGAATATATAGAATCTAGAAAAAATTATTACAAAGTGGAGATAAATAATTAAAACTAAACTTGATTTTCGGGAAATCTATTGAAGTTTTAATCAATAAAAACATTAGGACACATTAATTTGAAAGTTATTCCAATGATAAACATATTTGATGAAGCATGTGTTTGCTGTTAAATGTTGTAGATAAATAAAAAACTTTGGGGCAAGTATAAAGATAATACCATTTATATGACCCATGCTTGAATATAATTCTACCCCTATGTAGGACTTTGACCATTTCCATTGGTAATGAAATCTAAGTATAATCCACCCCCAATTTTCGCCAATTTCCTATCCAGAACCTTTTTGACTATTACTTGGTCATTTAAAGGAATTGAAAAAAGCATAACAAAGACATTTTAAAAAGAGTCAGGGCTTCAATTTTCTAGTCACTGGCCAAGCTGTAGACATAAAGCTATTTAATACTGTATTATGATACAAGACTACATGTTTATAAAAATATAGTATACTGTAGGTGGAAATTACAAACATGACAGCCTTGATAGAAGTGAAGGCATTTAGGTGAGAAAATTTAATTAAATAATACATATGATGGCAGGTACAAATACTCAGAATTGAAATGAGAATCAATGCTGTTATTCTACATCAATCAATAGGCAATATCACTGAGTCTAGAAGCATTCTTAGGATTCAATGTACTTTCTCTACAATATTAAATGCCTACTTCAAGGTTCGTTATTATGGCAAATTTAAGTTTGTGTACACAATAAGGTTTTTATACACATATGTGTGATGTCATCATAGCAAGTACACAATACGGTTTTACACATATGTGTGATGTCATCATAGCAAGTACACAATCAGGTTCTACACATATTTGTGATGTCATAGCAAGTTGTGTGTAAAAGGCCTAATCTGTTTTTTTGAGAAATACTGGTATTCTAAATTCTAAATAAAAAAGGAATTTAGTAGTTTTTACAACTCAAGAAAAGTCAGCTTTTGGGAGAGTTTTTGGTTTTCAGAAAGTGAGGTATTGGGAAAGTTAAATGTAAATTGGCACTATATTCCTCAGATTATTCCAAATTCAGAATTTTGTTTAGAAAACCCAATTACAGTGGGAAATTTAGTGAGGTGTCAAATAAGCTGAGATGTGAATTCATAACAAAGTACTGTTTAGGTTAAGTATTATGTGTCAAACAAATTGTTTCATATGGTTTTACTGAGCGCTAAACACTTAAGCAATGCCTCTGATTGAAAAACATTCTAAGCAATTATTGCATTACAGTAACAATCTTTGAAAAAATTCACAAAATATAATGATAAGTCAAGACAGAACGTGCTACAACATTTATAGTGTAAAATAAAGACTACATTTGTTAGTACTAAAATTCTCAGTTAAAATATATAATTATTTATACTATATAGACATATATTATTAACATTGAAATACGGTTATGGTTAATGAGCTGGTACCATATTTAATTCCTACAACAATTTACATTTTATACCCCTTCTGTTCTACTGCGACAATCAACCGAAAAGACATCCAGGTAAAATTTATTATCATTCATCTCCTAAAACAATAATAATCAGAAAGGCAAACACTTACTAGGTAATGTTATTTAGTATGTAACTACGCTATACAATTATTATATTACAATTCATTAATATGTAACATATTTTGGTGCTAGTGATAATTCCCTAAATAAACAGTAACATCTCATGTAATAATATTACCCATTTGAAAAATGTAAAAACCAATAATAAAAAAACAACCCCAAAAATATTATTTTTCAAACAAAATTGTAATCATGAGCACCGCAATAAAATGCTAAATGTCAGAGAGAAAATTAAAACAAATCTCAAATAGAAGTCACTAGGATTATTAAAAAAACCTTTTCCTAACCCATGACACAATGCAACAAATAGGAAGGTGTGCAGTATAGCTTTTAAAAAGGGCCTTCTACAACCAACATATCTCAACAACTTTAAAACAACTTTGTGAACTACCAGGGTGAAATTAATTAAAGTCAGACCAGGGATTGACTATATTAAAATATGAGTAAAAGGATTTTCTTTGTTGGTTTTATTTCGTTAAAGGTCTTTGATTACCCTTGTTTTTTTTCATTATTGTATTTCAAGTTGTGTAGGCATTTATTAGATTTTAATAAATTACTTATCTTAAGGTGGCTCGTTTATAATAGGACGATAACGATCAACATTAACTAGTTAAATATAACATTTTTTCTACATAAAACAAAAGAAATTGAAACAAGTTTTCATCCTGTAACTATTTTTGGATAACCATTTATGCTAACTTTGTCCAATAAAATGATGTTTTGATTAGTAAGATCAATTGTATAACAAATTTTTGTCATTTGATTGAATTTTTAAAAATATTATTTTTATCAAAGGCAGCATAAATGGTTATCCTATTATAGTTCTAGAATGAGAACTTTTCTAATTTCTTTTGTTAAAGAAAAATGTATGTTTATCTAGTCATTGTCGATTGTTATCGTCCTAGTGTAAATGGGCCTTTATTATTTATTTATTATTTTGTTAAAAAACATTTTTTTTCGCTTAGAAGTGAATTCTGAAACCAACCTAAAAAATACTTCGATTTTCCCTTACAGCTAATTTGTAATACTAATAATTTATCATAATATTTATTCCAAACACTGGTGGGATTAGAATCATATAATATGATTAGATTACATATTCATAATATAATTTGTACATCATTATTACTGTTGACATTTAATTATTTTATACAGGTATTACCGATTTCTTTCGGCAAACTTGGTCTAATTAAGTTTAAGGATGAGATAAATAATTATTTAATTATATATTTACTTAATATTAAATAAGAATCAAGGGATTTAAGAATGGGTGACAACAGAAAAATGAGAAATCTGTAAGATGTAAAAAATGAGATTCAAACACAGCCTCTTCTGTATGATATGCAAATGCCTGGTTGTTAGACCATATATGCTTTCATGGGATGGTCAGTCAGTTAATTAACCTAACTTCAAAGACTTTTAATGTTAGGTGAAAGAAAGATATTGTTCTGAAACTATTCCCTGTTTGTTTAAAGTTCACTGAAGTACTGTGAGTAACTAAATATATAATATTAATTGATAAATAAACATCATTACTGTTAGTAATTAAAGATAAAATATATTTATACGGTATAATATCTACCACAGAAAAATTTAAACATATTTATATTGTTAATAATATGCATGTTTTTATTACCCTAAAATAATAGTGAACTCAACCTGATTAGCATAAATTAAAATGAATTATAATTGCGTATCCTTTATTAGGTAATTTGATAGCAGGTCTAAAGCTGTTCTACCAATTCTCTATTTTTTTAGTCTAATATATTGAAACTAATAAAAAATAAAATAAATCCTTGAGTTGTTTTGATGGAAGCAATCGACCCACTACCAAACTTTACAATTTTCTAAAAGGATACATTTTGTAAATGGTTTTGTTACAAAATGACATTTGTTTTATGTCTAATAGTTAATTGCTGAAGATTCCAACACCAAAGTGTTTTTGTTACTTTCCATTAATCTTGTTGTCTTGCCATCTTGCATCACGTATAGCACGATAATAAACAAATCCAGGAAATGTATTCCCTAAATCAAATTTGGTAGTGAGTCGTTCGTAAACTTAATTCTGTCCTAAAAGAGAATAGAGATAGCGAGAGTGTAAATAAAGCAAATTAGAAGAGTAGCTATTTACTATAAGAAATTATATGTATAAATTAAACAAAATATCAAGAAATATTACAGAAAAAGTGTCCTGTTATGATTGTATTCATATAGTGGTCTGTTTATGGCATTTTAATAACAAATTGTTAAATAATCATGAGATGTATCAAATCCTGTGTGTGGCCGAGCGGGTTAAATCAGTGGAACCATAATAATATCAGCAAGGGTTCGAGGATCACTAACTCCATGGTTTTAGTGGTAGAACGATACTATAAACTGTAAGTCCAGTGTACACTCTAGCTCATGTGCACTTTAAGAACCTGGTACATCTTTCGCGACAAGTAGGGGGTTATTACCCTGTTGCACTAGTACACACATTGCCACTGTCACACATAGGCACTCATCATGATGGGCCCTTCGACAGACCAGTCTTTGACTGAAGAGGTCAACCAGTATAAATATTTTTTTTTAAATCCAATAAAAGTATGTTAGATCATTAATATCTTGACTTCAAGTGTTGTGCAAAGTTTGTACCTAAATCATGTGAAGGAACAATGTTTGCCAAAACAGACAAAGACAAGTATACAAACAAATGACCATGTATTTCTTTAATGGGAGCATCTAAATGATGACGATTATCACTAAAAATCCAACTTTCCTTAATTGATCTTAAAATGTTTATGATTCTATATTCAGTTATAAAATACATGTAATATTTTCTTTCCTAAAAGCTGGTAGGAGATTTTTATTTTGGATGACAAATATTTTGAATGCTGGCAATAAATAGGTTTCTTGTTTGTATCTTTGATTTTATTGGTTTCTTAAGTTATGTACTGAAACTGGAAGACCTAACCCAATATAATGAAGAAATAAAATACAATTTCAAAAAATAAAATAATTTTTTTTTGTGTCAGGATATTTATTATTTGAAAAAAAAATCTATTTTACTTGGCATGTGGAAAAGGTTAAACAAACAACTTATTGATTTGTATATGGCATCTGATAATTTCACTGTAAACTGTAGACAATGTCACTAAACAGCACTATGTATTATCAGCATATATAATATGGATGAAATTCTATTCTTTCCTAATACTAGCATAACATATTTTTAATTTATGTATAAAATAATCAAAGAGTGAATAAAGACAGTTAACAGAAATAGAAACTGAGACAGATATTTCTTTTTGTATCCAACATGAACTATATGCTCTAGCTTTATGATGTCTGCATAAATAATGTAAACACATGCACTGTTTAAAATAATAAAAAATAACTTACAATCATTACTGGGTGTGGAGTCGGTAAGCACCTGGACATAGTTTGATGGGAAGAACCCAGTGGTACCATTCAGTTCACCTTCCCACCAGTCTGGGTCATCTTGATTCATCACATTAATTACAACATTCTTCTGAAATGTAAGTTCATCCTCCTTCTGACTTGTGTAGGGGTAGAGAGCAATTACTTGACAAACTAAAAGAAACAATATACCAATTTTCATTTTTCGATTGTAAAAAAGACTCACCAAGAGCATGTATCTAGTGCATCCAGGAAAGGTATAGATATGATTAGCATTAGTATTTAAATCCATAGAAATAATGCACATTTTTCATCTTCTAATAATATGTATGTAGTAGAACCCCTCCTTTTAGATGGCCCTATTCAGGGGACACACCTATTATGGGGAGACTTTCCCATGAAACAAATGTAGGGAGGCAAGACATGGTTCAACTTTTGATCTTTATTTGATCATCAGGAATGATGATGATTCCTGATGATGATCAAATAAAGATCAAAACATTGAATCATGGATTGCCTCTTGTTATCTGGAGTCAGTTTTATACTATGTTATTTAAACATAATCAGTACATCTATTGGAATGTGGGGAAGTATATGTTTTAACACTATAATAGGGGTTCTACTGTATACACATAAATGCCCAAATAGGCATCATATTTTCACTGAAATTGGTTAGTGCAAAGTTTTGTGCATTTGATGCTATTATGATTCAAGTTCAATTCTAATTGCCCAATGTGCCTTTAGCAAGTCATGCATCAATGATCATGAAGCCACATTATTTTTTCGACATCAAAGAACAATCCCAAGTATTCCTTTAGCCCCTCTAGTTTAACATGTGGGATAATTTCATGCAATATACACTAGGCCTACATGTGCTGTAGACACAGCAAAATACATAAATGATGAGTTATATTGAAACTTTTGAAAGAGACAATAGTGGTTAGTTGGCAGGGCAGAGTGCATTAGAAACTAAATGAACAATGTATTAGCTTCTATACTCCACTAGCAATTATACCTCAAAGGAATACCATTCAAAATGAATATAAATGTTACAAACATTTGACTGTGAATATACAAATGATCAAGAGTGTCATTTTAATGTAGCAACTTACTCATGTTTGCAGCTGGAGTGGTTGACCTCTGAAATATAAAAACAATACAATCAACACAGTTCATTAAAAAAATTAAAATTGTTCTAAACTACAAACAAAAAGAAGACAAGTATATTCAATCTCACTTAGATCAAAGTATATTGATCTAAAACTTGATATCAACATATATTCAATTAAATTTGTTATTATTAATATAATGTGGTTTTTAGTAGTATGTAAGAGAATGCACCTTCATGTTGAAGTGTGCAGCTGTTTCTTCAATAAATTATTATCATGATAGAATCAAGATGTTGAGATAGTTGTATATTGATAAGATAAATAAATTTAACTGAATTGATTGATAAAAAAGTCGGGTTAAAACTCACCACATCAAGGGTTAAAGGTGAGGGTGCACCCAATGGAGTTGTCTTTCCACTACCACCACTTGAGGTTAATAAGGTAACATAATTTGCTGGGAACCAACCAATCTGTTTCTTTTGGCCTCGTATCTATTGAAAACAAAAATGAAATGAGGAGCTTATGAAATATATTGAAAAACATTGCAACAAAGAGAATATTATTTAAATGAACACATATCATCAAACCATGGACAAGGAAAAAGAGGTCAACAACCCTGTCTGCTCCGCGTTTTGTGTAAATGATCATAAGAAATAACATGGAGTCTGTATTTTTGTTTTCCGTTTACCAGTTGTCTGTGTAAATTGGCCTTTAGTAGTAAACAGATGAACAAGCTTACCTGTTGTTCACCTTCCCACCAGCCACTTGCATTCTTCTTACGTATCTGTATCATTTGACCAACACCAAGCGTAAGCTGCTCAGGTCCAGTACCCTGGTATGCTGCTATAACTCTTGCAATTTCTACACAACAATCACAAAGTTGTATTGTTGATTATCTTTTGTTTACAAACTTCCAGAAAGTAATTTATTATAAATTTTATAACACACTTGAGTGTCTGGTTGAATTCTTTATACTGTATGTGCCATTCATTATTTGTACAGTGAAAGTTCTATTGAACGTTCAAATGACAATTTTTTCTTTAATGTTGTGCCTCAAGAGGCTGGTAATTGTTGGCAATTCAAAAGCTGTAGTGTGCAGCCTCTATAACTGTTTTACATAAAAATAAGAGATCTGCTTTTTTGAATGGCCTAGCCTTTGACGTTAGGATGGACATGGTGGATTAAATAAATTAGTTTAAAAAATAGTAAATGTTTTGTATTTGTTGAATATGGTGAATATTTGATGATTCATGAAATAGAACAGTTCATGAAATATTTGCACCATTCAACTCATAAACATTCATTATTTTTTAATGTTTCTATATTTTCCAGACAAGTCATGTACTTGCAGTTGATGCGTGTTGGATTAACAAAAAAAAGAAAAATACACAATGCGATCTTTATCATATGCAAGATGCAATTAAATGTTAAAATCTAATCAAAACATATTATTAGGAATATGAATGCAACATGCCTTTCTTTGGTAACGTTCCTCCTTTTGCACTGAAATCAGGCATTGACAATGTCAGTTTTTGCTTACCGCCCTCTACCTTCTGAACGTAGTTTGATGGGAATGTACCTGTCTGCTGTCCTATTCTACCGGTCCACCACTCACCCTCAGTACTCGTAACATAAATAATTTCATTCGCTTCAAAATGAAGATCACCAGGTTCCTCAGAAGAAAATGTATAGAGTGTCACATACTCTACAAATGATAATAAATCAATAAAAATAACACCTGTCACACCATTCTTGCAATTTGATTGGTTAATTACACATCACAAGTCATTTGGAATTAACTCTAACTAACGGAAAAGTGATATCTAATGGTGATAATTAACGCACTCTTATGCAGCTTTTTGTAAACATTTTTGTTGACTGATCTCGTTCGAAAAATCAACTTTTGTGTATCCAAAGTTGGAGTTGAAACTGCCTTTTTAATAGACTACCTTTCTGTCCTAGCATTTGTCAATCATTTACGATGGAAAAATTGAATAAAAGTAGGAATGTTTATGAAACAATTAATAAATGTTTTGTATTTGTTGAGTGGAGAGAATATTTCATTCAATTGCCATCATCAAATTGACTGCTCTATTTTCAAATCGCTTCCACCTCATTCAAAATACAGCAGTCAATCTTTCAACTCATAAAGTATTCTTACCATCATCTCACTATAAACATTCATTATTTATATATTATTAAATAGATCCATTTTGAAACTTGTTTGAGACCTGTATTATTTGGAGCTCTATTTTGTATTTTTAATACAAGTAATGTAATTTCCCTTAATGAAAATGGAGAAATTGATTTATACATTGTACTAACCAACTTCAGTGGTTGGCGTTACTTCTGTTGCTATCTTATCAACATTTATTTCTGGAGCATTCGTTTTTCTGCAAAATATATAAATACGATTTATACAATTATTAACATTCTTAATGGTAATCGTAACTACTGTACTCATTTTGTCTTTGTTTACATTTCACTCTCAATTTGCTGTATTAAACCAATAACAAGGTTTTCAGTCAGATTATTTGAGGAACGGAGTCAATGACTGAGGATAGTGGTACAATGTGGTTAATGCAAATTAACCGTAGGTCTAGTTTATGTTATTCGTCTATGTGGTATTACAAAGCCTACTACATTTACTCGTGATAATACTAGATTAGTATTCTGCAACTTTTTATTTCGCAATTTATCCCAGTTAAAAAAAAGTTTTCTCATAGAAAGGGGAATCAGACAATATGGCAGCTGTCGACCATTTGATATGTTGATATATCATTAAAAAATATTGGGATTTATTACTGTATTTAATATTTTGTATGGATTTATTTAATCACACTCTTGTTTAAATTACAAGACCAGGTAATTCTGGCTTATGAGTGAACAAATATATAAAATAATAACAACAATTAAAATAGACACGGATAAAAACATCAAATAAAATAACAACTTTAAACAGTCTTATAACATTAAACCTCAACATTTTTTTAGAGGGATAAACTAAACAAGGACGGTGTTCTAGGTGGCACTTATTCAAGGGGAGCTGTATTCAAAGCAGAGCATTTATTTGAATAAATAGGGTAGTTCATTTGAATTGTGACTAATAGGTCAGGTATGGTATTTACGTTTTATTTGGTGCAGCAATTAACTTGACATTAGATTTTGGAAACCAGCCTTCTTGACCATTCACATTACCATACCACCACATATCCTGTTGCTCTATGACCTTAATGATGTCACCCTTCTCAAATGATAGATGATTGTCAGTCTTGGCCTTCCATACAAAAACTGCTTGCGCGTATAATGCGTCTGAATTCATGGTTTGAATCTACATCGATAGCAACATAATTGTAAATTAGTAGTACAATAAATAATCAATATGGCAACAAAATATAGCCACATTGCATAACTATGTTTTACAGTATTACTATTGTTTTAAAAATATTATTATAAAAATAGTGAATTAAATTTTAAGCTGTTTTATTTTATATATAAAACAAATAAATATTGAGAGAATATCATCCCCAATATTGCAATGGAGTGTCAATGTTAATGGTACACGTAATATTCTTTATAAAATGTCAATAAAATTCTTTTTTATTGTATATGATACTAAATAAATCAAATATAACAATAATTCTTACCTCCGTTGGTGTTGTTTCCGATGGTACAACTTGTTTGAAAGGTGATGAGCTCATTGGAGCTACTAAAGCAGTCTGTTTTGATTTATCTATGGGTTTAGGAGCACCTTGCAAAGTATCATAAATGCTGCAAACAAATAAATATATTGTATTAAATCTTCAGTTTCTATTTAAAATGTTAACTATGCTTTGTACACAGGCATAAGTGCCTATATTCATCATAATTGTTTAGTTTAGTGGTTTTTTTTTTATCATGCATATGCATGTACATAGGAAGGGTCCCATAGGGGAGTAGAAAGTTGTGGTATGTGTCGTCCACACAATGCAGCCCAGTAGGCTGCAAGTCGCAGGTTATTCCTTTACATTTACAAAGAAAGCAAGATGAAATACGGCTTTATATCAAATTAAAAACCATATTTGAATTCAGTCTCACCTTTCTTGCACTGGTTGAGACTGGTCACCAAAGCTAGCCCAAGCACCATCAGTGCTATCCCCAAAGTTGTTATCGTTACTCAATTTATCATTGTCTCCAAAGTTACTATTATCTCCAAAGTTACTATTATCAGCAAATTTACTGTCGGTTCCAAAATTAGAATCTTTTCCAAATTTACTACTGCTTCCAAAGTTATCACTTCCAAATGCATCGCCTCCAAAATGGCTATCACTTCCAAATTTACTGTCTCCAAAATTGCTATCAGCTGCAAAAGTATTTGATGTGCTGTTGGAAGATGAAAACGCATTTTGGAAGGATTGCGCAATAGATTTTACAGATGATGTCGTTGAGACTGTTGGTTCTGGCGTTACTGTGCCTGATGGTAGTTTCTCTGCATAATTTTCTGGGAACCAACCGCTTCTGCCATCAATTTCTCCTCCAAGCCAACCTGGTTCTGCTGCCTGATCTTTTGCAACCTGTGAGGAACATGATATAATATTATTTTATACTATTTAATACTATTTAAAAAAACAAAAATAATATAAAACTTGAATAACTTAACCACATAGCCAAGTTTAATGTGCTCTAGAATACTTAACAAAAACGGTCACAATGGTTTTTGTGGTCTACATTACAAAACTTGAACTTTTGAAATGATTTGCCAAGTTCACAAACTTTAGTACACTAGGTGCATGGTCAACTTCTGTCAACTAGTTAGAACATTAGGGACTTTACGAAACACGACGGGAAGCCACAGGACGGTGCTCATGAATAATTTATGCATGAGCTTTAACAAAGTGTTAAACTTTTTGAGGACGATAAAGTTGTCATTTTCCCGTTTACGGAGAATGACTAGAAATAATGTATATATAAGCTTAAATATACAGTTCAAATTACACTTAAACGTGGAATTTAAATGAAATAACATTTTTATTGGGTTAAAATGGCTGTGTTAAAAGAGGCGTTTGAATGTGAGGCCCCTAGCTAGGAAGGCTAGGCCTATGCTGTATCACCAGAGCCAAGCGATTCAGAAGGGCCCTGCGCCACAAAGGGAGAGATCGGAGAGATACAGCTGGTCGTCGTCTTCGCGCAGGGTGCATAACTAACAAAACGGCTATGTTGACTGTATATGATTTTACGCTCTATCGAACACATGACATTCGTCTTCCTCCCCTAACCGGTGTGTTTCGTAAAGTCCCTATTGTTCTACACTGGCAAACCTTTGAAACATGTTAGTAACTAACAACAATGTTCTTACCAATATAATATCACCCGGTTTCATCTCCAAGTCTTCAGTGTTCTCACCACCAAACAGGAATAGTGCCTTATATCGGGAGTATTCCGAACTAGGCTTGTCTTCTGAAATCTTTGGCGATGCTGAAGTAGTTGGTGACTTGATTGGTGATGTCCTAGCTGCTGGAATAGGTTTAGTTTTTGCCACCTTTTCATTTTTCCCAAAATCAAAGTTTGACGAACTGAAATCTAAAAAAAAAATATTCTAATGAGAATTTTTTTGCATTAAAAAAAAAATGGCCAAACAATGGGAGTAGACAAGCCAAAATAATGGACGATAGACCAGATTAAATTACTAGACAATGCTTGTCAACACAAAAAACTTACCAGAAAAATTTGCGAATCCCTCTGATTTGTTGTCAGTTTTGGTTGATGACTGCTTACCTATAAATAAAATTAAAAACATTCTTAACACCATTAAATAGTATACCAACTATTTTATAAGACTAAAAAACTATAAATACTATTAAAAACACATTCTTAACATCCGTAAATAGTATATCAATTATTTTGTAAGACTAAAAAGCTTTCAATTTCACCTTGATTTATTCATGAAGGTCCAGACCAACACAGGGTTGTTATTCCCTGGGGCTATTGGGGTATTCTATTTGAAATAATTGTGGATTTTATATTACATATATTGAGAATTCAACTACTCTACTTGATTACCTACTTTCAATTTTGAAATACTGGACAAAAAATGTTATCAAAAATGAATTTGCTTACCACCAAAAGCAGAGAATGCGTCATTGTTTGATTCTTTACTGAACATCGACTGATCTATTAAAATAAAAAATGGATTGTAAAGATACTATAGATTTAATTTGTTCATTCATTCATCATTATCAAACAAATGTTCAAAACAAAATGTTTATGCTTTGTATGGCGAGAATATATTTTGAGTTGAAAGATTGCTTTCATATAATAACTACCTCCAAAGACATTCGCAAATGGATCATTTGAATTTGTTGAATTTTGAGACTTGGTTGAAACATCTACAAAAAAAAAATGTAATAAGAATTTTAAAACTTTTTTTAAATTTTAATTAAAATTAAGGATCAAATATATACTTAGTTTGTTGACTTATTTTTTTTTTAGTTGAACGATAACATTAAAATTATCAAGATACTTTCTTAAAATGTTTTATTTATAGGTATAATACTAACAGCCTATTGATTATGCTTTTAAACATACCTTGTTGTGTATCTGAAAATGGATCTTTTCCAAAAGCATCTGTAAAAATAAAATATAAAAATGATATAACCAGTGATGTCAGGCACTATAATATGCCAGAAAATAACATTCTGATATGAACACATTTATTATTTAGGTTCTACAGTACTACTATTTTGTTGTTTAAAGGCGAAAAATAAATTTCCCTAAACAAATATTCCACCCTATCTTGTTTGGATATGATTTCATAAATTCTGACTGGGACTCACCAAAATTAGCAAATGAGTCAAAATTGCTCTTTTGTGGCAATGTATTCTGCAATTTTAATTCCATTTCTTTCTTTTGTTTGTCTACTTCTTGTAATTTCCTAATTGCTTCTAATTTATCATTCTTTTCTTGTTCTTCTTTTTTCCGCCTCTCTTGCTCTGCTTTCTCTCTATCCTTTCTATCCTCTTCTTCTCTTCGCTTTCTCTCAGCCTGTGCAGCCATTTCACCATCTCTGTAAAACAACAAGAAGAATTATGTAATTTATTAAGATGTTTAATAACATAAACTCAAAATCATTTAACAATAGTTTGTCCATTTTAAGTGAAACAAAAACTAGAATAAAAAAGAAAAATTTGAATATTATTGATAAACTTGATAAAACCAGGAATTTCTGAACATAATAAAACCAAAAAATCAAATGGGTAATAAAACTCACCGTTTTCTGGTTTTTTCTATTTGCTTTGCAGCATCTACCCTGATATTGTAATTTCGTCGTAGATTTTCTAACTCAGATTGTTCTTTGGTTAGCTGAGCCTGAAGTTCCTAAAAAGAGAGCATCATTGGAAATGTGATTAGTTAAGAATAGTAAGCTTTTTCTTCAACAAAAAATAAAAAATACTTGTTATTTCTAGTTTCTATTTCTCTTCCCCGGAAGTAAGTACAAATTCAAGTTCTCAAATCAAGTATTCTTATATCTGGTCAGGAATGTATTCAGAGTGGATATCCACGCACCCAACTTATCAATATAGTTAAATTGCTATTGTTCTTGTGTTATAATAAGATCTATAAACTGTTTATTTTATAGCGTACCAAATTTGCAGTTGTACATCTTAAAAACCTAGTAAATCGGGTTACTCTGGTATACTAGTTCACAGACCCCCTGTCATAGATAATGTCCATAATTCATTATTTAATGTACATATACATATAAATACTAGATATAAAAAGCTCTTTATCAAATATACAAAAAGACAATAAGAAAATAAAAACAACACCTCATGGAACACAGACTGGTAATACATTAAAACATTTTGAGTAAACATCCCCAGTTTTCATCCATTGCTAAGCCATAAAAGGCATTTCTCATAATGCACATAACCAAAAATTATTAGAGTGGTTAATTCAATTAGTGAAAAACCATAATAGATTTTCTAAAATCTTTTTTTCTGAAAGGTAACAAACCATTGCTAATAAACATACGGCTGATGCATTATTGACTGCTGGAGATAACAGGAGAAAAGTGGAATCGCTAAGCCAACTGTGCCTTTTATCATTTATTGTTTTGAGTATTCTTATTTTATGAGATGTAAATCAAGGATGACTTACTTTTAATGATTTATTTGTATGATCAATAGTTTCCAATGTTGTAGCTGTATCTTTCTCTACTTGCTTCACGTTCACTTTTAATTTTTCTAAAGTAGATTTCTTGTTATTTAGGCTATGCATCACTGTTGCGTGTGTGTCAGCTAAAAAAAACAACAAATAAAAAAACAATTATATATCAAGAGTTTGCATTCATTTGAAATAAACTTGCTGTCAGTATTTGCTCAGATCCATGACATTATGTTAGGTCACATCTATAATACTTGCATTTAAAACCATTGACAAACATTTAAAAAATACAGTAGAATCCCTATTAAAGGAAACCATTAGGATCCAACAAAGAGATGTCCCCTGAATAGGGGTTAGTAATAATGTAGTACTATAATTATTGCCTCTCCATCAGTTTATTAGAAAGTGTCCTCATAACAGAGCTGTCCCCTGTATAGGGGTGTCCCAAAGGATGGGTTCTGCTGTATGATAATGAAAATAAAACTGTAATGACCTCAATTTGTTTTAAATTTGTACCATGATAGTTTTGATGACACTTACATATACCACTCTCTCTAATAGGTTGCTTGGAAGAACTGTGTACTTGGTCTTTCTCTTTATCTGCTAACTGCTTTCGATTTCGAATTTCCTTAAAAAATAGCATAATATAATCAATTCTTATAATTGAAAGATTTTTGTGCCAAGCATACCTCACTGTATTTAACAGTAGATTTTATCGACTTCCCAGACGGTTAGGTTGATGGGAAGCTACCAGAGTATGGGTTATATTTATTTTTGAAAAATCGAAACAGAAATTGCAAAGAGGCCGACTTATTTGTTGATTATACATTCAACATGACTCAATTCTATGCAGCTTGTGGTGAGGAAACTACAACTTTGGATGGGATTAGATTGAGGATGATGGTATTTGGCAGCTTTTAGTATTTAATAGATTTGATTACAAATAATATAACATTTATTTGAATAGGCAAACCACTGAAAATGTATGTACAGCTAAAAAACTGTTATATTCTGCTACTCCTGATAGTATTCTTGCAATCTGATTGGTTAATTACAAATCATGTCATTTGGAAGCGGAAAAGTGATATCTAATGGCGATAATTAACACGCTCTAATGCACGTTCAAATGTTGAGAATTTCAGCCATGTGACGTTGTTGACTAATCAAGTTCTAATTGTGCGTGCCATCTATAACTGTTCTACTCTGCGTCTAAAGTTCAGGAATTGATGGCCTAGCTTCCCGGTCTAGCATTTATCAATGATTTACGATGGATAAATTGAATAAAAGTGTGTGAAAAATTGACTGCTCTATTTTCCACTCGCCTCTGTCTTGTTGAGAATAGAGCAGTCAATTTTTTAAATCGTAAAATATTCTCACCATCCAACTCATAAACATTATTTGTATATCATTCCATTTACATTGAATGTCTCACCTGAATTTCCTGCTGTAGCCTATCTATATCAGAAACTTTGACATCTCTACTCTGTGACATCAGAATGATTGATGTATGCTGGCCAGTTACACTATTCTTACTTTCTTCTAACAACCTATTTAATTCATTCTTTTTATCTTCCTAAAAAAAAAATTGCTAGCATTACATAAATTTTAATAAGAAAACAACAATGAAAATATATTGCTTCTTTATTCTTCATTCAAAATCGATGGAAGGGTTTAATAAATGTCGACTTGATGTTGAAGAAGCATATGTAACAAAGAGAAAACAATTTAAGAAAAAATATCAATTAATATCTAATGATCAATAGTGATTGATTTTGATAATCTTATGACGATAATGATGATAATGACATTGACGATGATACAGTGATAATTTTACTAATGGCAATGGAATTTTTTCAGCTAATGGTGATTATTATATTTCAAGATATGTTTATTTCATACAATTAAAATCTTAGAAGGCAGCCTAAAGCTGAATTCTTTTAGATAAAGAACATTACAATGATGATATTATGAGCGACTTACCAATGTTCCCAATTCGCATTGTAGTGTTTTTGCCTTTCCCTTTAAATGTCTAATTTCTTCTTGCTCTCTCATTCTGATAGAATCCAACTCCTGTTTTTTATTTTTTATTAGTTCAAGTTGTCTCTGTCTCTCCATCTCCCTTCTAGCAGCCTACAGATATAATAATAATAATTGTATTAGTTTAATTAAAGAATACGATACGATACTATTTATTGTCATTTGCTGTGGGTATCAGTGGCTGGATCAATGGAGATACAAATAAAATCAGCAAAATGCTAAATCAAAACGATAAAGTAAAACAGCCAGAAAGAAATTGCAGAGCTTTCGGGTAGCACTAACCCTTCAAAAGATGAAATATTATATTTGAAAACTTAAATTGAATATTAAAATAATAGCATCTTATGGTATATACTGATGATGTGAGATAGAAAACAGATGGGCAAAAAAGCATAGTAAAAAAAATAATACCAACAAAGGGTTATAAAACATAGTCTGAAGTACTAAAATACAATGAAACATGGACATTGGAAAATATTTATAAAATGAAATATACTGAGTACACAGTAAATATGTAAATAATCTTCTGATGACGGTGATAAACAAGTATCCACAAACCTCTCTCTGCTCCATTATTTTTCTCCTTTGTTCTTCTTGTTCTGCTTCTATTTCTCTTTGCCTTGCAAGTTGTTTCTCTAATTCCATTTGTCTTCTCCTCTCTTGTTCCATTCTTATTCTTTCCTTTCTTTCATGCTCCTGTTTTTCTAAGTACTCTTGTCGATCCTATAAAGAAAACGTAATTGTTAATGTATAAACCTATCTATCCTAATCTATGTTTACAATGCGACTTTGTCACTAACTTTTGTACCCAATGACAAAACTGAACAAATGAATAAACTGACAACATAAAATCAGAGACATTATTTTATATCATACATCTCTGTTTACTGGCTTGAGGCTTTGTTTTTGCGTGAATAAATTGAATAAAAATATAATATTAATATTCTTTATGGTTTCTTTCAACTAATTTACAAACTTACTCTTTCTTTCTTCTGTTCTTCCTGCAGCATTGCTCTTCGTCGTTCAAGTTCCATTTGTCCTCGATCAAAGTTTAGTTTCTTTTTCTCTTCTAAACTAACTAATAACGCAATAACAACATGGTGCTAATAATTCAAAGTTATTCAGATAATTCTATTTAAAATCAAAATACATACAAGCAGAATTTACAGAAGAATTCAACATTAAAAGAATAACAATACTCAGGTAAATGCACTGTTGACACTTTATCACAATATACAGATACCTGCTTTCTTTACTTAAAATCAAAACAGAGTGAAATACAAAAGAAATTAGATTAGAAAAGTATGAAAGTAAAATAAATACCACTTACAAATTTTTGGTTTATCGTCCATGGCATCTGATTCTACACTGCCCTGCTTGACAATAGTTGGTGAAAGTGGCGGAGGAGCACCAACAGCATTGCCTATAGGAGGCATGCCTCGTCTGTACGATGGAGGAATGAGTTCTTGGGGTAAGATTTTGGGCAAGGGTTGGCCTGATTTGGCAACATCGACTAGATGCATAGCAAGACAGAACTCTTCTGAGGTAAGCTTTCCATCATTGTCAATGTCAGATAATCCCCTAGAAAAGAAAATATAGAGTTCTAAATTATAATAATTACAATCGAAAGAAGGTTTTTCAGGGCCCAATTGTAAGTGTAAAAAATGGGGCCATAGACAAGTAAATTTATACTCATGCTACAACCAAGGCAAACTAACAACAGGGCACTGAGCTCGCCTTGCCAAGATATTAACTCGTAGTCCTTTGATCTTGTGTCTGGCTGCAACAAATACCAACAGTACTGTACTATGCACATATTATCAGTGGCGCGTGGTGCCTAATAAGGAGCGTGAAACTGATCGTGTTGCATCACTTTGATCTCCGGAGCTCAGTATCCTGTTGTTAGATTGTCTTGCTACAACTTACCATATTTCTGCTAATGCTGCATTCGATAGGAAAGACTTCTGTAGGATTGCTCTTGCTTCAACACCAGTCAGAAATCCTTTTCTTTGTCTATCGTTCTGGTTAAACATCTGCTTGTACTTCAGTTTCATTGGATGAGGAATCGCCCAATCAGCACCTAAAGAACCACTTCTAGACCTATGAAACAAATATCAAAACATAACTCTTGCAATACCAGATGCGCAGGAAAATTTAATTGATTCTAAACTAGACTTTCCAATAATTCTTTAATTTTAATTGTTGGTATTCTTTTAGATAACTTTAAAAAAATGATGGTTAAGTGTTTTCCTTAGCTTAGTGGATAAGGCCACTGATACTGTAAAAACTTTTACATACCTACTATCTGGTGATCCTACAATGGGTGCAACTCCTACTGGCTGCATACCTACAGGCATCTGTGAACCCATGATAGGTACACTCTTAGTAGCCTTGGGGCCAGGTTGCATGATAGAGCCTGGCATATGCATACCACTAGATTGCAAGCCTGTAAATGATGCACTAGACATGTTCATTCCTTGCTGCATGTTGCCTAGGCCTTGCATACCCATACCTGGCATTGGACCCATGTCTGTCAAAAACAATGGCATTTAGTTAAGCTTATCATGGGTCCATCGTGTATCGCGCAAAACATTTAAAGGATTTTTAGAGATGAAAATATGATACTTGTCGGACAAACCAAGCATAACTTTGTTGCATCTATAAATTCAAAGCTCATTTAAGTATGTCTAATTTGAATGCCTTATTAGTTTAAGGGTCTAAAAAATTGTTAAAATTTGAAACATAAACTTAAAATCATTTTAACAAATTATGAACATGATTGGTTTAGGAAATATTTAAGTTCTGCATTTTTTTAAATTTCACACATTTACAGTAATCTATTATGGAAAACTTTGTAAACTTGTTACCAAGGATTATTGGGCTGTCCTGAATCTACTTGAACATATTTGCATATGTATTTATTTTTTACTCTGCTTCAACAGATTTAGTCTATATGTATTGAATATACAAAAATTGGAAGTAATATATATCTTCTTTTCACAAACAAAATCCTATCAATTTTGAAACATACAATTTCATTATGCAAGTTTTGTTGATGCTAGTTCAAATATATACAATTTTTATGTTAATGATCATTGCATTTCCATGGAAATGCATCTGTAAAACAGATTATCTATAAATAGGCTCTATACACATTTAAAACAGATTCATATTGTATATCCACTATGATGATCACTAACCAAGAATATCCCTTATGGCAGTAATTTAAATTATTTGACTATTGTCAATGTTGAATGTATTGAATGAATGATGAATTTTATATATTAAATTCTATCCAAAATGTAAGTTTTGGTTCAATGTTTCAGTACATTATAATAAAAATGATAATCAGCATTAATGAATACATTTTATTTTGATTAGTAAACTAGATTGTTTTCAGAGTAGGTATGTTATATTACTTTTGTATGTTCTCTTGTGGAAAAGAGGTTGAAATCCTTTCAAATCTGAGTATTTTATACAACCAAGCTATTCAATTTGTACATTTTTTCCATTAAATTAAGGTTATAACAGCATTATAATTTTGGTACAGTGTGTTATTATAGCTTTCTCAGAGAGGTATAAATAAACAATGGCAAATTATTGGCATTGTTGCCAAACAGTATGTTGAACTTGAACATGAAATGATCATGTACTCATTTTGGATATCAAGTTTTGGTTCAATGTTTTAGTACATATGATTTCAAAGTCACAGGTGCATCGCAAAATTTACGTAATGAGTTTTCTGGCAAAATCTGGCAAATCGCGAAAATTTCTAGTAAACACACTGTAAATAAATCGTAAAAAATATAAAAGTTGATTTTTTTTATTGTTTCTTTTGCTTTCTTTCGCGATTGTTCTGAAATCATATGTACATCCCTAATACGTGTTGAAAAATTATAGTCCTCGGTCAAGTTGTCCTTTAATGCCTACATATGTGGCATCTGCAAGGGAAATCAGACATAAGTCGGAATTTTCAAAATTGAGATTTCCACAAATACTGAAACTACATAATCCAAGATTTAAAATGCTGAAAAAAATATCTTGATACCATGTCTACTTCCAGAGATATCTCAGTCTAAAGTTTTGGTTGTTACAATCAGTGTTTTGAGAAAAATGCTTTTAAAGTTAAGTAACAGGAAATGACAAAAAATAAAAAATAAACAGGGCGTGTAAGTTTACGCCTTAGCAAAATGGTATTCTAATTGTTTTATTTCAATAAAACTTCGCACCTTCCTTAATTAACTATTGTTCTATTATTATGCAAAATTTCATTAAAATGAACTCAATGGAACACTTTCAATTTAAGCATAAAACATGATAGGTTTTATGAAAATCATACATAATTTACACCATCTTTTTAACCAACATACTACACAAAATGTTAAAATGTATCTATTTATTTGTCTCAAAATAGAAAAACACCAAGGTAATGTAAATAAATATTATTTCAGCTATCATTTTCTGTAAAAATAAAAAAATGTAATTTTTCAGCCTTTTAATGTTTTTGCCTGTTTCTACAAATGCGACTTATGTCCAATTTCGCTTGCATGTGCCACATATTATTTTGATTAGTGTAATTAAAACTAGATTGTTTTCAGAGTAGATGTTCTCTTGCGAAAAACAGGTTTCTATAACTAAAAATATGACCTGCTGCATTAAAATAATAACATTTCCTGATTTCTCGTTTAATGACTTTTACAACAAGCCAAACTAACTCATTTATTTATGCAACTAAATTTTACCGAACCATTTGGTATTAAACATTGGGAGTGAAAACAATCAGGAAGAGGAGGGCTTCATTTCGTTTGAAATCATTAATGATTACCATTAGATTTAAATAGACATTGTGCCACATGAATTACTTACTAAAAGAGCCCATAGGCATTGCTGGCTGCAATTTCAATGATGGTGGAAGGGCATTTGGTAATTCAATTCCCTGCAATTTCTTTTTGATCAAGAACATGGCAATTGAGAACTCTAGTTTGTCCATTTTACCATCCTGGTTGAAATCTGCTAATGTCCTATAATCACAAAATAAACAATTTGTACACATTGTTATTTTCTTGTTTTGTTTTTGTGCAATTTAAAGATAAAGATAAAACATGAAAAATAAAGTCAAACTTTGAATAAGTTTCAATAAGTTATTTACTTTCTTCAGAGCAAAAAACAAACAAAATAATGATTTCGCATATAAAAACACAAAATACACATTCAATTTGACCAAGAATCATATGCTTTTGGTTTTTTTTTAAATTGGGTATTTTTTTTGTTTCCGATCCAATTTTTGGTCAAAGTGAATAATAATTATAACATTATTATTGCCTATTAAAGATGTATGGCCCCTTGAAACACAAAAAAATGAAGGTCAAAATATTCTAAATTTAAATTAGCCATATCAAAGTAATATTAAAGTTATTCACTTTAAGTCGAAAATTCGAGCCAAAAACAACAAGTTTACGTAATTAACAGGTAAATTAGTTTGATTGCATTTCGTCTGGAAAATCGTCGCGAGCGAAAGTAAACAAAGATTTAAAACCACGAGTACGCATTATGCATATTCTAATTAGGATTAGAAGGTATTTTCACACAGATCGTGAGAAAGTTTTATGAAATATGCAAGCGCGTTTCATTATGGGATATGTTTTGATCGAAAACTTTGACTGGAAGTCAAAGTTATTTTTGAAACAAAAAAACGTCTGTATATCAGTTAAATGATTTTTTTTCGACAAATTTTTGGTGAAAGTTAATAACTATTATGATACTTCAAAATGACCCACCTTTTTTTTAAATCTTTTACTTTTTTTGAAATTAGTCAAAGGGACAATACATCTTTAAACAAAACAAAAAATATGAAAAATGCAGCTAAACAGGATTACCACATAGATAGATTGAAATCCTTTCAAAGCTGAGTATTTTATACAGTACTACCAAGCTATTCAATTTGTACATTTTTTTCCATTAAATTAAGGTTATAGCAGCATTATAATTTTGGTGCAGTGTGTTATTATAGCTTTCTCAGAGGTATAAATAAACAATGGCAAATTATTGGCATTGTTTTTTTTTTGTCTTTTGTGAGATTCACTCACTTTTATTTCATTCTTTACAATTGTTACAATAACAATCAATTTTGTTTCAGTAGAAAACTATCTCTGCAGCTTAAAGTTTTTTTTGTTTTTCTTATTTTTAGTATTTTACATATATAAAAAGTTAAAGCATTTAAAAAATAGACAAAAGTTATATAAAAATATACATCACATAATATAGGTTCACAATTGCCATTACAACATCACAAAATAAAATATACTGTAACTCATATAGCACCAGTAAATAAAACTATTAAGGTAGAAACCATACTAGAATACTAAGTATTGTGTCGTAATAATATTTTCTCGTGTTTTTAGCCTGTTATTGTTTAACAATTATACATTTTTACATTGCTAAAATAATATTTTTTATTTTTTCCCATTTTTTTATGCTTTCCTCTTTTTTTATACACTATATCACATTCCATTCTGAATAGAATTCCTTGTTTAAAAGATTTCCATAAATTAAAATAACTTTTATTTGTAACATCAGCCAGTATCTTTTGTTTATAAACCGTGAAAGCAGCAAATGTATATATAAAATCAGTAAGAATATTTCTTGTTCCAATTACCAGATTTTGAAAAGACATGTTTGTATGATTGGTACCTTTTAAAACAATCTCTATTTTTGTTAATTATTGGCATTGTTGCCAAACAGTAAATTAAACATGAAAATGATCATGTACTCATTTTGGATATCAACAACTAGGAAAAAGGGTCAAGACCTGTTTCCACGGGAACAATTGACATCCTTCCTAAGTATTTTGGAAGCTTATAATAACAAACGTTTAATTTAAAACAGGTACTGTACAGTAGTATCACATTGCTTCCTGATATTATAACAAACTTATATTAGAGTTATTAACGGATCACTCACTTCCTGAAATATGTAAACTTAGACTGGTATTAAAACAATAAGCCTTTAATATGGATTTTGAATATATTTATATGCTCATGTCATAGTGTGTAAAATACAGTAGGCAGGGCAGCTAATCTCATAGAAATCTATGCCACACAGTTTAAAGCGTAGTTATGATTTCTTTTTAACATTTTTCTTTTCTGCTGCCAGCAAATAAACCAGATTAAATAGTGTATGTATATACTAATCTCATTTTTTTTGGCAGAACATCACACATTTCAAATTATTAGTTAATTGACCAATTCAGTCTAAAATTTAGTTATTTCTAGTTATTCAACAGAATCAGGTCCATCAACAACAACAACAAAAATTTAAAAACCTGCTTACCAAATTTGACCCAATACTTGATTAGGTAAATTAGATTTCAGAAAAAATTCCCTTGCTTGATCACCTGAAAAACGAAAAAGATTTTAAGAAAATAGTATACAGTGGTCGTATTCACTAATCCCAAATAAAATAAAATATTGCCCGTAAATATTAAGTGTTTCACTTAAGTAACATTTGAGGATTTCCTTTACTTATAAATAAGTGATTTTGAAGATCTGTATACATTTTAAAAGTGCGCCTAGTGTTTTCCTTTAATAGTCTAACTGTAAATTGTGAATATGACCGTTGATATTTAAATTACTGTATATATAATCAAGCTTGTACAATACCATGAAAGCCCCAGTGGTCTAATGGTTAGGACAGCTGCATATCAAGCAGAAGGTCCAGGTTCGAGTCTCGATTGGGACGACTTCTTCTCATTCTCACAGATTTCCTCATCTTATCGTTTCAAATTAATTAATTAAATTTCAGTATATCACCGGGCGGTTTAGAATTAATGTTCATTGATCTTTATTTGATCATCATCAGGAATGAACAATAATAAATGATCAAATAAAGATCGAAACGTTGAATCCTGGCTTTCCTCTCGTTATTTGGAGTCAGTTTTATACTATGTTATTCATGCTGATAATATGTAAACAATACTTACCACCTCTGCATGAATTATTATGTTTATTGTAATATTACCATATTATTCAGTTCTTTATTATGCATCAATGGTTTGCAAAGTGATTCATTTCCTTTTTTCCCTCATTAAGTTTCTTGCATTATAAAAGAGTGGATCAAAAAATGTATAAACTTACCGGTAATAAATCCATTTATTGGTTTCAATTCATAGAAATTTTTATCATGCTTTGCACGATCTTCTGGCAAGATTCGCCAATCTAAATAATAAATTCAAACAAATTCAAAAGTCATAATGCTACCCCAATGGTGACTGAAATGTCACTTATTACTTTCTGCTTTCAAAGATTGTGTGAAATAATTTCGTTGTTAAAGTGAAAATGTCAAGGAAAAATAATTGTTATAATTTGAAAGATCATGGAGATCTGAATGCACTTGCATACAAGCCGACACTTTTGATTTGGTAAAGCATTCTTTTTAAAGTCAGTCTCAGCAAAAGTGCATTTAAATTAATTGTAAATATGTTCTACAGTAATAGAAATGTAAATTGTAAATATATTTAACCTATATATATTTGACAAAATTCTGATAGAGTATATTGACATTATATTATATCAAAACCAGGATGATATATTTAGGTACTGTACTGTACACATTAAACACTGTAAAGGTATTTATTGTCATCCTCAAGCTTAACTGGAAACTGAGAAAAATCGGATAGGTTCTCCACTGCCGCCTGTAGTTTCAGCACCTATTATCAGCACACTGGGAAACGATCCCCTACTCTTTTCGAATAGTGTAGTTATTTAAAATGCACTACTGTATATGTACACAGGACCAACGGCTTTACAAGGACACGGCAATGACAGTAAAAACATCTTGCCTAAAGTTCTGTCTACTACTAGAAACTAGTTTGACAAAAGAAGTGTGATGTGCTCAAATATGACAGTGATATGACATCATCATGTGATCATCATGTCCATATATGGGCACATCACATTTTTTTTTCACATAAAGTTTGATAGCATAAGGATGCATGGAACAGGTATTCACGAACCTATGCCTATCATCACATGCTAGTCCGATATTATCATTACACCATCACTCTCCTAACTGTGTATTGAATCATGAGTACTAAGGTAGTTACTAAAAGGAAGTTTGACAGTTCATGGAAATTACTAGTAAAAGGCTAATGATAAAGACATATTTTAAGCTCTGTTTACACTACCAAACTTTATGTGACAACAAAATGTGATGTGTCCATATATGGACATGATGATGTCATATCACTACCATACCAAATACATACATACCATACCAAATTTGGGCACAGCTCTTTTTTGTCAAACTAGTTTGATAGTGTAGACAGAGCTTTACAAAAAAGCATGACACACTATTTATAAAACGCCTGAATTTATTAACTAAACGTATAATGATACTAAATAGGCCTAATGTATATTATAATCGAACAGTTAAGACAGGGTAACCACTTTAAAGTTCTGCACATAAACAATCAGCTACCTAACGCCAAAACACATAATTTTTAATTACAGTTCATATTGTACATTTTCAGTAATTTTTCTCTAAAAAAAATTAGATACAAACTGGATTAAAAGAATAATAATACGCCAATAGATTCTTCTAAAAATGTATTGATGGGATGCAACAGTGTATTTTAATGTTTATGGTGGGAAGTCCAGTAATAATACTGACATTACTAAATGTTAAAGAAGAGAGGAAGAGAAAATGCGGCGAAATTCTACAAACTTACCATCAGAATCGTGAAATTGAAATGGCCAGTTGAAGTTAGAGGGTCCTAAATATCCGTTATTCATTATTTTAACAACTCGTTGCAAGTTATGTGTTAAACATGAGTGCTAGCTATCGCAGTTAAAACTTGAAATACAGAGGTGAATAAATGGTTGCATTTTAAACATGAATCAGCGCAGGAAATGCTAATAAAATATTCATCAGTTTAAATAATGAATCAAGTCCGTTCATTGACACAGTCACACGTTATACAAAGGATAGTACATAATTTAAAATAATTAAGAACAAAGAAAATAATTTTAAAAAGACAAACAAGGTCACTTGCTCATTTAGAACATTTTACTTTAAAAATTTGGTGTAAATTGGAACATACGTCGTACAGTAAGTATTCAAATGTTCTATAGTGAGGTACAGGTACACATACAGCCATAGAGGTATTATAGTGAACTACTGCATGGTGCAACTCTTCTGAAAACCATGCATGTAATCATGTCCATTAAAATATCTCTATGATTTAATTCATTATTTTCTGTCAGAATAACAGTGCATGAACGACCTTGATGCTAAAAAAAGTAGGCCTACAACAAAAAAAGCCACTCAAAAATACAGTAGACTGAAATAAGCAATAGTAAACAATTCAAAATCATTTAATTAGTCTCAGCAGAGCTACAGTTATAGCACTACTGTACTATACCATGGTGCTGCTACAAATCCTTCAGCAGTACAGTGTGTGGAATAAACAGTTCAGATAAAAGTACAAAGCTAAGCTACTTTGTAATTTAATTCAATAAAATAACAAGTGTAAATAATTCTGAATAATGATGCTGCTAAAACTAGTATAAAAATAATAAAACACAAGAATGTTCTTGATTTTTATGTACCCCCATTTTTAAAAATATATTTTAGTCTACTCCGTAGCATTGTTATATTGTTACGTACAGGGGTCACGATTTAAAGTTCAAAGTTTACTGTGACCTCCTTCGACTCATATATTATACTCTGTACACGTACTGTATGTTTGTTTAAATGCATTTAAATGAGTGGAAAATAAACGAAACGAAAATGTACTTTTAACTCCATTTTATTGTCATGTGTAACGTTGTAATTTTACTCCTTCCTACCTAGGCAGATGAGACTTACCTGAAGCAGAAGCCTGCATCATTTTGATAAATTTTAAAGCTGGGTTATCAAAAGCACAATTATTAATAATAAGTCATCACATTTCTAAAAGAAAAAGGAATTATAATGCGTGTGAAATCAATTCTTAGTAATGAAAAATAAAATATAGAGTATAAGCTTTTACAAAACACTCAATCTACGCACACTCAGAAAACACTCATTTTATGCAACAACATATACGCACGCACAGAATGACTGATGTGATGCGTGAAACTACTGAAAATTCCTATTAGGTTATGAGAATGAATAATCCAGTTTACCGTCCACCGCCTGTATGCCTAAATAGTCCATGCCGAAAAAAACTCATTATTTACAAAAAAATTTATTTGGGAAAAAATTGTCTAACAGAAAAATATTTCAATCACTGCGCGTATTTAGCCTAACAGCAATTCTGATGGGTTTTGACAAGTTTGGGAGGTAGCGGATGGTACACCTGCATTTTTCTAACGTAGCCATGGCGCAGTGCCGAAATCAAGATTTGTCGAGAAAGCCCAAACCGGAAATCCAGAAGTTGCATATTGCAAAATCAGTGTCGTGTGATATGGAAATTTGGAAAATAAAATAATGAATAATGAAAAAAATAGCCTCCTCTATTTTCAAAATCCCTCAGACAGTAAACCGGATTATTCATTCTCATGGCCTTTATACTGTACTACAGAAGGAAGGCTACTGAAATTAATTATAGGTTGTGCGCTATTTGAACGATTTGCACAATTTAAAATTGTGCTAGGATTTTCAATATCAATGTTGTATGAAACCAAAAGAGTGTATAAAACCTGTTACATGGATACAACAAAGTAAACAAAGTAACTACACAAAGAATACAACATTTTATGTTTTAATCAGACAATAAATTTCTATAACAAATAGGTCTTCTAAAGTTGCAGTCTATGTTCCCGAGGTTAAGCGTGATCGGCCGAAGTGAATTAAGACATAGATTACTTCTATGATTTTTCCATGTTGTACTTTTTGTTAAAATTGCGTAGCATGATTTTCAAGGAAATCCATACGCAATTTCAAATCGCGCAAACAAAAGCGTGTAACAATTTATGAGCAGATGTGTCATCTCAGTTCTGATTGGTAAGTTAAAATGCTTACGTAGTACATTTTGTCTCTATTCATATAATATACAGTAACAAAGTAAATACAGATTCGAGCTGGATGGCTCAGTGTATGTAATGATTTGGCTGTATGGTTCCAGCCAGCGGTTGTTCAGGGATGATTCTCTATCTCTGCTGCACAATGGTGAAAAGACGATCGGGGCCAAGGACGATCGGGGCCATCAGAGACGATCAGGCCCATTTTTTTATGTGCCCGATCGTCTTATAAGTTTGGCACGATCGTCTTAGGCGTTGAGCCAAGTGCATCGTTTTTAAATCCGTTCCATTATACAGTAGTTTATGATTGAGTTCTCGACAAACAATGTTTATGTTTATAAGATTAATGGTAGCCATTACATGTGATTAAAAAAGATATGATAGAAAATTATTAGATTAATAAAGGTGGCGTAAGCTAAAAAAAACACCACATTTTGTCAAATGTCATTTGGTAACTGTATATTTGTGTCTACTATTGCAATTGTTTGGCAGAGATAGAAATTGAATCCCTTTTTTTTCAGCCTAAATGAATTATTTGTTTTTGTTTATTTTATTGTGTCTGGTATATAAAAAATAGTAATGTCCACTCCCCTTAAAATAGGGTAATCAAAATATATAATAATATTTTATGGTGAACAATTATAAATCCAATTCGTTTTCGTGGACCCAATCGTCTCCCCTTTATTTTTATAATGGCCCAATCGTCTAATTATATTGGGCCTGAACGTCCGCACAGTTGAGCCCGAACGTCCACAAAGTTGGGCCCGAACGTCTGCACGCATTGGTACCCAATCGTCTTTAAAAAAGGCTTATCATCCATGGCCCAGATCGTCTGTCACTCTACTAGGCTAGGCCCTAGTACTACTACTAGTAGTAGCTTAAATAATGGCCTACTAGACTTAGAGTAGTACTAGGGCTTAGTAGGTTTAGGCCTAGCTACCTAGCCTACTAGGTCAGTGAGTTTAGTCGGGTGCCTAAGCGGTAGGACTACTACTTGGCCTAGCTAGATAGGCTAGGCCTAGACCCATCAATCATGTCATGCTCTCCCGGCCCTCTCTAGCTAGGCCTAGCTTATATAGTACTAGGCCTAGCCTATTAATAGCCTAACTAGGCCAATAGGCCTAGGCTAGGCTAGCTAGATAGCCTCCTAGCCTAGCCCTAACTGAATAAAGAAAATTATACACTAAACGTGTGTGCAATACAATTCATAAATACTAATAATGCGATTAATAAATTACCCTAAAAATGGTAATCAGTTCAGTACCACCACCACACAGCGGTGCGTAGACGCCCTTCGGAAAGGTTAAATTTCATGCACACCACCTACCACCAGTCGGCGCTCACACTTGTTGTCCACTTTAGAAAATATAGATTAAGGTCCATGATTGGTTGAACCAAACAGGATAAAAATACTAAATCACTTAGGTGTATTTGTTTTGAAATCAATGTAAATGCCAAAAAACCTATAACGATTGTCCTTATTATTGAAAAATTATGTTCTTTGATAAAACTGATCTTTTATATCTATCAATACTTTGTTTTGATTAAAGCAAGGGTAAAACTTTCCTAAATATTTTGACCAATGAAATTCTCGCTACATAAGCATTTGATAGAGAAGGCCATGTCAATATTACGCATGAGCAGTTTTGTAGAAAACATTGGATACTGCTAGGCCTGACTCTGAGTAGTAGTACTGTATGTAGTTGTATTTTTTCATCTTTTTGCTGTTTAGATACCAGACCTAGGCCTAAGTGTTATCAGAATGAAATCTCTATATTTGAGGAAAGACATAGAAGGATCAGATTCCGGAATAGCCATAATGAAAGAAAATGTAAATAAGAAAAAGTAAATTAATTTGTGTTAGCATGCCTGACTCACTGAGGAAGTGGTGCGAAACTGCAGTAGCGCCCTCACTGAGTACTGAACTTTACTTTACTAGCCCAACCTTACAGTACCTCTACTCACTCACCCACTCATCATTTCCTTAGATTTACTACTAGCCTAGGGTAGGCCTATATATAGGCCTAGCTTAGTTATTAATTAGTATCAGGGTTATAATAACAACTTTTTTTTATAATAATAAGGCCACATATAATAATTAATATATACGTGTTAACTTGAGCGTCTCCTTTTGACTTTTTTGAGCCGCTGTTGTTTTTAACAAAACTTGTTTCAAATGACGTAAAACAAAAACAATTCCAATAAAACCATAATATTCGATATTATCCTAAGCGTACAGAAATAATCGTTTATTGCATTAATAAATGGTATTCTTGAAGTTGAAATTGTATGTTGTAATGATTCATTTGTTCATATTTTAAAGAGTCTGTGTCGGTTTTTACAAAATGGTAGCATAAATCAATGTCAATGACCTGTTAATATATAGTACAAAAAAAATCCGCCCTCCCTGAAATTTATTTAGAGGTTGACATTCTTACATTTTTTTGGCCTATCTAATAAGGCCTTTTTTTGATTAAAAAAAACACATTAGATCAATCTTTCTATCCACATACGGGATCCCTACAAACATACAGTTACAGTATTCTCTAGACTGCACATAATAAATTGTTCATTCAATTTTAAATATTTCAGCCAGAAATTGTGTTATCTGAAGTGGGAGATGAAAGCTCTGTTTTAGTGAAGATTAAAGCATGTGCTCTATCTACAACTGATGTTCAGGTTTGTATGGCATTGTCAACCAACCAGGGTATTCATTGAATGTGAAAATGTATAATCAATTAGAAATTGTATTTATATGATAAGGTAAAAAAAAAATATTGTTGAATTATTATGAAGGGGAAGATGGGCTGCAAGGATGAATTTGCCAAAGTTTCAATAAAAGTTTTTATATTTTTTTAAATTATTTACTTATATAAAAAGACTAAGAATAATGCGACAAAAATATCAACTGTACATAATAAAAGGAATACTGTTTTTCAGACATTACAGGAACTTAATTTAGCATCATCTGATATTGCAATTGGGCGTGCAATTGCTGGTATCGTAAAAGATGTTGGAAACTGTGTCACATCTTTCAAACCTGGTGATGAGGTAGTGGCTCTTTTACCTCTTGACTCCCAGTTCTCTGGCTGTGCTGAATTGTGTGCCGTTAATGAATTTGACCTCAGTAAGAATTGTACTGTTACGTTTCTATTTGCTTTAGTAAATCTATGTCTATATCTCTAACTCTATACCTATTTAGTTTTAGTATAGATATCTACAGGATGTCCAACTTTAATAATGCCATTAAATATTGTAAATGTAACTTATATTTCTGTGTTTTCAAGAAATTCTCATATTCCAAATATGTGTTTTTTTTTAATTCAATATTTTACCCAGAGGCTCCTCACAAGGCACGGCTTAGTTTTGAGGAACCTCTGCAGCATATAATAAATAAATAATTATTAATAAATGTATTTTTCATGTTATAAAGTCTTGTTTTTTGTAGAGTTTTCAGTTTTTGGATAAAATCCAGTATTGTAACGCCACAGTAGAAGAGAGTGGTACAGTACAGATGATCATGGTCAAAAGACTGCTGAATTAAAAAATCACCAAACATTATTTTCGTATCATTTTAGTTATGAAACCAAAAAGAGTAGAATTTGATGAGGCAGTGGCTTGCCTGTATGAAGGTGTGAGAGCTTACACTGCATTGCAGATACAAGCAAGGATGTGTGCTGGAGAAACTCTACTAGTCATTGATGGGGCAACAGTAAGAAACATCATTACATTTCCTAAAAATTTATTTATTTATTTTTTTTTTATTTTTTATTTTTTTTTTTAACCATATTTAATGAGGGTGATCCATCCAGCTATTGCTGATCATTAGGGACCCTCAGAGGTTCACAAGACAAACATATACACAAGATGCTCTACATAAACAAAGTCTTATTACAAGTCTTTGGGAGTGGAGTAATTTGGTCCTTAGAAAAAATCCTGACATGTGACGGGACTTGAACCCAGGACCCTTGGAGTGGTAGCCAAGCATCATAACCACCAAGCCACAACTCCACTCATAAATAATATTTTTATTATTTATTTTTTTATTTTACTCTACAGTATTTGAAACAATTAACTGTTTATGTGTTATTATTAGTCAAAATTAAACTCACTGTTCCTTTTTTCTATGTTAAAAAAAAATATAAGAAAACATAAAAAATATTGTCTTTTAAACTGAAATGAAAAGTTCACAGACTTTTTTGTTAATTCATGTCTGTAGCCTACACCTTCGCTCCTCATTAAATATATCAGTCCATCTCAATCAATCAATCAAATCAACATTTATTTCTTCCACATAAAAAAAGAACAAATATCCAATATAAATTGTAATATGAAGGAAGAGGGCAAAACTCAAAAAGTAACGCCAGATGAAAAACAGAAATTCTATTAATCAAAAGACCTTGTGGCAAGCTAGCCCTAAATGAATGATATAAATAAAAATTACAAATTCATTAACGTACACAAACACACAAACAGGACAGGGCAAGTAAAAAGCGAAAAAAAGAAACAAACATCTTTCAACTCATGAAATATTCTTCTTCACCATCCAACTCATAACATTCATTATTTTTTTTTTATTACCTACATGATATGATCTATTTTATAGCCAAATGGATCAACTTTAATACAACTGGCACAGAATTGGGGTGCAAAGGTCATTGCTACGGTCAACTCGCAAGAAGAGAAGCTTTTTTTGGAAACATTTAAACCTCCACTAAGTATGACGTTTTTCTTTGTGGATACTTTAAATCTTTGAACTATTATTGTTTATTCATTATATTGACATTTTGTCTCTTATTGAACTTTTACTAGCCTTTTAATAATAACATTATCAAACTAGTATACAAATATTCTTTGAGAATTTATGGTTAAAAATATGTGTAGGTGCCACAGTTTTAACCAGACACTCGAAATAGGCAAAAAATCTTTTTTTATCTTATAGTTCAAACATTTACTGTTCTAAAGTAAAATTGTATTCAATTTATCTGTCGATTCCATCTTCCAATGTTGAAATATTTGTTTAAAGTTTTAAAAGTTGATGATGTTTTTCGCAGCTTCTATTGTGGATGTTAGCAATGGGAAAACTAACACAATACGCAGTGTGTGTTTAGAGGAAACAGGTGGACTAGGCATGGATATTATTGTTGATAGTGGAGGTACAGTATGTTAATTTTAGTGTAAATTGTCTTACCTTGTCCACTTACCCTTATTAAAAAACAAACAAACCAAATATCTAGTATATCCATAAAACATTTTAAACATTTATTAAGTTCAGAAAATAAATGAAATAAATTAGATGGTACCACTGGGTTTTAAATTTCTATTGCATATATTGTAAAATATCTTTACAACAATACTTATTATAACCCCACATATTTTCGAACAGCAACAACATTAAAAAAAGAATGAGCATTGTGAAATAAGTCTCTTTAAAAAAAATGTAGATAGCCAACTTGTGTAGGCCTTTTGTTGTATTACTAAACAAGTATTTAAAAAGCCAAATCAATCTCCTACCTTTAATTTCGAAAAAAAAATGGCACATGATGTTAAGGATAGGTTAAGGATATTAATTGCTTAACTACTGCAAAGTAGCTTTGAGTCCGGATGTATGTAATTGCAAGCTCGATGGTCTAGAGGTATGAACGCCAGGTTAGTGATCTGGAGTTTGTATGTTCGAGTCCCACACTAGAATTACTTGCGAATTTGTTTGCAATATGTACTTAGCATAAACTACAATTATTTATTTATTTCAATTATTCATGTATACACAGTTTTATACAGACAAAAGTCTGAAAATATTGTATTACAAAGATTGAAACATTAAAAATGACAGATCAGAAGTAGACAAATTCACAGAAAAACTACACATGAAATTTAAACATACAGAAAGGCATATAACAAAAAAAAAACATTAATTAAAATGTAACAGTATTGCAACAAGTATGCCAAACATTTGACCAATTACAAACATTATGTTAAGTTCAACATTTTTGTTTTCACTCTTGTAAATGTATAATAGTACTGTTCTTCATGAAGCTGATTTATTGTTGTTGATAACTATTGTTTCTTAGTTAACATGTTTCCAGATCAAGATGATGATGTGGCACAAAAACTCAATCTTCCAACTAAACATGAACTTCTATCATCATTAGCAGTTTGTGGAAGATGGGTTACATCACAAAGGGATCTCCAAGTAAGTTAACATTTAACTTCTATTTGATAAGCTCCAGTTTCTATTATAGAAGTCAAATTTTTGTACAAGTACTCTCTAAATTTTGATGTATATTTTTAATTTGTAGAGCACCATTTGCCAAGTCCATTGCTAATAAGACTTTCTTATTTTTTTTTAAAGTATTGATTTAAATACCTCTATTATTTCAGATCGATCCACCAAATTCACAGTTATTATTTTTGAAGAATGGCTCTCTTAGTTATTTGTTCCCTTCGGCGTGGACTTTATCGTCAAGTCAACAAGGAAGATACCTACGTATCCTTTAAAACTGTATGATCATATGGAAAATATATTCATATTTAAATGCCATTTTTACAGTGACAACTGCCTAAAGCGCTGTGAACTAGATGTTTCTTTTGAGTTCTTTTGTGTCACACCTGCCACCAAACCATGCCCATTCATGCTTTAATCAGAGGCAGGAGAATCTACCATCAATAATCGAACATTATTTTTATCAATTTTCAACATTTTTAACATTATTTTAGTAATTATTATCAAATTTCGATCAATTTTACACACTATTTGTTCAATTTTGTATATAGATTTTCTTTATAGCGTCAATTATTATTAATACGATGCCTTAATATATTCTACATTTTCGTTGTACACCTGGTAAAAACTCAGAATGGGGGGGATTATTATTGTTCAGCGGATACATACTGTAGGTATATAAAAATAGCAAAAATGTAGTGATGTTTTTTGGGAGGGAGGCAGGTGCAAAGGGATCCCACCTAGCCCATGGACTATGTATCATCACAACTGTACTATATGAATAATATGTCATTTGTTATTCTTTTACATGTTATCTAGTCGAATCTTATTTAATCCCTTCAAGTTGTTCAACTTATAAAAAAAAGTTTTATTTATTGTCCTTAAAATGTTCCTTAAAGATATTATGAGGGATGTATTGAACAAGCTTGCAAGTGGTGTTATAAAGTAAGTATTTTTAAGGTATCTTTTATTTCTTTATATTATTTTATTCTAAACAACAAAACTAATGTGTTAAACATAATTAAATTAACACGAATATAACAATATCAAAGTAAAACCTATAATCAATTTGAGATTTGAGATCTTCAAAATGTGTTTCAGAGAATTTTATTTAGCTTCTAAGTTTTATGGTCATACAATTTCTTTTTTTAATTATTAAACAGCGTACTTACTGAGTTATAAATAATTACTTTGTTTTAGCTTATTAAAAAAAGAAATGTTATCATCCACTAATTATAACAGCTGGCATCCAATTTGTAAATCAATAAAAACAAATTGAATACAATATTCGTTAGTATGCGCATAGTATGTTTTATTATCAGTATTAATGATTGTAAGAGTGACAGTGCATCTTATCTTTAGAACTGAATTTAAAAATGGAGCAACAAAGCTCCGTGATTAAAAAAGTAGTGATGTTTTTGAATATAAAAAAATAAATTTAAAAACAGAATAAATATCATTTTATAAACATTTAATATATTTACTATCTATTTTGAATTGTATATATAAAATAGGTCTAATTAAATATGTTTATTTTATCATTTAGGCCTTCTATATCAGGAAAAATATCTTTGGATGAAGCACCATCAGTTTACCAGATGATAAAATCAAGAAGAATAGGAACAGTGGTAGTGGTAATGGATCAGTAGATAATAGAATCACTACATACAGTATAATATATATATAAATTGCTATCATTGTGTAATATATCATAAAAATAATGAATTTTTATGAGTGCAATGGTACAAATATTTTCATGGTTGTCTCATCTTTCAACAATGAATATTCTTCTCGTGTTGATTTTTATTTATTCATTTATGCAAGCAAACATTTCTCAGTACAAATTGGGAGTAACATCTGAATCAGCTTGCTATAGCCTAACTATAACTATAGGCCTATTAGGCTAGTCAATCTAGCATTTTGAGTGAAACAAATTGCAAACAGAGATTTTTTTTTTAAATGGTTACATATGATAAGGTGATTATTTTTTGAGCATCACACCTCTGACACTCATCCCGAAGGTATGCAAATTAGCTTAAATATGCAAATTAGGGTGAAATTACAGGGTTACCATATCTTAAAAACTACTAATCGTAGAGAGTTCATTTTTGCACAGTCTGGTTCAGAATATATATATTTATATTTGCTCTAATGAGACATTTTACATAAAAATGTCCGGAAGTACCAAATTTTGATCCTTGACCCCATTTCTCAATATTTACATAAATATGTGATTAAAATGTCTGTAGAGACTTTATTTTGGACTCAATGACTTGGATATTGTTTTTCAATACCCCCCATAGAACTGTATTATAATTCCCAAAATCACAACTTAGTCACGCACCTCGAAAGTATGCAAATTAGTAGTACAAGTAATATTAAATATGCAAATTAGGGATTGAAATTACAGCGTTGCCATATCTCGAAAACCGCTAATGCTAGAGTGTTGATTTTTTCATTAAAATATTTAAAATGTATATATTTATATTTGCTGTAATGAGACATTTTACAAAAAAATGCCCGGAAGTATGACATTTGACCCTTGACCCCATTTCTCAATATTGCATATATAATGAAAACTAAAATGTCTGTAGAGACTTTGTTTTGCCCTCAAATGACTCGGATACAGGTTTCTAATAGCCAACATAGGAATGTTTAGTAAATCTCAAAATCACACCTGTATCACTCACCTTCAAAGTATGCAAATTATTAGTACAAGTTACATGAAATATGCAAATTAGGGGGTGAAATTACAGGTTCCTATATGTATCGAAAACCGCTAAGGTAGAGAGTTGATTTTTTCAAAAACTTGTTCAGAATGTACATATTTATATTTGCTCTAATGAAACATTTTACGAAAAAATGACCGGAAATACAACAATTGACCCTTGACCCTATTTATCAATGTTTGCATACATAATGCGACTAAAATGTCTGTAGATAATTTTTTTGGACTCAAATGACTCGGATACAGTTTTCCTATCGTCAGCATAGGACCTCTTTGTAATTCCCAAAATCACATCTTTGTCACACACCTTGAAAGTATGCAAATTATTAGTACAAGTTACATGAAATATGCAAATTAGGGGTGAAATTACAGTCTTCCCATATCTCGAAAACCATTAATGCTAGAGAGTTGATTTGAATTCAGAGTTGATTCAGAATGTACATATTTATATTCGCTGTAATGAAACATTTTACGCAAAAATTGTCTTGATTGAATTATGACATTTGACCCTCGACCCTATTTCTCAATATGTTCATATAATTCAACTAAAATATCTGTACAGACTGTTTTGGCCTCAAATGCCTCAGATACAGGTTTTCTATAGCCAGCATAGAACTGTTAGTAATTCTCAAAATCACACCTTTGTTACTTCCGTAGAAAATATGCAAATTAGTAGTACAAGAGGTGAAAGTTGCCATATCTCTATCGGTCATTAGCGTTTTTCGAGATACATAAGGCTGTAATTTGCATATTTCATATAACTTGTACTAATAATTTGCATACTTTCGAGTTGCTTGACTTTTGGAATTACTAAACGATCCTATACTGGCTATATAAAACCTGTATCCAAGTCATTTGAGGCCAAAACAAAGTCTGTACATATATTTTAGTTGCATTATATGCAAATATTGAGAAATAGGTTCGAGGGTCAAATGTCATACTTTCGATAATGTTTTTTTTCGATAATGACCCAGATACAGGTTTTCTATAGCCAGCATAGAACTGTTTAGTAATTCTCAAAATCACACCTCTGTTACTTTGCTTGAAAGTATGCAAATCAGTAGTACAAGAAAGTTGCCATATCTCTCTCTCTCGGTCATTAGCGTTTTCGAGATACATAAGGCAATTCACTGTAATTTGCATATTTCATATAGCTTGTACTACTAATTTGCATACTTTTGAGGTGCTTGACTTATACTGGCTATATAAAACCTGTATCCGAGTCATTTGAGGCCAAAACAAAGTCTGTACATACATTTTAGTTGCATTATATGCAAATATTGAGAAATAATAATAATAATATCCTGGATTTATATAGCGCCTAATGTTGTGAAACCTCTAAGCGCTGTACATAAACTAATACGAAAAAAGGGGAATTCCAACCATGCCAAAACGCCTCAGATACAGGTTTTCTATAGCCAGCATAGAACTGTTAGTAATTCTCAAAATCACACCTTTGTTACTTCCCTAGAAAATATGCAAATTAGTAGTACAAGAGGTGAAAGTTGCCATATCTCTATCAGTCATTAGCGTTTTTCGAGATACATAAGGCTGTAATTTGCATATTTCATATAACTTGTACTAATAATTTGCATACTTTCGAGTTGCTTGACTTTTGGAATTACTAAACGATCCTATACTGGCTATATAAAACCTGTATCCAAGTCATTTGAGGGCAAAACAAAGTCTGTACATACATTTTAGTTGCATTATATGCAAATATTGAGAAATAATAATAATAATATCCTGGATTTATATAGCGCCTAATGTTGTGAAACCTCTAAGCGCTGTACATAAACTAATACGAAAAAAGGGGAATTCCAACCATGCCAAAACGAAGGCGTGATTTTGGGAATTACAAAGCGGTCCTATGCTGACTATAGGAAACATGTATCCGAGTTATTTGAGTCCAAAACAAAGTCTCTACAGACATTTTAGTTGCATTATGTATGCAAACATTGATAAATGGGTCGAGAGTCAATTGTTGTATTTCCGGTAATTTTTTCGTAAAATGTTTCATTAGAGTAAATATAAATATGTACATTCTGAACAAGTTATTGAAAAAATCAACTCTCTAGCCTTAGTGGTTTTCGATATATAGGAACCTGTAATTTCACCCTCTAATTTGCATATTTCATGTAACTTGTACTAATAATTTGCATACTTTGGAGGTGAGTGATACAGGTGTGATTTTGAGATCTACTAAACAGTCCTATGTTGGCTATTAGAAACCTGTATCGGAGTCATTTGAGGGCAAAACAAAGTCTCTACAGACATTTTAGTTTCATTATATATGCAATATTGAGAAATGGGGTCGAGGGTCAAATGTCATACTTCCGGTCAATTTTTTGTAAAATGTTTCATTGGAGCAAATAGAAATATGTACATTCTGAATACGGCTGTGAAAAAATCAGCTCTCTAGCATTAGTGGTTTTCGAGATATAGGACAACTGTAATTTTTCCCCCTTATTTGCATATTTTATTTAAATTGTACTACTAATTTGCATACTTTCGAGGTGTGTGACAAAAGTGTGATTTTGGGAATTACAAAGTGATCCTATGCAGGCTATTAGGAACCTATGTCTAAGTCATTTGAGGGCAAAATAAAGTCTCTACAGACATTTTAGTCACATTGTATATGCAAACATTGAGAAATGGGGTCGAAGGTCAAATGTTGTACTTCCGGTCATTTTTTCGTAAAATGTTTCATTAGAGTAAATATAAATATATACATTTTGAAAAGATCAGTGAAAAAATCAACTCTCTCGGACTAGTAGTTTTTGAGATAAAGTAACCCTGTAATTTCACCCTAATTTGCATATTTAAGCTAATTTGCATATCATCGGGATGAGTGACAGAGGTGTGATGCTCAAATTTTGATCTCCTCATCATATATGACCATTTAAAAAAGAAAAATCTCTGTTTGCAATTTGTTTCACTTTGGGCTGTTTTTTTTGCTAGATTGACTAGCCTATATACTTATATACACAATAATAAGCTGATAGTTAAGTAGAAACAAACAAACTTCACATTGCACAAATAAAAACATTCATAATTTGTTTTTTATAACAAATCTACTTTTATACAATTATTCGCTGCTAAAATGAGAGGCTAGGCCAAGGCCTAAACCATTTAAAAAGGCAGCACTGCCACTCCAATGTTGGACGCAGATTAAAACAATTATAGACGCCGCACACAACAGGTTGATCGAATGTGAACAGTAAACAGCTTTGTGTTGTACCATGGACTAAACAATACATAAATGCTCATTGTAACAAGAATGAACATGCTATAACGAAATTGTACTTGCATGTAATGACGTAAGGGTTCATTGGTTTAGTAGTTTGAATATTATGTGACTGTTATTCAATCAAATAACAAGAATCTACTCAGGTGTGTTCATTGGATTGTATATTCAATTTCAGTTTTATTTCACACAACATACTACATTACATACATTTATAATAATACAGCATTTGATTTGTGGAGATTACAATAAGCTATGATGGCTTTAAGTCTGAACCTCCAGATAAAATAAACAATAAATATGCTAATGACTGAAATAAGTAGAAAACAATACAAGAAATGCACTTTAAATAACTTCTCCTAAGTGCAAAAAAAAAAAAAAACTATATTATATTGCATAACTATGAATTAATAATTGTTTATATTTTCCTTTAAAAATGATAATGTATTTGACAATTTGAGATTAAAAGGCATGATATTCCATAAATAATGACCATAATAAATAAAAGATGTCTTTGAAGTGAAATAGAATATTTTTCGTAAATGATATTTTTCGATCGAAGACCCTATTATAAGAATGTAATTGACAAAAATTGAAAAGAAAGTATTAAATTGTGAAGGAAGCTGATTATTACCGAAACGAAATATTACCATGGTTGTTTCGAATTTGTTAATATTTAATGTATGTAATTGAATATCATGTGACACACAATCTTCCAATCAATGACAACAGTCTTCTCATGTGCGTTAATTGTAGTATTTTATTGAATATCATGTGACACACTCAAATGACAAGAATTTACTTGGGTGTTTTATAATATTATGTTAAATTTAAATACAGAACCACTGAGACAATGAATTTCAGTGGTGCACATAGCTTTAGTATGTACATTATTCTAGATTCTGTGATTATTATTCAAGACATGTTTAAACCGTATAAAGCTATTCTGTATACATGAAATACTGAAGATACAAAAAAATGCAATACGATGCATTTACTACATTTAATGTAGAATGTATTATTATATGTTTATAATATCAGTTTATAATACTATTGTTTAATAAATTGATGATCTCTGATTATCGCTGTAGTTTTATATTAGTAGTCAAAATTGTAGAAGGAAATGTTTTTATTTTAAGCTTCCAACTTCTATCTACCAACTAGACTCTAGCTGGCCAGGACGCTCTGTACAATTTCAAAAGATAAAGCTTAAAACTAAAGGACCATGTCAAATCTATACTTCTGTAGTTACTTCAGTAACTATATATTGTTTGCTCGTTGATCTGTTGTACATTCAATTACCATATTTACCCAGCATTTTTTTGAATAATTGTACATATTGTTTATTGCGATTACTGCACTGAAACAAACTAAAATTATACATTATTGATATTCAGTGACTGTGGCAACTGAAAGTGAAATAATATTTGAATAATTATATAATTACATTACATTATAATACATTATTATATTTAATAAGATTTGATAATGGGTGTGAAATTTATAATATTGAAGACATAAAATGTAAGGAAATATAGAGGCTGTAGGGAGAACGAGTGATTTTCTTGATTGATTGAATTTATGTAGGCCTACCTGATGCATTTTGACATTACCGCCATATGCTTCATATTGTCTGGCCTACAATGGCATAATTTATCATTATTTCATTCCTGATCCCCGTACTTTAACCTAGAAATGAATAGAATGCTTTTAGTATTGGTAAATTTGATATATTCATTATATAACAATGAACTCTTATAAAGGTTATTTCGTTCTAAAGATAAAATGGTACAAAGTACGCGTAACTAAGGAGATAATATGTCTGTTGCATTGGTATGACCTATTTAATAAAATATTTCATTAGAATATAGGCATATTATTATGATGATAATATTATTAATGCATTGCTTTATCATTCATTACATGGAAACTTTGCAATGTTTTTTCCATTTCTTGTTTGGCCTTAGTTTCAAATAAACATACTTAAACATAATATAAGCCAAGAAAGTCTGAGTGTAGGCTAGCTCCACTTTAAAACCGTGCTCGAAAATAAACGGTGTCATATGTCATGTTACTATCAAAACGTCTATATTACAGTAGTTAATGAATAGAACAAAACAATAGATTTAAATATTCTTCTCATGTTGATTTTTATTTATTCATTTATGCAATCAAAAATAAATTGGGAGCAACATCCGAATCGGCTTGCTACAACTATAACCATGGACCTATACATTTATAGGTCCATATGCTATAACAGTTATATGCCTATACTTATACACGATGATAAGCTTATGATTATGTAGAAACAAACAAACTTCACATTGAGGATTGAAACTGTTTTATGTTTTACTTCAGAGAATACAAAGTGAATCAACGTGAGAAGAATATTGAACATTGTTCTATCTATTCATTTAATTAATGTCTTTCGATATTGATATGTTGTAACAAAAACATGATTAGAATTTTTCGTTCTATAGTTTCAAATCCAATCAAATATGGACATAAAACAATTGGAAGAAAGATTGTTTGGGCCTACATTGGTATGTATTTTAGCTCAGCTCATTGTCGGTCGGTTGGTCGGTCGGTAAACACTAACTCAAATTTGCGCACGCCATGTATATGACCTTGTTTCTTTAAAACTAGCGATGTTTGTTATCAATTGAGACACAGGCGACAGAATATCATTAAATCGCAAGACATAATTTGTCAGTAATACAAATTATCACGTATTACATATTGTTACGTTCATCCCAAGTTTATTTACAATAATTGCCACCTTACGTCGACTGTCTTTATCAGTCCCTAATGTGAGTCGGTGATTGTGCTGCTTTGATAACAGCGACTCATTGTAATAGCAATTATGTAACTGTAACGTGTCATAATGTAGATCTGGATTATCAATGTAGTAGGACTCTTCCGTTCAATCCTGTTAGTGTGAGTTTGCCCAAAAGATAAGCTGTTTGATTTTATATGAGGAGCTTACAGACAAGTTTATATAAATAAATATACCATAATCATTAATAGTAGTAAACAAAATTATATATTATCTGTTAGCTAGACTACATTAAGTTGCATTAAAAAAATGTAATAACTGAAACCACAAAATGGACTATTCCAGCATAATTATTCCTACATACCTGGGGATATTGCTCTATATAAAGTCTTGTTTCAGTTCAGTTGCTTTACTCCATGGTTGATACAAACCGTAAGCGCTGGATTGCATTTCAATAACCCATGAGGTAAGTCTTTTCCCCATTTTTTGGTTATCCGCACTTGGCGGATAACCCCTTGTTATTGTCAGGATCTTTTTTTTTGGTTATCCGCACTTGGCGGATAACCCCTTGTTATTGTCAGGATCTTTTTTTTTTTTTTGGTTATCCGCACTTTGGCGGATAACCCCTTGTTATTGTCAGGATCTTTTTTTTTTTTTTTTTCTTTTTTTTCTTTTTTCTTCTTTCTTTCCCAGAATTTTGTTGCGCGTGTATCTCAAAATCTTCTTAACATAACATTGTATAACTTTATCAGAAGATTGACCTCTATCTGAAGATGTCGTAATAAGGTTTTCGGTCCAGTCCGAGTTGCGCAGCGTAAGTTACGCGCGATTTTATGAATTTCAATGATTGATCATAGATTAAAAACCAAAAGTAATTTTGTATTGACACTTGGTGAAAATTTAAGTCATATCATGCGCAAACTTTCTATGGATTAAAAATGGCAGGTTGCGCAGAAAGTTACGCATGCACGCGCGTTTAAAATTTCAAAATGCAAAAAATCAACTTCTAATCAACTTTCTACGCGTTTCATGTCATTTTGAGCATTTCAAAAATTTCCACACGTGCGCAATTTTTTTACGCGCGCGTGCGTACGTAGCGCAAAAACATCATTTTTTTGCTTGATTTTTGTTTTTCCTGTCTTTTTTTAGTAGATTTACTAACTTTCAAACAATTTCGACTTAAAATCACGTCATACGAGCACGTAGAATTAAAAAATTTGCGCGCGTTTTTGATGAAAAAGTTCAAAAATTCGTGAAAATTATGCCTTTTTAAAAAAAGTCATAGATTATAAACTACGTGGTGAACTTTTTTTAAATTACAGATTCTGGAAGTAGATGAGTTGTAGATATCAAATCATCCATGAATATGGCTAACCGGACATTGTGACGTCATTGTATGGCCACTCGAATATAAAATATAGGATTTTTGTTTCTTTCGTCATAGCGCATCATATTTAATAGAGCGCATCTCTACTTATCCGTATTCCATTTCCACCATTTCTTTATATTATCTAGGTCAATCAATTATCTTTCACATGATTTACCATTTTTAAAATTGTGATGGCGTCATCATGGTCAAAAGCGTCATTAACTTTGGTCACTTAGTTTCACCTATTCTGAACTGTATGTAGTACGTATACAGTACATAGTGTTATACCGTATATATTTAGACGTGACACAAAATAGAGAGCGCACTAACATTTTTTCATTGGCATAATCGTTTTTCTGCACGCAATATTCTACGTATGACGTGCACGTGGCTTTTGCGCTGCGGATAACCTAACTCGTCCGTAGTGACGAGTTCAAATCTAGTTTTTTTTTTTTTTTCTTTCTTATTCTTCTTTCTTTCCCAGAATTTTGTTGCGCGTGTATCTCTAAATCTTCTCAACATAACAGTGTATAACTTTATCAAAAGATTGACCTCTATCTGAAGATGTCGTAATAAGGTTTTCGGTCCGGTGCGAGTGGCGCAGCGTAAGTTACGCGCAATTTTATGAATTTCGCGTATTTAACATAGGTTAAAAACAAAAAGTCATTTTGTATTGACACTTGGTGAAAATTTAAGTCATATCAAGGGCAAACTTTCTATGGATTAAAAATTGCATGTTTCACACAAAGTTACGAGCGCACGCGCGTTTAAAATTTCAAAATGCGAAAAATCAATTTCTAATCAACTTTCTATGCGTTTCATGTCATTTTGAGCATGTCAAAAATTCCCACGCGCGCGCAAATTTGTACGCGCGCGGTGCGCACGTAGCATTAAAACATGCTTTTTTCGCGTGATTTATGTTTTTCCAGCCATTTCTAGTAATTTTACCAACTTTTAAACAATTTCGAATTAAAATCACGTCATACGAGCACATGGAATTAGATAATTTACGTGCGTTTTTGATGAAAAAGTTCAAAAATTCGTCAAAATTATGCCTTTTTTTAAACAGTCATAGATTTTAAACTACATGGTTAATTTTAATTTTTATTACATATTCTGAAAGTAGATGAGTTGTAGATATCGAATCATGCATCGATATGGCTAACCCGACATTGTGATGTCATCGTATGGCCACTCGAATATAAAATAGAGGATTTTTGTCTCTTTCGTCATAGCTCATCACATTTAATAGAGCGCATCTCCACTTATCGGTATTCCATTTCCCGTTATTTTTTTATATTGTCTAGGTCAATCAATTACCTTTCGCATGATTTACTATTTTTAAAATTGTGATGACGTCATCATGTTCAAAAGCGTCAATAACTTTGGTCACTTTTTTTCATCTATTCTGCACTGAATGTAGTATGTATACAGTATAGTGTTATGCTTAATATACTTAGACGTGACACAAAATAGAGAGCGCGTTAACATTTTGTCAATGGCATAATCGTTTTTCTGAGCGCAATATTCTAACGTATGACGTGCACGTGCAGTTTGCGTGGCGGATAACCCGAATTCGTCAAAGTGACGAGTTCAAATCTAGTTATTATATTAAATTTGTTTGTATATCAGGGTAAACATTATTTTAAATATTATATGTTGTTAACTGTAATTATTATTTCATATAGGAAATAAATTAATTAGTTGAGTAAAATAAAACTATAGTATTAGAAGTTTTTCGTTCACATGATATTAAAGGGAGACACTAGCATATATATTTATAGTGATAATAAGCCTAATATTTCATTAAAATGCAAATGCCATGTAATTAATGGAGTCACGCATCTTTTTCAACCATACCGAATTAAATGCAGCATAAACTAACCTAGAAATTATAAATCATGTAAATGTATACATTGTTAACCGGCAAAATGGATAGTAGCATATAACCCAGTTTAGAACATCAGAGATAAAACAATGTTACCTTTCTACTGTTACGAATCATTGAATATTGTACCAATATGCTTAGGAGAAGAATCTGGTCATTTGAAGTTATATAATGTCATAAAACTAAAAAGACATTAACATTAATGTATTCATCACCAGGTTTCAAATAGTTATTAGGTGTGTTCTATATTTTATATCGCCTTTTATATCGGTAAAATTGAGAATGATATTTAGCTCTCGTCGGGAATACATATTAATTCCCTCGAGCAAAATATCAAATCTTATATTTCACCTCTAAGCAGGCACTATCTATATAATATATTATCTTTTTGAGACTGTGTACTGGAAAAGAAAAAATCGCTTACGCGAAATTCAGTAGATGTGGGCGTCGAACATGTTGATGGACAAGAAATCAGTCGTATTGACTAAATATGAGTAGAATTGATTACATATTTGCAGTGTCTAAAGAACATGTTGTCTTCAATGGTATTAGTACTAATCAATCTCAATTGTCACCACTGATTGTAATCTTATTCTCCTTGTCTGTTATATCCATCATCATTATTCAGCTGTTACATAATAGTTACATAATTTTAACTCCATTCTTGAACTTTAAAGGCCTAGGTATCGTAATCAATAATGTTATTCGTGTGTTGATTTACATAATTTATAACAGCAATATGGAGGACCTTGGCTGGGATGTCGAGTTGGCCATCAATATTGTCAGACGACAGAAAGAACTTATGCTTGCACCTGAAACAATGGAATCGTATAAAGAACGTCTTGATTTTAAAGAAAGTGACGTGATAGTGAATATAAAGGTGACGTATTATGACAAAAACATTTTGATTATGCGTTATTCCATGGAGTAAAGAATATTATTCTTTACTCCATGGTTATTCATATTTCAAGAGTTTCAGAGTCTTCAAACCTCTTTAGCTATACGGGTTTAAAAATGAATTTCATGAAATTATCTAATTATTATTATCTTATTGTGACTTCTAGGGTATTTGGAAAGAGATTGATTATCGAGTATTAAACGAATTCGACATCAAGGTACCGCCTCGTTTCCCTGGTATTTTAGCTTACGTTTACACTAAATTTTCCGGGAATCAACAGGTAGGTAATTTTGAACATAATGCGTCACGAATCGACTTCGTCAACACCAATTTCCTCAATCACATTCTCGTTCCGCCTAATATTCTAATTACCAAGAAAATTAATCATCATCATTATCATCTGTAGTCATCTTTATCAATGATTTCATTCATACTCGTACACAATGTCATTGTTTGAAATGATTATCATCATAATCATTTTTGTTATCTTCATCAAACCATCAGTGATATTTATCATGTCATTTCCACTTGTAAGTTGAACCAATCAAGTTTATTATACATATTGAAAGTATTCAAAATATTTGTTTATTTTAGGTCTTAAAGGAACTTAATTACGTGCTTCACAGTGGACCCGGAAAAGATGTTTTAACAATTGGATCAGCCTACCCGGATGTTCAATTGGTCTCAGTTGAAACACAGGAAAAATTCCCGCTTTCAAGACTCCATCTCCACAAGGAACGCCCTCTACTCATTGTTACGTCATCAGCATCCTGACCTCCGTTTCAGGTAATTGTAATTATTAGCCGTTTTTTAACTTAAAATGATGAAAGTCTGAAGAGGAATTAATTAAACTCAATTAGTGGTGCAATAAAACCTACTTTTCAAAAGCTTACATATTTGTAATTGATATTAACACGTTCACATTCGATCTCTCAAAACTAAAGGCTAACATATAAACAGATAAACCGTATTTTACTATATGTAGAAGACATGTTTTCCTCTCCTTGTTTAAAAAATTCACTATAATTTAGACCTCAGATATTAACAAATGCGATAATAAACTTAAATAAATAATAAACTATATTAAACATAATATGAAATAATAAAATATTGGAACTTGAATTATGTCAACAAGATTTGTCATTTTTTAAATTCTTATCGATATACTTTGAACCATTTCGTCGACAACAAGCCATTTGACCTATGGTCGGTAGACAAAATAAACTTAAAAGATAAACGAAAACGATCAAATCAACTAGTTATGAAAGCATCTCTTTTCGTTCACAACAAGTGACAACATGACTCTAAAAGATCGAGATCGGAATGTCTCTTTTTTTTGTGTGTCTAATATAGGAATTTGACATTATTATTTGGAATAGTTGTTTTTAGTTACTCTGAGAGCTTGTGCCGATACAGTTGAATTCTTTAAAGTTGTACGTCTGTCTAGACAAACCCATCTTAATAGTTTTTAAAACAAACAGACGGCTAAAAGTTGATTCTCGATTCACTTCACTAAATTTACATAATTTCTTAAGACTTATTCATTATTATTTTCTAAATGTTGTCACGAATATGCGACCATAAGACATGGTGCATATATCATAACATAGCGATTGAATGATGAATTGAAAATCAGATAAATATTGTATCCCTCTCGTAACAATAGGGCCTCTCGTAACAATAGGGAGTTTTCACATCGGGCGCGTTCAATACCGTTGCTAGTACTTGTTAGGTTAGCAACGGTATTAAACTAAAAATCACCTTTTACAACTAGATTACTAAAAAAACATGTTTATTGCAATTTATAATAGTCTATCTTGATAACGGTAGGCCTATAGATTGTAATTAATTTAGGCAATGGCATTATGTCATTTCATATTAGGCCTATATTGTTTCATTGTAAACAACAACCCAAACAAATCCACCCATACGTATTTTTAATTCATGATAATTTTTATCATTAATTTTATACTTATACGAACAATAACATTTTACTATACAGGCCATCGTATTAGGTGGCGGTCTTTCTAGATTATTCGATGACTATAAAGAGAAGGTAGATTTCTTGTGTATATACCAAACAGAAGCACACCCTAAAGAACTATGGAACTTGGGCCCCGTACTTAGTAGTATCACTCAACATGCTACGATGGATGATAGAAAACAAGCAGCTATGTAGGTTTTTCCTGTCATTTTAACAATAAAATAATAAAAATAGGGTTGGTAACACATTCTATTTTGAGAAAGATGAGGGCCTCTTTGAACACGCATCCTCTCTGTTAATACTAATAATAGAGAGGACAGTCTGCCTCTAAGCACGATGCAAAGTTCAGAATATTTTAAAAGTGCCGAATTTATAATGCTTCAAATTCTTTTTTTCTAATGGTGACTGCTAAATCTAACAGAACCAATGTAGGCCTACTGACCCTAACCTCTGAAAAACTGATACTTAATCGAGTAATTTGTTTAATTTTCTTCTTTTAACAAAGGAACTTGATCAAAGTTGATGAACAACATTACTCAGTTTTTACAAGTGATCCATTCTCCAAAACACAACTTCGTCTGGTGTGTGATAATATGGATAATCAATTCAGACTTTCCTTCAATGCTCATCCAGACAGAATATTTTTAATAAAAGGAGATAAGATCATGTATATCGGTAGAAACATAATATCACAGATGGACGAACCGATGAGATTAATGACAGATGAGGCCCGCCAAGTACTTGAGAAGTTTTTTGAATAAATCGTCTTGTTCGTAACGGCACTAGTGTTTTTCTCTATTTGAATACACACAAACTTAAAATAACAAAACACTAATCAACATGGCAGTTAACGTGAAGTTTGAGCAGAAAAGCAACAATACATTACACTACTTATCCTGTGTAAATGACATCCTGATGCATATATTGTGTTTATTTTAGAGATTCGAAGTAAAAACAACCAAGAAACGAAATTTAAAAAAATTAAGCATTTTGATTAAGACAGATGGGTTAAAAGGTTAATGAAAAGGTTAAAAAGTTAAAAGGTTAATGAAAAATTGTTTAAAAAAAAAGAAATATATCAATACGTTTATTGACGTTTAGGCCTATGGTTTAATGTAAAATAGTATACGCTTTATTTTTATTACATTTATATTCCAAACTCAACATTAACGCAAAAGAACCCTATGACGACGATTATGAAAATGTATTATTGTACAACTTAACCGTTTGACGTTTATTGTCTTGATGTGTTACTGTTCTATTTTGAAAATAAATGTTTTATCAATCTGATAGTGCGGTTTGTGTTTTCTATCACATATGGCGCGCCTAGGTGTTCATAAGGTAGATGTTTATTAACACTTTGTCAATTTAATAGTGCGGTGTGTGACGTTGTGTTGAAACGCATCCAGAACACATCAGCAAGACTTATCACGAAATCACACCAATTCTAATGTTAATTTTAAATGTATTATTCTGGTCCTCAAGCTTAACTGGAAACTGAGGAAATTCGGATTAGGCCCTCCAAGGACCCACGAGCTTCATTGGCTTCTAGTTCCGCTTCGTATAAATTATAAAATAGCTTTGCTCACTTTCAAGTCTATCGATAGTGTAGGTGCATTTCCCGTATGCTTAAACCTTATGTACCATCTCGTATCTTGCGTTCTAATAGTGCAGTTGTGGACCCTGTTTAGTAGCTGTTTGAACCGTAACATGTGCAAAACGTCACATTTGCGCAAACAACCACATTATGTGCACACATGGCAGCTTTATATATTTATTTAAAAATCCCTTACCCATTACAAATGTGATAAATTTAAATATAAAGTGATCCATTTGGAACTTAAATATACTGTCATAGAATATCATTTCTGATAAACTTTTGTTTTTACTTTTTTTTGCTTGCTTTGTTTGTTAGCACAATAGCTACAATTTTCAAGTTATCATTCTGAAAATGTCGGTTTACATAGGTATACAGAACATGCCTATTGATTTTCAGAAAAATTGATATACTGTATTGGTCACGTCACAAAGCTTATATTAAAATCTGATCTTGTATCCTCCATCTTACCTTACCTATCCTCTTCGGGCTGTTATGTTTATTTAATAAGTTCACAAAATGTTTCCTAATGTTATCACATTGATCATTTATAATATTGTATATAATAAACTGTTTAAAATACGTTGGTTCAGTAATAATATTACTGACAATAATAAACCCATATTATGGCTTTAAACAATTTTTAGAACTATTCATTGTCAAAGCACTTTACATGTGTAGCCACAGAAAACAAGGCCATATAGATGGCTGCAGTCGCGTGCTCAAGTTAGTGTTTACCAACCGACCGACCAACCAACCGAAATTGAAAACATATTTAAAAATGTTGAAAATGTTTAAAAATATTTATATTTTTTTAATTTACACGTGCGTAGCCTGTCACTTTTGACGTGCTCGTATAACGTAATTTCGAGTTGAAAAGTGAATCAAATATGATGATATTATTAAAGAAAGGTTGTAAAACAGAAATCGGACAAAAAGAGTGCATATTAACATTTAATTAAAATTGCCTGAAACGTACTCTTATTTCATCGAAAATAAATTTTGACAATTTTGAAAATTGTAAGCGCACGTACTTGTATTGCCATGATGATTTATGCCCTGAAATTTATGAGTACCAAATTTTATTTAATTGTGATTCATGCTTGTGAAGATATGATTACAAACGTGATTTCGTTAAATCGTTCGTAGACCGCGTAATTTTTGATTGCGCACCGTGAAAACATAACCACATCGATTCCTGGCCATAAGGAATATACTGTGAAAATTGACTTAGCTAGATGAAACTGATATCAAGACAAGGCCATATACAAGTTAGTGTTTACCGACCGACCGATCGACCAACCGACCGACCGAAATAGTGAGCTGTAGACAAACAAGGCCAACAGCAATTAAGTCGCGTGCTACAATGCATAGTGATACCGGACCGACAGACAGACCGACAGACAGACCGACCGAACGACATAGTGAACTATAGAGTCGCGTCCACGCGACTAAAAATTGCTATATGTTTTTGTATGTTTATAGGCAAAAAGTGTCGACGGTTCTTTTACGCGAGTTATCCAAGAGATTCAACAACCTGTATAAATAATGTAACGTACTGTACTGTTCATGAGTTTCTAGCATGGACAAACGATACATTTTTTTGCTGTTAGTACTTGTTACGCTTGTTATTGTTGCTAATACACGTTCATTCTACCCGCCAGTCTCATTACTTTCCACGATGTACGGTACAAACAGTTTCTTTTACCCGTCTGCCTCATTACTTCTTGTTGTAGGCCTATATTGTATAAAACGTTTCTCTGTCAGCCTTATTACTCCTTCTGTTGTTGGTGACTGTTGCGTAATTGGCTTGAGTTCTTGATCCATTCATTTGCATAATAATGGTCAAATCAGGTGGTGAACGACGAACAACATGTTTTACTTAGTGACGATTTTTGAATTGATGATACAACTCTCACTTTATTTTTTTTAGGAATAAATTATTGATTTCGAGTTCTGATTTGAATTGATTTTAATTATTTTCAAGCAACACGAGATATAGGTACATCAGATGAAGACGGATACAAATAAAAAGAGATATTAAAATAAACAAATAGGCCTATATTTTAAAAATTATTTTTGAAACCCACAGGCAAATTCTAAACCGCCCGGTGATATATGAATAATAATTAATCAATTTGAAACGATAAATATATAATTACATATTAAATGCATGAATTTAAATTTAAATAAACTAATGTATGAAACGCTACATTCTCATTCAAGTCAATTTAAAAGTTTATGATAGATATATTGGGTACCTGGAAAAAAATAATTAAAATTTAATTTAAAGTTGAATTTAGTTGAATTAGCCATTTTATTGTTGCATGATAGTTATTTTTTGACCGAAAATTGGATTTTAAAGAAAGAAAGAACTCCATGGTCTGTAAGTCAATGGTTGTTTTATTCGGTTTTATTTTGTCTTTATGATAAATACTAATATATTTTCAAAAATTTTCCAAAAAGAATAATCGGAAATTGGCCTAATTCATGTAGAAACGCAGAATTCAGACAAAACAGGCCCGCCAAAATTAAAAGTTGTAAAAAGATATTGTAATTAGAGATTAGGAGTAGAGCTTTCAATTTCAAATGCCTTGACCAATCGATTATGTTAAAGTCGCGAATCGTAAAACCAACGCAATGTGTAAAAATATAAAAGTAATTAAAAACACGCTTCTTACACAATTGAAGTTGATGTAATACTAAAATGTTTTATGAAGTGAAGAATTGTTGTAATAATAATAAATTTATTTATAATAATTTGCCTATTATATATTTATATTCTCTACCTTAGAGCAATATAAATGAATGAAGAATCAAGACTCAGGTTAATATTTCAACATTATTAACACTACAGGCTGTTTCATGAGAGAGACAAAAATACCTCCTCAATCTTTAGGTGTTAGGCTCTGAGTCTAACACCAGTCTGTAGTGTTAATAAATATGGTAAAATATTAACCCGAGTCTTGATTTTTCATTCATTTATATTGCTCTACCTCTGTATCGAGCACTCTTATTCATGATCTGGAGCAGGTCTACCACGCTGATTATTCTCTACCTTAGATATGTTGTTAAAGAATATATAATAAAAAGATTGGTTAGCTTGATTCTCACTAGGACATTCGGAAGCGAGTTGACTAATGACCAGTGGTCTATCACTCGTGATAGATCATCCGAATTTTATTTTAATTCAATTTCTTTTGGAATGCTTAGTTATAACTGTCGATTTTGTTGTCGGTACTATAACTACAGCAGTGTTTTTTTTAAAATTTCTTCGGTACTACAGAAAACTAAATAGTTTTATATTCGTCACTTTTCAATTGTATCATAAACATGATCCGGTACAGGTTGAGTGTCAGGCTGCGTGATTGTGTACACGTGTTCACCAGAACCTGCAACAGTGGGCTTAATACCTTCATATTCACTTTCTTCATATTTTTTAGACAAACTTTGATAATCTGTATCTATGGCGCAAACATTTTGTTGAGTAGTAGATGCTTTATCAACGTCTTCATCAATGTCTTCATCAACGTCTTTATCAACGTCTTTATCAACGTCTTTATCAACGTCTTTTTCTGAACGATTTCTAAATCTAAAATAAACAAAGGTTCCGTAGTTAATAGTAGTTCATCATCGTAAAATAATTTGATCGTAATGTTCTGATACCATTGTCTAATTCTTTACCATAGTAACAGTATAAAAGTAAACATAGACATAACTTTACTTTAGAGTAATACTTTACCGTTTAGAAACCGTCAAGGTGACAGCAACTGTGATAACTGTCCAAAGTATTGAGACAGTTACATATATAACGTAACCTGAAAATAGGATATTTTATCGTTTTTATAGTCATACTTATCGCAAGTATTCTCAAATGTTAGTATAAAGTACACAAATTACGTCAGAGTAGGGCAAAACATCTAATTACTCAACTCCCTGACGCAAAACTACAATTACAATCCTGTTGGTGCAGTACCCGCTGCTTACTTGGGCTCGAATCTAACCACTAGCCATCAGCGCAAGCTCGGTGGTCTAGAGGTATGAACACCAGGCTAGTGATCTGGAGGTCGTGGGTTCGAGTCCCACCCGAGAACTACTTGCGAATGTTTTCGCAAGTATTCTCAAATGTACTTAGTATAAAGTACACAAATTACGTCAGAGTAGGGCAAAACATCTAATTACTCAACTCCCTGACGCAAAACTACAATTACAATTGTACAAAAGTTATAGTTTGAAAATGGTTTTTCTCATGTAGAATTTTCTAAACACAATACTACAGCTTCTTGACGAATCGTCAATTATTTCATTCATAACATTTAACATTAATTTATAACATATCTATAAAACTATTACGGGAAGCCTAATATTAATCTGAAAACTAAAGAGAAAAATACACACCTTGAATATTCTTGATTTTTTTTAGTAAACCACAATTGGTCCCTAACTTAAATTTCGTTGTGTCAGATGTACCATTTACGTTTAGATATGACGCTAATACCGTGAATGTATACTCTGTACAGGATTCAATTCCTTCGTTAAAAACAACTTCAGTTTCTGTCGTATTCCTTTGCTGAAACGTACCACCTGATAGTTCATAATGGTAGGTCACATGACGGTCTGGGATGTCGCACGAAGCATTCCACTTAATTCGCAAGTGTGTTCCATTTGTGAACGGATTGCTATCTATTGATGGCTCTATCATTGGAACAGAGAATAAACAAAGTATTTGAAAAAATTTAGGTTGAATTAGACCCCAACCCCGTAACCCCGTAACCAATAAGCAGCCACCCTGGCCATTCAGCAAAAGACAACATTGATGTCAGCGAGCGAATACCTCTCAAAATCATAGTAAGTAGATAGAGAGTAGGCCTAATATCCATTTATATATATATTCAAAATTCTAATTTTACTTACAGATGAAAAATATATTAATATAATATAGTTTGAATTAACCATTAATTTACTACCTTTTCTATCTTTACGTGTCCGTTTAAAACATTTACCTGAGGGCGCTGTTTGTATCGGTATACTCTGTCCCCAATTACCAGCAATCTCCATATTATTAACAACTCGAGCGTTTATGATATAACCAGTACAACTTGATAATCCTGATATTTCAACTTCTAATTGAGAACTACTTGTTGTATTGACTACATCTTGTATATTTCCATCTATGTCAGAGTATTGCACTTGATATCGAAGAATATAGTTACATTGGATGCGTTCAGGAGCACTAGAAACAGGCTGGAAATAATTATAAGAAAAGGATATTTATTTATATTTAACCAATTTTATCAATCAGAAATGACAAAATAAGAACAAATGCTCACTTGGCATGGCGAATCTGTGAAGCTTTAAGTTGTATGGCTTTCTATATTCTGTATTAATTGATTGGTTTTTCTATTATTTAGGTTTAAATTAAAACTTGCATAAATATTTTTTAAACAAATTACCACCGAGCTTGCGCTAATGACTAGGGTTCGATAAAAGCCCAAGTAATGATGATTGTATTTAAATACTGTGGAGTAGCTTTGCGTCTCAGTGAGTTAAGTAATGCCCTATTATACTCTGATGTAATTGTGTAGACCTACTTTATACTAAATACATTGAGAACACTTAATTAAGTAATTCTCGGGTGAGATTCGAACCGCAGATCACTAGACTGGTGATTCCAGCCCAAGTAACAGGCTGAAAATATAAACGTACAAACGTTTTTAAAAGAACCAGGTCATATACATGGCTGCAGTCGCGTGCTAAAATTTGACCAACCGACCGACCGACCGACATAGTGAGCTGTAGAGTCGCGTTTGCACGCGACTAAAAATAATAGACTGGAATATACCTTTAATCTTACGATGACCTGATTATATTCAACAGTGTTTAATTCTATCTCAGGTTCTTCTAAAGGTTCTATATAATACGTAATAAAGTTCATTATTACAATTAGTTTTAAAAATGTACAAGTTACAAGGTTCTAAATATCTAGATATGCTAAATGATAAGGACACTGACATTTACAAAAAAAAAATAAAAAAAACCTAAAATATCCATATTAAAATAGTAGATCTTACTTGTACATATGGTGTTGGTTGATCCAATGGTACTTTCTGGTCCATCTACCTCAATACCACCAACCATCCTCGAAAATTGAGAGTAAAATTGAACTTGAGTATTTAGGGTGAGATTATCAATAACAATTAAATTGTTATTCGTGTCATTTATTAATACAAATGAATCCATCTCCGATGATTTATACGAAAACCTCCGTCTGGTAATTGTTCCTGTCCCATAGTCTTCACCAGGAATCCATGTGACGTCAAATGTTAAAGTAGTTGCTGCCTGGTTTACAGTTGGTGGTTCAGAACGGTATGGTAATGCTGTTTATGAATAAGAAACGCACTAGAAACAGACTATTTAAAAATGAAGTAGAGAGGTTCTTTCTCGAAAATTTGACTTTGGCTTAATAGGCATAAACTTGCAATCAATACACCGATAATGGTTGGATATGACCTGTCTAGGATATTCATTCTGGACAGGCATCGCATAATGAGTATTACACTTTAATGACAATATGTGTGTATTACCTATGCTGCAGTTTATGCCAGCCCAAGCCTCGTTACATCCATTAGGGCATACTCCATCTTGATTACAATCTTCAGAGCTATTGCAGTGGCATGGGAAGTTACACAAAAGACCAAAGAATCCAGGTGGACACGATACAGGCTCTTTAGAAACAAAGCATATTATTTTTTTAGCAATTATTCTAGTGAAATGAGACTTTAAGTATTTCGTTATCCAATGAGAGGCGTTTATAGAAACTCAGTTTCTGGCTTCCTTAGCGTCAAAACAAACATTTAATGTTTCAAATGAAATGCTATGATTTGACAAATAATAGCAATTCGATATTATTGACGGATCACGGACGGATGACAATATGTAGTCTATGTAGTGGAAGCTCTATATCATGTATTATGTTAAAGAAGAGAGAGTGATTTGAAATGTAAATGTAGTCCTATCTCAATTTCCTTAATGAAAAAAATTGTTTTATGATAGGTTTGGTACGTGGTACTCAGGAACCTCGGCTATTATTACGTAGGGTATTTTCGCATATATATATATTCAAATATTTTGAAAATATGCATTTTGTTCTAAAAAAAATAATACTATTAGGAGTTGTCAGGAAAAATTTGAAACAAATAAAGATAACGAGTGATTGAACATAATTACATACAAACCGAAATTTCTATCTTACTGTAATCAGAGTTGAATACAGTAGATACGCTAACGCAAGTATTTTTAATTATACCATGGACCTATAAATTGGTAATCTAATTTATAGGTCCATGATTATACTAATCGTAATGAAAGAATACATGAGGAAAATAACTACAGTAATTTAATTCAACTTATACTTATTTACCTAAACACTTGTTTCCTGTGTAACCAGATGAACATGTTGACCCGGAATTACATCCTGTTATTTGATTACAATCACTATTAACACAGTTGCATTTTTGACGACAATCCGCACCATAGAATAAATCTATGCACACTAAAAAAAAACCACAGACAGTATTGTTAACTCTGATACCTGATAATGGTAGGCCCAATGGTGATAAAAGATATTGTCGCAAAAGGAAAGTCGTTTTATGTCTTATGTTTTATTTAAGGTGGTTCGAATCCAGTTTATTTATTTTATTTCCTTAATCACTTCAATTGTAGTGCCTACATGTTAATGCAAACATTCCTGATATAACATAGTACGGTTATCTATGACTAAGGTGACTATCTATAGTAGCGGTAGATAAAAGAGAGGCATACAGTACTGATTCCTACTAAACATAATTACTTTGTCTTTTTCTGATCTTTGTCATGAATATAACATTAGCGACAGTATATTAATTCTAACCTGTATTACAATCGCTTCCTCCAAAACCATTGATGCATGCACAACCAACTGGATCAGGTGGACAGAAAAGTGCTCCTTTGCAATTTACACCAACTGGGTCAGAAGAACAAACATTAAGGCAGTCACGACCCCAGTTGTTATTTCCACAACCTAAAATTATATCGTATTCTTTGAATATATCAAATTAAAAATCGACGAAAATTAAACCACACGAAGTTACCATTAGAAAGAATGATTAGCTAATGTAAAATGTAAATACTTGTAAATAGAAATTATTATTTAGAAGTTTATGTATAAAAATTACACAACTTATATTATTTGTATATGTTATTAGTCCTACATATTCTATAACAGAGCACATTATTATGATAATCTTCTATCCCGATCTTGTATAAAAAAACATTAATAAATATATTCTTATATAGAGACAGATACTAGCCACCGTTGTCTTTATTTATAGTTGAATGTAGGCTAATTAATTAAGGTATTAAATACATAACACCAGGTAAATATAGAATTTCTTGGTCATAACTATAAAAATGGCTGTGCTAACAACAACATTTTGCATAACCAAATTGATAATTAAGTTATATCTTCATCAGCTTAACCAACAATACAATTTTTAAACGTATACATGTTTTTATATGTTTTAAAATAAATTAAATATTAAATAAATTATTACCTGTTTCGCAAGCCGTGCCTTTAAATCCTGCCGTGCAAATACAGATACCCGTTTTATCGTCACACACTCCGCCATTATAACACACGGGACAGTCCATTTCACAATTTGGAGGATTCCATTTTGGTGAAGGACAAGCTAACATTTAAAACAAAAAGGTAAATACATTTGCAATTGTTTGTAAGTCTTTGGGTTTATATGTTTGGAATTAATTTATATACGTGCTGACTATCAAACGGGCTGTCTTGCCTATCGAGCCTCTAACAATCTCGCCCCAACTAAAATCTGCCGTGGGCTTGCCAGAATTACTGCCAATGGTAGAATGGCTACCCAACAACTTTCCAGGTGTGATCTCGTTGTTCAAGACCTCAATGTGAACTTTTTAAACATTCTTTTAATTATAAAGAACCTAAATATTTTAACTCTTTAGACGTTTTAATTAGAAATTGCAATACTTTTTTAAATTTTAAAAGTAAATTAAAGAATTTTATGCTTAATAATGACACATTTTGAATTTTTATCTTCATAAACTTTTTACATTTTTGCCTTTCAATTTACATTTATATATTTAATTTTTTATTGAATTTTAACTTCTGTAATATATTTTTTACTTGTAATGTTTTTATGTCGCTTTTATTGTTGAGGGCCCCTCAAAATCAGCTTCCGCTGGCTGGGTCACTCTCTTGGAATATGGTTAAATAAATAAATAAATATAGAATAGGCTACATATTAGATATAGTATGTATAAACATCTTTACTTACAGAAAGTCAAGATACAGTAGCCTTAGTCGAGGAATGTTTAATAGAAAAAAAAATAGAATTCATAGAACCAGTTCTTTTTATCTTATGAATTGAACTTGTCATAAGATCAATAAAACAAATACGTAAAAATAATGTCTTATGTCTGTACTTATGTCTTTCAGTATTTATTCACAAAGCGGGATCTCCGAAGAGATACCTATCTCTTCGGAGATCCCGCCTCGTGAATAAAAATACTGAAAGATGAGGGCGTATCAATTTGATCTCTGGTGCGCGTGCGTACAACTGAGGACGGTGTCAGATGAAATCGGTCGCGCTTGAAATCGGTCGCGTTTGAAATCGGTCGCGATAAAATCAACTTCCGGTATTTTGTATGGCGCGCCGCTAGAGCTATACTTTTGATGATATCTGTCGCGTTTGAAATCGGTCGCGCTATTTTGTATGGATTGAGCGGGATGCATGCTAGAGCGGGATATACATTTTTCGTTTATATAGATTTAATTGATATTTTTTAGGAACTAGATTATTTATGTGGATATTTTTTACTTGGTTAATAATAATAAATATTTATTTATATGAATCATTAAATTAATTTTTTTTTTTTATTTCACAGGTCTCGGAGAAGGACTGTGTCTTTTCAAAATGGCCATTTCTAAACACGTTTAAATATATTAGGCATAATGTTATAATAGGCATAATGTTATATTAGGCATATAATAATCATTGTACATCATATACTATGATGTACAATGATGATAGATGTGAAAATAATAATGTATGGATAATAAAGGTGGACACGATTCTCAAAGGGGTAATCTGCACTGATATTTAAACATTTAGATTTACGAACGGCGTATGAATGTGAGACACTGAGTTGCACTTACTTAATTATTTACATTAAATGATTATTATAAATGAAGAAATAAAAGATATTCAAATTAAAATCTATAGTATCGCCGACGTATATACGTAAATTATATATAAATCATACTGTCAAATTATAGAAACAGTGCTTTATTCGGAATTATTATGGATAAGCAAGCCTGAGCTACAGCGATTTTAATTGCTTTTGCTTATCCTTGCTTCCTTAGATTTCCACGTGTCTTGATTTTGTTACCTATGTTTTAAATGTATTTCGATTTTAAAGGCTAAATAAAGAATGAATGAATGAATAAACATGATCTCATAATCGCGTCGAGCATCTAGCTCATTGGATCGTTTCACAAAAACACGTGCGGAGGCGCGCCTATAGACGTTTCAAACGTATGGTTATTAGTAATAGACGTCATCTTTACCTCGCCATGGACAACGATTGTACGTGTTTTGTCCATGATTTGACACACTAACAAGTGCGTGTTTTTTAAAAAGGGGAAACCCCGTCAGCAAAATAACGTATTGTATACAGCTGCACGATCATAGAAGGCGCATGTCCGATATGGCTTATTCGGGGGGTTTATTTCAGTAACTCGCCTTTTAACCATCCGCATATAATGATCATTTTACTAAAAACTATTTTAAAAAATAAAAATATACACGTGATTTGATTTGACTCTGGAACACTCTACCCCTCGAAATACGCTCATCAAAATCTGTAATCACATTTAAAACTAAACTCAAAACTCATCTCTTCAGAGAAGCATAATCACACGCTACTACTTGCACATATCTTGGAAAACACAGCGCTTTGAAACCTTTGTCTCTTGCGCTTTATAAATGTTATTTATTATTATTATTATTATTATTAATATTATCCTACATAACGGATAGAAATAAAATAGAAATAAAAATAAGGTGATCGAATAGTATGTTGTTAACGACATGGATATGATATAATCTGCCACACACAGTATGCATAAGTATAAAAATGGATACGCTGGCTTTACGGGCTATAGGCCTATTGTAAAAATTATTGTTTTTAAATAAATTGTTCTCTTTTACGTAATTGTTTGCATAATAAAAGATACGACAGACGTATATTCTCTATATAATATATTAATTACAGCACATATAAATAGAGATAAATTATTACATGCCTAATATAACATTTATGCCTAATATAATATTATATTTAAACTTGTTTAGAAATGGCCATTTTGAAAAGACACAGTCCTTCTCCGAGACCTGTGAAATACAAACAAAAAAATTAATGTAATGATTGATAATAAATATTTATTAACCAAGTAAAAAATATCCACATAAATAATCTAGTTCCTAAAAGATATCAATTAAATCTATATAAATTAAACGAAAAATGTATATCCCGCTCTAGCATGCATCCCGCTCGATCCATACAAAATAGCGCGACCGATTTCAAACGCGACCGATATCATCAAAAAGTATAGCTCTAGCGGCGCGCCATACAAAATACCGGAAGTTGATTTTATCGCGACCGATTTCAAACGCGACCGATTTCAAACGCGACCGATTTCATCGTAAACCCTGAGGACTAGTGCTGTTCCGCCGTACCACGCCGAGAGTGTTAAAGAGTCGCTATCTAATTGAGTTTGAACAATACCATGAACGCCCCAGTGGTCTAATGGTTAGGACATCTGCATATCAAGCAGGCGGTCCGAGTTCGAGTCTCGGTTTGGCAACTTTTTCTCATTCTCACAGATTTCCTCATCCTTATCGTTTAAAATTAATTCTATCAGTGGTATACTGAAAATTAATTAATTAATTTGAAACGATAAAGATGTGGAAATCTGTGAGAATGAGAAAAAGTCGCCGCACCGAGAATTATATATATTATATTCAATATTCATACAGTTTTTGCATGAATGAATGTTGTATGGTTTTTGTCTGACGTATAAACACATAATTTGTATGGTAAAAAGGTTAGTAGTAAAGACCTACCTCTGACAATCAGCCTCATGATACCATGGTTACCATCAGGGCTATCACCTGTATAACATTCATATACGCCATCATCTTTTCTTCGTATGTTTTCAATCACAGCAGACGTATTACCCCTCAGATTGTTTATTTCCTCACCGTAATTATGTCTCCAACGTAAATCGTCAAGATAATCACCTTTACTGAGATTGATAGTGACAGACTCTCCAATACCGACTGTTATGGTTCTATACTCCATTTCAATACTGGCTGTAAAAGGACACGTATACTTATAATTAGCAGTAATTAATACTATAGGCTGATGTGTTATCTCCTAGCCAATTACCGTACCTCTTTATAAAACATAAACCTAAAATAATACATTTATATTAAACGAGACATAGTATGCTATTACTCACAAGAAGCGGATATCAGTACAATTGCCGAGTTGCCTACAATGCCATTTTGTTTTGCTTCAAATGAAAACACACCAACTCTTTCAGCATCCTGTAATCCACTAACACCTAGATACGTAAAATCTGCGTGTAATCGGTAGCTAATTTTACTTTCAGTGGAAAAGATTTTATCGTTTGCCATAGCTGTCGTTTTCTCCTTAGAGCCGATCTTTCCAAAATTACCAGTATCAGCCCAGGTCACGTTGGTCCCATTCTTGTATAATATTCCAAGTGACAAATCTCTAATGTCTTTGTCTTCTTTAAGTACGTATCCTCGAAAATAACTGTCATCGTTAACGAGTGGTGTCTCAGAAAAGCATGTTATATCCAATGGATCTTGAAAAAAAAAAAAAAATTATTGGGTCTACAATCAGTCAAATTGATAATAGTAGCGGATGTGTGAATCAGGACCAGAAATTGTCTTAATATAAGAGAAAACAGTACTGTAGCCTATACAGTACAGTTTATAAAGTAATTTTCGTAGGCGTTCGTGTAAGCCTATTTTGTATAGTAGGCATTTAGGGCCTATCTACTATTTAGTTGGAATCATATAGGCTAACACCGATCAGAACAATGTTTAATTTACACAATTCCTCTCATTCCAAGTACACGTTTGCAAAATAATCGACATGACTTCCTGAATGTAGAATAAGTCAAATTACTTAAAATGTAAAGTAAAGACTATTTTAAGATATTGGAATGTATGGAGGAATGTTCGGAGTTTGTTAACATCAAATTACCTACATCTATACAATTCTGTTGAGGGACGACATTGAAATAATTTTATCTCTTGAAAATCGTGCTGTAATTTTGCAAACAATCCTTTCAAACATAACATGAAAAGAGAGTGCACAAAACTAACTAGAAATGTCAACAATGTTGACAGTGAAAATTGAACAATACGAACTGATCCGATTTATGGATCTGATATTGGATAGCAAATCTAGCCTACCGTCAACATGATATGCTCTAAGCTAAAATAATCCCGTCATGGACAAAAATCTTAATAACGAGTTTTGGCAATTTCTAGTAGGCCTACCTTTTGTAAGAAGATCAAATTGTATATTTGACAACAATAATATACTGTAATACGGTACTAAAAACATGTACAAAGTAGATAACACATTACGTTTTAACTAATATACTGATTTTTTGTTTTTGGCGGAGGGGGGGGGGGGGGGGGCGGGTTGTTTTAGTTTAAGTCTTTAGTTGTTTTTAACAAAACACGTTTTTAACTAAAATGACAAGTGAACTATCACAAATTTGCTGATTGCAGTAGAGGCATCGGTTTAACAAAACCAGTTCAAAAATTTGAAGTTGGTGTAAGATATAATAAAGAAAACTTTTCCCCATAATCATGAATGTAAAACAAATTAGAAATTACCTATAACTAGTCAAGAATTATTTCTAACGGCGATTAAAAGGTTTCATAGATTTTATTATAGTATGGTTACAAACTAATACCATACCTTTTTTATTTTGCCCATCTTATCTGACCCACACAATGAAAATGACACAATGATGTACCGCACAATTTAGAATAACGAAATCAACAAACAACAGTTAAAGTCCCTACGTTTTTTAGATCTAATTTAAGGTCACAAACTACTTTAATGTAAAAATGAATAACTATATGGTTCTATTGCGATAACTTTTTTCGTCTTTATATGGTTAAAAATGTGGAGAATAAGGCGATTCTAATAATGTTAGCGGCCCGCTATAAATTCCAACATGCATAGCGCGGATTGATATTTTAGTTTTTCTTTTGTAATTCACCCACTTTTCGATCGATCATGAGGCTAAAACAAATGGAAAAATACTGGGTTTCCTCCAATTTGTATCAACTGAGTCTGGCAAAAACAGAAAGATAATTAATGCAGCAACTATACAACTACAGGCTATGCATATAGCTAGCGTATACGATGTTCGTACGTTACCAATGTTTACCAGCTAGGCCTACAAAACTAAGCCTAGCTAGACTAGGCCATTCACCGCGAGCTACTTAAGTAGTGCATTGTTTCTCTCTTTTTATCATAATTTACCATAAAACGTACATTTAAGACAAGGATAGACCTGGTTTATTGTTTTTAAAGTAACATTATTTTTACAAAACGTCACACATTGTAGTGAATAGGTCTTTAAAAATAAAAACTAGTAAAAAGCAATGCTAAATGAAGTATATTTGTTATACCTGATGATCTTGTTTGGCACGTCAGAAAGATAGTTATAGCCAGACAAATATAGTTTGGTAAACGTTTCACCAACATCTCCATTAAAGTCGCAAATGTTCACATTACCCAAAAAATCTTAATCAAGTGTAAAATAAGCTCTTCTACAGTACAGTTAATAGTGGATGCTAGTTACACATTGTCTTACTCGTCATTAATTATAGGCATTAATTACGGTTTCATTGTGTATTTAGGTATCGTTTACAAACCCATGATAAGATAAACTTGTATAACTTTAGTTAGTTCCTAGTTCTTAATGTAAAATAGATTAGTTATTTTGATACTGAAACTTAACATCTTGCAGCTAATTATAATATTTGTACTGTAATTGTTAATTTAAAAATGTTGTTATCACCTTGGTCACGACAAAATAACTTTATATTTGACAGTAATCAGCATGGGAAAAAAAGTATATTTATCACTTTCAGAAATAAAAAGTTTTTTTCTTTGTTCTGCCCAACAACTAGTCTATATTCTTGCTATAATAACTTTCATATTAGCCCTTTACTAATAAAAGAACGGGAATTCTGTAGTTATGCGTTGAATGCCAGAGCCGGTTTATTTAGGTTTCAGTAGTTTATTTTCCATAATGAGCAGTGAACAAGTTGACCAAAATCAATGGCGAAAGTCAAGACGTCCAAAGGCTAAAGCGGTGACACCAGTCTTAGCGATTGTCTGCACGAAAATGTTAGCAGCCAGAACATGTTTATACTTGAAATGGCACTGTATGCACAACCTGAATTTCCAATATCATCATCACAATTAGTTTATAAGTTGAACAAAATTGTTAACAATTACTGTATACTGTATTGTGAAATTTCACTTCACGATAGAGTTTTTTTCTCAAGAATTAATTTCTTGTGTATTTAGATGTAATTTATCAAATATAATAGGAACTTGTATGCTATTTCCTAATGTAAACTAGACATAGTGATTTTGACACTTGACTACTACTTACTTCGCACGATACACGATAATGAATCGAAAAAATGTATTTCCTGATAAAACTATAATTAGAAGTAGATTCGATTGAATAATAAATCAGCTGTTTACACTTGTAAAATGGTAAGAAACTTTTAATAACTTCTTCATGGTGATTTAACACCATCGAAAAATCCAAAATGTCCTACATCTTACTAGGAAATGTTCAAAGTAAAATTAATTTAAAATTATAAAAAGATAGGTAATTTCATTTTAATTTTCATTCCATTTACATACTCTGACAAAAGGGTAAGGAAAAATACAATGCAAATAATATAATGATAATAGGTCAGAGAATGATGGCCCAGAAGATGAAGAAAATCACCTTGCGGTAGATTATTCCATAATGGAGTTGGTTTTATAAATAGGGATTGAGTGGTGGTGATAAAGAGACAAGGTGAAGGTAAAAGGATAGCAGAGGTGGTTTGACAGGACATGGTTAATGGAGGAGATGATAAAATTACTTTGTTGGATGAGATTAATGTCATTGAGTTTCATAAGGCGAAGATTCAAGAATAAATTGGGACAGTGGCGGTGCTCCAGATATAATCCTGATAGCCTTCTTGTGAAGAGTATGAAGCTTTTTAAGGTTGGTAGCCAATGTTGCAGTAAGTCAGATAAAGGAATAATCAGGGAGCAATAAAGAATCAGTAAAATATATTTTGGTAAATAAGATGATAACCTGAAAATAATACCAAGGCTTTTAGAGATTTCTTGGTGAAATTACGGATTTCACACCGTAAAATAAGCCATTCAAACTACCGGAATAAATGGTTACCTACTAAATACCATACCCAATAATAAAACTGCTCACCATTGTACTTCCCGCGTAATGTACATTAAAAAAAAAACAGTCTCCAATAAGTGTGCTTACAAGTTGCGATCTACCAGCATAAATAAACATGTTTAACATACGATAAACACTAATCACTCATTCATTCATTCATTCAATTACTGTACTTTTAAATTATGATTTTCCAAACAATTCTTGATATACTAATAATACTTAATGTGTAAGGAAGGAAGGAATACAAAAAAAGCAGACATTACACCACACAGATTAAAAAAAGAAAAATTATATGTAATCAATTCTCCTATATAAACACCCTCTAATAAACTTATGGAAATACAGTGCACGTCAAGTCAGAATATAGAGTGATACAAATCTATGTTACAGAAGATTATCCCAGGAACTCCACTCTTCCCATTCTTCGGCTCTATTATTATCAAGCATCTAAACCATTTAATTGTAAAGTAGTATTTTACAAAGCTTATGAGGCCGGTGGGTGAGAGGAGGCCCGAAAACTTACTACTATATAAAACTTTAGTTTTAACAAAAGTAAATTAATCCTATTGAATGGTGTATTACTAAAAAGCAGTTCAATTTCCGATACACATATGCAAATATCAGGAATTTGAGAACACCATTGAAAAAAAAAATTGCTTATCCATCTACTGATATTACATTTACAGAATAAATGATAACCTGTTTCTCTTCTAATGTTACAAAAGGAGCAGTTATCTTCGTCGATGTATACTGATGTTGTCGGTCACTATAAAAGTTGCAACATTATTCCTTCCTATTTATGTTCCGAGAATTCAACATTTAAGATTTTACTCCACTTTTGTTTAGCTTTACAGGTAAAGTCATTGTTTTGAATACATAAAAAGCTTTACATCCTGTTTGGGGTTTTTGTTATGGTTTAAAGTATGGGTAAATTTATTGGGTTTTGTAATTTAGTATTTATTTCTGTACTTAAAGAAGGGTATTTAGTTATAATTGCATCAATTAATCCATAGTATTTAAGGAAATTATTTTTTTGTTTACCTTATAGTGTGTTTTGAAGTTTTCATAACTAAGCAAGGTTCCTCTATCCGAGATTAAATCATTTATGAACCTTACGCCACACTCATAATAATTGATGTAAAAAATTGGTTATTGATTAGAATAGAATCATTCAAACATATTGGTTGTTTTAGTACATTATAGTTTGCAGATGCTGTTGAATTATGAATAGCAATAACCTCGGACCATGAATGGAGAACATCTTTCCAGAACAAATTGTTCATATTTTTCGACAGCCTCTGAATCATGCATGAGCCGTATTCAAAGATTGATTCAGTTTTTTTACCATAGCATATTTTACCATAACATAACTACATTGAGAATTCCATTGTTGTTACGAATTCTTCGCATCCAATTAATCTTAACTGCCTTTATGTAACTGAAGATATCAATCATGTTAATTCCACCAATTAGCTTATTTCTTTTGATTTTATCCTTTCCCTTCCAGACAAAATTAAAAAACATCCTATTAAGTTCACTTAAATAAGCTGTAGTAGGATTTGGCAATATTGTAAAAATATAATTAAGTTTCGATAATATTAGAGATTTTAACACAGTTAATCTTCCCAACACAGTAAGATTTCTGTTACGCCACACATTGATAGTAGACCTAACTTTACCCGTAATCTCTTCAACATTTATTTTAGTCATTTTGCTTATTTCCAAGTCAAATGTAACACCCAAAAAATCAAAACGGCCTTTATCACAGCAGTCAAGATTTGAATTAGTATTAATTTGTTCACTCGAGAACTTTTTTAATCCAAACCATATTGCTTTGGATTTAGAAATGGTAATTTTTAAACCAGACAACTTTTCAAATTTTGAAAGTGTACTCATGCATTAAATAAGTGATTTGTGTGAGCCGTCCCGAAGAAATGCAGTGTCATCTGCGTATTGTAACATTTTAATCTCAGAGGTATCAATTGTTACTCCTTTTATTATTATTGTTATTATTATTATTGTTATTATTGTTATTATTATTATTATTATTATTATTATTATTATTATTATTGTTATTATTATTGTTATTATTATTGTTATTGTTATTATTATTATTGTTATTATTATTATTGTTATTATTATTATTGTTATTATTATTATTGTTGTTATTATTGTTGTTGTTATTGTTGTTGTTATTGTTGTTGTTATTGTTGTTGTTATTGTTGTTGTTATTGTTGTTGTTATTGTTGTTGTTATTGTTGTTGTTATTGTTGTTGTTATTGTTGTTGTTATTGTTGTTGTTATTGTTGTTGTTATTGTTGTTGTTATTGTTGTTGTTATTGTTGTTGTTATTGTTGTTGTTATTGTTGTTGTTATTGTTGTTGTTATTGTTGTTGTTATTGTTGTTGTTATTGTTGTTGTTATTGTTGTTGTTATTGTTGTTGTTATTGTTGTTGTTATTGTTATTATTATTGTTGTTATTATTGTTGTTATTATTGTTGTTATTATTGTTGTTATTATTGTTGTTATTATTGTTGTTATTATTGCTGTTATTATTGCTGTTATTATTGCTGTTATTATTGCTGTTATTATTGCTGTTATTATTGCTGTTATTATTGCTGTTATTATTGCTGTTATTATTGCTGTTATTATTGCTATTATTATTGCTATTATTATTGCTATTATTATTGCTATTATTATTGCTATTATTATTGCTATTATTATTGCTATTATTATTGCTATTATTATTGCTATTATTATTGCTATTATTATTGCTATTATTATTGTTATTATTATTGTTATTATTATTGTTATTGTTATTGTTATTGTTATTGTTATTGTTATTGTTATTGTTATTGTTATTGTTATTGTTATTGTTATTGTTATTGTTATTGTTATTGTTATTGTTATTGTTATTGTTATTGTTATTGTTATTGTTATTGTTATTGTTATTGTTATTGTTATTGTTATTGTTATTGTTATTGTTATTGTTATTGTTATTGTTATTGTTATTGTTATTGTTATTGTTATTGTTATTGTTATTGTTATTGTTATTGTTATTGTTATTGTTATTGTTATTGTTATTGTTATTGTTATTGTTATTGTTATTGTTATTGTTATTGTTATTGTTATTGTTATTGTTATTGTTATTGTTATTGTTATTGTTATTGTTATTGTTATTGTTATTGTTATTGTTATTGTTATTGTTATTGTTATTGTTATTGTTATTGTTATTGTTATTGTTATTGTTATTGTTATTGTTATTGTTATTGTTATTGTTATTGTTATTGTTATTGTTATTGTTATTGTTATTGTTATTGTTATTGTTATTGTTATTGTTATTGTTATTGTTATTGTTATTGTTATTGTTATTGTTATTGTTATTGTTATTGTTATTGTTATTGTTATTGTTATTGTTATTGTTATTGTTATTGTTATTGTTATTGTTATTGTTATTGTTATTGTTATTGTTATTGTTATTGTTATTGTTATTGTTATTGTTATTGTTATTGTTATTGTTATTGTTATTGTTATTGTTATTGTTATTGTTATTGTTATTGTTATTGTTATTGTTATTGTTATTGTTATTGTTATTGTTATTGTTATTATTATTATTATTATTATTATTATTATTATTATTATTATTATTATTATTATTATTATTATTATTATTATTATTATTATTATTATTATTATTATTATTATTATTATTATTATTATTATTATTATTATTATTATTATTATTATTATTATTATTATTATTATTATTATTATTATTATTATTATTATTATTATTATTATTATTATTATTATTATTATTATTATTATTATTATTATTATTATTATTATTATTATTATTATTATTATTATTATTATTATTATTATTATTATTATTATTATTATTATTATTATTATTAATATTAATATTAATATTATTATTATTATTATTATTATTATTATTATTATTATTATTATTATTATTATTATTATTATTAATATTATTATATTATTTTGGCGGACCATTATGTTCAGAATTTCCACTCCCAGAATAAATAGGTATGGAGATAGCGGATCGCCCTGTCTGCAACCTCTTTCAATATTGAAACATTGCTGGTCCATTAACTAGAACGCATGAAGAGATATTCGTGTAAAAAAGTCTACACCATTTCTTAAGAGTTGGTCCAAAATTAAAGAAGGTCAAACACTTATCAATACATTTGAACGCCAGGGAATCAAAAGCTTTCTCGAAATCTACCAGTAATACGAGGCCAGGTAGGTTTTGATCGTCATAGAGTGAGAAGATATCATATAAAATACGAACATTTTCTCTAATATTATATCTACCTTTTATAAATCCCGCTGGGTTTTCATTAATGATATTTGGAAAGACAGATTTTAGCCTCTCTGCTATGGCCGATGAAGCAATTTTGTAAGCAACATCTAATAAAGATATATGACGCAAATTTTTGTAATTCTTTTCTTGATTCATTCGCCTTTGGGATTAGAGTGATTGCTCCCTGTTTTTAAGTGACTGAAAGGTTAAAAGTTTTAAAACCATAATTCAAAGAACGAAGAAGTAGAGCACCCAGTTTCCCCCAAAAACGTAAAGCCGTCTGTTCCAGGTGATTTGTTGTTTTTCATTTTATTGAGTGCATTTGTAAGCTCAGCTAAGGTCAATTCACTCTCACGCTTTTGAGACTCTCCTTCTGAAACTTTTTCGAAGTTCTGGTTTGTTATTAATACGTTTAGATCTAATTGCTTTATATCTTTTTTTTTATATAAAGAACTGTAAAAATGCTCAACTTCCTTTATTATAAGTCCAATATAGTTGAATATTTTGTGTTGATTATTTTCTTTAAAAAATACAGCTCGGCTTTATTGATGAATAAAGTACAAACCCCAATGCTTATTGTTATAATTATAATTAATAGTTAATTATAAATAAATAAAAGAAATTACATTCTACAATTAAAGCATCTACAAGAAAACAACCAACTACACACATTTTCAATATTAAAATTGTTTAAAAAATAACTATTGAGATAATTTAAAGATGTATTGTCCCTTGAAACACAAAAAATGAAAAAAAAATATTCTAAATTTAAATTGGCCATATCAAAGTAATATTAAAGTTATTCACTTTAAGTCGAAAATTCGAGCCAAAAACAACAAATTTACGTAATTAACAGGTAAATTAATTTGATAACATTTCATCTGGAAAATCATCACAAGCGAAAGTAAACAAAGATTTCAAACCACGAGTATGCATTATACACGATGCTAATTAGGATTGTTTACAACTCGTCGCGGTTGAGAAGGTGTTTTCACACAGATTGCGAGGAAGTTTTATAATTATGCATACAGAGTAGCCAAACAAGTGCGATGCATTATGAGATATGTTTTGATCGAAAACTTTGACTGGAAGTCAAAGTTATTTTTTGAACAAAAAAATGTCTGTATTTCGGTTAAATAATTTTTTTTTTTACTAATTTTTGGTGAAAGTTAATAACTATTATGATACTTCAAAATGACCCACTTTTTTTCGAAATATTAAAAAAAAAATTTTTTTTGAATTAGTCAAAAGGACAATACATCTTTAATAATTTGGTTTTAAAAGAACTAACAGAAATATCTAAGTTGCGAATTTCACCGGGTAAGTTGTTCCAAATTCTGGTAACACGTAGGATATATGATTGAAAAGAAGATTCTGTTCTGCAGCGACAAATATCAAAAAGACTACCAACAGAAGAAGAGCTACGAGTAACACGTTGTGGATTGCGAATATTAAATAAATTGTCAGTATTAATTGTATTAGAATTTTTTACTTAAAAGGAAAAACGATATAACCTAATAACATAATGGTAATAAATTGCATGTTTGAAGTCTGCATTTGTAATCAGTTACTCTACTCTGAACTCCCTCAAGTTGTCTTATGTAAGTTTTATAATTGGGAGACCAGACAGTAGAGCAGTATTCTAGGTAACTATGAACAATACTTAAATAATTCACTGATGTGATATTGGTACATTATTATGTTATTTGTGAAAAACGCGTATTGGCGACGCAGAGTCAGAAACGTATACAGTATACTGTAAATAATAAGTAAGACAATTTATTATACTAAATATAATATATTATTAAAAGTATAATACCGAAATAAAAGAATCACAGATAATACGTCCTTGCATTGCCAATAACTATGCTTTAGAAATTGATTATCTTTATATTGATATCACACATTATAATAATATATATATTTACTGTTTATTACTTTTTTAAATTTTTTTTTACAATGCTGTACTATTACATAGGCCTATATTTATGTGACTCATTATGAACTGAGTGAAATGAGTTAATCTGTGCCTATTCTCTATTTAAATATTTTTTTTTTTTTTTTTTTACCATATTTAATCCATGCAGCAATTGCTGATCATTAGGGACCCTCAGAGGTTAACAAGACAAACATATACACAAGATGCTCTACATAAACAAAGTCTTATTACACGTCTTTGGGAGTGGAGTTGTAATTTTGTCCTTAGAAAAAATCCTGAAATGTGACGGGACTTGAACCCAGGACCCTTGGAGTGGTAGCCAAGCATATTTACATTAGTGATATTATTTAATATTTCAGATAATATTATAATTTAGTTAAATTACAATAATAACAATATCAAAGTGTCTGAATATGAAAATGATATACTATAATTAGGCTACAATTGGGGTGAAACAATTCACGTGGTCTTTTTTAATTTTAATCGAATGATGAATGGTCCAATAAATAACAACAAATGAATGTCGGCCAGTATGTAAAGTAGCCTATTTATTGCATTTGGTGAGGATGATTTTGCATTAACTATGAATTAATTTGAGGTTTGGGGTGTTTATTACCTGAATGATGCGAGAATAGGTTTTGGTTGTCGGCCAGTTTTCCAATATTAGCCTACTATACCTCCGAATGATAAGTGTGATTGTTTCCAACGTATAGTAAAAATGAGAATGATAGTGACTCGGTTTGCGCATAGTATTCAATCGTTGTGAGATTTGTATGAAAGTCAGTATTCAACTTGTTACCTGACTAAGGTGAAGGTTGTAGAGTTTTGTATTGTCTCAGCTAGTAGTACTGTACTACTTTACTTGCTTTGTGAAGTTTGGAATATTCAGCTATAAGTGGTATTGTACGTAGAGTCGATAATAAGTGATGTAATGTTTGGGAGTGTCTCAACTAGTAGCACTCAACTTATTACCTCTGATGAAGGCTGTGAGGTTTTAGTCTGTTATATTTAAGTAGGAAATGGAAAAGGCTATCTTGCACAGTCAACCATGTGTATAAATTTAAAGGTTTTTCTATAGGTAGTTATTACTTTTAGGTTTCTAGATAAAAACGTATACGAATGAATATACGTATCAAGCATTAAGCACTGCTTTAAACATTGACATATTCTTGATAATTCTGCAGGTAGCATTTTGCTGCATCGTAACAAAAGTTGTATTGAACCTACAAGTAAAACAGTCAATAAAATTATATAAGTATAATAAGTATGTGTGTAAGTAGGCCTAAGTAAAATAGGTATAGTATAAGTATTGTATATTATGTATGGTACGATATGGTTCTTGTTCACTCAAAACAAATAAAATAAAAAAAATAGACTTGAATCATTGGTTATGAATCATTTAACTTTAATTCACAATATATGATAAAGGAAATACAATTTGTTCATGGAAGCAACCATTAAAACAGAAATACTCCGAAACTATATCCTACAAATGTGAATCTTATTATCGGTGGTGATGGATGACGATGGTGGTACTGATAATGTGTTATCTACAAGTTTATAACAATATTTAACAATAATTGCACTACCTTAGTTTTCACCATAGTAGGGCAGGTTGAACGCAGTGTTTTAAGTGTCTGGAATTAATCCACCACCTTGTCATCTCTCATTTTCCCAATCATTGAATGAACTAGACAGAATAATCCAGATCTGCAAACTCCATCCCTAATAGACAAAAAAAATGCATATTGTTAGAAACTTTTGTAATAAATACAGTGAAGCTAATTCTTCATGTCTTCGTTTTATTAAAAATATAAAAATGGTTCCGAATTGATATATTCAAATAAATATTAGATAAAAATAGCATACACCATACAACCTAATAATTTAAAAGATTGTACGTGTAATCATGAAGGAAAAATTAAATTGACATTTCTTGATTGAAAAGTGAGAATGTTAATGTACTTTATTATATAATGTACTAAGATAGCGAACTTACGTAATACAAACATAGATTGTATTTAAAAAAAAGTTTGTTTGATAAACTCCAAATGGTTAATTTAAGTTATACTATTAATAGTTCAATAATCCCTTCTTTAAAACAAAACAGCTAATAAGGAAAGATAATGACAATATGTATTCTTACAGACAGTGCACGGTGGTTGGCTTGTTACTAGAAACAACGCCCTCTCCAATGTGTGTAATGAACCGCACAAACAGATCCACTTTGGGAACGGCCTTTTGGCCATTGCCGGAACTCAAAGTGAGCAATTTCCGTTACGTCGTTTTCCTTAAAGACGAAACATAGCAATAGACTCAAGATTCATTAAATGTTATTGGTCTAATTTGAAATGGAAATTTGTTTTGCTTGGCATAATTAAAACAATAAAACAACAAAGAAAAACTGTTAAAAAACTGGAAAAAATGCAGATTATAAAAATGCCATAGGCCCTGTAAAATACTGTTAAAATTCAAAATAAAAATTACAGCAAAGAGTTATCTTCGAACGTTAGAATTGTACATATTAAGATATTTACAACAAAAGACTTCCTAGTTCTACATAGATTATAAAAATAATATTCATGTATACTTCCTTATAATTATTTATTTATAACATTATTCTTCGTAGTTGTTTTAATTACTGTATAAATTACAACGATCTGTAGTAATAATCAACAAAAAGTTACTTTTTCTAGTGATATCTTTCTTTCGATCATAAAATTCATTCTTCGTTGCAGATTTTACAGTGACAATCAATTGCCCGAATGTCATTAGTTGCCTTATTTACTTGTGAATGTACGCCACAAGTTCTGTCTATGTCATTCAGCTGCACAATGACGTCAGATTTATAGTCAACACCAACCGCCAGAAATCCTCAGTAGTATTGGCTGGGTCAGCCAAGGGAGCCTGTGTCACAATGTACGCGTTGCGCTTCTTGTAAACCTAGACAGAAAAATAATCCTTGTAACAACACAAGATAAACAATGTGTATTGCAATAACCATAACTATATCGTGTTTTATGGAAAACTTGAAGCATAAAACTGAAAAAAAAGACGAGGGTGGGAGGAAGAAAAACTACACCATTTGATATCAGCAATCAAGACAATGATGTATTTTTGTATTTATATGTAATATATATAATAATGTATCCTTACGTCACAGAAGGCTTCATTTATATAATCAGTACCACGATCGGATGGTGACATCAATATCGGACGAGCTGTATTGACTGCAAAGAATCCAATCCAATTGCAACGCGATAAAGAAGAGGCAGCTTATTTTTCCTGCAGAGAGAAGCAATTTATGAGTTGTTAATAGACCAGCAAAACTACTTATACAAAAAATAGGGCTATGCCTACTATATTTTTAAGTAAGGCCTCGTTTATACTGAGCATAACTCGATTAAAATATGTTTCCTTTATGTAGTAGACACAGGCATCATAACTTACGTGGTGCTACGTCATCGAATCTATTCTTAAAAACATTCTCTGGTAGTCTTGCATGTGAGGTAAGATCCTCAACAGGAAGTGGAAACAAACAGTTCAAAGTCTAAATAAACAAAATGTGTTTGAAACGGAGTTTCAAACTGGGGAAAGGTTTTCTTTTAGAGTCAAGCAAACGTGTTTTTTATATTCAGTGTGAATTTAAGTAAAAGATGTATTGTTCCCAAAAAACATGAACATTTACTGAATAGGTTATTTAATTTAGGAAACAATTGTTTTCACTTATAAATGACAAAATAAAAATGGTTAAATTTAACCAACAAAACATTGGCTGGCAGCTAATCTGACTATTTGTGTTTGCTTTACAATTACGTTTTTTCAGCTAGGTAAATTTTGATTCGATCCAATTTAATTAATGTGACATTAAAATAGCTTATTCAACAAAAACAATTTTCTAAGAATCGTTTTTTCAGGGGAAAATACATCTATTATTAAAACAAATGATTGTTTTATAGAATTAATGCTCACTTTGAGTTGATAAGCAAAATGAGATGGCGTTTGTTGTGTTTGCCTCTGGATTTCGTTTTGCAATTCAGTTACAGAAATTACAGTCTCTCCACAAAACAAAATAGAAACAAAAATCGAAATAGAAAATACTAATATTCTTTTAATGATTCTCGGATGAATTTAATGATTCTTGTCATTTGTTCGTTTTTAAAACCGTATTATTATGTTCCATTGTTGTTATAGATTATGTTTCCCTCTTTTCTGCAATTGAAAGAAATAAATGTTTGTTTTGATTTGATTTATTTTTCAGAGATAAAACCAGCTTAAACGATGTAGGTCTAAGACTGTAATGTAAATAGTGTCGACATCAATATTGGTTGTATTTGTGTTTACGCTCTAGCACTATGGAGGACATCGGTTGGGACAGCGAGTTAGCCATCAAGATTTTAATACGGCAGAAAGAACTTCTGTAACAATGGAATTGGTGAAAGAACGTGTAGATTTAAAAGAAAGTGACTCGTTAGTCAATTTCCAGGTAAAGAGCACGTTCGGATTTTTATTTTGAAAGTAGGATTTGCATTATGTAGGTATACTTGTTAAAGGACAACTTGACCGAGGACCATATTTTAACAACGTATTAGGGATGTATATATGATTTCAGAACCATCGCGAGATTAAGGATATCAACATTGCACTGTCACTTGTGATGAAACAATAAGATAAGATATACTCTGAAAAGCTTATGAAAAAAAAATAGATAAGCAGGGGCGGTCGCAGAACTATTTTATTTGCATAAGCTTTTCATAGAGTATATCTTATTATTGTTTCATCACAAGTGACAGTGCAATGTTGATATCCTTAATCTCGCGATGGTTCTGAAATCATATATACATCCCTAATACGTTGCAAATTTGTTTAGTGATATAAGGAATATTTCGTAGGTTTGTCCACATGACTATGTTTGAGTATCTCACATTCATGTGCACATCCCAATATTATTTATGATTGAGAAATTTGTAAATGAGGTCATTGTGAATGAGGTCATTGTAAATGAGGTCATTGTGAATGAGGTCATTGTAAATGAGGTCATTGTGAATGAGGTCATTGTAAATGAGGTCATTGTGAATTAGAAGCCTCAAACACAACCAACAACATTTGACGGGTTTGTTCATTCAAACAAATGAATACGGTGTTATATAGTGTGGTTTAAAAGTGACATAGGAAAAACAACGGCCTTAAAGGACAACTTGACCAAGGATCATATTTTTACAACGTATTAGGGATTTACATATGATTTCAGAACAATCGCGAGATTAAGGATATCTCCGCACGCGCTCGCCGTACAGCCGTCGCCGTAAATTGCTGTGACGTCATAGGTGCATCGCAAAATCTACTTAATAAGTCCAGATAAGCAAAAGAAACAATAAAAAAATCAACATTTATATTTTTTACGATTTATTTACAAAGTGGGGGTTGCCCAAGAGTCCAGGACTGGCCGTAGCTACCGAGTATTTGCAAAGCCTAGATGGCCGGAAATGGTACTCTCGCACGTAAAATTCACGATAAATGGCACCTCTAGTTCGCTGGAAATGACATTTTAAAAAGTTAAAGTTGCTGCTATAAATATATATTGAGCAAAACGTTGAATTGTATTATTTTGAAATGAATGCTAAATAAGTCAGTAAAACCACAATTTTCATTTATCCACTAATAAACTGTACAGTGTTGCGTAAACCTCAATCCAAAAAAGAAAATATGATCGAAATTTGCAGAAAGAAGCAATTAAACACTGTTGTTTCAAAGTTCGGAACGTCCGTAATTACCATGGAAATTCGGTCCAATATTACGGACATAAAATAATAAAAATAAATAGGGTACTACAAAAATACAAACGCAATTCTCTAAACACTTGAGGCAGAAACTACTATGAAGGCAGCTAAGTGATTTTGAGTCTTCTAGTCTTCCATTACAAATAGAACATTTTAGTACTTTTATGTATATATCCTTAATTAATCCTTATTAAAAAAAAAATTATTATCCTTAAATCATTGCTAGCCATCCTGCAATAGTAATTTGATGAAACTCCAATCAATAACCTTATCCTTTGCAATGTTGTCCAGGTTTCAGGTAATAATGAAACTTTTTACCAATAAATATTGGTGTGATCTTCAACTGTATAGACGGACAATTTCAAAAAAAGTAATAAATATCTAAATGTAAGCACTGAAGTAGAGTTGGTTTTTCCACTTGTATCATGTGACCATAACTAGACTAGTTGAGATGTGTTCAAAATCAGTGAACACTGAACAAAAGCATATCTATGTAATTCTCACATTTTAAGAGATTGTATTATGTTTAATTGTATTTTTAAATATTATTACATTGTATATTACAATCCAAAAAATAAAGTGAGTTTTCTCATTGTTGAAACAGAATCAGTTTTCACAGCACATTTGAGAATGATTACAGTAATTTAATTTCTAATAAGACATACTGCAGTACACCACTCATTACTGCAGTATGTCTTATTATAAACACTAACTGACGGTCTTTGGCAATGGTTTGAACTTGTTACTGCTGTGGAATAACAAATATACTACTGAAGTACACCACTCATTACTGCAGTATGTCTTATTAGAAACGTTAAGTGTCGCTCTGCGGCAATGGTTGAAAACTGCTGGGAATAACAAATATACTACTGCAGTACACCACTCATTACTGCAGTATGTCTTATTAGAAACGTTAAGCGACGCTCTGCGGCAATGGTTTGAACTTGTTACTGCTGGGAAATAACAAATGAGACTGCTGCAGTACACCACTCATTACTACAGTATGTATTATTAGAAACGTTAAGTGATGCTCTGTGGCAATGGTTTGAACTTATTACTGCTAGAGAATAACAAATGATACTACTGCAGTACACCACTCATTACAACAGTATGTCTTATTAGAAACGTTAAGTGATGCTCTGCGGCAATGATTCGAACTTGTTACTGCTGGGAATAACAACTGATACTACTGCAGTACACCACTCATTACTGCAGTATGTCTTATTAGAAACGTTAAGTGATGCTCTTCGGCAATGGTTTGAACTTGTTACTGCTGGGGAATAACAAATATACTACTACAGTACACCACTCATTACTGCAGTATGTATTATTAGAAACGTTAAGCGACGCTCTGCTGCACTGGTTTGAACTTGTTACTGCTGAGGAATAACAAATAATACTACTGCAGTACACCACTCATTACTGCAGTATGTCTTATTAGAAACGTTACGTGATGCTCTGTGGCAATGGTTTGAACTTGTTACTGCTGGGGAATAACAAATGATACTACTGCAGTACATCACTCATTACTGCAGTATGTCTTATTAGAAACGTTAAGTGATCCTCTGTGGCAATGGTTTGAACTTGTTACTGCTGGGGAATAACAAATGATATTACTGCAGTACACCACTCATTACTGCAGTATGTCTTATTAGAAACGTTAAGTGATGCTCTGTGGCAATGATTTGAACTTGTTACTGCTGGGGAATAACAAATGATACTACTGCAGTACACCACTCATTACTGCAGTATGTCTTATTAGAAACGTTAAGTGACGCTCTGCGGCAATGGTTTGAACTTGTTACTGCTGGTGAATAACAAATATACTACTGCAGTACACCACTCGTTACTGCAGTATGTCTTATCAGATTTTAAGTAAATTTAAGGAGGATTTTACATTCCAGAATAATGAAACAAAGAGAAGATTACAAGTGGAAATATTTATTGTCCAAATTGGTAGTAATTTTAAAAAGCAAAATGTTAAATTGTTTTTGATACAAATACAAATTGCTTCATGGTATAACTGAATTAATATTTGTTGTAAATTGAGTTTTAGCCTTTATTTTAATTTATTACACTGAAATCAAAGCATTATTTGCACGCTCCAGGAATATACAAATAAATTAATGTAATCATCGTAATTTTGACCACTTTTTTTTCTCTATTTTTATTAACATAACATTACTGTAACATTATTTGATGCTGTAGATTCATCCAACACAAAAGGACATTTTAAAATGTTCTTTTTCTGGGTAAAATGTGGCATTTTTTCCTTCTTATTTGCCCTTGACTTGAGATTGTTATTATACAGTATATATATTTTTGACATGATTTTGTTTACATTTTACAGTATACAGTAGGTGACAAAGGCCTGCATTGTGTTTTCTCATAAGATATTCTTACTTGTCACCTAGCAGCTAGAAGAAGTTACTGATCACATTAGTTAAGGTGTTTTCTAGAAAATACTAGAATTTATTTTTAAATTGTTGCTAAATTAAACTACTATGTACACATTGTCGTTGTATTTTTCATTAATTATGAATTACATGCAATACACAAAAAAATATATGTAATGATAATTAAAGGATAAATACATTTTAATAATTTTAATTTATGCTTAAACAAATTTTAATGGAAATATTATATCCATGTAATTTATATACATGAGAAGAGTCGTTTGTTCAATTATAATAATTAAGCATTTTGTTGGTGCTGTCACCGTAATTTGCTACATCAACTATACATGGGTTATATGAAAAATATGTAATGTAATAAATATACACATTGAATGATTAGTTTAAGCATTGAAATACTAAAGATATTATTTATATTTTTTTATTATTATGAATTAGGCAAAAATGGATCACATTTAGATATGTACAAAATTTATAATTTGATTTAATAATTTGAATATTTCAATTAATATAGGAAACATTTTAATTAATTTATATACATGGGGAAGAGTAGTCTTGCTTTTAATATTAACACATTTTGATTCTGCTGTCACCCAGATTTGCTACAGCTACCATACATGGGTTATGATAAATGATACATAACTGCTGTGGTAAACTAATTCTATCTTCTTTTTTATCAATTCTTTTGATAAAATGTCCATCACTAGTAAAGTGTTGTAGTTTGTCTTTGCTTGCTATGATGATGTTATCATCCTCATCAACTACAACTCCCCATGGGTACATCACCTTACCATCTTCATATCCTTTATTGATGAGTAGTTTCATTGACCTGTCCTTGTCATCATACAATAATACTTGATGCTGTCCTGCATCTGCTATAAGTACTTTACCAGTTTTTGTAAGTGCAACATCAGAGTATCCACGTTCTTCCTTTTGTGTTCCTATCTTCTTCAACAGCTGACCATTAATTAAGCCAAACACGTACACACATGTAATGTTCCAATCTGCTACATATATAACATTAGTTGCCTCATCTATGTGAATACCACATGGATATTTCAATACACCCTTACCAATCGATTTGATCACATGACCATTCCTATTACATACTTGAATGCATTTATTACTGTCATCAATGAATGCTATGTTGCCATTCTTCATTCTGCGCATTCTGTTAACTTTCACACCCTTTGGTAGTGTAATCTTGCTTATACATTCTCCTGATTGCTTGTATTTGTGAATTTCATTTGTGCGAAATGAAACCAGCAAGCAATCATCATCACACTTTGCTACTCCTGTAGGCTCAACCTCTACTTTGATAGGAAGTGGTTTGAATACAACATTTCCAATGTCAGTTTCTTTCAATAAATCAATTGAATGTTTGTTTCTGATAAACTGAATTTGTCTAGTTGTACTGACTTCTTGGATTTCTTCAGATTTAATAATTTCATCCATCATTTTATTTAATACAATCTCACTTGATTTCATAGCAGTTGCTGGCTCACTCTTTAGTAACTGATTTAAGGAACTCATATTTGTGTTTAAATCAGTGTTGATTTTTGTTAATTTTGTAATTTGTACGTCATTAACTTTCTTTTCATTTTCATAATTTGCTTCAACTTTTTTCTTCTTTTCATCTGCTTTTTTCTGGATTATTAAAAACATTTCTTGAACTTGGTTATCAATATCTGTGAGACTTGCCTCTTTACTTTCTTCTAGTTCTTTAGCATTCTTTGTGACTATTTTGAGTACATTTTCTATTTTTTGTATCGATTCATTGGCAGCTTTCTTCAAATCTTCTGATGTTTCCTTAAACGTATTAAATGCTGTAACAATGTTAGTTAGTTCATGTTTTCCATCCCCAGCAATGTGCTCCAATTCAGTGCATTCTATGCATATTGGTACTTTACATTTGGTACAATACATTTTCAATGGTTGAGCATGAGAGATGCACAGAGAGGCAGTGCCTTTAACCTTCCTTTTCTGTTCGTGTTGTTTGATGGTTTCCAAGAGGTTGTTAAGAAAGGTATTTGGGGCAAGTTTTTGAAGGCCTCCTACTGGAATGGGATACTCTTTGCGACAAATAGGGCATGTTAGCGTGCCATGATTGGTTCGAACCCAATTATCCAAACACTTCAGGCAGAAACTATGAAGGCAGTAAAGTGATTTTGGGTCTTGTAGTCTTCCATTACAGATAGAACATTCTAGTACTTTATCATCTATATCTCCAAGTAAACTAATATCGTTGCTAGCCATCCTGCAATATTAATTTGTATTCAACATAAATTATTCAATCTAACATAGTAATAATGATAGTAATGGTTTTAGCTATACAAACAAACACATTTCCAATATCAAATTCATCTACATTCTTATACATTATTTCTTTTAATGGAGTTAGATGGGATTTGAACCCTTTGAAATAGTGGAACACAAAGTTAATATGCGAAACATCATTTGAATATAGACGTAGGCCTAGTCACATATCTACACTAATCACTAATATATAATCAAACATCGTATACTCTATCCGTATACTATCTAACCAATTGAACAATCTTTCTATCGACTAAAGTTGAAGTACAGTATATAGTCGTATCTCGGGACCATTCTATATAGTCACCACCAGGTAGGCTTACTTTATCAAGGCTTCTATGAATGGATGACTAGTTGGGAGCAGGAACGCTAGGTAGACTGTAGACCAAACCATGGATATGGATTAACCAAACCCAGTACCGTTTTACGATCATTCGGGAAATTCCCCCACGATATATTCAAACGTTGAGAGCGCTCTACTCCATGGAGAGATTTTTTTTTTGCATGTCCGTATTTTGATTTAACAATTGTTTTTTAAAATGTTATACGTGTGAATACAACTTACAGAGATCTTTTTTTTGCATTTAAATATGTTGCAGTATGTTTATTATCTATAATGTTTGCTCATTGCGTATTATCTAATGTATCAATAAATTACAAAAGATATTTATTTTCATTTAGGCCTAGTTATTTAGCCTATTTAAACTTTTACATTTTCCTCATTGTGTACTATTGCTGTTTTACTTATTCGCCAGTTTCTAAATGTTTTTCTAATGTATTCATAATGGACAAATAATATATCAGTATCAGTATATTTAGAGTGGTTGATGAATAGACAGTACTATGTGAAGAAAAATGTAATAAGTAAAATAAATATTTCTAACCAATTATGAACCACTAAACAAAAAAATCTTGCCGCAACGTATCGTAGACGCAACATAAGAAAATACTCTTCTATCTATTTTGTATCCCCTCTTACGATCGATAATCAATGACGAACGTAAAACAGAAACGGTGTTGAACACGTCGGTTCCTTATTGTGATGACACGTTCTTACGGCGCACTTTGCGTCGATCTGAAAACCAATTTCAGCTCTTAGAATATTTCCCGGGCCAAATTTGACAGTTCGTCCCAATAACTTGGGATCACTTTTTGTATCTATCACGGGTGCTTGAAAACAAAAGTCAGTTTCTTTTTTTTACTTTGATGATGATGAAGACAATTTAGTGTTTGCTGGAACTGGAACTTATTAAACATGTCTTTTGACAATATCGGTAATACCGATATGAATATACACCCGTTTTATTTTTTAAAAATAAATTAAACGTCACTAATCACATTGCAACCGTAAGTAAATCGGCAAATTGTAATTTTGGCGCGAATATGTTTTATTTCAATCTTGAATAGCTTTTGTCTTGTGAACGTTGACATAATGGCATGAAAGGTTATTCGAAATTATGGAAGCCGTTACGAGCAATTATTCACGCAGTTATCATTAAATGAAACAGATGATATGTCACAGGAAACGATCGATTTATTATAATATAATTGATAATATAATTTATAAGCAAAATTTGCAGAATACGCGGATACCTATCGTTCGTTCTATTTAGCTTTTTGTCAAATCACAATTTGAATATATATTGTCAAATTTGGCCCGGAAATATTTTAAGAGCTGAAATTAGTTTCCATATCGACAAAGTGCGCCTAAAGCTTGGTTCCCACTAGGATGCAACGCACCAATGACAAGCGATCGATTATTCGAACAGACGCTTGTCATTGGTCAACACGCATAAATATGTATTTATCATTTATAATTGATGTATTTTAATTACAAAACTGCTTTCTCTATTAATTTAGGAACTTAATCAAAGTTGATGAACAGCATTACTCAGTTTTTACAAGTGATCCCTTCTCCAAAACACAACTTTGTCTGGTGTGTGATAATATGGACGATCAATTCAAAAATGTTTTCAATGCATTCCCAGATAGAATATTTCTAATACAAAGAGAGAAGTTAATGTATATCGATAAAAACATACATTCCCAGATGAAAAAACCCATGAAATTAATGACAGATGAGGCCCGCCAAGTACTTGAGAAGTTTTTTTAATAAATCGTCTTGTTCGAAGACGGCAATATTGTTTTACTCGTTTTGAATATACACAAACTTAAAATAACAAAACTCCAATCAACATGGCAGTTAACGTGACGTTTTAACAGAAAAGCAACACGTCTTAACTCTATTTTGCAATGAAATTAAGAATCTTGTAAGTAAAGGCATATAACTGACTATTAACTATTAACAATACATTACACTACTTCTTATGTGTAAAGGACATCCTGATGAATATATTGTGTTTATTTTAGAGAGTTGAAATAAAAACAACCAAGAAACGAAATTTTTAAAAATGAAGCATTTTGATAACTACAAATTTGTTTCGTATGCTGGCAAAGCTAACACACTCGTCAGTCAAATTGTGTATTTGTTTATAATTGCCTATTGTTTGTGGTTCTTTTTTTGCTATTAATTATAAATTTCTTTCTATGTCTACAAGTAGATACCAGCTCATTTTTGCTGTTATGTGTGCCTAGTACATTGTTTTATATTTTTCCATTTAATATTATAGTGTATGTTTGAGTCCCTGAGCGTCCATATATTTACTTAATTCCGTGCTGTTCCTATGTTTGTCCTTCTTGAAGCTGTGAGTGTGATTTCTGTACCGCGTTTTAAATTGATTCTCTGTTAGCTCTACATACGTTCCTTGCTTGTCAATGTCCGCTTTGGTCACTGTTGCTTGGTATACTATTTCTTTTGTCAGACATTTTTTTGGGAGTGGGCATTCACTCTTTAAGCGGCAGTTACAATACGTATTTTTTTCTTTCCTAGCACATATTTATTGTGCGAGCTAATTATGCTATCAATATTCGGCATACAACTATAACTAAGTTTTAGTTTGTTCCTATTAAAAATCTTTCGGAACTTATGGTCTAGTGGTATGATACTCGCCCTGTAAGGGAGAGGTCGCTGGTTCGAATCCCACCAGAGACATTTTTTCATTAGACAACTAAAAAAAAAAAATACGGAACTTTCGCCAATGAGCTATGCTCGACGCGATTATGAGATCATGTTTCGAGTATGAGCATTGTTTCTATAATTTTACAGTATGATTTATATATAATTTACACAGTGCTACGGTTACGGCAGACCAACACAAAGACTGTAGGCTATTTGACTATTGGAACATTTCATTTGCATAAAGATATTACATTATTAAATTATTTGTTATATTATATTTCTGACCTTGTTGCCTATATACAATACAGTATTAATTATTACCAGAAGGGTCAATGTTATTGTCAATGCATATATATTTTGTCGTCGTTCGTTATCGTTCTAGTGTAAACGGGCATTTAATCTGGAATCAGGAGAATTGAAGTTCCGACCGAATAGTGTGTATTTTTAGTGCGTACAGTATGTACTATTTTCTTTGATATGTGGATGGTTGAATCGTGTTTACAAAATAAAATTAGCCTTATTTCCATTAAAACAAATTATTGTAATCATACAAAATAAATAAAACAAACAGCCAACAGGGGCTTATATTAACCGTATGTGGGAATCATTTGTGCACACTCCAATACCAAATCAAATATCAGATAAAGGCTTAAAGATAACAGATAAAGATAAATCACATGATAATGCAAACCCAAATTCAGACACAGAAGTAGATAATTGATGAAGTGTTCAGCACACAGGATACTGCAGATGAAAGCAGCGGAAGTGAATCTGACAAAGAACAAGAACATGTAAAAGAAAAAGACAAAGATATAGTAATTTAGACTTTGAGACCGAGATAGAACAGAACATTAGCGAATCAAGTGAAAGCAAGGAACAGAAAAAGGTAACAGATTTTTTTGTTTCTACCACTAAGTAAAAAAGTAACAATGAAAAGAAAGGGCTACCAATGATTCTCGCTCGAATGAGCAGGGTGAAAGTATGACAAGGTGATTCCTACCACTGCTTCGGATCATCACATAGTAGAGGAATATACACATTTATTGATAGTAAAATTCAACACAGGGTAACAAAACAACGGTAAAAGTAAGTCCGAATCGAATAAGACGATTATTAGGCACTTCAGTCACGTGAGATTTCCCGTTGAACGGCCCATGCACATTACACGAACTAACGACGCGACGACTGTTCAGGTTATAGACAAGGCAACCTATCATTTTGTGTGAAACAAATTTCAAACAGAGATTTTTTTTTTAAATGGTCACATGTGATGAGGAGATCAAAATTAACTCTCTCGGATTAGTAGTTTTTTAGATATGATAACCCTGTCATTTCACCCTAATTTGCATATTTAAGCTAATTTGCATATCATCGTGATGAGTGACAGAGGTGTGATGCTCAAATTTTGATCTCCTCATCATATGTGACCATTTAAAAAAGAAAAATCTCTGTTTGCAATTTCTTTCACTTTGGGCTCTTTTTTTTTAGAAAAATTGCCTAGCCTATTATTTTACGTTACACAAAACGTTTACTGATTGTTAAATAACAAAAAAAAACATATTTCTGTTGATTTTTCCTGGTAAGAACAAAACATGCCAATTAATTCTATCAGATGGTTGTTAATACACAAATAAAAAATAACCAGGGTAATAATAAAAAACAACTGTGCCAAAGAAGACAAAATAGGTCTACTGTACTGGTACATTTTGTTTACTGTAACTTAAATGGACTAGTCCTGTTTACTGGTGCCTGGGAATTATTGTTATATTATAAAGTCTTGGGTTTAACTATCACTGTGCTGGTAGTTGGATTTCAGTAAAGAATTCAATTCAGCCGAGGTAGGTGTATCATTTATTTAAAAGTATACCAGTAGAACAGGGTAAGTTGTAAATAATGTGGAATTGTTCTATATTATTTGTTATCGTTGTTACGATGCGTAATAATGCTATTTTGCCAAAACTGCTACGAAACTGAACGAAAGAGCTAACAACCCGGGTAAACTCAATATAAACTGTACCAATGACAATGATGATACTGAGTGTTTTTACCAACTTTTACATCCAATCATCTACAATAAAATGATTGAGAAATAATTGTAAATAGATGGTATATTATCAGACATTTACCGCATAAATTTACGTAATCTTTTGCGATCATGCTATTTTCGGCGGTGTCTTTTATTACCGATTTTATTTTAAAATATCATTAAATTGAACATTTAAAAAATGAATGTAAACATGTAAGAGTTTAATGTACGTTTAAGAAAGCGATACGTGGAAAGGTTGCGTTGTGTTTCCAGTATACCTTTCGGCATAATATTATATATTTGTCCATTATACTGTACCATACTCAGAAAAGGAAATTTAAATATTCCACCCTTAAAGTATGGATGTAGATATTAGTAGGGCCTATATGATTTTTTTTTAAATGATTGCAGCAATATGGAGGACCTCGGCTGGGACGCCGAGTTGACAATTAAGATTTTAAGACGACAGAAAGAACTTATGTTTGCATCTGAAACATTGAAATCTTGTGAAGAACGTTTAGATTTCAAAGAAAGTGACGTGCTAGTGCATTATCAGGTAATCATTTAATAAAAGCCTAACCAAAATCTTTCCTTGCATTACTCATGACGACGAGACAGTCTAGAGTTTATAACTTTATTCCATTTTGGAAACAAGGTGTACCATACAATTTACTAGTGTTTATTCCCCTTTCAAAACCATTCCAATTTCGTGAACCCACCATCGTTTTATCTAATTCTAACCATAGGAAATAAAGAAAGAGGTTGATGATCAAGTACTGAATGAATTGGGCATTAAGGTACCGTCTGATTTTCCTGGTATTATGCCTTATGTTGACGCAAACTTTTCCGATAACCAAGAGGTGTGTACAGCGTGATCGTTTATTTTATCCACATATATGTCTTGTTTAAACGTGTAAATCATTACAGTTAATGACATCAGCGTCAATTCACATTGCTACCATGTATACTTCCTAATATACTCATTGTTCTAGAACATAAATCACGTAATTTTTATATGAAATAATAGTCTAATAACTGATTTTAGGTTAAAGAAGTATTGAGGTACAGGAATTACACAGAACTTGGTAAAGATGTTTTAACAGTTGGAGGAACATATCCAGATGTTGAATTGTTTTCAGTTGAAACACATGACAAATACCCGCTTTCAAGCCTTCATCTTCACAAGGAACGCCCTTTTCTCATCGTTACCTCATCAGCATCCTGACCTCCGTTTCAGGTGCAGTGTTTGTATTTTGCGGCTTACAGGATTAAGTGGGCGTTTATTCATAAATATAATTTGAAGAGAAGTTGTAATTTTTTATATTTTCTGAAACAGTCTTTTTGTTTTGGCAGTATGTACACGATCGACTGCATAATTGTTATTCTATTTTATTAAGTTTAAAGTTCAAGTACCTCTTTTATTGAAATATAAGAGATATGAACTGTTTCAATGAGGTGAAAATAAACTTTAAAAAAATGAGTTGGTCTCTAATGGGTGAATAAAAATAATATTAGCCTACCTAATACTTTCCTTTATTTCTTAAGAGTATTCATAAGAACAAAATGTGATCAGCCGTAACGTCTATCTGGATTTAACTTTAAAATGCTGATAGTACAAAATTATAACTTTTTTTTTAAACCTATGCTGATTCACATTTTTAACGTTTGCAAAATGTAACTTTCTTCTGTTTGTATTTCTACTATACAGGCAATCGTGAAAGGTGGTGGTCTTTCTAGATTGTTCGATGACTATAAAGATAAGGTAGATTTCTTATGTATATACCAATCAGAAGCACATCCTACGGAGCAATGGAGCTTAGGCCCCGTACACAACAGTATTTCACAACATACTACGATAGATGAACGAAAACAAGCAGCTATGTATGTTTGATATTTTTCATGTTCTGTATAAAGTATTGTGCATACTTAACAATTATTTCATCCTTTCCATTTTTACGTGTCACCTCTACTGTAAGTGAACCTACTGATAAACCGATTGACTGACCACACAACTGACACTAAACAACTAAGCATGACTGCCACTGAATCAAACTACCTCTGACTAACTAAATATGACAGATTAACACTAAACGTAACTAACAGACAATAAATTCAAATAACACTACTGAACCAACAGCGACTGACATTAAACTAGGTCTAACAGTGACTCACACTACGCATAATACAGTGACTGTAAGCTAGGTCAAAAGTGACTGACACTAAACTAGGCCTAACAGTGACTTACACTAAACTAGGCCTAACAGTGACTGACACTAAATTAGGCCTAACAGTGACTTACACTAAACTAGGCCTAACAGTGACTTACACTAAACTAGGCCTAACAGTGACTTACACTACGCATAATACAGTGACTGTAAGCTAGGTCAAAAGTGACTGACACTAAACTAGGCCTAACAGTGACTTACACTAAACTGGCCAAACAGTATTCTGAGAATAAACTCCAAATGACCATACATCGAATTTACAGACACCTTGATCATCGTCGACACAACATTTAAATTTCAATAAAATATCATTGATTTCTTCTTTAAATAAACAAACTTGATAATTTTTTCCTCTTTTGTGGCGTTCACCACTACTTGTATTCATATTAACTTAAATCAATACTGATTTCAATGTGTCTAATATCATATTCATTGTTATTTTTATACATCCATAGGAACTTGATCAAAGTTGATGAACAACATTACTCAGTTTTCACAAGTGATCCATTCTCCAATACACAACTTCGTCTGGTGTGTGATAATATGGATAATCAATTCAAATATACGTTCAATGCTCATCCAGACAGAATATACCTGATACAAGGAGATAAGTTAATGTATATAGGTAGAAACATAATATCACAAATGAAAGAACCAATGAAATTAATGACTGATGAAGCCCACCAAATACTTGAACAGATTTTCAAATAAGCTATCTTAATTGATTTCATATTTAATATAATGAATATTTCATATTATGTAGTGGGGTTATGCCTAATCTTTTATTTTAAAGATTGTATAAAACAAATTTTGTAAGCATCAGAAGCCTTTCCAATAACATTTGATGTTGCAATGAGTGACTCGGTGCTGTCTAATAATTTAATTGCATTGTATATTGGTAATTACTATCTATTTAATTGGCGCATGCAAATATTCGGGGTTTAAATGTAAACTTTTATTATACATTATGTTCCAAACATAACAATAACGTAAAAGAACACGATGACGACGATTATGAAAATGTATTATTGTACAACTTAACCGTTTGATGTTTATTGTCTTGATGCGCTACTGTTCTATTTTGAAAATAAATGTTTACTCAATTATTTAATCTAAACAATCCTGTGTATGTTCATTTATGCCTTTCACACAGTTCTTTACAGTAATTTAATGATCATAGAAATGCATACTGAATCAAGCATGATAATGCTTTGTAGGTACCAATAATGAGTCGATGCTTGGGGTTTAATGAGGATGATTATTTTAGAAACTGTAGTACTAATGCATATATTTATATTTATAACACATCGAGTGTATCCTTGTCATTTGATTGGTTAATTTCGCATCATGTGCCGTTCAGTATTTAGTTCTATTGCACGGTAAAGTTCTAATCAACGGTTCTATTACACGACAATAGAATGGATTAAAAATATATGAAACAATTGATAATAAGTGATATCAAAATATTTTATGGAACGCAAGGGTATGGAGGCTGTAATGTACGCCATCTATAACTTCTACTCCGCGTCCAAAATGGGAGTATTTCGTCGTCTTGCCTCCAGCCTATTCTTCGACATTGATTTAAGATTGAGATAGCGGATTAATTTAGTTAAGTTTTCTATAAAACGATGTGTTACAAAACAAATAATAAATACTGTGTATTAATTAAATATGGCTATTGAACAGCCATTCAACTCATAAAAATACTCTCCCATTCAACTTAAAAACATTCTTTATTAATAGTGTATTGGGAGACCGAATTATAAAAAGAAATACTAATTAATCGGTTATTTAATTTAATAAACGAATTTAATAATCGATTTTTTTCAATTTTATAAATAGGCCTATATGTTACTTAAAATGAACAAAACAGTCAAAGGTCCTATAAGAATGCTTTCATTGGGAATTGTGTTTCTAAAATGGCCTCAATTATAAACCTCTCTACTACAAGCTACTATAGGACATAATGTAAATAAGTGCGGGTGGTAGTTACAAAATGGGTTGACCTTCATATTTATTATTTACAAAAGCTAATCCGGTCACGGAAGACCAACAAAAAGACTGTTGCTTGCAAAATATACAGCCTGTAGGCTATTTGACCATTGGAACATTTCATTTGCATAATGATGTTACATTATTATATTATTTGTTATATTACATATCCGACTTTTTTGCCTATATAAAATTACAGTATTAATTATTAGTCGCGTGCAACGCGACTCTACAGCTCACAATGTGATCGGTCGGTCGGTTGGTCGGTAAACACTAATTTGTATATGGCCTTGTCTTGATATCAGTTTCATCTAGCTAAGTCAATTTTTCAGAATATATTCCTTATGGCCAGGAATCGATGTGGTTATGTTTTCACGGTGCGCAATAAAAAATTACGCGGTCTACGCACGATTTAACGAAATCACGTTTGTAATCATATCTTCACAAGCATGAATCACAATTAGATAAAATTTGGTACTCATAAATTTCAGGTCATATTTCATCATATGTCAATACAATTACGTGCGTAGCGCATATAACGTATGCGTACGCGCGCTTAAAATTTTCAAAATTGTCAAAATTTGTTTTTGATTAAATTAGAGTACGTTTCAGGCAATTTTAAGCGTTTAAAAAATTGCTATGAGTGCGTTGCACTGCGCGTTAAACGTTAATACGCACTCTTTATGCCCGATTTCTGTTTTACAACCTTTCTTTAATAATATCATCATATTTGATTCACCTTTCAACTCGAAATTACGTTATACGAGCACGTCAAAGGTGACAGGCTACGCACGTATAAGTTAACAAAATGGTGAAAATATGCTAAATTTAAAAATTAATATAGATCGTCAGAATGCTCGGGAACACCTATTTTGCATTTAATTTTCTTAAAGTGTATCACATGTATGATTTATTATGAAATTAAGAGAACAAAAGTTAATTAAGTCATCATTAATTGCATATTAAATTTAAAAAATAATAATTTCGACAAAATAACAAACTTAACATTAACTTTCTTCCTTAAATGTTCATATATTAAATTTAAATGTATATAGTTTGACAGGGCATCATTTTTTTAATATATTTAAAGATGTCATCATAGTAAAAATTATAATTAATTGCGGTATGTAATAATCTATCTGCACCAAAGTGGTTACTGCATAGTAAATACACGGAGAAATCTTTCTACAACTTTTAGTCAGTTGTGTAGTATGGTATGTATGTGTGTGTATGGCTCGGTGGTACCGAGATCGAGTCTCACCTTGGAAACGAAACGTAATAAGAAGATTAGAGACATAACAGCTTCCTCAATGTGTGCTGTTTCCAGGATGGCCGACCTCTGAGCTCTTAACTTTTCATGCCATTTTTTTTGCAATTTTTTAAATCGTTCCAAGAGCGCCAATTACGATTGGAACCTACATTTCTTTAAAATAGTAATATCAGGTCGATTGTGTTTTAATTTCTTATCCATGTAAACTTTCATGTCCCAAGTAATTCGAATGTTTTTATTCTCTGTGACTGCTAATGGCTGATGGTCATACCATTTGTCAGTACATTCGATTCCGTATTTTCTGCAAATCTCCCAGTGTACCTGCAATGCCACCATGTCATGAGCGAGCATCTTGCATCCACTGATAATATATCTTACAGTTTCAGTAGAGCCTCCACACAATGTACATAACGGTGTTTCTGATCTGAATGCTCGCATTCGTTCTTAAAGCTTGTTCTTGAGCAGCTAGTATCAAACCTTCTGTCTCCTTCAAAAAACCATTCATAAGCCATCTCAAAGAATCTCCATGTAGGGCTTTCTCTTTCCAGCCCTTGTTTTCTCCTCTTGCCACCTCTTCTGATAATCTATAAGATTTCCTTTTTTATCTAACACCTTCTCCTTTAAAGCAAATTGCAGCATCCACTGTAGTATTTTTATTCTACTCTATAGCTCACTATGTCTGATGGTTGGTCGGATGGTTGGTCGGTCGGTCGGTAAACACTAACTCAAATTTGAGCACGCGACTGCAGCCATGTTAAAGGGTCACAAAGATGTCATGTATTTTTTAAAAAGGGTTTTATTTAACGACGCCCACTGTGCTTCATCGCTGTCGAAAAATAAGTTGGGTTATTAACAATTATCAATGCATATTTATATTTTGTCGTCGGTCGTTATCGTTCTAGTGTAAACGGGCATTTAATCTGGAATTAGGAGAATGAAGTTCCGAACCAATAGTGTGTATTTTTATTGCGTAAAGTATGTACTATTCTTTGATGTTGAGTCGTGTTTAGGCCTACAAAATAAAATTAGCCTTATTTCCATTAAAAACAATGTATTGAAATCATAAAAAATAAATAAAACAAAATAGAGGATACAAGGAACCAAAACAAAATATTTATTTTTAGCGTTGATTTTCAATTGTAATAGAAATAACGCAAGGATGTTCTTTATCAATAGGCCTATTTGTCAAATAAATATAATACACAACAGTTAAGCTATACATGCTTTTACACAAACCTTTGTTTTTTAAAATACTTTATTATTTTGTTTTATTTTCAAAAGATTTCCAAAGACAAAAAACAACACAAAAGCATAACAATTGTTATAAGCAAGCAATAACGATGCAAATAATAATATTTAAAAAATTTACATTTACTTTAGATTGCAATTATAATGTAAACAAATTTCAATTTAAAATGTTATTTATTAAGTTACACTCTAATAATAAATGTGTCATAGTCTCACTGTTCATGTTAATAGGAGCAAATATTTGTTTCAATAATATTTATTTTAAATAACCTATGGTTTGTCATTAAACAATTTGTCACGATTTTTTATTGTAAAACCTGTAATCTCAAAACTTATGAGCATTTAAAAGACAACTTATAAATCCTTGGCCAAAGAGCATCATCCATACCAAATTCCTCATTAATTCTACTCCTTGTTTTGGTGGATCAACCTTTCGATTAACAAACAATATGTAGATGAATTTGGTATGTAAACTTTGAATATATGTTTGGTCTTAAAGCAAACTCAGACAGCGTCGTACGACGAGGCCCGACGAGACGTCTTGTTTTTAATTGACTCGTCGGTGCTGTCTGAATTGAATCCAGACGAGACGGGTCGTCGTAAGATAGCGTCGGGGGTAGTTTTAGGTCGTCCTGAGCATATTAAACATGTTTAATTTTCATCCGACGGGACGACTCGTTTGCTGGGTGATAACCAATCACAAGCGTTTAAATTATGACGGCAGGTCACGAGGGGAAAAGTTTTGATCGAGGAGCGCGAAGAAGTATGCTTCGCGGGGATTATTTCCATCATCATGGCGGCCAAGATTTATGGTCAGAAGAGTCTTGCCTTATTGACCTTTGGAGGAATGACATTTGTCTATATGACACTATACCTCCTCCAAAGATTATAGCAATCGCCAGCTTAGGCAAAATAAAAGTAGAAGAATTCGCCGTGTTATAATGAAAAAGTGCAACAAATAAATCTTTAATCTTGATGAGATATGAAATCTGTACTTTGGATAGTACTATGGTGCTGGTATAATATTTGATCACTATAGCATTAACTAACCGAGGTAAGTCATGTTCATTTTGCTTTTGCCTTTTCTTTTTATTTTTTTTATGTCATAGAAACCGAATGAAAAAATTAAAAAAAAAACAGTATGTAAAGCTACCACCGTACGTTAAGCTAAACCCTGTTTTTTCTTTTAAACCTTTGTTACTCAACGTCGGTAACGGGTTTTAATTGTGCTATATTCACGCAAACATTACTTTACAAGTGTACCTTCGCCAAGTGCAAGCCTTTGAACCATTATTATTTACCTCCGCCAAGGAGGTATATGTAGTCGATCGTGTGAGTTTGTCTGTTTGTTTGTTTGTTACTTGGCAAAATAAAATTTTGCCAAGTATAGTTTTGTTTATTTTTTAGCACGATAGCGCTTACAATTTTCAAGTTATTATTCTGAATTTTTCGGTGTAGATAGGTATATACTTACAGACCATGCCTATTGAAATTCAAGAAAATCGGTGTATTAATAACTTCACAAATAAATTAACTAGTGTTAAATTGCACTGGTCAATCTTTTCTTCAGAAAAGTCGTCGTTGCAATACCGGAGTTTGTTTGTATTAAACATTATTTAAACAATTATAAACCGCAGTAGATTTTGAACAGATTTTAAAAAACCTATTTCTTTTCAAATTCACCCGTTTGTTTTTGGCGTTGCTGTTCCATTGTTATTCAAATTAAACTATTGTTAGTTGATAATTAGATTTTAGTACCAGCGTGTGTCCTTCCTTATTTCATTCTGTACATAGGTATACCCTATACGGTAACGGAACGTTTTGCCGAACGCCATTTCGCCGACAGACCACTGACCGACAGACTATTCGCCGACCGGACATTTCGCCGACAAGACATTTCGCCGACCGGACATTTCACCGACAAGACATTTCGCTGACAAGACATTTCGCCGACAGGACATTTCGCCGAAAAACATTTAGCCGACAGACAATTAGCCGACAGACATTTGACCGACAGACATTTGACCGACAAGACACTTTGACAATAGGCCAGTTGTCTGTCGGCTAATTGTCTATCGGCGAAATAGTTGTCGGCAAAAAGTCTTGTCGGCGAAATGTCCTGTCGGCGAAATGTCCTGTCGACAAAATGTCCTGTCGGCGAAATGTCCTGTCGACCAAATATCCTGTCGACTAAATGACCGGTCGGCTAAATGTCTGTCGGCTAAATGACTGTCGACGAAATAGCATTCGGCAAAATGTCCTAGTTATACTTACAGAACATGCCTATTAATTTTCAGGAAAATTGATATATTGGTCATGTCACAAAAGCTTATCTTCCTTACGATATATTAAATAGCACGCATTCTGTATTCGTTTAACATGGACATATTATTTTATATGGACCAAAATATTAGTCGACTGGTCGAGCGGTTAAGCTTACACCGTGGGTTAAGGCAGGGCCCACGCAAACGGCACAGCTTCAAGACACTCCTCGACTCCTGGTAAATCTTGATTTTAGAAAGGTCATTGTTGCAATGACGAAGTTTGTATTAAAAATTATTTAAACAAATTATACATCCCAGCAGGATTTGAACCATGTAAAGCTAATACCTAAAGCAAAACAAATGTATCATTTAACATGCTCCCTATCAGTGGATATATTTTGCGAAGTACTTCACTCAGTTTCTGAGTGCTTTCATTTGTTTGTCTGTTTGTTAGCAGGATTACTCAAAAAGTTATTCCAAGATATTTACCAAAATGAGAATACAGATAGATATGTGGTCAAGGACGGACTCAATTTTGGACCACTTTTAGTATTATTTTTCAGACCTGCTAGTGTTAAAAGATAGGACAGAATTTTCAAAAGCCGGCGAGCAGTCTTAGAGTAACAAGTACCTCAACTGAAATTGCATTTTCTCGAGAACTAATTGTCCAAAAAACTTCATTTTTGTACAAGAGGAAAGAGTGATAATTTGTGATTAAAATACAATTTGATTTAATGTACAAGTTTTTTTATATGAGTATAGTTTTAAAAAACCTATTTCTTTTCAAAATCACCCGTTTGTTTTTGCCGTTCCTGTTCTATTGTTAACTGAAACTATTGTTAATTGAAAGGCTGGTTAATTAACCTTTACACCAAACTCGCATACACAAGCTTGCAACAAATAAATCTTTAATCTTGATGAGATATGAAATCTGTACTTTGGATAGTACTATGGTGCTGGTATAATATTTGATCACTATAGCATTAACTAACCGAGGTAAGTCATGTTCATTTTGCTTTTGCCTTTTCTTTTTATTTTTTTTATGTCATAGAAACCGAATGAAAAAAAAAAAAAAAAAACAGTATGTAAAGCTACCACCGTACGTTAAGCTAAACCCTGTTTTTTCTTTTAAACCTTTGTTACTCAACGTCGGTAACGGGTTTTAATTGTGCTATATTCACGCAAACATTACTTTACAAGTGTACCTTCGCCAAGTGCAAGCCTTTGAACCATTATTATTTACCTCCGCCAAGGAAGTATATGTAGTCGATCGTGTGAGTTTGTCTGTTTGTTTGTTACTTGGCAAAATAAAATTTTGCCAAGTATAGTTTTGTTTATTTTTTAGCACGATAGCGCTTACAATTTTCAAGTTATTATTCTGAATTTTTCGGTGTAGATAGGTATATACTTACAGACCATGCCTATTGAAATTCAAGAAAATCGGTGTATTAATAACTTCACAAATAAATTAACTAGTGTTAAATTGCACTGGTCAATCTTTTCTTCAGAAAAGTCGTCGTTGCAATACCGGAGTTTGTTTGTATTAAACATTATTTAAACAATTATAAACCGCAGTAGATTTTGAACAGATTTTAAAAAACCTATTTCTTTTCAAATTCACCCGTTTGTTTTTGGCGTTGCTGTTCCATTGTTATTCAAATTAAACTATTGTTAGTTGATAATTAGATTTTAGTACCAGCGTGTGTCCTTCCTTATTTCATTCTGTACATAGGTATACCCTATACGGTAACGGAACGTTTTGCCGAACGCCATTTCGCCGACAGACCACTGACCGACAGACTATTCGCCGACCGGACATTTCGCCGACAAGACATTTCGCCGACCGGACATTTCACCGACAAGACATTTCGCCGACAAGACATTTCGCCGACAGGACATTTCGCCGAAAAACATTTAGCCGACAGACAATTAGCCGACAGACATTTGACCGACAGACATTTGACCGACAAGACACTTTGACAATAGGCCAGTTGTCTGTCGGCTAATTGTCTATCGGCGAAATAGTTGTCGGCAAAAAGTCTTGTCGGCGAAATGTCCTGTCGGCGAAATGTCCTGTCGACAAAATGTCCTGTCGGCGAAATGTCCTGTCGACCAAATATCCTGTCGACTAAATGACCGGTCGGCTAAATGTCTGTCGGCTAAATGACTGTCGACGAAATAGCATTCGGCAAAATGTCCTAGTTATACTTACAGAACATGCCTATTAATTTTCAGGAAAATTGATATATTGGTCATGTCACAAAAGCTTATCTTCTTTACGATATATTAAATAGCACGCATTCTGTATTCGTTTAACATGGACATATTATTTTATATGGACCAAAATATTAGTCGACTGGTCGAGCGGTTAAGCTTACACCGTGGGTTAAGGCAGGGCCCACGCAAACGGCACAGCTTCAAGACACTCCTCGACTCCTGGTAAATCTTGATTTTAGAATGGTCATTGTTGCAATGACGGAGTTTGTATTAAAAATTATTTAAACAAATTATACATCCCAGCAGGATTTGAACCATGTAAAGCTAATACCTAAAGCAAAACAAATGTATCATTTAACATGCTCCCTATCAGTGGATATATTTTGCGAAGTACTTCACTCAGTTTCTGAGTGCTTTCATTTGTTTGTCTGTTTGTTAGCAGGATTACTCAAAAAGTTATTCCAAGATATTTACCAAAATGAGAATACAGATAGATATGTGGTCAAGGACGGACTCAATTTTGGACCACTTTTAGTATTATTTTTCAGACCTGCTAGTGTTAAAAGATAGGACAGAATTTTCAAAAGCCGGCGAGCAGTCTTAGAGTAACAAGTACCTCAACTGAAATTGCATTTTCTCGAGAACTAATTGTCCAAAAAACTTCATTTTTGTACAAGAGGAAAGAGTGATAATTTGTGATTAAAATACAATTTGATTTAATGTACAAGTTTTTTTATATGAGTATAGTTTTAGAAAACCTATTTCTTTTCAAAATCACCCGTTTGTTTTTGCCGTTCCTGTTCTATTGTTAACTGAAACTATTGTTAATTGAAAGGCTGGTTAATTAACCTTTACACCAAACTCGCATACACAAGCTTGAAGTGAAATTAACCTAAATCACAGCATTATGACACACACACACATATATATATTTTCTTTTTTTCCGGAGAAATCTTATGTAGGAGAATTTTAGAGTAGGTGGAGGATGCACTCTCGGAGTGGCTTTCTAGTTATTAATCAAAGCATTCATAAAGAACTGACAACTTCAGAAACCTCATTGTCGGTGGTCTCATCACTAGTGATACTTTCATATCTTTTATCATAACAGCAACATGGAGGACCTCGGCTGGGACGCCGAGTTCGCCATCAAGATTTTAAGACGACAGAAAGAACTTATGTATGCATCTGAAACAATGAAATCGTTTAAAGGCCGCTTAGATTTCAAAGAAAGTGACGTGTTAGTGAATCTTCAGGTAATTATTTTATAACATCTTAACCAACGTCATCTATCCTGTTTAAAAAGGACAGAATTAGAACATGCCTATTTATAAAATGTCTTTTATCTTGAAATATTAATTGGTTGTTGTATTTATACTGAAAATAATTAAATAAATGCGGTTAGAAATCGAATTTTGATTTGCTTAATATAGGCATATAGCCTTTGTAGGCCCTTTTTGAAGAAACAGTTAAATAGAGGCTCTGTATTTTTGCCTGAAACGTCCTCGGTTATAAACGTCATTACTTCTACTTGGGCATAGGTACGGTACGGTACACTGTAAATGTGTACAGGTGAATGTTCTTAAAGATAGGCTGACTGACATTTCTTATCTCCAGAACCTAATCTGGTCAAACAGACAAACAAAAAGATTGATGTCTGTAAGCTATCTAACATCCACTGAAACGTTTTATTTGCATTATGATAAATGTTATATTTCTGACCTGTTGCCTATATAAGATAATAATAATAATGAGTCTAGGCCTACTGTTTGCATCCAAAATAAACCGGGTATCTGACACTACGTGAAAATATTTATTGGCATAGAGAAGATATTAGTACGTTTTAAATATCTGAACTCTTGCCTATATTATTACTGGTAATTTAATCCTGTTTCCATTAGCGAGAATATTCGTACATATGGTTGCGATTTTTTCACAAAAAGTAAATGTAAATATACCCATGCGCATTATTACATTTTATTCGCGCGAATAAATTCGCTTATTGGAAAATAGAGACATGTTCTTTTTTGTTTTTATTATCATTTGTAACAAGACCCTATCATATTATAGTGTATCAATATCTTATTAAACATTTTCGTGATACCACCATTGAGTATTTATATATTTATTTATCTAAGAAAATTAAAGGAGAGATTGATTATCAAGTACTGGACGAATTTGGTGTAAAGGTACCGTCTGATTTTCCTGGTATTTTGGCTTACGTTGACGCGAAATTTTCCAAGAACCAAGAGGTAGGTAGTACAAATTGAAGCATCGACTTAACTTTCGTTTAAACGTGCAGATCATCAAAATCATCATCATAATAATACTTCATTGTGTTTTTCCTTTTGAGGTTAATCATATCATCATAACTGCAGAGTCATAATCATCGGAATGATCTTATTTGTTCGACTTATCCTATCTATAATTTGTTTGTCGTCAATATCATGCTACTCAGACGAGTTACATACTCGCCGTACACATTCTGACTGATCTTCTGACAACTTTCATAAAATGTAATAAGGCCCAAGTAATGCTCTATCTGTTTATTGCCTATTTACCGGGTAAGTTATTGACCTACACACAAATTAACGATAATTTATAATTAGTTAAAATTTACATTAAATATAATATAATTACAAATAGAAGGCCTACATAAATATTCGGTTTCACTCCTGAAGACCTTATGAGAACATCGTGTGTGCTTTCTTGTGAACGAATTGTTACCTTAGAGTTGGCAATTAAACTTACTAATTTACATTAGGTTATGGAAGAACTCAGGTACAGGCGTTTCACTGAACTCGGCAAAGATGTTTTAACAATTGGAGGAACATACCCGGATGTTGAATTGGTTTCAGTTGAAACACATGACAAATACCTGCTTTCAAGCCTTCATCTTCACAAGGAACGGCCTCTTCTCATCGTTACCTCATCAGCATCCTGACCTCCGTTTCAGGTAATTGTACAATTAGCGGTTTCTACCAATGGAAATCTGTTACGGTAAAAAATAAACACTTTAAGTGCATGCATGCAATAAACATTTTTGCCAGTAGGCCAGTTTTTATTATTTTGTACCAGTAATATCCTCGGTTCTGCCTATGAATATGAAAAAAGTACTCAAAAGAAAGCAAGAGACAAGAACACTGTCTCTGTGTATCATATCGGCATGTATATTTAGAAATGTGTGTTATGCTTAATGGTACTGTTATTTACTTCGGTCTTGCAACGCGACTCTACAGCTCACTATGTCGGTCGGTCGGTCGATAGGTCGGTCGGTCGGTCGGTCGGTGGGTCGGTAAACACTAACTTTATATGGCCTTGTCTTGATATCAGTTTCATCTAGCTAAGTCAATTTTTTACAGTATATTCCTTATGGCCAGGAATCGATGTGGTTATGTTTTCACGGTGCGCAATCAAAAATTACGCGGTCTACGCACGATTTAACGAAATCACGTTTGTAATCATATCTTCACAAGCATGAATCACAATTAAATAAAATTTGGTACTCACAAATTTCAGGTCATATTTCATCATAATGGCAATACAATTACGTGCGCAGCGCATATAACGCATGCGTACGCGCGCATAAAATTGTCAAAATTTATTTTCGATGAAATTAGAGTACGTTTCAGGAAATTTTAAGCGTTTAAAAAATTGCCATGAGTGCGCAGATTTTTGCACGCGCACTGCGCGTTAAACCTTCGTATGCACTCTTTTCACGATTTCTGTTTTACAACCTTTCTTTAATAATATCATCAAGAATCTCCATGTAGGGCTTTCTCTTTCCAGCCCTTGGTTTTCTCCTCTTGCCACCTCTTCTGTTAATCTATAAGAGTTCCTTTTTCATCTAACACCTTCTCCTTTAAAGCAAATTGCAGCATTCACTGTAGTATTTTTACTCTACTCTACAGCTCACTATGTCGGTTGGTTGGTCGGTCGGTTGGTCGGTAAACACTAACTCAAATTTGAGCACGCGACTGCAGCCATGTATATGGCCTTGTTTATTTTAGTGAGGACCCGTTATATTTTTGAAACAATATTTTGTTTGTATAAATTAACTTGTTGTTTATTTATTACAGGCAATCGTGAAAGGTGGTGGTCTTTCTAGATTGTTCGATGATTATAAAGATAAGGTAGATTTCTTGTGTATATACCAAACAGAAGCACATCCTAAAGAACTATGGAACTTGGCATCCGTACTACCTAGTATCCCACAACATACCACGATTGATGAAAGAAAACAAGCAGCTATGTAGGTTGAACATTTTTCTTTGAAAATTTGAAATTGTTAATAGTCGCAAATTATTGTCTACCGCTTATCAAAGTATAAATACAAATTTGTTAATAGTATTGACTAGATGGTGCTGACAATAACCATCCACAATAACAAATAAGTGGTCTACAAACAATAAACAGTACTGGCAATTACTGACTATGAAACTCCCTACTGGACTGTATTTAAACTATTTAAACTCACTAAGCCTACTATTAAGCAAAACTGACACCAATGACACCAAACCCAGTCTACTAATACCAAACACCATGCTGATAAAGAGGGCACAACGACTTCATCGAAACTAAACTGGTAGCAATCCAACAAACCGAATAATTGCCAAACACACTACAAAGCAAAATAACAAACTGTTTAAATCAAATCAAATTAATTAAATTAAATCAAATTGACCCACTGTCACTTAACCAACAGACCGACTTTGACTAAACCCAACTGACTGAATGTCACTAAATCAAATTGACCCACTTTCACGTAACCAACAGATGACTTTTACTAAACCCATGACTGACCTGACTGACTTTCACATCCTACTGACTGACTTTTACTAAACACAACTGATTGATTTTTTCTTTTTCATTATGATTAAAAATAAAAACTTGGATACTAATTTTTATATACAATCTGCTTTATCTATAAAAGGAATTTGATCAAAATGGATGAACAGCATTACTCAGTTTTTACAAGTGATCCCTTCTCTAATACACAACTTCGTCTGGTGTGTGATAATATGGATAATCAATTCAAAACTACTTTCAATGCATTCCCAGATAGAATATTTCTAATACAAGGAGAGAAGTTAATGTATGTTGGTAGAAACATAATGTCACAGATGAAAGAACCAATGAAATTAATGACAGATGAAGCCCGTCAAGTACTTGATAAGATTTTTGAATAAATATATAATAAATTTCAGCATTTAGTTAATAGTAATGAAAACCAAATAAAATAATGATAATAACTTATGATATATATAATATTAAAATAGATTTGTATTTAACGAAGATATAAAACAAAATTGTATATTAATATATTAACTATGCTATAGATTCATTCACTAGCTGCGTCTTTTTACTGACATCATAGTTCCAAATATAACAATAACGTAAAAGAACATGATGACGACGATTATGAAAATGTATTATTGTACAACTTAACCGTTTGATGTTTATTGTCTTGATGCGCTACTGTTCTATTTTGAAAATAAATGTTAACGCTATAACGTATATAATAAATTGCAACATTTAGCACTATAGTGTAATAGTTGCTAGTTAATAGTAATGAAAACCAAATAAAAAGAAAATAAATAACACTGTATCATCAGGTCGATAAAACGTGTCGAATATGACTCACTATGACTTATGATATATATAATATTAAAATAGATTTGTATTTAACGAAGATATAAAACAAACTTGTATATTAATACATTAACTATGCTATAGATTCATTCACTAGCTGCATCTTTTAGGAATTGAAATATACTGACATTATAGTTCCAAATATAACAATAACGTAAAAGAACATGATGACGACGATTATGAAAATGTATTATTGTACAACTTAACCGTTTGATGTTTATTGTCTTGATGCGCTACTGTTCTATTTTGAAAATAAATGTTAACGCTATAACGTTTGTGTATATTGAATTCCTTGTCTTTTAAGTAGAAAAAAAAAGCAACAGTAAATATAGGCCTATGATAATATTATGATTCTCTGTGCTGTATATCCACATGACAGTATTCGTCTAGTATCATGGCAAATTCCATGATACAGTATCGAATATCGGCTAATGAATGTTACATGCTTAGGGGATTAAACGGGAGTAGAACAACCTTAATAAATGCACATGTATGTATACATTAATGCATGAATTCGAAGCCCGGAACATTAGACATAATAAGATGTACAGTATGCTGACCATGGTTGTTGTATTACTCATCAAGTGAGAACCTCTGAAACGTGCTTTACTTTACTATAATTATTCGGCGTTGTCTGACCAATAGACAATTTCACAAACCACGTGACCAGCTAAATAAATGACGTCCTCCTCTTCTGAATTTAGTAATCGTTGAAATCTCTCTTCGCCGTCATCACGAACAACGAGATCTTCTTCTCAACCACTCCCTAATACACCTAATCTACAACATCTACAGCTTAAAATGGTAAGTTTTTCTTTTTTTTCTTATATTTATTTATATGATTTTCAATTACTTTTTTGAGAATGAAGATAAGATAGAATTTGATTCGTATGGACATTGAAAACATGTTTAATGTTTAATATTGTTTTGTAACTGCATCACTATGAATGCTTTCAAATACTACTAATTATTAAAAGCGGATTACATTATTTTGGAAACCCATTTTTAAATTTGCGACCAGCTTCTGATTTGTGTGATAAGATTCCGGTTTTATATATATAAAATATTTTGTTTCTGAGTTGTAGAATGTTTGTTTGTGTAAGTATCATTATTTAAATATGATATAGATCATTTTCATTAAGATAACCAAGTTGGTAACTATTGGCATTTAATAGACAAGTTAATAAATCTGAAACGTTTTGCTTTACGAATTTGTATACTATTAGGCCTGGACCAGTTTTTTAAAATATTTTTTTTTTAATTTAAAAAAAATATATAATCCACATATTTATGACTTTGAAAAGAAATTTTTAACGTTATTCATTTTTAAAATTGAGCAGTATTTCCCTATTTAAGGACCAACATTCACCCTGTTAAAATATTGATTTCAGAGGTAAAAAAATAAACATTTCAAAATTTGATTCATATAATATTAAGGAGCTTTTATCCACCTTAAAAACAAAATAAAATTGCAAGAGCATTGTTATCCTTTATTCACAGCGTGAATGTATATCAATCCACGTTGGTCAAGCAGGTGTACAAATTGGCAATGCATGTTGGGAGTTGTACTGTCTTGAACATGGTATACAACCTAATGGTCAATTACCTACAGAAAAAGCTATAGGGGGTGGGGATGATTCGTACAACACGTTCTTCAGTGAGACGGGCGCCGGTAAACACGTACCTAGAGCGATATTTGTGGATTTGGAACCAACAGTTGTAGGTAAGGTAGCTTCAATTCATCATAATCATTATCATCACCATCATCACCTTCATCATCATCACCACCATCAGCATTATCATCATCATCATCATTTTCTTTTTTTTTTCTTCTTTCCCCATCATCTTCAACAGCATTGTGATTACACAAACAGATAAATCTTACTACATACGGAATACACAGTCATGCACACGATTTAATTTGCTTCGAGACTACCTTGTAACATTCGGTCATAATTAACATATTTTGTGCAAAAAAAACTGTCTCGAATGTTCAACATGAGTCATCGGCATTTGAATTCAAGAACGAACAAGATATTTAATGTTGCAAAGAGGCGTGATGGAAAAGACCTAATTATAATACTTAATGAAGGTATAATCTGACACCATCGTGATCTTAATGTGATCTCATAATGATAGGTATTGCATTACCAATCTAACTTCTATTATAATATAAGTGTATAGTTATCTGATTTATTGCGGAATTCAGATCAATTACAATTTCGATATCAATTATAATAATATAATAATAATTTATTTGGAAGCTACACCTTTGAAACAGTGGCACACTTCTTGAAGAAGTAATACAGGATTTAAAGAGCAAGAACTAATCATTTTCATAGTTGATTTCCCTTGTCTTTTTTCCATATCCGTTTGGTGAAACCTTTACAAAATCTATCGAATGCAACTTCAATATTTGTAGGAAGATTAAGTACAGGTGAACCAAGAACATACATTAATTTGTTTGGTCTATTGTTCCATTAAAAAGCAATATGTTTTCTATAAACATAATGATAGCAAATTTAAAGATATTTGGTATATACTTGTTTTGGTTTTAGAAAACATATTGCTTTTTAAGAACCTGAAAATAATAATCTTTATATCAGGGAAGGCACAGAGTAAAATGTGTTGAATGTTGAATACAAAAATGCTTAAAGATGTATTGTCCCTTGAAGCACAAAAAATGAAAAAAAAAATATTCTAAATTTAAATTGGCCACATCAAAGTAATATTAAAGTTATTCACTTTAAGTCGAAAATTCGAGCCAAAATCAACAAGTTTATGTAATTAACAGGTAAATTAATTTGATTACATTTCGTCTGGAAAATTGTCACAAGCGAAAGTAAACAAAGATTTCAAACCACGAGTATGCATTATGCATGATGCTAATTGGGATTGTTTACAACTCGTCACGGTTGAGAAGGTGTTTTCACACAGATCGCGAGGAAGTTTTATGATTATGCATACAGAGTAGACAAACAAACTCGTTGCATTATGAGATATTTTTTGATCGAAAACTTTGACTGGAAGTCAAAGTTATTTTTTGAACAAAACAACGTCTGTATTTCGGTTAAATTATTTTTTTTTTGACTAATTTTTGGTGAAAGTTAATAACTATTATGATACTTCAAAATGACCTACTTTTTTTCGAAATATTAAAACAAATTTTTTTTTGGAATTCGTCAAAGGGACAATACATCTTTAACCATTGATATAAATGTGGGCCTATGCATTATGATGAAGCTAAAAGAAATGTAATATTGTGTCCGAAAAACATGAAAAAGAAAAATTAATAAAATTAGACTTTGAATTATGTAAGGGCGTGTGGCGCAGTGTGTTGGACGTTGGACTACTGGTTCGAATCCAATTCTAACCGCATTGCTTGTATCCTTAGGCAATAATTATACTTTACTTACGTTTGCCTCTCTCCACCCAGGTGTATACATCGGTACCCGGTTAGATTATGAGAGTATGTTTCCATCGTGTTTGGTCCAAAAAAATGACTGGGGTAATAATGTATAGCGCTTAGAAGCATTGTGCAATAAGCGCTATATAAAAAGCGAATATTATTATTGAATATTATTTTTATTAATAGGCCATTTTATAGCTTTAACAAAGTTAATCACTTCCGTAGGAAAACAAAACCGAAACAATAATATTTTCACTTATGAAATGACAAATTAAACCATTACATTCATTCAAATACACATTTGCTTGTAGCCATTGTGACTAATTTTTCTCTTTAAAATTACAGTTTTTCAGGTAAATATATATTTTTTTCGATCCAATTTTTGGTCAGTGAATAGCTACTGTATTATGTGACATTAAAATGGCATATTCTACAAAAACAATGAAAAAAAATTATTATTACAAATTTTATAAAAAGTTTTAAACGAACTTACCAGTACATGTTTATTTGATTTTGATCTTCAAATGTACAATTTTTATGTATCAATAACCAACTGTAATATTAAAACATTTCGACTTTGAAAAATGTAGATTAGGCCTAAATCAACGCGATGTATTTTCATTTTTAACGCCACTTCGAAATATCACTTTTAAGATAGTACTTACTGATGCTTTTTGTTTAATCCTTAGCGAAATCCCAAAAGTGTCATTAATATTAATTTGGTACAACGAGAACGTAATGTATAAAATACAGTAGATGTCCAGTCTACTCAATAAATTTCTGCCTACAAACTTTACCAGTGTATTTTTTTCACGCTGCTGCTTTAGCCCGCTACGTCCCAGAAGGATGACTCATTAATAAACCGGAAGTAAGCAGAAGTTATCTATCTACGGATGACAGAAATGCGAAAATGCATACTCGACTATAATTTATAGGTAACAGCTGATGGGCCCACAAAACGTCTGGGAAAAGAGTCTGAACGACAAATCCCAAAGCATTTCTGGTATTTATGAGTCCCATGATACTTCACACTGCACTTCACATGCTGATGAATTGACCCCCAGACTTGACCTTAGCAATAAAATAAACTAAGTGACTGATATTAAATACAGATTATACAAATACAATTTATATTTGTTCACATATAAAAAGAGAAAGGAAACGTTTAATTATAACTCAAAAACCATTGTCTGACAGACAATTTAAGTATTTTTTGCTTTAAATTACATTTTTTCAGGTAAAATAACTATTATGTGACAATAAAATGACACATTAAAAAACAAATTTGAAATAAAAAATATTTTTCAGAGTGACAATATATCTTTAAAACTGTTACGTCAATAAGTGAGCAGCGTTTTTTGTAAGAAATATTTCTTGTTATAAATTCTTTTTTCGGTATTATTATCTCGATTCGTTGTGTTAAAGCTCTGTCTACACTATCAAACAAAAATGTCATAGCACTACCATATTTGGGCACATTATACTTTTTTGTCAAACTAGTTTATAGAATAGACAGCTGAGCTTTAGAATATCTTTCTGTTATCCAATCATTCAAATTGGTATAATAATAATTATTGTCAAAATGTTCATCTGGATTGTCAATCCAGTGTATCACTCTATCGGCTCCTACAGTACATAAGAAGTTCCTACATAATTTGTTCTACATTGTTATACTTTTATTCCATACATTCTTCAACGCTATTTTTGTTCCTTATTTTACTAGATGAGGTTCGTAATGGCGCTTACCGAGAACTATTTCATCCCGAACAATTGATGACAGGGAAAGAAGACGCAGCAAATAATTACGCCAGAGGACACTACACAATTGGTAAAGAGATGGTTGATCAGGTTTTGGATAAAATCAGAAAATTGGTACGTTAGTTAATTTAGAAAAACACACTTTCAAGTTGTTTATTATACAGTATGTTCTTTTTAGTATGATGTTATTGTATTGTGTTTTCTTGACTACAGGCCGACCAATGTACAGGTCTTCAAGGGTTCTTATTGTTTCATAGTTTTGGTGGAGGTACCGGTTCTGGATTTGCATCCCTTCTCATGGAGCGTCTGTCAGTCGACTACGGAAAGAAGTCAAAACTTGAGTTTGCCATCTACCCAGCACCGCAAGTATCCACGGCTGTCGTGGAGCCTTATAACTCCGTCCTTACCACACACACAACTCTGGAACACTCTGACTGTGCGTTCATGGTTGACAACGAAGCTATTTACGATATTTGTAGAAGAAATCTTGACATCGAACGTCCAACCTACACAAATTTGAATCGGCTAATTGGTCAAATTGTCTCATCAATCACTGCTTCACTTCGCTTTGATGGAGCACTGAATGTCGATTTGACTGAATTCCAAACAAATTTAGTTCCTTACCCTCGTATTCACTTTCCTCTGGCTACATACGCGCCGGTAGTTTCTGCCGAGAAAGCTTATCATGAACAGCTGAGTGTGGCCGAGATCACAAACGCTTGTTTTGAGCCAGTTAACCAAATGGTTAAATGCGACCCGCGTCACGGGAAGTACATGGCATGCTGTATGCTATATCGTGGTGACGTCGTACCAAAAGATGTCAATGCAGCCATTGCTACCATCAAGACAAAGAGAACCATCCAGTTTGTCGACTGGTGCCCAACTGGGTTTAAAGTCGGAATCAACTACCAACCACCGACAATTGTACCTGGGGGTGATTTGGCTAAGGTTCAACGTGCCGTGTGTATGTTGAGTAACACCACAGCTATCGCCGAGGCATGGGCTCGTCTGGATCACAAGTTCGATTTGATGTATTCTAAGCGTGCCTTCGTACATTGGTACGTAGGTGAAGGTATGGAAGAAGGAGAATTCTCCGAGGCTCGTGAAGATTTGGCAGCGCTGGAGAAAGATTACGAAGAGGTCGGCGTGGATTCGGCAGACAATGAGGAGCAAGAGGGCGAAGCAGACGAATATTAAATGTGCTATTTTATGTCCAACTTCTTCCATAAAGGTTTGGTACCATCAGCAATGGTATTGCTTGTTAGGGGTTCAATCATGACAAAAATGACAGTACGAACAGTAGTATTGTAGTAAACACATTTTATATTGCGAGCCAAAGAATAATAATTTGTATTGAATTGTTAACCTATTGTATTGTTAATCTATTTGCAAAGTTTATGTTACAAAGCATGAGATGTAAAGAATAATAAGAAAGCGATTTATTGTAACTGTGTGAAATATTATAGAGAAGATAAATAATATTGACTAAGGGCTGCATGCTATACACTAGGACGATAACGATAAAAGATAAACATACCCTTTTCTTACATAAAACAAAAAGAATTTAGAATAGTTTCGAACTATAGTATAACAATTTATGCTGTCTTTGATAAAAATCATTTTTATATATTCAAATTACGCCATGATCAATAAAATGCAATTATGATATTAATGCTCTTACTAATCATTACGTCATTTGGTTGGTCGCGTAAAAATAATATTTTCATCAAAGGCAGCATAGATGTTTATCTTATAGTGAACACTTTTTAGATTTTTTATTTTATCTATTGGAAATATGCATATTTATCTATTTATAGTCGATCGCTATCATCCTAGTGTAAATGGGCCTTAACGGTTAAATGAAAATTACTTACTTAATTTATACATGGAAAAATATCCTCCATGATTTATAGTACATTTGTCTTTTCGTCATGTCTTCCTTTCCATGTGTATGTATCGTATGCAATAAAGTACTTATATACAACTAGCATTAATCATTTTAAACCTCTTATTGCTGCTACTTGATGTTTTTAATTTTAATATTTTCGGATAAGAGGATTGGGTAGTTTGAGGGTTAGGGACTGGAATAACATGGAAAGAGACATGTTATTATCTTTAACGCCTTCAAAACCAAAGCATATTGTGTTTGCCAAGCATGTCTTCCCTTTACGGTAATAATGCAAATTGAAGCTTATATAGAAGTAGTACTGTAGGTAATAATGATCAATTAAGTATTAATGACAACTGTTTTACCAAATCTGTTGTTGTATATTGTATTGTTTATTGTTTATTAACTTGATAAAGCATATATAGTCACTAGTCAATCGAACAAAACAGTATAGGCCATTATATCTTACCGTACCATGTTTAGCACTGTGGGAATTTGTGCATTTACAAATTAATTAAACTTATGCTGGATATTGGATATTGCAATATTATAGGCCTAATTTTAAGCAATGTCTAGTAAATGTGTAAAAAATATAAATGTTTAACTTTTAAATGTTTGTGACGTTTTAAATAGAAAATCTGGATTGGTAGCGCCTTGAAAAGCTTTCTCAACTAGAAATAATAAATTACATTGAGCATAATACTTGTATGATTTTATATCAGTTGATTTTCAAGTGTTGTCATAATATTCAGATGTTTCAAACCATGGAACCATTTTGAATTTTCTAGATCCGCCAAATATTACCAGTATTGGGCATTTATCATCACGACTAAAACAACGTAAATTGTTCCTCTTTTGACACGATTGACGACCACGACGGTTGAAATTATTATTAATTATTATTCATGATTATGTTCATTATTAATTAGGCCTGGGATGTTTAATACGTTATTCTACATTAATTCTATTCTTAAACTGAAGACAAATTTCCACTTTCGATACACTTTACACAAATCGACAATTTAATTGTGTTTGTCTCTTACATCACATTTTTTTCCCCAGATATTTTGTTTGGATTTAATTTTTGGTCAAAGTGAATAACTATTGTGTGACATTAAGATGACATAGGCCTATGCAACAAATGTATAAACTTATTTGTTTAGGGGGACAATATATTGTTTTTCCAGCTACCGTCATTTTTTCGTATAAAAACGACGTATACGTCGTGAGTGGGGTGTGTGACGTAACAACCTCATGGTAACTTTTGACCAATAGCTAAGCAGTAGATTACACATGCGCATTACATTTAAAGACGAGAAGTCCGCGCGGCGGCGGAAGGCCGTGTTATGTGTGTACGTACGTACGTGTGTTGTTTGTGGATGGATCGCATCGGAGCAAGCGAGCTAGCAAGGATCAAAAGAAAGATCCATTGAAAACTAGAAAAATATGTCCTGTCCTTGGAGGCAAGTTTCATGGAGGAGATTACCGGCCTTTCCAGGAAACTCAACAACAGTATCACTTCGTAGAAGTGCCGGTTGTCAAAGGAAAAGTCCTGCAAAATCAGTACAATGTTCAGTACCAGAGTTGCGCGAAGGTACCGCTTAGGCTCTAGGCCTAGACCTACTAGGCCTAAGCTAGGCCTTCCATCTAGGCTACAGGCTAGGCCTATTAAACAACAATAACAAGTAGTAGGCCCTATTTACTATATTAGCCTAGTAGGCCGGTGCTAATGCACTTTCACATCACACTCTCTCGAGCTTAACCAATTTAAAAACATTCACTAAAAATATAGGCCTAGGCTAGGCCTAGCCTAGCCTAGGTAGCCTAGCCTAGGCCTAGGCCTAATTACTTAGGCCTAGGCTAGCCTAGTCTACTAGGCCTAGGCTAGGCCTAGTTTATAGGGAGGGGAGCCAGGCCGGGAACAGATCTCTCAAGGATCTGCGCCGTTCTTAGCCATAGTAGGCCTAGCCTCGATAATTAATAGTATGCCTAGGCCTAGCCTAACCTAAGTTCTCTTTTTTTTCTATGTTGCTATGTTTTCTAAGTGACAATTGGAGAAAATGTAACACCTCAAGCAATAAAGGAATACTTGTTACATCATCCTTGGCTGGTTAGAGAATTTGTTGAAGAGAAAGTTACAGCAGATGAAGTACAAAAATGGTTGATTAAGAAACAACCTAATAATTTAGAAGAGCCTTGTGAAGGTACAGTACATTAGATTATAAAAAATGTGTTAGACATTCTCAATTTAAGTATAGCATCACTGTACAATCGTTTACGTTGTATGAATCATTATTTTGAAAAGTGATTTTTATTGCAAATATTTATATCTTAATTTGATCTTAAGCTCTGTCTACACTAACAAACTAGTTTGACAAAAAAGTGTGATGTGACCAAATATGGTAGTGATATAACTTCATTCATCATGTCCATATGGGCACATCAAATTTTGTTGTCACATAAAGTTTGATGGTGTAGACAGAGCTTAAATGAGGCCAAAAGGAATACCATTTTCTATGATATATACATTATTATAACACACCTGATTGTATTCTTGCAATTTGATTGGTTAATTACTGTTGTGTGCGTCGCCTATAACTGTTCTACTCCACGTCTAAAGTTAGAGCACTACCTTTTTTTATTGGCCTAGCTTCCTGATTTAGAGTGGATAAATTGAATAAAAGTAGGTGTGTTAAGGCCAACTCAGACAGCGTACGACGCTGTCCGAGTTAGCCTTTATAAAACAAATGAATGTTTTGTATTCGTTGAATGGAGAGAATATTTCATTTGATGACAAATTTACTGTTCTATTTTCACCTCGTTCAAAATAGAGCAGATATTTTTCCAACTTATGAAATATCCTCACCATCCAACCAAATAAATCATTATTTGTATATAAATGTAGATCATTAATATTAATGTTATTTAATTGTTTGTAGGGAAATTGAAGAAAGTACCATCTGACATGAATCTATTTACACTTGGTAGTTCAAAGTGTGGTTTACATACTACTATGCTAAATATGGTAAAGGATATAGAAGATAATGTAGAAATTGCAGAGAAATTGAACAAAGTAGCCAAAGTGATTGCTAATGGTAAGATCCACTTTCTGTGGCAGATCCAGGGCATTATAATTTCAGGTACACAGAACAATTTCCTTGAAAAAGTAGTAAAATGTTCTGTTCCTGAGACACCAAAAGTACTCTGTAAAATGCCAAATTGCTGACTGGTGGTTCTGCTTTCAAACTATGGCACCTCCCCTCCCCTTCAAATTTGTGATATACAATACATTTTAAATAAAGGGTTGAAAGAAATTGGAAGAAACAATGAAATTAGTTTTTGCTAATGTGTAAGAATTAACTAAAATAATCAATCACATATTCATTTATTTTAAGTATCAGAATAAATAATGTACAGTAAAGTAATCATGATGTGTTGCTTCATGTCATAACTTATTCCATGAATAGAAAGGGTATTTTCTATTACTTTGACATTTTATTATTGTGATTCTAGGATGTAATGCAGATGTGTATACTCTATACCTTGTGAATTCTATGGGAAACGTAAGTTGTATTATTTATGTATTTATAACACTTACTGGTATTATACAAATGTATCATTACAAAGCATTATTTTTAGTATGTCTATAAAATCTCAATCTGAGTTTATTATTATCCTTCTTTTACTTAGAATTTAAAATTGAGATGTTATACAGCACCTCAACCATTGCACTTCTGCCTTAAAACCGCTCAGATACTTTTGAAAGCTACTTAAATCAACCTCAGTAATTCTAATAAATCTTTTCAATTATACATTTGGTGGGACTGCAAAATGAAAAAATAAAAAGGTTTTTGATAATTTAGCCTAATGTTTGACAATTACTGTTTGATTTTAAATTTTATTATCTTTGATTTTTTAGGACATTTTCTTTTGTAAAGAAAATAAAGAAGGAAAGTGAGTACGTCAAGGGAAATTAGCATTTCTGTTTAATTTATATATTATATTACTAATTATAATAATAAGATTTTGGTGGTTATTGGTTGGTTTTCTTATGGCAATTTAGTACAAAAACAAATAAATCATCTGTATAGTATACCTGTTTTCAATTAATATTGAATTGAACATTTATAATTTATATAGATATAAAGTGTATTTAATCTTGTATATTATAAGCTATAGAAAGCACAACAGATTTTGATATTAACTGCATTCAACAGCAGCTCTTTTTATAAATGATTTATTTTAGCTTTAGCCCAGTAATATATTCTACTTGTGTTTTGTTTTATGACAGGATTGATCAGATTGTAAATGGTCCAATAGCGTATGGGCAGACAATCTCATCATATGTCGCATATAGCAAAGAAATAGTTATGGAGTCTGATATATTAGGGGTATGTTACTGCAAAGTCAATGATTCATATCTAGATACATTAGATATTGAATTTCTGGTGTGTGTGTTTGTGTGTATAATAGTTTAAACAAAATAATACAATTTAATTGATTGATTCAAAGAATATTAGGATGGTACTTGCTTACTCATTTGCCAGTAACATTATACTAAAGAGGTCTATAACATTTAATGAATTAAATAACATTTAGTATAGGCCTACCCAAATATGGTAGTGTTGGCAATAATAATGTAGACCTGTACTGCTTTTGCATAATTTGCATGGGCTCATAAAAACCATTTATTTTTGCTTTATTTATGAACCATACAAGCATGTACATGATATCTTTGGGATAAAATTCATGTTTCTCCTATTCTAAACAGTAAAATGAAGAAACTAAAGCAACTTATTTGCTTAAGTTTGCTTATCACACTTATGATTATCTCTATCATATTCAGTGTCTGTCCACAATTTGTAATATTTTATGCTATATAATATACAGTATACAGTATGTTTCTACTGAGAGGACAAAAACTGATTAAATAGTGTGAATTATTAAAACAGGACCATAACCACATCGTCACATAATCACACACTGTCAAATGGAAGCTTGCGACATTTATTTTATTTCCATTGAGCAGATTTTACGTCAGACAACACAAGGCACTTATTTATAATGTTAATATATATTACTGCATTGTAGCTAATGATGATGTAGTGACTTTCTGCAGATACCAGTTCATTATTTTGGGTTGGTTTTGGTTGTAAAATCACACCAAAACAGTATTACGAGCTCATATAAACAGCACTTAAAGATATATATATATATATATTTAAAACAAATTTCATACGCATCCAAAAGCGAGCACAAACTTGCAAATTACAGGATGGATAAACAATTTTATAATTTATGCTTATAAACTAACTCTCATTTGAGGCTTAGGGAGTGGAGTTAAAAGAGTCGTGAGTTTAACCCTGGCACTAGGTCAGGATTGAACACTGGACCTTGGGTTTGGAAGGAAAGCACGTTAACCACCAAGCTACAGCTCCACTTCTCTACTACTTAAATTAAATTTTTTTAATGCAATTTTAATGTCACATAATAGTTATTCACCAAAATTGAATTGAAAAAAAAACACAAATTATTTACATGAAAAAACTGTAAATTAAAGCAAAAAAAAAATAGTCAAATTGGCTGCCAGCCAATAGAAATATATAATAACTAGAGGGTACTCCGAGAGTACAAACCTCCGCCTACTGTAAAATTCTCCTACACAAAATTCCCCCTGAATATTTTTTTTTTACATTTTGTGTTAATATGTTAACTGCACACTACAAAGTTGTGGATGACAGTGTGGTGTAATGGTTATGTATCCATTCCTCACAGTTGAGATTGCTGGTTCAAGTCCCACTGAGGTTTTTTTTTTTTATTATTTTTTTATTTCTTTTTTTTAAAGTTTTTTGTGGACCTTGATCTTTGACCCTGACCCTTTCAAAATTTAACCACAATTATATGATGTGTCATTGATCATTGTGGCTAAGTTTGGTGAGAATCGGATAAAAACTATGGTCTCTAGGCAGTAAAATAGTTTTTTGTTAGTTGTGACCTTGACCTATGACCTTTTCCCCTCAAATTCGAACTTGTTTATTATTTTTTACATTTATTTTGGGGCATAGATCATTGTTGCCAAATTTGGTGAGAATCGGATAAAAACTGTGGCCTCCGGCTGTTCACAAACACACACACACACACAAACATACAGGGGTGAAAACATAACCTCCTTGGCGGAGGTAATAATAATAAAATAAATAACAAATAAATAAATAACATAATAAAATAAATGGCTGCACCCTACAATTGGTTGAATTTAACTGTTTATTTTGTCATTTTATAAGTGAAAATATTATTTCGGTTTTTTTTTATATGGAAAAGATTTTAATTTAACAAAGTTAAAACTTTGTTAAATCTACAAAATGACCTATTCAAAATCTGATTTTATGAATCTTCATTTTTCATGTTTTTGAGGCATAATACATCTTTAAATGTTTCAATATATCTCATTTATTCATGTAAACTTTCTCAAATATTGTGTAGGATGAACGCTTCCCAATGGGTACTGGTATGGATGAATGTCAAACCAAATCATTTCTGGTCTTGCCTATCCTGCAGCCTGATGGAGAAATTATTGGTAACTATAATAGGCCTACTCAATTATTATTATTCTGAAGATCATACGAATGAGTGGATAGTCGCTATACTAAAAAGAAAGAACTATTGTTTAAAATTTTATAAAGCAATTTCTTTGTAAAGAAGGGAAGTGAAGGGTTTCTGATCTAATCAAATTCGAATAGATATTTTTGGTGAGGTTTAGATGATAATTATGAGTATTAAAGTGGCATAACACAGTGGGCAAAGGCCCTTAGTTTAGCACTCCGCTGGGTAGTTGCATTGGACTACACATGCTCTAGAACCCTTAAGCTCTGGGATCTCTGGGTTTAGACAGTGAGTGCTTCGTTTTTAAGGGGCCTGCTCTCTAGCTTTATGTAGCAAAACATACTAAAACAAAACTAAAGATTTCTGTTTTACTAGGAACCCTTTCACATAGAAAATTTAGTGACAAATTTTAACTGGTGTCTAAGACTTACAACACCAGCTTACTTACCACAATTTCTGTGTGACAATGCCTATAAGAATTAACATTAAAACTAAAATGACACTGACAACCTAGATTTGTTTTCACTATTCTAATTTCTATTAACAATAATTTTAATTCACACTCAACTAAACACCAAATACAATGCAAACAAAAAAGGTTTTTTTTTTATCATAGTTGGGAATAATCAGAGGTTTTACCTAACATATTTTTCATCGTAAATGAAAACAAAAAATGCAACAAATATATGTCACTGTGTTTGATGATTCAGATTTTTAAATTTATTTTTTCCTTCAGGAGTTTTAGAGCTTTCACGCAATCAGAACAGTAAGATGTTCAGTGAAGAAAATAAACAGGTCAATTAATAATAAAGATCATTTAGTTAATGGAGAAAAAGTATTTTAAATTAATTTGTAGATTCCAAATAGTCTATAATAGCCGTTGATAGGTGCTTTAGAATTTGGAGATCGAGACAATTAAAATGAGTTAAGACAAACACAGGTATGAGTAATTTGAAGAATGATTTATTGACAGATGGAAAGAAAAATTGACCAATAGTATCGCATGATTAGCATGACTAATGCAAGATACTTCACCCTGTACATACGATATTATTGCAGAGCCTATCATCTTTATAATGTATCTCTCACTATATCATATATAATTTACTGTCACAAGTATTTTTCTATGTGTAAGAAACAAATTTAAAATTAAAAACCTGGGGTATAAAGCCAGTAATAGAAATTGTTAAAACAAAACATATTTAAACTGCTTTCCATTTAAAGCTGTTAGAAAAACTTGTCTATGAACATTTGTGCAATTTTACCAGAACCCTTAAATGTAATAATTTGGTCCACCTACCCTGTACACTTGCATCAAATACGTTATATAATACAAATTTGATTATAATATTATTATATATTACTAATATTCACAGTCAGTATGGTACTATTGTATGGTGTCAAAGTATGATATATCAACATTATCCTGCTGATGTGTTTAGTCAATAGTTAAATTTATTAACATTTATTAAACATAATTTTTTTATTTAGGTGGCGTGTATGTACCTTTCATGGGTCGGTATTGCTATACATAAAGTACAGGTAAGTTGACAAATTAGTGTCTCTTCATCATGTCAAATTATTCTACTGCAGTTACTGCAGTAAATATTTTTTTTACTGCATTAACATATGATTTTATTTTGTTTGTATGTGCTGTAGTTTAAGTTTATGTGGTGGTCAATTGCAATAACAATGTGTATTAATTACCTACAAAAGCTTGCTATATAATTGCATAAACATTTTAAAGATTAAGAAAATGTTGCTACTAAAGCAACTCCAGAAGAATAATTTTTACATGGTTCCTACCATTGATACAACACTTACAAATTAAGATTTCTATTTTATCCCCAAATATATTCAGGTAATTCATTGTCAACTTTAGATATAGCACAACCAATCAAAATTATTATTCGATAGTTAGCTGTTATTTTGTATTTAATGGATTTAGTTTCTCTTAATTAAAACATCTGTCAGCTTCTCATTAATTCATTTCTAATTGCTTAGCAAATTAAGCAGCAGCTCTTCAAACTTTTACACTAATTGCCATAGGCTAAGCATTCCTAATATAAGTCAGTTTGCTTGAAAAAAAAAAAAATTATTTGCAATTCAGCTCAAATTCACTTCAGTTCATGATTAATGAAGTCTTCCATAATCTCAACATTTTACTGAGAATTATAAAAAAGGGAAAAATAAAAATCACTCGTATTTGACTTGAATTGAACATAAAATAGACTCTTTCATCTCATCATATCATCTTTCTTCGCTGTGTAGAACTTCATTTGAGCAAGCACATGGGTTGGTCACATTATGCAGCTGATCCTAATTTCTTCATACATTTTGACTTCCACTTTATTATGTTTTAAAAATTTAATTAATTAATTAAGTCAGATCAATTCTTGAATCCTCTGTTGGACTCCACGGACTCGTGGAGTAGATGGTCTTCCAAAGATGGTGTCTGAAAGTTTTTTGATAGGAGCATTGTAAAGCTGTCTGTACTGTACTATTTAATATTAAATATATCATTGCATGACCTACATCAAAAAAGTTTACATTGGTTATTTATATTGTTGTGCATTTATGGTTATGAACAATCTGAGAATTTGTGTTCAATTAGTTTGTATATTTAATAATGTAGTCTTTATTTAATGTATAAATGATTGATTGCAGGTATGCAAAGGCTTAGTGAAACAGCGAGAGTTCAACGACTTCTTACTTGAGGTCTCCAGGTAATTTAGTGTTAACTCAACTTAAAAGTTATGAGTCAGTGTTTTTTTTTAATTTATAAATAGTAACAAGTAATGATTTAAATAAACTTCCTTCTATGGTATCTTGACATACTTTTTTATAAATTGAATATAAAACGATGGGTTGGAAAGGTACAGTTAAGGACCTGAAATCCACAATTATGGCACAAATATATCTGTATACATCACAAAATCTGAAATAATTATCATTTGTTTACAGGGTGATATTTGATGATATAGTTGCCACAGATAGTCTTACAGAACACATAATGGTATTGTATTTGGTTATTTATGAATATACCTAATTCAAACAATTATAATTTACCCTATAATTAATAAAATAAATTTAAAAGGCAAATATATATTTTGTTATATTGTTCCTTGTAAATTTTGTATTTCCCTACAAGGAAAGTTTTTTTAATGAAATGAAATATACTTCATACTTAATATTATTATGCCACATTTTAACTATACATACTTAAATATTAGTATGCTACAATTTAAGTTTGGTTTTATTAAACTTCCACACTTAGGTCAATATATAATATTAACTCAATTAAAAAGACCAAACTTCCACACTTAAGTGAATATATTAATATTAACTGAATTAAAAAGTTTGTATATCTTAAATATTATTATGCTACAATTTAACTTTGGTTATATTAAACTTCCACACTTAAGTGAATATATTAATATTAATTCAATTAAAAAGTTTGTATATCTTAAATATTATTATGCTACAATTTAACTTTGGTTATATTAAACTTCCACACTTAAGGTGAATATATAATATTAACTCAATTAAAAAGACTGGATATCATTGTGCTCAATTAAACTTTGGTTACATTACACTTCCACATAAATTAATATTAACTCAATAAAAAATGAATTTGTGGCTGGTAAGTGAATACTTAAATACAGCCTTAATTTTGTTATGCTATAAATAATTGTTCATTTTATGCACAGATGTTTACTAAGAGCTTGGTTAGTGCTGATCGTTGTGCTTTATTTCTATTGGATGAAGACAATGATGAACTTTATGCTGATCTCTTTGATGAAGGGTTGGAAATTGATGGAAAACCAGTCTTTGCAAGAAAGAACCAAATAAGGTAATGCAACCATGCAAACCTTTCGAAGAAACGGTGAATAATATCATTTAAATACTGGCAACAAAGAGATACTATAATTTAATTGTTAATAATTTTTATTGTAATAAAGTTTTATAAATATAAAGTTATTACTCGGTGTCACTGCAAAACAAGTGACTAAAGCTATATATGCTTTTTGAAATAATAATTGTGACCATTTTTGGCATCATGGCAGCATCTGTCTTGGGTACTTTTCAGTGACAAACCCAGACACAGTTCTTAAAATTGCTGGTCACAAAGATTAAAAGTCAAACTAAAAACTGTAAATGACGACATGGTAATACTTCATATTTTGTATATTTAGATTTTCTATTGAAAAAGGTATAGCAGGACACGTAGCCAGGACAGGTGAAGTGGTCAATATACCTGATGCTTACAGTGACTCAAGATTCAATAGGTCAGTTGGCAATATCTTTGCCAGGACACTTTAACCATTATACAAATAATATTTATGAGTGTAGTGTACAAATAATTTAAGGGAAAAAGAACCAACATTTTTCAGTAAATGGAATTATTTGTTCAATTCCATAAATATAAAAGACTCATTATTTTAACGAGAGGCTAGGCCAATGCCTAAACTTTTTTGGATGCCGAGTAGAACAATCGTGCTATAGTGTGCCAACTTTAAAATGTTGAAACGTATTAATATTATATACAGACAATGTTTTGTTCTACAGAGAAGTGGACTTGAAAACAGGGTATACAACCAAGAACATTCTATGTATGCCAATCCTGAGCCAAGGAACTGTCATAGGAGTGGTTCAAATGTTAAACAAGAAAGGTGCAGAAATGGCATTTAGTAGCACAGGTAAAATACTGTAGGCCTACTACAAGAATCTTTCTCAAACTCACACTAAAGTCGTTAACTCACTAGACCGAGTTCTGGTTGCCCAGTAAAGCTATCGCTTCACATAAGGTACTTTGGCTTTCTCTTTTTTAAAGTCTTGCCATTACATGTTCTGTGAGTGAACGTACTGTGTATTTTTGGATGGTGTAATTATTCTAAAAAAACATGCACAATTTTAACAATCTAGATAGGTCGTGCCCACAGATGGTTCTCGAATACACAGTCATTTCCAGTGTAAAAAAAAATGTATTTCAAATGTACGTACCGCAGGACTATAATACATTGTTGTTTACAGAAACGAATAAATAGAAACGATGATTTATGTAGTCAACTAAAATTAGCACCCTGGGAATTACTTCCGAAAGAGGAACTTTCCACAAAATTAAAACAAACCCAATTTTTGTTTGTATGTAACATTGAGAGATAAGGGATGGGGAAAAGGATGGGTACGTACAAAGAGAAACAATTTTTAAATATATCCTTTTTCCACTCAGTAACGAAATATTTGTTCATGTTTTATCGGCCTATAAATAATATAACACTAAATACAATAAAAGATTTAATACTTTGTTAAACTGAAATTGTCATAGTAGATTGAAATAGTAAAGTACATGTAACAATACACCACTACAACGTTTATATTGTTTGTAATTATTAATTAATACAAACAGTAATAAAGTTTATTTGTATATTATGTGTTTATATATCTAACAGTACCCACACTCACAGTAAGGCATTTTCGATTCAAATGGTGACCAAAAATGGTTAATACATATTTTTAAGGTTTTAAGTTTATCCCCAAGGGACCATAAATTTACCTACTTGTGTTAAACCAAATAATTATACTGGAGACTGAGAGATTGGATGTTCCATTCATCGCAAATCAATACATTTGTGTAAACGTATATTAAATCTATCAAAATAGTATTTTTTAAAGAAAATCAGCCTGTCTTTAACATTATGATGATGTACTCAAGCTGTTCAACCGGTTTTCAGCTATTAAAAACCATTATTGTAGGAGGAGATAGGTAAATCAAAGCATCCTCGTATTATTGTGTGCGGGTATTTTTCAAGATGGACATCCATTAGACAGATACCACGGTTGGAAAACACTCCTATTTGGGGCAAATCATTGAACCTAAAACCTTTGTTTTAATTGTCAATAACTAATTATCTAACTCGATTTAATTAGTAAACAGGGTTACGTCAGGTGGTTAAAATCAGTACCAAAAGTAAGAACCAACTTTATATACTATCGAGTAAATATTCTAGAAGTAACGCGCAATTTACCAAATTTTGCCCTTACGTAAATAGAAGCAGACAAAATAAACCAAGCAAAAATAAAAAATAAACTTTTTTATTTCCAGATGAATCCAATTTTCGTATGTTTGCAGTTTATTGTGCCTTAGCTTTGCACTATTCTAAGGTTAGTAAAGCCTGTTTTACGCTAGACAAATTTGTTTGCACAGATTGAAAACATCAGCTTATGCATGCATATTCAACATTCTGTGTGTCAAACTCACTTCTGCGACAAATTCTACCTCCTTGAATTTTTTATTTAGCAAAATTATTAGTTCGAAGGAAAAAAATTGCAACCAATTTGGAGCACATGAGGTGTCCTTTTTATGTAAAGTAAATGAATTGCTTATGGTTGTATTACTATAGTACTTTAAACATTATAATTACAATTCCAGGTAAGTTATGTTTGCCTTTGTTTAGATCTATGGTACAATCCAGCAGTCAGACTGTATGCTGGCTGTTGCTACTGAACAAGTAGCCTACCACATCACTGCAAGTGCCTCACAACACAGTAAACTAATGGCCAGGCCTCTTCCAAAGGTTATTCCACCAGATGCTGATGAGTAAGAATAGTGTTGTGTATAATATACAAATAATAACATTATTACATTTTCAATGTATATACTGTATCTTGAACGTAAAATTAATATTTAATGCCAAACGCAAATATTAAGCCTAATACTAGAAAATTTCACTTTACCAGCCATATTTCTATAGGTGAGTGTTTGTGTATCAAAAAGTTCTTTTTGTCAACACCGGTATTTGCTAGATCTCTTAGATCAGATTAGCACAAACAAAAAGTTATAATATGCACCTTATATCTGACCTTTTAAAAGTTCATTTATTTTGCGTAATCTTCTTCAATAGAGCTACTATACAACGGTGTCAAACTGCAAATTAACTTTTACAAAACTGGTTTTTTAAACATGTAGGTTTCACTTTGATATCCGTCCATATACCAACATATTTCCAGAACTGTTTATCTACATGACATTTGAACTCTTTGGAGAGGAAACATTTGACTTGCCAAGTCTTGCTAGGTTCATCCTGACTGTGAGAAACAGTTACCGACTGGTACCCTACCACAACTTTGAACATGCCTTCACTGTTACGCATTGTATGTACTGTCTCTTACGAGTCACTCAAGGATTATTCTCGGAAATAGAGGTACTAAATTTTCAGTATATTATTGTTAATTATTTGTTCATAAAAGTTAGGTAAAATTCTTTAAAAAATGCCCTAAAATCAAACAGACAACATTTATGTGAGCAGTGTTATTCCATGGGGTGGTCAATGGGTGCACTGACCTTTAAAAAAGAAAAAAAAATCCACGAAACATTGTCATTGTCATTAAAAAGTTCCTTTATTTTTTAATACTTTTATGTTTTTAAACTATTTTAGGGGAAAAATGTTGCTGTTTTCTTCCTCAATTATTACGTGTTGGTTATGCAACATAGATTTCTCGCTGGATGCGTACGATTCTTGTTTATATACATTTTTACTTTGACAGATGCAATCACTATTCTTTGCCTGTATTTGTCATGATCTGGATCACCGAGGTTTCACCAACTCCTTCAACGTTAAGTTTGATACACCTCTGGCGAACTTGTATGCTACATCAACAATGGAACAGCACCACTTCAATCAGACTGTATTCATTCTCCAGCTTGAAGGTCACAACATCTTTCAACATCTACCAAACAATGTCTACAAACAGGTACAACATCTAGAATTAGGAGACGATCTGCCACATTTGGCAAATGAGGAATAATTGAATTTGATTATCACTAACGTAATTTATAGGTACATTTGTAGTGTTGCACTGGACACTTCTGTACTGTTGGCTCACCAGACAAGCAGCATAAATATTCTTTGTATAGCGCCATATTTGCAATAGCACTCATTGTGCTGTGGACTTAGATGTTAAACCTTTTCAACACCATTCTTCCGCTCTAAGGGTCAAGTCATATAATCGGCTGCCAACTATGGCACCATTACATCAGTGGCTATAGTGTGAGCTAATACACCTGGGTATGCCCCTACTCGTCTCAAAAGATGTACTAGGTTCTTTAAAGTACAATTTACCGAATTTTGCCTTTACGTAAATTTATATATAGATACTACAACTATCAATCCAAAGGTATGAAAAATGATTGAAATGCTCTATTGCCTCATTCATAGTACAGAATTAGGTCCTGCATAGAGCACAATGAAAGGCACTAATGACATTTTTAAAGATTCCAATGTACAGTTTAATTCCTATTGTTATTAACACAGATAGAACTATTTATGTATTCTTGTAATGCATTTTTTATTTTCATATTGTAATAGATGCTTGGTCATATAAGGCATAATATCTTAGCAACAGATCTAGCTCTTCACTTTGACAACCAGAAAGAGCTGGCCAAAATATGTTTAACAGACAACTTGTGTATAAGCAATCCTAAACATAGGTAGGTGGTGTAGTAGAGATCTCTATTCAGTGAGGACACTTTGTTGGTTGCCAAAGGTGTCCCCTTAATAGAGGTTCTACTGTATTGGCAACATGTATCTCAAATTTGTCTACTGATAATGCTTGTTTTGTCTAATGTAGTCTAGTGTTTGCTTGACATGCACATGTGTGCCTGTCGATACCATCTTAAAGTAGCAATAACGTATTTCGATTTAATTTTAACTTTCAGAGCTAATTTACATTCCTTGTTGATGACAGCCTCTGACTTGTCTCTATCTGCAAAATACTGGCCTGTCCAACGTGAAACAGTAGATCTTATCTATGAGGAATTCTATCAGCAGGTACAGTATAGTGAATATTACAAAAAATTCCAATTGTTTATTGTTTCTGAATTTGGAAGATAAGAAATATGACTTAAAAAGAAAGATAAATAGTCTAGGCCTATGCACACTCCAGCCAATCTGATTGGAGTAATTTGTGCGCTAAGTCGTCTTTTGTATTTTGGTAGCATTTCTAAATGTTCAGAAAAAAGTTTCAGTAATAAAATAACATTTTGTTTCAGGGAGATGTTGAAAGAGAGCATGGGTGTGAACCTCTGTCGATGATGAACAGAGGGCTTAAAGATAAACTTGCCCAAGAACAGGCAAGTGGAAATCCATATTAATAGTATTCCATATTTAATTTCTATTCAACTACTCAAAATGTAAACTCTTTTGTACTTATAGTACAGGAAAACTATGAAATATGGTTGAAAAAATTGCAACAGAATTTATTTCACCACAATGCATTTCTATAAGGTCCCTATATGAACATATTAAAAGTCTAGAAAAATCCAGGTAGGGGAAATAGGTTTTTTTAAACAAAATGGCCGCCAATGTCGAAAATGCCTAAAAAAGGACAAAAAAACATAAATAGTAGATCTAATTACCACTTTATAGCGGTTTTTACAATGATTTTTATATTTCTTTACAGTTTCGAAGATCTGAACTACAATATACACATTATTTTAAGTGTTGTTAATTAGAAAATGGCCGCAAAACAAATGTTTAAGTATCTAGATATATCCCTATTGTTATAATATATAAAACGCAGTCCTTCCTATGCTTAATGCATAGGATTACGGTGTCTAATAATAAATCAGTTCATTTACATTTGTACTGTTATAACAATTATTACAAAATTGGTGGTGCCAGTGGGGAGGGGTATAGGGATGGGAGATCATATGGGAAGGGTGAGGGAGTCTGTCCGGCCCCCCCCCCCCCATCCCCTCTCCCCAATTGGCTATTTTCGGGAGTATATGTAGACAATATGATATTTCCTAATATAAAACAATAACCCATTGAGTGCTGTTTCAAAGATTTTCATTTGTAAAAGTGACTAAAACTACCCTTTACTGGTATAATATTGTCGGAACTTTTGGGTGCGCTCCCATTGATGGCCCAGCCAATTGACGCTAGCTGCGCTCTCTCCAACCCCCCGGGAGAATCCTTGAGCCATCACTGGACTACAATCTATTACCGTATTTATTCGGATAAACGCTACATTTAGAAAAATCGAATAAACACCCCCCCCCCCCCCAATAAGACATCATTTTGAATAACCTACACCACCGCACCCCCTCCCCCCGCCCCCATCGGACATCATTTTGAATTTATTTCGTTGAATGTACGCCCCGCCACATGCATATTATACATAATATTGTGTTTTAACACATCTCTATTTGTAATAGAATTCACTGAATGACATGATGGTGTTGTATTTGTTCATATCTAAAGGGTGTATTTATTTGATTATACATGTTACCACATTACACCCACAAAAATAAACGCCTCTCCGAATAAACTCCTCACGTCGATTACATGCCCCCACTACCCTCCTTAAAAATCAACCACCAAGGGCATTTATTCAAATAAATGCGGTAATTTCACTTTCATCTTGTCAGTATCTCATCCTCCATCTATTGGTGGGGAATTGAGCATGTGCTGATGCCGTGGCATTCTTAAAAAATAGTGGAGCAGCAGCCCAAACCATATTTTCTGCAACTGCAATTCATTTTACTACAACCTTATTTACAGGTACATCTAATCAACTTTAATAGTTTCTCTGGTGCTGGTAGTAAATTTGTCATCAATACTTTCCATCCCTAGTCTGTGGGTTGAAGAGTATTTCCTATCCACTGCTATACCTGGTAATAAAGACTCACGAAATGAAATTTTGCAGCAAGGGAATAGATTTGCTTTTTGCAACTTTCTCAAAGAAAAGTAGGCTGTCTAAAGTCTCCATTGACTTCCCTCCATATATAGCTACCAATGCCAAATTCCTGATGCAATGTTTTCTTTTTTTTTGGAAACTGTTTGGTTTACAGAATTTGACATACAACTCCAAATGTGATTTTTAAGACCAACACCTTTTCCTAAACCAAATTTACTTACGGCCCATAATTATAGCCATTAAACACAAGAGTTTACTTTGCCTTCACATAACATGGTACATAATAAATGTCTTGAAATGTTGCTGTTTCGGGCCAAGAGGTTGATGTAGCAGTGCTCCCCCATTGATAACATACAGTGGGCAGTGAGATGAAGGTTTCTGAGTAGTCTAGCAGTGTGTATGGAGTAAATGGAGTAAAAGAGGGTTGCAGGAAAAGTACAAGGTTCTTTTTAAACAAATGATGCATTGTGTATGACTGTCTCACATAGCCATCAATGATGAAATAGTATATGTGAGGGAATGTGCACTGCTTCTCTATTGATGAATATGGTTGATTTTGACCCATGTGTAATAATATGTTCTTTCCTCTTAAATTAATATTCTGTCACGGTTGCTTCATTCATTGATTTAATACCGTATGTTCTCGATGGGGAGCACTGTGAATGCATGTAAAGTCTTTCCTTGTTGTGAAGCTCTCTAAAAATTAATTTGCTTTTTATACATGGAATCCAGGGATGTGATGCTACATCCCATCTATTTGGTAAAAAAAAAGGTGTTAGTCTTAAAAAGTCATAACACCTGGGCAGTAGTATGCTTACAAACTCTGTAAAACCAAACGTCTCCAAAAAAAAGAAACCATCGCATCAGAGGAATTGGCATTGGTAGCGCTATGGAGGAATACGTTCTGGGAGAAAGTAGCAAAAAGCAAAACAGCACTTGAAATAAAGTCTATTCCCCCCAACAACAAATGCTGCAAAATGTCATTTCCTGCGTGTATATTACCATGGTACAGCAGACAGACTGGGGGATGGAAAGTTACAAATGGCGTGATGTGTCCATTGATGACAAATTTACCACCAGTTACCACTGTTTGTGACGAATACCACGGCATCAGCACATGCTTAATTCCTACCTATAGAGAGAGGATGATAACTGGACAATGAAAATGAATGGATTAATAGATTGTAAGATTGTATAATTCTATTGTAATTGTTTTATTAGACACCGTAGTCCTCCATTATAATGCATAGGACTACGTTGTCTATTATTATAACCGTGGTGATATCTTGATACTTAAATGTGTGTTTTTGCTGCTAAATAGCACTTAAATTAATATGTATATTGCAGTTTAAATGTTTGACACTAAAGAAATATAAAAAGCATTATAAAAACTGCTATCAAAGTGGTAATTAGATATACAATATATGTTTTTTGTTCATTTTTAGACATTTTTCACCATTGGTGGCCATTTTGTTTAAAAAAACCTATTTCCCCTACCTGGATTTTTCTAGACTTTTAGTATGTTCATATAGGGACCTTATAGAAATGCATTGTGGTGAAAAAAATTCTGTTGCAATTTTTTCAACCTTTTACTGATTCTGAGCATATCTTTCCTGTACTATTAAGCCAACAAAAAAAGGTTATGTTGCCGTAACAGGCCCAAAAATATAAGGTAGGTAGGTAGGCAGGCAATTTTTTTTTTTTTTAAATTGAAAAAGAACAAAAGAAAAAACTCAACCACTTTAATCATTTGCTTATATTGAGTATTTCTTAAATAGTCTTGATTTGTTTCCACTTTTTTCTTCTTTAAAATAACTAAAAATCTCTAAGGTAGGGTCGGTTGGGTTACACCAACACAAGGTATTGTTTACCTTGGCAACCCACTTGTGGATGGCAGAATCATGCACGTTGTCAGGTGTTCAAATAAAGTTATTACTTTTCGAGCTATAGTTCTGCAGATGAGTTACAACAAAAGAGACAAGTTGAAACTTGATTAAAATGTATGTTAAATTTGTTTTACAGGTGAATTTCTACAAGTTCATTTGCATACCATGTTACACAACCTTACATCAAGTGCTTCCGGTAACGCAGTCTCTACTTGAGAGCACCAAGTAAGTTCATTATCAACTCAATGTGTTTTCAACTTTATGTTATTAGTAGGTTAGCTGAAAGGGGTAAAATATATTGGGCCACTCAATTTAAATTCGAAATAAATTCAATGATATACCATGCAGGCAGTGATTAGTGTAATTTCAGGTGATGCAGCAGTGTGTGACGTGCAACCAAGCATGCAATTTAAAGTGCGGATACAGATACAAGATAACTTCCACGGACCGTTGAATAGGCAACGCGAAATAGACTCCCTATTTATTTATCATATTATCGTATTCCCAAAATGATGTGTTCTTTCTAATCTATGTTATATTCATATTTAGGGATAATTATCTACAATGGGAGAGAGCTATGCTAGGCAAGAGTACACTGATGTGGAGTGTAGACAGCTCACGAACCAAGGAAAACCAATGAGTCTTCCATTATTGCATTACATATTTAAATTCTGTGCAATATCTTAAGACTTGCAATAGAATATAGAAAGGACTGTGCAATATGAAAATACAATAGTATGCAAACACTATGCAATAGTTATTGTTCACCTAAATGTTCATGTATTTATAGTATTGTTCTGAAATGTTATTATTCAACGTTCTAAAATTACACTTTGTGAATACTGTATAAAATGTTCATTATTATTGAGTTGGATATATTTAAAACAAAATAAATTTAAAACCGCATACAAATAATTAATAAATACATTTATTCAAAGGCAGCTTTGTAATGTTAATAAACATTATATTTACTTTACTTTGAGTGCTATTTTATTTTTCAAGATAATGCCATCCTTCTGCATCTTCAAGTTTCAACCATGAAGATGTGATTTGCCTTTATCAAAATGTTCCATTTTTTTCCCATGTTCTCTTCCATGGTCAGTAGATTATGTCAATGTTATCTATTTTATCATTTCATTTTTTCCATCCCTTGCATTGACATTTCAACTAAATGTTGACATTCTCTTTTTTTTCTGTTTTATTTAGTATCAATATGTTCTATACAATCAGTTTTGTCCAGTTCACATTATCTTAACCCTCATTTTTATCTTTTTATTCGTATCATAGAGATGAGGCATTCTCCAACTATCATGTTCATCTACATTCATAAATGTCATTCGGTCTGAGATTAAAATTATCCATTTAATAGTATCCCCATTTTCTACTTTCTCTGGGAAAAAATTAGAAACGAGTGTTTCTTAACTGATTTATGTTATATGGGGTCTATATATCCACCAAAAAAAAGTTCCAGCTCATCTGGCCTGGGGAAAGCCATTTTTTATTTTCAAAATGGCCACCAATAAAATACAGGTCATATCTCCGCTTCTACATAGTCGACAGAATCCAAAAACCCTCTCACTCTCCATAGCAGCTCAGTTCCCCTTCACCTGTCCCACTCTCTTATTTTCCCAGCCAAATAAAAAGCTATATAAATACCTACTCACCGATTGACTTTAACAAGGGTATTTCTCCTTCCAGTAGGGTTGCGCATCTAAAGTTTGCGAAACCAAGGCATAACGTCAACCTAAAACAAGACCGGAGGTATTTCATTAGAAAGAAATATAATGTGATCTGTTATTTTTTTTTTTTTCAAAATGTTTCTGTACTCACTTTTTAAGTAAACAAAGAAAATGATTAGTAGATTTCCCATCAATACAATGTGAATGTGTTCAGTTGATACGTTACTATGTACCGTACATGCCATGGCAAACAGTTTACAAAGCTACGATTGGCAGAAAAAGTCACATGAATTCACATGCACATTTGGAATATGATGTACATAGAAACGGCGCGTTAGCCCTTTAATCCACCACGTGGTCACACTACATGCGCGACCGCCCAGTCAAAATAATTTATTCCGTTACGGTATTATGATAAATGTTTTAACATAAAAAGGAACAATCATTCGAACAATATCGAAAAGAAATGTACTTTAATGTTTGTATAAAAAAATTTACCGTATTTATTCAAATAAACACCCTGGAGCATTTTTTGTTCAGAAGGGTTTTTATGTGGGGCGTTTATTCGAGGAAGGTTTTATTTGTTTAAATGGTCATATGAAATAACATAGATTTTATCTTTTTGTTTTCCGCTTACCGCTTGTCTGTGTAAATTGGTCTTTAATCGTTTTTGTACCAAAAAAACAGTTAAAACTTACTAGTAGACTTTATAATAACCTCACTGGTAAATAATTAAAATAATACATACATAAAACTCCTTATGCATCGGTACAATGTTTAATTGAGGAGACAAACGCAGAAAGTACTTTAGTTCATGTTCTTATTTATTTTCCTTCATAAATAGTATGATACGTTTTTCACGTTTATGCAAAATAAATTTTAAAATCTTGATGGGCATCTTTTATAGTTCATTGCAGCGCATCTGTCTCAGCATCGACAGTATTCTGACAACTCTATTGCAAAGTTATTCTGCTGTACACTGACATCACTTCTGAGATGTCAACATCTGGAGTAGAGTCAATGGCAGGATCATCATAATTTTTATTCCTATCATCAAGATTAGTCATTCTCCATTTATCATGTTTATCTCCATTGTTTATTCAAATCATCAAGATGTCATTGTCCATTTCCCATGTTGATATATATACTGCCATTCGGTCCAAGATGAAAATTATCCCTTTCATCTGTATATCCAATTCTGGATATCTCCAGTAGATGGAAGGAAGTTATTGACAGATCATCCTCTATCTATCATGTTCATCTTCATTTTATCTCTATCCTCAAGATGTGTCATTGTCCATCTTTCCCTTTTCATCATAATTTTTATCTTTACCTTCACGATGCGTCATCGTCCATCTTCCCATGTTCATCTTCATTTTTCATATATTTCTCCTGTACAGATGCAGCTGTAAAACTTTTTGTTAAGGACAATTACACACAATCATGAAGCAATAAAAAAATTACTTTGGTTTGCACAACAAAATGATGGTAAACAAAGAAAGGCATTAAGTTTTATTGAGAAAATAAATAAACGAATTTGAATGTCTGAAAAATAAGTTTTTCAGTTATTTCCATGTTAGCACAAAGAACTATTAGCTTATTGATGTGTATGTGACGTTACATCCGGTCTTATGACGTCATTACAGCTTCTTTTGCTGTACCCAGAGTATCGCACATTCATGCTTGTTTTGTTAAACTAGTGTTGACAGAGCTTAACAAAGTGTCCCTAGTTGGCATAGTGTTAAAACATATATTACAGTTACACCTTGTTTGTTTCATCCTAAAGGAGGGATTCTACATTATTATAATACTGTGCAAGGATATTTGAAGTACTCAAAATCAGCTCCAACTGCACATGACATCAATGCTTGCATGTTGCGTTCTTCTAAATCACCAAACACATAACCATTTGCTTTATCCACTAACTTCATCACATTTAGCATACTGTCTTTATCCTGTGTAACAATAAGTAGAAACCAAATGAAAATTGTATCATCACCAACCAAACCCACATCCGAGTGACATAAATTAAAATCCTCATAATACACAGTACTTTTTATTAATAAAATACTCTAGACACAAGTAAATGCTCATAAGCTACAGTATAAGCAGGGAGTAGGAATTCAACTCCACACAGTCCATGCAAAAAGCATGCTGTTAATTCTTCTAGTTGATTAGAAACTGGTGTTTGGGAAAACTGTCATAACCAGACAATTAAACAGGTAAATGTACAGAAGAAGATTTAGGAACTTGGAAAAAAGGAAAGGTGCTGAACAGTGAGGGGATGCTTTCTCCTCTTTTGACCATTTAAAGGAGGTGCTGTGTTTACAATGGAGAACTTTTAAAACCAGTTCATTTGACTTTGTGAAATTTTACTCTAAAAATAGTGAATGATTGATTTAGTCTAAAAAGTGATTTCCTTGTAAACTACCTGAATGTTGAGCGTACAGAATGACACAAGACTGTAATCTTGAATCAAGCCAATCATTGCTTCATTTAGTTTCTTGAACTTCTTTACAAATGGCACATCTTCCAGATGATCCAAGAGATAGTTCAAATCAGACACTTCAGTGTAATAATCAAGGTTAAAAGCTGAGAGGAAAATCACTCAAGCATTTAGTGGAACCTAAAGAAACTTTTGCAATAGTTACTGAAGTTGTTTCACATTATAATTCATTCATTCAAAAAATGGCAACTTAACTGGCACAAACATACCTAATCTTTGAATTACCAGTAAGTCATTTTATTCACCTTGTGGCAACATAAAAAGCAGCAAGATAACCATGAATAAATTATTATTTATTTACCTAATTTTCCATATGTTTCAACCAAATCAATTTTTGAGAGAACGTTGATGTGTGGTAGCTCAAGTTGCAGCATTGTAGAGAGAGATGTCAACAAAACAGAAATAAATTTGGATGGATCACTGCAATAATGTGAGTCTACTAAATGTACAGCTACAAGCTGCAAAAGAGAGAGACATTTTTAGTTATTTAAAAAAAAAGAAGAAAATTAAACAAACGGGACGGTAATTAACATAGCGGTATTGTTATTTCGAGACACAAGTGACGACGGTCATCCCTCTCCTAAACAAACTCTGCAGACCCGGTACATGCAGGTTTGGAAGTTTCTGTGTTAGCAAATTTTAAAAGGATGAACCAGAAACACCTATAAAACCTTAAAAGGTGCATACAAGTCCGATGTTTATTTTTTTAAATGAATCCAGAAGAATCAAAGTGAATTTACAGCCTACATATACTATAATATACATAAAACTTGATGCTTTTTTTTAATTAAGTAAAAATAAAACACTTGGGTCTACCATGTGCATTCAGTTCGCGTACTGATCAGCCATTTTTTATTGTTGTAAAGTTTCAAAATGACGTCATTAACTTTGCCATTTATCGCACCAAATGTTAAATCAACCAAACACAGTACTATAAAATGGGAATGGAATAATACTGGGCTTTATATGCATGCACAGATTTATAATATGTATGTAAAAAATTCATCTATAGTAATGTACTGTACAAAAAACTTTGTTTGCTTTCTCCTAAATACAGTTTTTGTGAAACTGTTTTAACCATTATGATTCAGTTTCCTGAATAACTGGCCTTTACCTTAAAATTCAGTTTTAGTAATTTCTGCAGAATATTTTTAAATGAATTATGATGAGTGTAGAGTTCAACTTGTCCTGGGCAATCAAATAACAAGTAATAGTCTTTCAGATTCTCCAGTTTCTTCAACAACCAGTCCACATTCTTTTCTAAATATTCCATGCAATAGATCAGACTGCCATTTGGTCCAAGATGGAGATTATCCATTACATCTGCAACAGATATCAATTCTGAGATGTCAACATCTGGAGTAAATGGAAGGAGGTCATTGCCAGGATCTAGATTAATGATGGCTACTTTCCGACCAATTCCAGTTAAGAAGTGTTTCATTCCATTGCAGTAAGTTGTCTTTCCAGCTCCTGGTGGTCCAATCAGTACTTGAGCAAATGCCATCACTTTAGTTTAAAGCTCAACTGTAGGCTGTAATAAAGAAAAAAAAACTTGTTTATTTTTTGGGGCAAAAGAAACTACTCAATTTTCATAATAAAATATACATAATTTTGAGGCGAGCAGATCGAATGATCGAATGGTGTGTGCTAAATGTTCTTGCAAAGTTAAGATTAGTTTAGTTTGTTGGGATTAGAATCCCATCACTTTACGTCTTCCACACTCAACTAGGCCTAGATCGTGAATAGTTAAAAAATGTTAGGTCGGTAAATCATGTTAAACTTACTTTACTTTGTTGTGTTTTTATGACAAATTGTAATTGAAATTATATTATTATTTTATAATACAATAAACCTAAAGACCACAAGCGCTTAATTTCCCACTACTTTATGTACTACATGCAGTAGGCCTACTAGGCTACTGTATATAAATAAATCACTAGGGCTATAAAATAAGCCTACATACATACAAATCATAAATGTCGAAAAAATGATGCACTGGCTGGGCGTTCATTCATAGAAATCAACATCAGCTCAACTTATCGGCGGTCCAACAGGTCATATGTCGCTAGCCCTACCTGTCCTATCTAGGCTAAATATCTTACCTTGAATATACCTTGAACCGTAGGACTTTGAGAACTTAGCTCATTTGTCCCTCCATTGTCATCAATGAGAACTCCTCAGTAACATATGGGCGAAACTTGAGATGGTGGTCAGACCATAACTTTGCAATCTTATCAGTAGGAGGCCTACCTATAGCCAGACCTAGGCCTACCTACTGTTTACTGTGTAGCTAGCTGTACAGTATTTACTATTTTAGGGCTGCCTAGTTGGCCTAGCCTAGGGTAGTAGGGTAGGCCCTACCTAGACTAGAGTCTGAGAGCCAACTCAACTGGTTGGAAGTGTCAAACCACAACATTGACAAGCCGCAGAAGGCTAGGCCTTCTAGGGTCTAGGCCTGGCCCTAGGCCTAGCTGTATTTACATACAATTACCTTAGAGAGGATATAGGCCTAACGTATTATCAGATTTCACTTGCAGTTAATTTCGAATTTGCATGGCAATGAAAACATGTGCACGACGCCAGGCCAGGTGGTGTTGATGGGGTTGCAAAAAATGTGATTTTTTTCCGATACCGCTGTCACGCCAAATGAGGTACCGCTGCCAAATGAGGTACCGCACTTAATTTGGCGTCTAAGGCGCCAAATTAGGTACTATTGCAAAATGAAGTTCTATTGTCATTTTTTAAAATACAGTTTATATAAAACAATCATATTTAAGCCAGTATTAAACTACAATATGTATTATGTGTTGTTACGCCTGTTATTAGATCACCATTACATTAAATTAAATATAAAGCAGAAAATAGTTATCCTTTTTTGATTTTCGTCGAATAGATCGAAGCGGAAGTGCTTCGGTCATGGTCCGCAAATTATATGATACGCCTTGTGTGCCAAAATCTTTTTACTGCTTTTTAGTTGTGCTGCAGTGCAGATTGTCTGTGATCAAGCAGAATCTGAGGATTTACCTGTGCTTGGGGGTCTGTCTATCAAGGTACAACATTTCGACGAAGCCAATTTAATATTTTCATTTTTTTAAATATCTTGAGAATGCGTCGTCATTTATTCTGAAGCTAATACTGTAGGCCTATATACCGTAATCAGGCGGTATTAAGGCTAGTTCACGTACAGTAGAATTCACGTAGAATTATGTGGTGTTGTTGCTTGATTGTAAATTGCCCAGATTCTTCATTAGAAAAGAACTGATATTAAGGTTAATTCTGGAACTGATATTAAGGAGTTTTTAGAACAGATATTAAGATGTCCTCTTACGGAGTCCTCACAAACTCATATAAGAGGTCCTCTTGTGAAATCAGGTTCCCGTCGAATTTATTTCAGCTAAGTAGCTAAATTATCATGGATTTTGTACCCACCATTCCATCGATAGCTTTTTTTCTCTCTTTTGTGTCGCAAACATATTATTTAACACATTTGTTAATTCCCAATGTCGTTATAATTCATCAGTAACATTTATCAATTCCGTATTACCTCCTATTTCATTAATGTTCATATTTTTCTATACACTTGACAATGATCATCATTATCATCTATATCTCGTTTTAAAATATTTTACACATAAAGAATTTGTGAGATTTTCATTTGTTTGTTTTCATTTTACAACCAGGATTATACAATGTAATTTATATACAAGATGAAACGAAATAAAATCAGATCAGTACCACCTGTAACTCGTATCACAGTGAATTCCTTTTCTGATAATCGTAGCAAATTAGAAATTATATTAGCATAATAGTATTTCTTAAAGCTAACCATTTTTCTATACTTGTTTCTTTATTGTTATATGTTTCACCGTGATTCAATGTTATATAGCATATTGCTTTTAAATATAAATAGTGAAGGCTGCAAATGTGTAAATATAGGCCTAATCTACTATTCCATCGATATAGCTAATTAAATTACTGTATGTCAATAAATAATATATTAACTTGATTACAGTAGCATCCCACTCTCATCACCCCACAAAGTATAACAGTGCATGCATGTTCCACATTATGTACGACGTATAATTGATGGAACGAACAACCGAGATGAAAATAACGCATGCAATCTCCATTGCAAAATTAGGTTCCATTTAAGTATAAATTCTAATATTCCCGACCTCAAAATAATTAGTGTTATAACTAACTGTATTTAGCTTCCTAGAATTTCGTCCACCCCTCCAAACGTGTTTCCAACATCGTATCAAACAAGGTGACCGACTTCATTGCAAAATTAGGTTCCATTGCATTATTGCGAATTTAAGGTTGTTCCCCCGACTTCGAAGTAATACTTGCTTAGAATTTCGCTCAAACTTTTTTCCCAAATTGTAATATGATCTGAACAAACGACTTTATTGCAAAATTACGTTCAATTGTTTGCGAATTCACGTTGTGTTCCCAACCTTAAAATAACTCATGTATTTAGCTTGCTTAGAATTTCGCTCACCACATTCCCGTCCAAACATTTTCTCACATCGATATGAACAAATGAGATGACGACTTCATTGCAAAATTAGGTTCAATTATTTGCGAATTCACGTGCTTTTTTCCAACCTCAAAATAAGTATCATGTATTTAGCTTGCTTAGAATTTCGCTCACCCCATATCTCATCCAAAGTTTTTTCCCACGTCATATGAACAAGATGACACGACTTCATTGCACAATTATGATCCATTATTGCGAATTTATGTTCAAATGTTCCCGATATCAAGGTAAAAAGTACCAGCTGAATAAAATATCTCTAACATATTGCAAAATTAGTCTCTATTATTGGGAATGTTTCCGACATCAAAGATTGTTAAAACTTGATGAAAATGCCATTAGGATTGGTGAATTAATTAGTTAATTACCATTATTTATTTATTGTGATATGCATGTTCAACTGTTACCTTCTATTACGGTACGTGACATGAAAAGATTGATAACAAAAGAGAACAACGCAATATCTCAAAATTTGGTTTCATTATCTATTTATGTTCTAAATGTTTCCGACCTTATGAGTTATTGTTTTGATGAAACAATTTGATGAATTTCCCCTCGAAGTAGGCCTACCTGTAGCCTGCCATCCCTTATTTATTTATTATAGGTCACACACACACGTGTAACAAATGAGATGATGAAATTATAACAAATATCTAACTAACAATTTGCGACTTAGGTTCGCCATTATTCCGAATTTATGTTTTAATGTTTCAGACATCAAAGTAAATACTGTATAGTGTTATACTGTAGGTATAATAAGTGAAATAAATGTGATCATTTAACTCATATTCTTAAAGAACTTATAAATAAAAAACATAAATAACATTATACATTTAAAAAAAACGGAATTGATTAAAAATGAAACTAAAAGGTTAGAAAACTGTATAGTTAAGCAATGTTAAACAAAAAAATATATACAATATAATCAATAGAATAACGGGATACATTCATATTCAACGAATAATCATTTTAATTTGAAAACATAAACATAGAAATTCATAAAAACGAACAAAATAGTAACGGGAATAATGTACCGACGAAAGGAACGTCAAATCAAAATATTACTAGGAAATAATGCAGAAATGGCGTCCCATAACTCAAACAATCAACGTTTTAGCGCTAAAGGCAAATTGTCCCAGACCATGTCCGCATAACATGCAGACGTGACTTCAGACACTTCCCTTTGGCGCTAAAACGAGTAGTCTTCTTTTCCAGCTGCTTAGAAAGGGGTCGGTAGGCTTCCCATCATGCATGTCGAGTTTTCTATATTTTTCGATGGCAGTACCTTTCGTTTTTTACACTAAAATCGTAAATTTTCGTCGTATGTTTCAGTTATAATGGTTTAATTTCATACAATGAATAAAGATTATTAGGTTAGAAATACTCAGGTTAATAATTTTCAGTTTGTGTTTATTTGGAAATAAATAATATCCATATTTAACACGATTAGCTCGCCAGAAACGTGCTGCCAAATTAAGTGACCTAGCCTTGTGCGATACAGACCACGCGCACCTCATTTGGCAATGTCACTTCATTTGGCGTTACAACCGCCGCTATAAAGTTGATTTGCGCGGATTTTGAAATGCTGCCCTCAAACAATTTGAATTGAAATAAAATGGCCCCCGCGCGCCGTTTAAAATCACAACATTAAAAACCACACATTTTTCTGATTTTTGAACAATCGTTTTAGATTAATGAACCATTTATTTATGTAGCGTTTTGTTAAAAAGGTAACTAGGCCTACATGTTTTTGTTTACTTGATTTGTGATTCTAGCCAAAACTCACTTCTCCAAGCCATGCTTTTTTGAGAACTTGAGGCTGAGCCTGTCAAGTCACGAGTAAAGTAGATTTGTCTCCATCGGCCGACCGACGACAGTAACTGATCCCTACTAACCAACCACTAGCCTTTTATAGGCTAGGTAGGCCTAGCCAATTTTTTTTTTTTGTTCAGCACTTTCTTTATTGACCACCTACCAATCCCATCGTCTTTTCTCACCACTTTCCAAGAAAGGTTTCGAGGGCGGGCGGAGGAAGCCTTTGAAGTTATCGTCTCATCAGCCGAGGGGTTTTATAGGCCTAGTTTGTAATGTAAGGATAGCCGCGGCGTATAAATTAATTCATATATTATTTAATCATATTAATCATTTATTATATTGATTAATCATTTATTAATATATATTATATGTTTATACTTGTGTTAAATATTGTAATTTACATATAGATTTATACTTTTGCACTAGGGCCTAGTACAGTACCTTTATTAAAGATGATTGTCTTGAAAAAATAATTTGTTTAAATTGTTTTGTTCAATAATATTAATAATTCCATTTTATTGATGTCACATATGGTAATAGTTAAGTTATTCACTTTGACCAAGCAAAAATGTGATCGCCAACAAAATTATTTGATGAAAAAACTGTAATTTAAAGCACAAATAGTCAAATTTTCTGAGTAAATTTAAACATTTAACTCGCTGTTTATTTTGTCTATGTGAAAGTGAATAACTTCATGACATTAAAACTTCAAAGACTGATTTTATAAATCTTATATTTTTTCATGATTTTGGGTAGGGGAAATGCATCTTTAAAATTATTTGTCTAATGCCGGAAGATCGCCACAAATAATTTTAAAATAAAGTAATAAAATTAACTTGGGACTCTAAACAAGATTCCATGGAAAACTAACAATCTAGGAGGAAGGGAACGAGATGAGGGAATTCAAAGAAATCCTAAATAAAATATAGAAAACAATGTGAAATTAATTTACAGTATCTATTTATATATTATAATTGTTGTAATGCATACTTACTGTAAGTATTCGCAGAAGTACTGTAGTGCAGTTTTAGGCAGGCCCCTCGTGTATGCTCTCTTTCTCTGGTTGTGTTTTAATAGTCTGCGTTTATGTTGGTTTTCAGAGTTAAATATTACAGTTGTTACAACTAGTTCACTAGTAAAGTATAAATTGGTGAATCAAAAATACTGTACCATGGATGCATGAAATATTTCTGACTATTTCTATTTCACAGATGGCACTTGCACAAGTGAAGGGCTGGTTAAAGGCCCAATATAACATACAAGTACATGGTGAGTGGGTAGAAGCTTGCTTGGACTGGATTAAATCTGAACATCAGGTAAGACACACCTCCCAACCAGGGAGGTATACCGCCCTGTCCCAACCCTCCAGATAATCGTGTTGTCTAACCGGTCTCCTGTGAAATGCAGTTTCTGAATTTTTTGTGAAATAAAAATATCCTGATAATGTAAAAAAATGTATAATTATGCACTTGTCAATTGTATGACAACCTCAGTATATAACCCCAGGAGAGGTGCGTTATGAATGTGTCATTTTGCAAATAATTATTGACGCAGGGGTGCATCAAACAAAAAACCTAGATAGTACGTCACATCAATGAACATGATGAGGAATGATGTGTCAATGTCCGTCTCTTTACCATACCACCCACCATATTATGAACACAATAGTCACAATGTGTCCAAATGGTCGCCTAAAGGTAAGTCACCTTTTTTGATGCAGGAGTGTGTCATGGTATTCATAAGGTATGATGCACATCAGACAAATGACGCACCTCTCCCGGGGGTCGTATAATGGGTCATACAATTGAAATTACTTTTTATTACTACTAGGCTCTAGAAACATAATAATATTGTTCGAAAGATAATTATAATTATCAGAAATTCATGCATTGTTGTGAATTAAATAAGTTACTTCATTTTCCAACCTTGCCGGATGCCGGATACCATTATTTACTAATTATTGCCATATCTTTAGATTTTTTTAATAGCACCCTTAGTTTAGACATGACGTCATAAAACCACCTATATTTCATTTATGGGAGGTCTGGTATTAAAGTATTTTTTATTTATTTTATTATAATCAGTGACAATAATTAATAAGTGGACCCATACAGTAGTTTATTAAACAATGGCCTACTGTACTGTATGGAACTCTCTGGCCACTACCGAATATGTGCCATATAGCATGTATCTTTGAGCCCAGTCCACCAATTACAAGGACAGAAGTTCTGATTTTAATGGTAGCAAATGCATATTGCTTTAGGCCAGTGAAAATCAAAATCCTTCGAATGTGTAAGATTTTGGTCAACTTTTAACCAGTAATAACACAATTTTAAACAATCATCCTAATTTTTATCCAAAGTTCCTTATACAATTTAATTAAAAGAATACACAGCATAACTTAAATTGCACATTAAAGTCAAAGTGGGTCATACACCCAGGCATTTTCAAATTACAGTTGCCAAAAGTTTGTCTGTTGATGATTGTTCATCATATTTCAAATTACAGTAGCTGACAAATAGCATTAACCATTTAATTGCAGGGACAAGTTTTAAATGACAACAACCTAAATTATCTAGTGCATGAGCAATGGCTAGGTTCCGATCTCTCTGAAATAGCGCCCCCAGTGTTGCCAGATGGAATCAATAAGCAAGTGAAAACAGAGTTAAAGGGAAAATACTGCTTGCAGGTATAGAGTCATTTATGTTTTTGTCACTTTTTTGAAAGCTGTATCAATCAAAATATGTTTAATTCTCTGCTATAAACTGTGAAGACTGTAATGAATTTCTCTGTAGGTCTTTATAAGGAACGTTAGACTTGGGCTAGAATTTAACTGACGTACACAAAAATCATCAAGCGTAAAACGTCAAGTTTGCTATACTATAATATATACATTGTGTATGCGAAAATATTGGCACATACAGTAATACTGCATGTAGCAAACTGCATTCATATCATTTATGTTTCACAATGTCTTTTTTATGATCAGATGAATTCTATTGTGGATGTAAGTGAATCCGCCTACTCACAACTACAGCAAGCAAAAGGAAAAGTGAATGAAAATGTGTTAGTTACAGCTACTCAACCAACACAAACACAGGTAAGGTACATCTGTAGAGGGCCTTATATTATATATAAATGTCCTCTGTTTTATCTCTTTATGAGGACAAGTTGGAATTATGTTGACACGGTAACTCACCGCAACTCAACTAAATTGAAAGGAACAAGGGTCGGAGCACTTATGTCGACTACACTAAAGCTCACTGTAGTAACTAGTAATGGTTACCATACTGCACATGTGACGTGATTCATAGTTATATTAGAACCAGTATGCGAGAGTGATCGTCACTGGTCACAGTTAACCATACCGCACGCATGACACAATTTTTCAGTTACATTCAGTCCCAGAAAGATAGAACAACTTAACTGCGCTTATGTCAAATTATTTTGCATCTTGCGTTCAGTCACTCGAAGTGCTTATTTTATATCAACACAGTTCAGGCTTATGTCAGCATTCCTGGTCGACATACAGTAAGCCTACCTTTAGATGACAATTATTCAAATTAGAAAGAATGACTGAAACTACTGATGTTTATGGTGACCGACTACAGTAGCAGTCAAGTCAATAAAAGTCATCCTCACCAGATGTAGTATCTTGAGCAATGTTAAATTTAGAAGCAATTAATATTAAACATTTTGTAATTCTTTTAGTTCAAAAATAGTAACAAGTCCAGTAGAATGCTAATGTTATATTTGACCGATGGACATCAAAGTCTACAAGCTATGGAGTATAAACCAATACAATGTCTTAACACAAATCTACTACCAGGAACAAAGGTATAAAATTATAATTTTTTCCTGTCTACTTGATTAATTTGATGCAAGAAGTTTGCGATTGAAAGCTCAAATGTTTGTTCAGATAGATTTTAAATCCTTTTTTGTCATGTTTCTTTTTAAAAAAAAATTAATGATTCACAACCTGCTAGGATATGACAATGTTAAATTAATATGACAAATACAATTTTTTTTAATTTAAAAATTAATGTGCATCTAGGCTTGTATAGTATAGTGCATTCGACTGGTCGCTTGCGAGATCTTCAAACTACAAGTTAATTTTTTTTTTGAAGGTTGTTATAGAGGGAAGTATAACATGTAGACTAGGTGTCTTAATGCTATCAGCTGAGCACATCAAAGTACTTGGTGGAGAAGTGGATTCACTTCTTGAATCTAACTCTCAAATCCAGTTGTTGACTAAAGCTCTGTAAGTGAATTTGATTAAGTAATAGATTACCATATATAATAATGTGACTCAGTTATGCAGGGGTTTTGTAAATCTTCTGCCAGCAGATATTATCCACCTGTAAATGGTCTTTCACACCTGCTCCGGACCGGCTCCGTCAAATAAAATTGAACTTTAATGTTTCGTTTTCACAACGCGCAACATGAAGCCGCATTGTGAGTTGTGAAAACTAAACATTGAGGTTCAATTTATGTACCGGAGCCAAACTGGAGCAGATGTGAAAGACTTTATATAATAATATACTACCACCTTTACAGAATATTAAAAAGCCTTGGTAAAAGGATATGGGAAATATTTAGTTGAAGTTAAATATGTTTTTGAAAAAGATGCCTTTAGCCATCTAAGCTTACAGTAGTAACATTATGGCTGACCACATCATTATCTGGTATATCCTGAAATGTCAATGGGTTGATTTAAATTTGTTTCTATTACGACTTACTGTAGGTCAGATGAAGGCCGAACAAAAGTTCCTGAACACTTTAAAGATAGAATCACAGCAAGACCAGTTACTAATGAGCCTGACAAGCAACCATTGGTGAATAAAATGAACGGCGCCTCCACTGATGAGGACATTCTGATGGAGGATGACGATGACTTTAATGATGACATGCTGCAAGAGCTGAAGGAAATTGAACAACTGGAAAAACCACATATCCAGGTATTAATAGAATCTAGGAAGTTTAAATATTAGCAGTATGGAATAGACAGGATAATAATTAAATTATTACCTTTTCAGTTAATAATTTTTACTCTCAATCATTGAAAAACTGCATTAAGACTGCTAAACACTCCTTTCAAACTTCCAAAAGTACTAATCTGAGACTGTCTGTAAAATGTAACATAACAAAAATTCCACTATAGCGCTGTAATGAAGTTGCACATTTCAAATGATCTTAATTCCCCCTTACACTGTGTTTCCTAAATTATTTATTATAACTGCAATCCTCTAGACTGAACCAAAAGTGTCTGTCAAATACCTTCACTTTCTAAGCCACTGCACTAAATGATTTTATTAAACTATCCTAAATGCCACCCTCTAGACTGGACCAAACGTTTCTGTCAAATTACCTTCACAACTTTCTGAGGATGCACTAAACTCAATCTACCCTAATGCCAATCTAAACTGCACTAATTTCTTTCCTCAAACTGCACTAAATGTTATTCTTTTAAAATCTACAACAGCAAAATGTCATTATTTTGTAGCATCAAGCTGAAGTATGGCCCGAAGATGTTGAAGAAGAATGGCCTGATGATGATGAACAGGGGCCAGATGATAGTCGCATTTTAAATATTGCTGACAATGGCAAATCACAGGCTAATTCTGCTGGACATCAATTGCAGGATAATGGTGAAGAATGGCCAGATGATGATGATGAACAATGGCCGGATGATGGTGACCAGTGGCCAGATGCTGGTGACCAGTGGCCAGACGATGATGATCACCTTCTAGAATCTATTCCAGATGATGCGCTTCATTCAGGTAAGGAAAATGAATAGTTTTAAAATTGTTTTATTTATATATATTTAAAATTATTAGAATGTTTGGCCAATAATATCAAATTTGTTGTTGCCTGAATGGTACAGGACTGAGACAAGAGCCCTTGACAGCCACCTCTCCCAGCCATGAGCTGCTTGCTACCTGTGACCTGCCTTATGAATCAATCAAATGTAGTGATTTGTCATTCTGCATAATAATTCATTTGTCATTTTGATTAATTAATACTAATTAGATAAAATAGGAAATATTGACTTCTTAAGCTCTGTCTACACTATCTAATTTGTGTGACAAAAAAACCTGATGTGCCCATATATGGACAGGGTGATGTCTTATAACTACCATATTTAGGCACATCACACTTTTTTTGTCAAACTAGTTTAATAGTGTAGACAGAGCTTTACATCAATATTGGTCAACATTTTTCTGTTGTATATTTAAGGAGAGACAACAACAAAAGTAGTCACTGAAAGTAATATGCATTTACAAGACACAAAGCCTAAAAATCATTTAGTTTGTGAGACGAAACCTATGGTAACAGAAAGAAGTTGGAGCAGTAATTCTTCCAACTCTACATTTGGAAATTACACATCAAACAATGGAGTATTGAAATCAAGGCCAGTTGCACCTACACAAGTACAGCAGGTGATACCAAATAGACAAAAAGTACAGCCCCAGTCTGTAGTTACACCAATGATTGACCATTCAAGTCAGCCAAACATTGGACTAGACCATAATTTAAAGAGGGAAGTTAAAAAGGAAACTGATGTTGAAGATGTTATAATAATTACAGATGATGAGGAGGAGGAAGAAGACATGAACCAGTGTAAGATAAATTGATTTTAAATTTCTTCATCATTTCTCTTAATATTAATAAATATGACATATATATGAAATATGATATCATCATTGTGTTAACCAATCATTTTGACATTCTGCGTTGAAACACTGGGTCACCCAGGTGTACAAATAGGTACCTGGTATAGGTCAAAGCACCAACTGCCCTGATTACTGACTGCAGCAGTATGTTTCCATGGCTTGATCAAAATAAGCTGGGTAATAATTTAAAAAGCGTCATTTGTACATATATGTTGCCCGGAAGCTCTGCTAATTTTTCTGACTATTCTACTTCATTTTTATTTAGCTTTTTGCTCATTTTATTTTGTATCTCCATTGAGATCCAGCCACTGAAACCCACAGCATTGTGATTTTTTTCAGTAATTTGCCTTTGGATTCATATATATGTATGGAATTTGCGCTATAAAATGAATGCATTTTGACATTATTTAAATTTGAATATGCATTTTTAAAGATTGACATGATTAAAAACAATATGCAATTCATTACCACCATAATAAAAACTCTCGATCTTAGTAAAGTAAAGATAATGTTTGTGTTAAAAAAAACAACTGAACAATACTGTACATCAACATGCCGTTTAAAATTCGGTCCTCCTTTCTCTACCCTCTTTTATTCCTCTTGCTCATGCTGAATTTTTGTTTTGTCGTAGGCACCTCAACAAAATCAGAAATTATTTCTCTACAAGAATCTCTACAACTTACTCAAGGAAACTTTAAAATTAAGGTATTAAACATACTCGTTTATATTTTTCATGATTTTTGATTACTCACCTTAATTTTGATTAAATAGGTTTGGTGTTTTTTACAGCCATTGACAAATAAGTGATATAATAAGTGATACAATACTTTTTGATTTTTCTAGGGACATTTCACAACATTAATTACTGGTTTGAGTTACGACTCCTCTGGTTGGAAATTGTCAGCCACAGTAACTGATGATGATGGAAAAACAACATTGGATGTTGACCTACATGACAAGGTAGTCTTTTTCAATGATAATGTTTGCTCAAGGTGCTGTGAACTCGGTTCAAGTCATGTTAAGGCTCCTCTGTAGTAGGTTCTTTAAATTAAAGGACACACAAATGTTTTGTATACACTGAGCCTACGGTTTAAAGTCTCTCTGAGAAAACTGGTTCTCCCACCTGGACCATGGAGAGAGTGTACTGATATTATGGCAATGGGTTATTCACTTGGGCACTCACATTCAATCTGTTCAATTTCTTCATAGTTAATGTTTTTTACACTATTGTCTGTATATAAATCTCATTGTTTTATGTTATTCATTTTTGTAGGTACTTTCTCAACTTATTGGATTTACTGTTCTTGAAATGATGGTGAGTAGCATTTATATTGTTTGTCACTTTTCGTTTTATTGCATTGAATTGATCCAAATGGTAAATTTATGAGAATTCTCGTAGAGCATGGTAGAATAGATGGTTGTGTACGTTTACCCTCAGAATATAGCCATAGATTGTGATGAGAACATACTGGTATCAAGTAGACACAAACTACAGCAATTTGATAACAATGGTGTTTTTATAAAACAAATAAATAATGATGGGCTATATTTTCCTATAGGGATCAACATAATATCTAAAATACCAAAGAGAGTAGCTGTGGCAGAGTATGGAAGTAACAGAGTCAAAATATATAAATATTAATAATGTATACAACTGGGTAACAATTAATATACTGCATGCTCAGTTATCAGTATTGTGATTTATATATTGTACCTTATATTTATTTTCTTATTTATAAACATAAATTGAACACTATATTTTTATATACATTTCTAGTGAATAAAAAATATGTCATGTGATGTAATAAGTTTAATGATTTTGTTATTGAAAAGTGTAAACATCTGTAGAACTAAAACTTGAATACAGTTGAATCTGGGAAATACTGCCGTTACTAAATCAATGGTATCACCTATTTGATAATGGTTTCCCCCACTCCCACCAATCAGCTAACAAGACAACAATGTGTATTACTATCAGTAGACTTTAAACTGCAATTAATCGCTGAACATCCTTTCTTTTTATGGTATATTTGACACTGTTGTCAAAAACGGGAACAATAAATGTAAGTAAAGACAGCTGCTTTAAATTTAATTTTGTTTTGAAAAGTTGATAAAATTATTTCATGGAGTTGTAGTAATCAAACTTTACACAAATAAGCACTTAATACATAGGCCTAAACCTTCCCCAATTGCTGTAATTCAACATCGTTATCCTTGCATTAGCAAGGAAAAGAAAGAAAGTCCAACAGACTATTTTTAGAATATGACATCACTTCCTGGTTTTGCTAACATATTACAATTACTAACGTTACCCTTGCTATGAAATACTTAGGGCCTACTGCTTTTGTCACTTTCATTTAATGCTTCTGTAACTTATTATCATAGTAAGTATTATTATTGTGCTGTTTTGGTTTTTTTTGGTGTTTATAATTAATCCATGCACTGTATGTAATCATTTATATAAGTGTAACAATTCTGATTATTTATTTACAGACTTATTTGACTTTTTTTTTTACAGATGTCGGAACAAAAAGCATTACAATTCCTAGACAAAAACGATCTTGAATGTGCAATCTGTCTAGAAAGACTGACAGAACCAAAAACACTTGAGTGTCTCCATAGTTACTGTCTTCATTGCCTGCAAACTTTGATTAAAACAAGCGGCAAAATAAAATGTCCAAAATGCTGTAAGAGGTACGACGACCTAAATCAATTTGATTTGAAAGATCTTACTACAAATGAAATGTTAAGTTATCAAGTTAAATATGTTGGGAATATTGAATCTGAAAAACCACCAAAGTGCTCAAGCTGTGATAATCCGCCTGAATACTACTGCTCTGAATGTCCTATGTATTTATGTGGACAATGCATCAAACATCATAAAATAATTCCTGTATTGAAAAACCACTCATTGTACACACTGGACAAAAATGAAGGCGAAGATCTGCCACATAAATGTATGTATCACAGAGCCTGCATGCTTGAATTTTATTGCAGAACTTGTTCTAAAAGTGGATGTAAGAAATGTAAACATGTTTTACGCTGTTATCAAAATGAACATAATGTCATTCCATTCAAGACGGCTGTAGATGAGTTTAATCAAAATGCTACAAAAGTTATAAAAAGTGCAGAAGAAATCAAAGAAAAACTAGAAGAAACACGGGAGAGCTTCATAAAAGAAAGGTCCGACTTTGAGTTAAAATTAAAATTATGCAGAACAGCGATTGAATTACAAGAAGAAAACATTATTAAAAAAGCTCAGGAGAAAACAAGAGCAATGTTGATTGACCTTGACAAGATTGACAAAGAAAACAAAGGACTCATTGATGGTAGAGTTAAAAGTATTGACTCAAGGTTGTTGAAAGTTGATGAGATGTTGCCATTAATTAACACAATGATGAACAAACCAGAAGAAAGAGAAAAACTTATATCTCATGAGGCAAATATCGATGCTGTTAAAGAAGAAACTCTAAAATCAAAGTATGATGAACCAATGAAGATAAATGCCCCTAGTTTCATTCCATCTAGAAACTTAAATAGAGTGATAGATTTAGAAGGTATTGGTAAAATGTCAAATGTTGAATGTGTGTATGAGGTTGCTGAAGATAAAGTACCTATTACAGTTACGGAGGGACAGCCATTTGAAGTGAAAGTTGTGTCAAGTTCAATAAAAAGTGAGACGTCTGTATTGTCAGCCACTTTATTTGATGAATCAGGTGAAGAATCAGCCACTGAAGTAAAATACAAGGAAAGTGTAATGTACAGAATAATTGGAAGATGTCCTGAAGAAGGATATTGGAAGATGAAGATTACTGCTAGAGGAGAACAAATTAAAGGATCACCAGTGGATATCAAGGTGGAAGCACTAGGACTTGTACACACCATTGATAACATAGAAAAGCTTAAAATAGATAAACACAAAGTAGTAGATGTAATATTAGGTAAAGATGGATGTATAATTGTTTCTAGTTGCAGTACAGATTTGTTAAAGTTCAACCAAGAATATTCCTTTATTGGTAGAATAGAGGTACCAAAAGATGTAATCCTATCCTATATGCATCAAATGAGTGATGGTCACATTTTGTATAGTGATTATCTAAACAAAACTGTTGTCATGTGTGATGATAAATTTGAACAGATTTGTACATTTGGTCAAGGAACATTAAAAAATCCTCGTGGATTGACAGTGAATAAGGAAACTAGAACCATGTATGCTGCAGATTTGGAAAATCATTGTGTGTTTAAATTCAATGTTGATAATGGTGAACTTCTTGGTCAAATAGGTTCACAAGGTAGCAAAGAAGGAGAAATGAATTGGCCTGATGGAATTACTCTCACAAAGGAGGGAACCTTAATTGTTGCGGACAGTGTAAATGACAGAATACAAATGTTTGATGAAAATGATCAGTTTGTGAGAATTCTTGTAGGCAGTGGTGAGGGAGATGGTCATGTTGTTCGCCCTAATTATGTAGTCATAGATTCAGATGAAAACATACTGGTATCAAGTGATCACAAAGTACAATTATTTGATAAAAATGGGGTTTTTATCAAAAGAATAGATGATGATGGTGGATTAGATGAACCTTTTGGAATTGCAATGATCTCTAACCAACCAAGAAGGGTAGCTGTAGCAAACTATAGGTCAAACAATGTAAAAATATATAATTATTAAATAGCACATTCTCAATACTTCTGGTTAAACTAGCAGAAAAACAAACAATTTGCATACTGAATACTGTATCACTTTTACACTGGTGACCTAACAACAAATCTGTGTATTTTTTGAATAATTAGTGATTTACTTACTGTATAAAAGATAATACTTTGTTGTAGAATAATGTATTATAGTATAAAGTAATAAAAGTTACTAAAATGTAAACAAGCATATTTGTTATTTATTTTTTTCGTAAATTCAACAAAACTATAAAAGAAAGATAACAATGAGATCAAAATAAGTAAAAGGAAATATTTAGGCTTGACCACCTGATTAAATATGGAAATATTAATTTAAGGCCTGACCACCTGATTAATTATGGAAATATTTATGTAAGGCCTGACCACCTGATTAATTATGGAAATATTTATGTAAGGCCTGACACCTGATTAATTATGGAAATATTTATGTAAGGCCTGACCACCTGATTAATTATGGAAATACTTATTTAAGGCCTGACCAACTGATTTTGTGGAAATATACCACCTGATTAATTATGAAAATATTTATTTAAGGCCTGACCACCTGATTAATTATGGAAATATTTATTTAAGGCCTGACCACCTGATTAATTATGGAAATATTTATGTAAGGCCTGACCACCTGATTAATTATGGAAATATTTATTTAAGGCCTGACCACCTGATTAATTATGGAAATATTTATGTAAGGCCTGACCACCTGATTAATTATGGAAATATTTATGTAAGGCCTGACCATCTCATTAATTATGGAAATATTAATTTAAGGCCTGACACCTGATTAATTATGGAAATATTTATGTAAGGCCTGACCACCCTGATTAATTATGGAAATACTTATTTAAGGCCTGACCAACTGATTTTGTGGAAATATACCACCTGATTAATTATGGAAACATTTATTTAAGGCCTGACCACCTGATTAATTATGGAAATATTTATGTAAGGCCTGACACCTGATTAATTATGGAAATATTTATGTAAGGCCTGACCACCTGATTAATTATGGAAATATTTATTTAAGGCCTGACCACCTGATTAATTATGGAAATGTTTATGTAAGGCCTGACCACCTGATTAATTATGGAAATATTTATTTAAGGCCTGACCACCTCATTAATTATGGAAATATTAATTTAAGGCCTGACACCTGATTAATTATGGAAATATTTATGTAAGGCCTGACCACCTGATTCATTATGGAAATACTTATTTAAGGCCTGACCAACTGATTTTGTGGAAATATACCACCTGATTAATTATGGAAATATTTATTTAAGGCCTGACCACCTGATTAATTATGGAAATATTTATTTAAGGCCTGACCACCTGATTAATTATGGAAATATTTATGTAAGGCCTGACCACCTGATTAATTATGGAAATATTTATTTAAGGCCTGACCACCTGATAAATTATGGAAATATTTATGTAAGGCCTGACCACCTGATTAATTATGGAAATATTTATTTAAGGCCTGACCACCTCATTAATTATGGAAATATTAATTTAAGGCCTGACACCTGATTAATTATGGAAATATTTATTTAAGGCCTGACCACCTGATAAATTGTTTTGGAAGCATGGGAATCAACTGTGAATTACATGTACATTACATGATGATTATAAAATATAATTTTGTTACTTTTTTTTTTAAATATACTGATTTATTAAACTATTCCTGTGATGATAAATTTCATAATAAAACATCCTTAAGTTTAATGTTGATAATGGAGAATTTCTTGGTGAAATTGGTGAAGAGGGTAGCGAAGAGAGTCAAATGAGGTTACCAAGTGATGTTGCTCTCACAAAGGAACGGAACCCGATTGTTGTAGATCATTTAAATAACAGAATATAACTGTTTGATCCAAATGGTAAATTTATGAGAATTCTTGTAGAGCACGGTGCAATAGATTATATTATTAAACACATCTGCTTTTAGCAAGAGGCCATGGCCTAACCATTCGAAATGCGAGTGCTCCATTTTTGTACTTGTAGTAGAACAATTATAGACTGTGCACACCACAGGTTGATCGAACATGATCAGTCAAAACAGCCTTTCGTGCGTATGGTTGCTCACTGTGTAACAAAATGAACGTTCAAAAGGAAATTGCAGTACTTGTGTGCATATAATGATGACATTGCACTCTTGATGACATCATTAAGAGTGCACTAGAACATTTATTTAATACCATGACCCACAATCCTCCAATCAAATGACAAGAATCTACTTTGGACTGTGTTTCAATTATTAATTTATATTATCATTTTAATTATATCTAATTGCCATATTTTTAGTAATTTCAAATTCCTTTGTCTTGTTATTCATAGTTGATGAAGAAAGAAATGAAGAACAATAAAAAAGAGGTTGCAATACGGATTAAATCGGTGAGTAAACTAAAACAGTAAGTAAGAGTACTGTATATATATTCACACTGCAAAAAGTAACAACAAGTTGTAACCAATTTTGTGGATAATTTCAAAGAAAACCCTAGAGATGACTGTTTTTTTTTGTTCTGAGTTGTTACTGTGCATGATTAATTTCCCTGGTATTAAACTGACCAATCATAGAAATCAAATAGCGCCCAACTATACTTTCTCACAAGATTTCTCAAGGTTTGAAAAACGTGTAATAAATCAGGAGCTAAAAATACAATTAGATGTGAAAAGGGTATAACATAAAAATAAAGTGCAATTTCTGTATTTTCTCAAAGTCTTTCTTTTTTTCTCAGGGATTATCGCAATGCCAGGAAGCGTTGAAGAAAATGCGTTGTGTAATGGTGATAAAGAAGACCAATCTTACTGGTCATCCTTGTGTTATTGAAGTCGATTATCAAAAATCATAATTATATACACTTATATAACAGTTATTATATTACATATTATAGAACAGTTTACATAAATTACATAACCGAGCCAGATTCTGTTTGAAGTACTGTAAGGAAAATAGAAAAAGCAACCTGCGCCACCAGAGAGAAAAGAAAAAAACGGATCAAGAATCGTGAATCGGGTCGTAATCCTATCAGATTTAAATGGAGCTACGTTTACATACCCTTCGCAGAACATGAGTTACATATGTGCTTACATGTGAACATATGCAATGCTTAAAATGATGTATGTAGAATTTAGGTTAAAGTCATCATAAATCAAACACTCCCTATTAGCCAGGTGCTAGGAGATACATCCCATTATGTCATAAACTCCAAGCAAAATTAACAACATAACATCATAGCGAACCATAACCATTTTTATTCATGGTTTTTCTGAAGAAGTATGTTTTATTTAAATTCAAATTATGTATTGTACTGTATATAGAAATTAAATTATTGTATACATTGATAACATTTTTTTTGTGCCTGTATCAACTTCAGTTTAATAATTTGATATTTGTCTTTCAATTTCATATTCATTCATATTTCTTTTATGACAAATATCAAACTTTGCACTCACGTAATATTCACTAGGCCTACTAGGTTTTTGAAAATAAGAAGAAAACTTTAATGAATAATGGTAAAGCTTGGTTCCCACTAGAACGTAACGCAAGGACGTAAACGCAACGCAAGCGTTTTAACCAATGACAAGCGAATTTATAGACAGTTAGCAATCACAAGCGAATAAGCCATCGCTTGTGATTGGTCAATTCACTTGCGTTGCGTTACGTCCTTGTGTTGCGTCGCTAGTGGAAACCACGCTTTAGACTGCAGTTGCTGTTTAGTTCTCCCATAAAAAAGTTTCTCTTTATCAAAATGAAATTTGGTGCAAACGCCCTCTATACAAAAAAAGACAAAACGTTCAAGATGGCGGCTTCCTCAAGAGAAACAACAAACGATACTGTTTTTTCTTCGTTTATGACAGAGGTAGCATATATTTTCTAACTAAATAATTTTTCCTACATAAAAAAAAGCTATGGCACAAAATTGCATACCAATTTGTCATGATTGTGGAGTCCAGGCCTTCGCTGATAGAGTTAGGCCCAATAGCCAACATAAACAGCAGCATCACGGCGCATTTCATGGTGGCCATGCTGTGTGTTGGTGTAGGCCTATGCTTTTTAATCCGGCCCAACAAGGCCTAGACTAGAGGGTACCTAAGCTATGGTCCAGGTATCTATCTAGGCTCACTCTCTAGGCCTAGGATATACTACTAGGTTAGGTTAATAATGAATATTTCGATGATTTACATTGTGATGAGCTATTTAATTGACTAAAGAAATATTTTCCAAAAAATGTGTTTTTTTTTTCTAGCCTTGGCCTAAAATAAATAATCGATAATCCGGCACTTCACCCATAGGAGTCCGGAATTCATTTCTATAATTATGTAATATATTTTGGGAGAAAGGGTTACATTCATTAGAAATTATACATTTTATACAGTACTGAAATTGAATTAAGTGTTATTTATGCACTTTTCAATTGTATGACCTACTACGACCCCCGGGAGAGGTGTGTCATGGGTGCGTCATTTACAAATAATTACTGACGCAGAGGTGCGTCAAAAAACCTAGATGGTACGTCAAATCAATGACCAATGGTGTGTCAATGTCCGTCATTTTACCACCCAAAATATCATAAAAAACATGGTCACAGTGCGTCAAAATGCAAGTCACATTATTGATGCATGGGTGCGTCATGGTATTCATAAGGTATGACGCACATCGGGCAAATGACGCACCTCTCACGGGGGTTGTATAGTGGGTCATACAATTGACAAGCATTATGACAATGTGAAGTAAACTAAAGTAAGCCTACTACTAGATGAGTATTGATGTATTGTAAGTACATATAGGCTACAATTGATTGATAATTTTTTTATCAGGTAAAAGAAATAGAGAAGAAGGATTCGGTTTTAACAAGCAAACAGCAAATTGACCGTTTATTGCGTCCAGGAAGTACATACTTTAACCTTAATCCATTTGAGGTATTTATGCTAGTCATATTTTCATTAATTCACTGTTTTTCTCACGAATCTAACCCAACTTTACCTACCAGGCCATACTACTAATAATTATCCCAACCACATTTACTGTAATGTAATCAAATATCTTATATAGGGAGACAAAACTTGTCAATGTTGGTCTTGCATTGATACATGTAGTCTATAATACATGATTTAATTTTAACATTAACTTCAAATGGAATATTTTGGCATAAATTCCTTCACTTCTGTGTTATAATATTAACAATGTTATAGAAATTTCAATTTGCCTAAACAGGTGAGTCCAGAAATTATTGCCATACCAGGGAAGAGTGTAATTTCACTTTTCCATAGCCATACAAGCAGCACAGGTTCAATGCTCTTCTTGCTAACCCTACAGTAACCCATTCTCACTCCTGAGGACGATCAAAGCATATTGATCGAAATGTCAAGAAACTCAACAGTTCTTTTCAGAACTAATACACATGGTGTACCGCAAACTTTATATCAACATAAATTAAATATAGTAACCATTGTATTAAGAGATGACCACAACATAGGTTTGTATAATTACAAATGTAAACAACAATTTTTCTTGTAGGTTTTACAAGTAGATCCAGCTATGAAGGTTGAAACTATCAAAAAGCAATACAGAAAGGTAACAACACATACTTTAAATATATTACTTTTTAAAAGTATAACTGTATTAAATTTGATACCAGAATTCAATACTTATTGCAGTTACTCGGGTAATAAATAGAATGATAAAATAGTAAGTCATAATATCAGTGCGTTGATTGAAGCCAATGTAAGTTTAATTGATGATGTAGTGTGTAATCAAGTGTTAACAGGTTATTATAATAAAAGACTATAGTCCAGTCAAAAATCACCCTCACCATGGTATAAGAACGTACCCTAATAAAATTTCATCCGTAGGTTCTATGTATATAGGTAATAACATTTCTTGATGTTGCGTCTTGCAAAACTTGGGATTTTACGAGAAAATTAGACTTTTATACCCAATATAACCGCCTCATGTCGTATTATTGTGTACAGCGAATGCGACGAAGCGTGACTGAAATTACGAGACGCCGTTAGCGCCCGTTGAAAAATACATTAACAAAACTATAAAACCTACAAAATTAATAGTTTATACAATAAGTTAAGTATAGTTTACAATAAATTATATAATAAAATACATAACATATAAAGAAAACCCAAGTATAAACTAAAATATTTACAGATATGTGTTTAAAAAATGTACAAAAAAAAATGGCCTTCCATGAAATAAAGTGCGCCCTCACGCGTCATACTTTTATCGGACTTGTATGGATGGTTATACAAGGCATTAATAATAATTATACGAAACCCGATGCGGTTTGTTAGTTATTGCCTTTTTTTTACGCAAGAGGCAGAATATTTTATTTTCACAAATTTATTTATAATTTTTATCATGGAAAAAAAGGATTTTATATATTTAAACACATTACAACCTCCAGTATACCATCATGATGGATTAAGTGCATATTGTATATCTGCTAACGTGTAATGATCTCCTAGTTATCTGGTTTTATTCTAAACATTCTTTTTTTTTTCACAGCATTGCTTGCGTAAATATCACAATGCATTGCATATTTTGAACTATCATTCGCGATTTGTAATCTTAATTAGAGTAAGAACCAATCATTTAAAGGATAATACATTTCGCATAGGCCTATGCGAAAGATACTACCTCAAGTAGGTCTACTTTTCACTTTCCAACAATTATTAAGAGCGTATCAAAGGGGCTGGTTGGGATTCGTCTGAATTAACATTTTACATTTTCCCCTTTCACCCGCCGCCACCCACCGCTGCCCCCACTGCCAATGGGGAGGAGGAGCCGGTTTGATCCTCCCTGAATCCGTGTGGCCTCCACATCGTACCGATGTGTGAAGTTTGAGCCAATAAACGTCATTCATAACGATTCTTTAAGTTCGAAGTCGTCTTCCAGAATTCAAAGTATTCTAAAGTTAAAGTATTTTCCCGTTTTTCCATTCACATTTCACTAAATAATGTTGGAGTGTGATGTAAGATTCGCGAGAAACGACATACTGTATTATCCCAATTCTCCTTTTTTTAAGGCGTGATCGACGTATTAAATACATTCTAATATAAAGTTTTTTGGTGGAGAGTAGTCCTACAATGATAATTATTATTGGACATTTTATACACAAAAGCATGTCATAAACGTTCGGTTCACCTCCACGCCCTGAGTTCTCACTTGGGACGAGAAAGTAAAGCCCAAAACAAAAGTTTTTATGTGCATTTATTTCAAATATTGTTATCCGCCGAGTCCGACGCATTTTAATGCATTTAAATAATATTTAAAAAGCTTGGGAGAACACAGTAGTTTAATTTGTTGGCTTATTCAAATGCTTATAAATGCCGTTTTAAACTTAAAAGATGTAGGCTATTGTCCCTAAAAGTCAAGATGAAGATTAATTAATTAATTAATAAAACAATACATAGTTATCCGTCAGACGTCTTCGAACATTATAAAGAATCTTGTGGCAGGATTACATTTTCTAAAACACGAAATTGTCTCACACATCATACGATATGGATGCCAATAGACAATTCAAAGAAACTTAAACAAAACTAACAATCACAAGGATTAACTTTGTTGCGGGTAACCAATGAGAACATGAGACGACTTTATTCATTTAATTTTTATTATCGTATACGCGAAATGGACTGTCATTTAAAAATGATTCTTACTCAAATTAACATTGACTATAATCGCGAATATACAATGCATTGTGATATCCACGCAAGTAATGCTGTGAAAAAAAAGAATGTCCAAAATAAAACCAGATAACTAGGAGATCATTACGCGTTAGCAGATATACAATACGGCGCTTAACTTAATCCATCATGATGGTATACTGGAGGTTGTAATGTGTTTAAATATACAATCCTTTTTTTCCATGATAAAAAATAGAAATATAGTTGTGAAAATATAATATTCTGCCTCTTGCAGAGGAAATAACTAACAAATCGCATCGGGTTTCGTATAATTATCGTTTTTATTAATGCCTTGTATAACCATCCATACAAGTCCGATAAAAGTATGACGCGTGAGGGCGCACTTTATTTTATGGAAGGCCATTTTTATTTTTACATTTTTAAACACATATCTGTAAATATTTTAGTTTATACTTGGGTTTTCTTTATATGTTATGTATTTTATTACATAATTTATTGTAAACTATACTTAACTTATTGTATAAACTATTAATTGTGTAGGTTTTTAGCTTTGTTAATGCATTTTTCAACGGGCGCTAACGGCGTCTCGTAATTTCAGTCACGCTTCGTCGCATTCGCTGTACACAATAATACGACATGAGGCGGTTATAAATTGGGTATAAAAGTCTAATTTTCTCGTAAAATCCCAAGTTTTGCAAGACGCAACATCAAGAAATGTTATTACCTATATACATAGAACCTACGGATGAAATTTTATTAGGGTACGTTCTTATACCATGGTGAGGGTGATTTTTGACTGGACTACTATTTTGTACTCTCACACCACTGAGGAAGGGTTAGTTCCTATTTTTACTTTACAGTTTTGATTGAGTAAATTTGCTTTATATTTATGTAGTATCTCTATAGAGGTAACCATAACATTTTTGCCATAGTCTATTTTTCTGTATTTTGCCATTTAATTCATAATATTAAGTTGACATAACATTTGTTTTTTCAGTTATCGATATTAATTCATCCAGATAAGAATCCTGATAACAAGGAACGTGCATTATCAGCCTTTGAAAGTAACAATTATTTTATCATTTATAATTAATAATATATAAATAGCAATGGTGGATGTAGAAAAGTGAATTTTTTAATGTGAAACGACTCTTACAGATTTATAATAATTTTATAGTTTAAAATCCTTTTGTGCACAAACAAAACCATGCATTATTTGTATCAATTAGTAAATTTAAGTATGTAATTATTGTTATGAAACATCAACCTTTTGTCAATAAATTTTATCTTTGGGTAATTTAGTAAAAATTAAAAATAATAATTCCTTTATTTACAATTTATTTACATTTTGTCTTATTTGATATAACAGTCATAAATAAGGCAATGAAGAATATAGAAGATGAAACTCAAAGAAAACGTGTTCTAAATACTATTCAAGAGGCCAAAGAAAAAACAGAGTTTGATGTAAGTAATTGTGTACACGCATTAAAACATACATTATATGGTACTGTAGAAATAATGAATGTTTATGAGTTAAATGGTAATAATATTTTATGATTTGAAAGATTTACCGTTCTATTTGACAAGACAGAGCCAAGTTGAATAAAACAGTAAATTTCTGAGCTCTGGACTGGGCCTAGCAATATATGCTACATTCTATAGACTAGTTTCAGCTTCACATAATTGTGCTATTGCAAGGAAAACAAAATTGAAAAATATCTTAAACAATAATTTTAAAATGGATTAGCTCTGATGCAAATGTACTCAATACACTCATGAGTACATTTTAAATACAGAACAAGTTGTTATTGGATTGTAAACGCACAACCTCATTGACTATAAAGAAATGATTAAAACTATACTCACATTATAAAACAGATCAAAGCCATACATTGACAATATTTAAACATACATTTTTCAGCTTGAAGAAAAGAGGAAGAAACTTAAAAAGGAAGGAAAATCAACAATTATAGAAGAAGATAATCCAGAAAGGGTAAGATAAAGTCAATGAATTCATTTATAAATATTAAGTCTTCTGCACTTTCTGCACAAATTAAAATAATATAAAATATGTACTAAATGTTTTAAAACAATATAAACTCTGATGCATGTCTGTAAAATTGAGGGACTAGTGCTGTTCTGCCATACCACGCCGAGAGTGTTAAAGAGTCGCTATCCAATTGAATTTGAACAATACCATGAAAGCCCCAGTGGTCTAATGGTTAGGACATCTGCATATCAAGCAAAAGGTTCTGGGTTCATATCTTGGTTGGGCCAACTTTTTCTCATTCTCACAGATATCCTCATCTGTATCTTTTCAAATTAAAATTAAATTTATTCTGTGCCTGTTAATTAATATAATAATACCATAATATAATTTAATGTAGCTTTTCACCATTGTCTATTTATGTTCAAAACATCTAAAAAAAATTTCCTGTCAAATCTGTATTATGATATCTGTCCACATTATGGCCCATATCCAAACTGTATAAATTAATCATTAATCGTACTTGAAACATACATACAAATAAACTTACTTAAATCATTCTATCAAATCAAACTATTTAAACAACATACGTATGAATATGTGATTTGCCATGATGATCAGGTTGAGAGAGTATTTGAATAGCATTTGAAACATGTTTTTCTCTGTTTATTAGCATAAAGCTGCTCTCTACAAAACAACTGTAAAACTGTTTGCTGATTATGAGAGGCGGCGTAAGGAGTTAGAGGATAGAGAGCAACAGATAAGGAAACGAGAACGTGAGGAAGAAATTGCAAATGAAGATAAGACAAAAAAGCAAAAAGAGTGGCAGAAAGAATGGGAGGTAAGTTCAAAGGTCATCACACCTTAGGAAGGTGTATTTATATAATAGTTATGATTTTTTTACCATTTCATTTACAGTATTTATTCAACTTAAGCAGTAGTTAAAAATACTAAAGCCTCGATTGTACTGGACTTAATTCGCCAGTTAAATTGACCAGAATAAGTTCAATCCGGACACTGGCTACAATTCCCTCAGTGTTAATGTCCAATGGTTACTTTTACCGACCACTGCCTGCCCAGTAGAACTGACCATGGTCTTGTTAAAAATAACCATGCCGGCGGAAAAGTCCAATCCAAACGTGCAGTTAACTGCATGAAATTATTCAAGTGGGAACAATGGTCAAATATACAGATGGCCTTGGGTAAAGTTACCTTGGTAAAATTTACCATTTTCAAGTGCGAACAAGGCTTTAGTTAAAATTCTTATTATTTTGTTTTAGGATGGGCGAACAAAACGAGTAGATAACTGGAGGACTTTCAACGATAAAAAGAAAAAGAAGAAAAGTAGTAATAAGGGACAGTTTCGACCACCAAAGCCTAAACTTGAGCAACGATGATTGAAATATAAAGTAACAGCCCATATTGCCAAGTCTGCTATTTTCAGGACTTTATAAGAAGTATTTTGATACTGAACTTGTTTTTGTAGTTTGGTATTGTAGGTTTGTACCAGAAGCAGCCATTAACGGCTGTATATTTTGAAGGTGTGACTTGTGTACAATCCTGCATATTTTCTGGATCACAATTCTGAGATGATCCATTGGCCATTTCAAGGCCATATTTGACAATCTTTGGAAACGATCCCAAAGCAGAATACAACTTTAGCCAATATATTGGTCATTATTTTAGACCGTGGCCAAAAGTCTGTTTAATTTTAATGTTGTTTCTGAAGGAGCACAAACAACTATTAATAGTTAGAGCTACATTATAGTTGATGTTTACATGAGTTGGAATGATGGTTAGAACTTGAAGAGAAAAAATATGGATCTACTATGCGATTATTATAAAGACTATTTTTCAAGGACTTACTGATACTGTATGAAGTACAACATTGTGATTTCAATACCATGTGATGCCTTTCTGTCACTGATATCTGTTTGGCCAGATTAGTAATCAAACACTTTTTGTTTTAAATACTGCTACTGCTATTACAGCCAGCTGTTAGTAGATCATGCTTTTGATCATTATGTTAGAAATCGCAGCGAGTTTAAATGATAGATGGCAGTTTTACTTTTGCTTCAAACATGTATACAATAGGAATGCAGATCTCATCTTATACTTTGGAAAAGGATTGTACCTTGGAATGGAATTGTGATCATTAATACAGAAATAATGTTTCACAAACGATGTTTGGATTTTACTAGGGACCCCTGTAAAATCCAGCTATAGTTCATGCAAACCTATGTTTATATTTTACTAGGGAGCCCTGTAAAATCAAGCTATAGTACATGCAAACCTATGTTATATTTTACTAGGGAGCCCTGTAAAATCCAGCTATTGTAGATACGAACTTACTGTATGCTTATATTTTACTAGGGACCCCTGTAAAATCCAGCTATAGTTCATGCAAACCTATGTTTATATTTTACTAGGGAGCCCTGTAAAATCCAGATATGCAAACCTATGTTTATATTTTACTAGGGAGCCCTGTAAAATCCAGCTATAGTACATGCAAACATATGTTTATATTTTACTAGGGAGCCCTGTAAAATCAAGCTATAGTACATGAAAACATATGTTTATATTTTACTAGGGAGCCCTGTAAAATCCAGCTATAGTACATGCAAACATATGTTTATATTTTACTAGGGAGCCCTGTAAAATCCAGCTATAGTATATGCATACATATGTTATATTTACTAGGGAGGCCTGTAAAATCCAGCTATAGTATATGCAAACCTATGTTTATAGTTTACTAGGGAGCCCTGTAAATCCAGCTATAGTTCATGCAAACCTATGTTTATATTTTACTAGGAGCCCTGTAAAATCCAGCTATAGTACATGCAAACCTATGTTTATATTTTACTAGGGAGCCCTGTAAAATCCAGCTATAGTATATGCAAACCTATGTTATATTTTACTAGGAGCCCTGTAAAATCCATCTATTGTAGATACGAACTTACTGTATGCTTATATTTTACTAGGGAGTCCTGTAAAATCCAGCTATAGTACATGCAAACCTATGTTTATATTTTACTAGGGAGCCCTGTAAAATCCAGCTATAGTTCATACAAACCTATGTTTATATTTTACTACTGTAGGGAGCCCTGTAAAATCCAGCTATAGTTCATGCAAACCTATGTTTATATTTTACTAGGAGCCCTGTAAAATCCAGCTATAGTTCATGCAAACCTATGTTTATATTTTACTACTGTAGGGAGCCCTGTAAAATCCAGCTATAGTTCATGCAAACCTATGTTTATATTTTACTAGAGAGCCCTGTAAAATCCAGCTATAGTTCATGCAAACCTATGTTTATATTTTACTAGGAAATCTTGTAAGGCTGGTTTTCATTCCAATGCGTTCTAAGAATAGAAGAATTGGTTTCTCCTACTTACTACACATGTGTAATATGTGTGGCATACAGTGATCGTATCAACAATTTTCACCCTAAAATGTTTGCTTGTGTGACAACCCATTTAATAATAATCTGTTTAGTGTAAAAGAGTGTAGTTAAGCAGGGAGTTAAACATTAAGTAAACGTTTTATTTTTAGAAAGTGAATGTTTGTATTTACTATATAACATTATACAAAGATGTACTTTCCATTAGTTATTTTCATTTTGGCTTGTATTTCAATATTTTCTATTGTTTTATTTTATATTTTAATGCATTACTAGCAAACTATTTATTTATTTAAATGCAGTCACTTAAAAGTGATTAATCAGCAACATGTCTACATTCCTTCATGATTTTGCTTGAGAACATTTTTTGCACATTTTTTTTTTTAGAAAAGTACCATTGGTATTTCCAAAATTTAAACTCTACCTATTAGTATTATATTACAAGTTTATTTATGTTTTGGCATCTAAGCAATAATTAGTTAATGAAGCTGTGTCCACACACACACTAGAGAAGCGTGCATGGGACGAAGTCAAGATAATCCAAATTATATCCAAGTTACAACCAATCCATGTGCTTGTTTGAACAGTTATCGCTTAAATTCATGTTACAAAAAAATTGTTTGCTCTCTTTTTGTCAAACTAGATTGATAGTGTAGACAGTATACATAGTGTAAACTGTATTTAACTACAATAAAAAAAAGACCATGTAAACATAGTTTAATGGTCTTTCACACCTGTTCCGGCACGGTTCCGGTCCGGCGAATCGAACATCAATGATTCGTTTTCACGACGCTCCACACAGCTATGTGCCAATCGATATGCGCATAGCAGCGTGAAAACGAAACATTGACGTTTGATTGGATTTTCCGGCGCCGGACCGGAACCGTGCTGGAACAGGTATGAAAGACAACTTTATACAGGGAGTTGTAAAACTCCATGGTTTATATTGAGTTGAGATGATGATTAGCAATGGTTAAATGACGCTTCCTTCCAACCCACTGGCCCTTTAAAAATCTGCAAAAAGTTTAATTGGAAAAAAAAACTAATATGTTTTTATTTGAATGTAATTAGAAGTTTACTAGAATTTCAAGATCAATGTTATGAGGTAATACATTCGTATTGTAATGTGTTTATTTGTATTGATTTAATTCTTGTCCTAACAATGTTAATACACCTTGAATTTCATCTAAGATTTTCTAAGTACAGGGCTACCTCTAATACCAGATCTTCAGTATATTATCTAATTTTATTTGTTCAGTTTATGGCAGGACTACTTCCAATTCAAAACCACATACAGGATCTGGGTTTAGTATATTAATCTGCAAATGTGTCTGTTTTCTCTATTGGACACATTTCGTCCAGTTATAGTTTATTTCTATTGTATTAAGGATAATTTATTATCCAGCTATCATTATGTAGGGCTACAGGGGTGGATCCAGGAGGTAGCGCTAGGGGTGCTCGCTCCCCTTTTGACAAAGGGGAAAAGGCCCTTGGTTTAGTACACGGGGTCCTCCAACACTGGGTAGTTGCATTGAGGCTTCTCATGCTGTGGGGCCTCAAAATCTATGAGGCCCCTGGGTTTATCCAGTGAGTACTCATAGATGTTACACCATTAAAAAAATCCTGGATCCATCCCTGGTATTTAATAAGTATGTTATTTATTGGAAGGACACTTTATAGTCCATTTATGGTTATACATGGCTACCTCCAATTAAAAAACACATAAGACTGGCGTATCAAATCTGTTAATACAAGAAAATTGAATGTAATTGTGTCCAGCTATAGTTATGCTATAGATATACACTATACACTACGTGTATCATAATGATCGTATTATAATGTATATTTTTTATAACAATGTACTGTATATTAAGATACAATGCAAGCTGTTACTCCACATCAGAATAAATTCAATAAAGAACATGGTTGATTACTTTGAACTTTCCATGTAGTAGGGGTCTGTTTCTGCTGCATAGCGCCAAACTGTTTATTTTAAAAATATAATCTTTGAACTGAGATTTATGTTTGGTTGTTGACCAAAAAATAATATTAATAATAATATTACCCAAAATTCAATGCAATCAAGTGTTTTAGATACTACAGCTGTCAATCAAATAATGGTTTAATGGTTTTAAATTTATATAGCGCAAAATACAAATAGTCTCTATGCGCTGTTTAGCACAAGTGTTGATGTAAAATAAACCACGAAATAACTGTTCTTTTGCATTTCAGTTAAAAGTTGCACAGTGATAACCGTTAAATGGCATTCTAACCAGTTAAATGACACTTCTAACTGGTTAAATGGAATTCTAACTCCTAATAGTTTTGGTGTTTTAACCAGTATTTTTACGCTGCCATTTATTTAGTATGGTATTGAAAATTTGTCTTGTTTCTGCTGCAAAGAAATTAGGGGCAATTTATTCACACAGTTATTTAATCGGTTATTTTTTTGCAGCAAAAACAGGCCCTAAAAACTATAGTTAGTTATAATGTGTAGAAAGGATGCTGTTGCAGAGAGGTACAGTGTTCAAGCTTGTTTCTCTGCAATGTAAATAATAATAAAATATGTGAACTTTTCATCTTTTTTTGTCGTTGACTATTATTGATTATAATTATAAGCTGTGCCTAAATGATACTGGATACCAGAGTATATTCTAAATATCTCTCTAATCTCACTAGCATTCATGTATACAATTCACAAAGGCTGATGATGTCATTACAGGGTGAATTCTTTGTGAATTATACAGTACTGTACCAGTACCTGTAAATCTGATGTATACAAAAGTGTGAAGAAATTATTTTAAATGTATGGTTCTACTTTCATTTTATTGTCAAAGTTTGAAAAGGAAACTTATATTGTAGAACATTGATAATTAACCATATGACTTTGTTTATATAGAGCATTTGTGTTGTTCTGTGTGAAAGGATGAAAATGCTTGTCAATGCATCTATATACAGTACATAATAATTATACCCTTGTATTGTAAAACAGTTTAAAGATTTTGGGCCTGTTCAGGCTAGTTATTTACCCAGATAAGTTGGTTCCTACCCACCAGAGTTAATGCATCACCTCACTCACTACCAGCTTCCTGGAGTCTAATATTATGCTTGATGATGGAACGAGCAAATGACAGTGCAAATGTTAACACTGTGTTTTGAATGGGGTACTGTATATCTCTGGTCTGATGCTCTAGAATGGCATTTTGCTTTTTGTGTGGAAGAGAATATAGTGGGTTGGGTTCATCCGTATTTTTTAGGAGAGTTCAATCAAAATGCTTGGTAAATTGTTGACATGTCAATCATAGAAATGTGTTGTAATACAATACTGTGTATACATGCATGTACTGTAGTGGGGCATTTATTCGAATGGGATGTTTATTCAAAATGATGTTCTATGGGGGGCGTTTATTCGAGGGGGCCGTTTATTCAAAGCAGGGTGTTTATTCGAATAACTACCGTATTCACAATGGTCATGCATACACATTTCTCTAGGTCCAGAACTGGATAACTCAAAATAAACAAGCGCATTATACAAATAAAATTTATTTATTTTATATCAATAACTTGATTGCTGATAAATACTGTAACAAATATAGAAAATTAGTCAATAGTATTTTCCATATAAAATATACAGTACACTACTACAATTGTTCATTGATTATTGCGTTTTTCACTTTATCATAGATTCCTTAATTGATTCGTTTTACAGTTCAAGTACAACGTGAAACTATAATATTTTACCTCATTTAACTGGATTTATTATCATGATTTTAGTAAAAACCATAATATAATTCTATTATAAATGTTGAACTTTTGAATAATAGTCTATAATCTTAGACCAGTTAAAATAAATATTGATAAATCTACATTTGTATAGCACTATTTTGATAAAACATCAGAATGCTTGTGGTTCTTTAAATATGTATTGTCCCCCACAAACATGAAAAATGAAAATTAATAAAATCAGACTTTAAATACAGTAGTACATTTTGTAGTTTTAACAAAGTTAATCACTTCCGTATGAAAAAAACCCCCGAAAATATGTTTTCACTTCAATAAAATGACAAAATAAACAGTTAAATTCAACCAAAAACCCATTGGCTCGCAGCCAATTTATAAATTACATTTTTTCAGTTAAATAATTGTAATAATAAAAGTGAATAACTATTATGTGACATTAAAATAGCATTCAACCAAAAAATGTTAAAAAATCATTTTTTTCAGGGAGACAATATCTTTAAATGTCCTTGGTAGTCATATACAGACCACAAATTCACAGGTATGTATTTAGCTAGTACAACCAGGTAAACCTCTAACATTGGAAGTCCTATGAGAAGACTATAACATCAGAATATGAATTGGCCATGAAACCATACCATTCAAACAGTTGTATGTATAAACTGCTCGGCTATGGATAAACCACTTGGCCAATGAAAACGCAGCCATGGATAAACCACTCAGCTATTGAATTACTTTTCATTGTGACTTATCATTTTTCGCTATAAAAAAAATTGAATAGATGTACTTCGGTTCTTCTCTTCTAGTCAAGTATAAACAAACTATTTAATATTGGCAATTTAATATTAACATGTATAAAACATTAGGAACCTTTCGTTCCAGTCTGCTATGAAACAATAAAACCTGACAGCATCTGTGGATGCTTATATCTAAGCAGTATCTGTGAATTTGGTATTACTTTTACATTTGTGAAAGCACTAATTTTAACCCATCAGATTACTAAAATATTCTCCTGGTCTCTGATGTTCTTAAAAACAAACTCTCATCTACATGTGTGGTTACTGCGTTATCATAGTAAAAAAAAAAAAAGAGCTGTTGGTGAAAAATTTTGGTTGCTGTCATGAGTGCAATGGTACAAATAATTTCATGAGACTATAATAGAACATTTCATCTTTTCACTGATGAAATTATTTGTTTGTTCCATTGTACGAATATAAAATATTCATTATTTGTTTTATACCACACCTACTTTTAATGAGAGGTTAGACCAAGGCCTAGACCATAGAAAAGGCAGCGCTCCAATTTTTGACACGGAGTAGAAAAATTATAAACTGCGCAGGTTGATTGAAGAGCCTTGGGTCAGGCGTGTGGTTGCTGCTCCTTGTGTAACAAAAATGAACCCTCAAAATGAAATTGCACTCTCGATGTCATAAGGGTTCAATATTGCACTCTTTGTGATGTAAGAGTTCAATATTGAACTCTTGATGCCATAAGAGTTCAATAGAATATTTTATTGAATATCATGTGACCCACCATCCATCCAAAAGACAAGAATCTACTCAGGTGTGTTATAAATCTTCATACATTAGTAGACCGGCAGCATAGTTAGAACAAAAGGTCCCTATCAATAATTACTATCCAGAGTTTAATAAAATACTATATTTCTATTGATTACGGCCATGTAATTTTCTTAGGTTTCTTCTTTGGAGAACTATCACCATCCAACTTCTAAAATATAATGAAATCAGATTTAGTGTTAATATAATTATTTCTGCATGACATAATTCAATAATGCAAACTAAATAACATTAAATGAATGATAGTGATAATGATTATGATAATGATGGGGGTGACAATCTCTGGTTTCTCCTTTGAAGAACCATCACATTCCAACTTCTAAAATAGAATGAAATTATACTCAGTGTTAGTATAGAATTTTTCGCACCAGATTTTGTTTCCCCATACCATAATTCAATAATGCATAATGAATAACAAATGAATGTATAATATACCTGCCAACTCTCACACATGATTGTCTTCATTTTCACAACACACAATGTATTCACACATCATTCAATTTATTCACACATCATAGCACCAAAAACATGCTGCCATTGAATGGCATTAAATACATTTCTTCTAAATTTAATAATTTTTCCACTCTATTTTCATTATTTGCTGTTAAATAGTTGACAGCACCGTCAGTTTTCATTGTACATAATCAACCATCATAACTGATAAGTGTTGTATTCTTTAATGTGTCAGGGTCATAGCCAGACCACTTTTTTAGGTACTGTATGTACTGTACACAGTAAAAACAAAAATATGTATAAAATGACACCAATATTGATACAGTACAGTAGTAAAGCTCTGTCTACACTATCAAACTAGTTTGACAAAAAAAGTGTGATATGTCCAAATATGATATTGATATGCCCAAATATGGTAGTGATATGACATCGTCATATCCATATATGGGCACATCACATTTTTTGTTGCATTTACTTTTCAGCATTGAATAATGTATTATAGGAGGTGTGGGAGAAGGATGTTTTGCATGAAAAGAGTTGGCAGGTATACATATGATAGCAGTGATGATGGTAGTGATGAAAATAATTAATACTGTACAGTACTGTAAACTTTTATTCTGTCAATCATTGAATGTAGGTACAGTACAGTACTGTACAAATGACAATTTAAAATAGATACATTTATTCTGAGAATCAGAAATTACCTGTTCTGTTTGTTGTGAAGGCCTTTTAAGATTTGTACTAGGACTAGTCGATGTTGGCAAGTTCATCGTACGTTTCTTCGCAGGTGGCGATAATGACGATGACGTCGATGATGACGATGGTGGACTTTTTAACTTGATAACCTTTCCATTTTGTTTTTTATTGCCTTGTTTCTCTTCACTGGGGTTTTTTAACTTTGCAATACGATTTTTCTTATTGAGGACAATAGGGGGTGGTTTTAACCTAAAACCAGGCTTTGATGAAACATCTGTTGACATGACGAGACCACCTGCTGTAGGAGATGAGCTGCAAAATAATAAAAATTTAACAAGTGTGATTATTAGAGAAATTTATTTTACCGTTTTTTGGGAATTAGTTATTCATCAAAATATTGCTGTTTTGTTTGAAACCTGTACCAGTATACATGACCAAGTATAATCCCACCCCTAATTTAGGCTAAATTGGACACAAGACTTTGGTAAAATTCATTTTTAATGCAATCTGTGTACAATCACACCTTAATTCTCCTAAAAGTACTGTACTGTACATCCCTGGCTGCTTAGATTATTACCATACCATTCATATGATATTAGTTCAGTAGATGGTACTGTACACTAATTTAAAGCAAATCAGTTATACTGTACTGCAGTTGTACTGTACATGTATATTTATTCTTGAGTAAATTCAAATATATTACTGTTCAGGTTACTTATTAATTGAATCAAAGAAAGCACTTCTGTTAAGTTTGTTTGAATTGAGCTTGACATTTAACAAATATCTTTTCAAAACATCGCATTGGCAGTTAAAAAGCGTAAATTATCTGTCATGGTTTTGTTGATTTACAGTACTTTACTTCGACATTGTTTGTGAACAATGGAACAAAAGGGCAGGAAATTATTCCAATGGAACAGATACATTGAAGTATGTGTGTGTTTATTCTAGAAGACTGTAAATCATTTCCTGATAACACTACTACAGTACCTACCTAACAGGCCACGATGAACCTTTAACTGTAAGCAAATTATGTTCCTCGATGGGCTTTGGTGCGAGTGAAATGACTTGTTTCTGCCTATTTTTCAGCATTTTTCCAACACGGTTGTTGCGCATTTCACGTTGGGGCCGAGGCGAAACAGTTCGATGAAACAAATCTAACAAGGCTTCTTTAGTAACATTTTCATCATCAATAACAACCATGCGCTGTAAGACAATGTATTAACAAATTATTTAGTACTGTCAATGAATTTTTCGTTACAGTTGACAGTACTCTTACAGTACTCTTACACTCTAATTATTTTAATATGCATTTTTGGAAAAAACCAAGATGATGCGCATGCGCTATGTATGTTACGTTTAGACGATGTGGAGACATGAGCTCCAACACGTTTCTTCGCGAAGCGGAGATGTGATGATGGAAGTTTCTGAAGGCTAGAAATGATATTATACAGTATGCCTAGTAGTACAGTAGTCTGGTAAACATTTGATGCGATTTTTCCCAAGAACATGAAAACTCGTCTTGATATGATAGGCTAGTTTCTTTGCAAACATTGAATGGATCACTATTATGAGAAAATTTGATTAACTCTCACCCAGACCCTGCGTGATACTTTAGCTACTGTATGTGTTGGTGGTATGTACCTAAATTATTGGCGTTTTATTTGGCAGATCATACGCACTGTACAAGGCCTACTGTACAGTAGACTTGATCTAATGGATTGTAATTAACAAAAAAACTCGGCCTATACAGTAATAATACCTGTCACAGTATATTTCTACAGTTCTTATTTCAGTCTCGATCATGCATATTTAATACAGTACATACTCTTTTTTAAACCAAATGATGTTCGATCATTGGTTGATTCGAAATCCATATTTACGGTATAAAGCCCACCCCATATACTGTAGCCAAAGATAACATATCAGATATCGATTTCTATACATGTATCACAAGATTGTATTTTCAGAAAAATATTGTAATGTCGACTGGTGGTGGACTAAAATAAAAAAGACAAAAAATACAGACTTGGGGCAAGTCTACAGTACGACCACACCATCATCAATGAAAACATTTGTAAATCATGAGCACGAGCAGCAGAGACAAAACATTCCTTTTGCGAGCATGCATGAGTGAGACTATGTGACAACACACTTTAATGTGACGTTATTTTACTTTAGCTGCATGTGAAGAAGTAGTCATCATTCCCAACTGTGTGTACTGTATGGGGATTACGGTCGAAGCGGCCGCCAACCAAAGCGGCCGCTAGTTCAATAACGGTAATTTGTATGGAACGCCGTGTGCGCTTTGATTGTCGTTGTTTTGTAATCTTTGATTGTCATTGTTTCGACAGGTTTTCTTTACCTCGGACGTAAATAACAATCTAAATTATTATGTAATTTATTCTCTTTTTTTACAGATTGAATGTGATACGTTCTTTTAAACGAAATGGCGAATCGATGATTACTTACTTTAACTGTTCTACTAAATGATATGTTTAATAAAGTCAATAAAATACATTGTGGTGTTTGTATTGTATATTAATATAATATATAATAACCCAATTATTAAGAATAATATATATATATTTTCAATAAAGTATATCAAAATATATATATTTGTTATTGTATATTAATTAATTAGTGTGATGTTATGTCTTTGTTTGTACACAACAATATAATATATAAATGAACGAAGACGTTAGTTTGGTTTGGTAGATGTTTATTGTAGCTCAGCAATATAGCAAGTGGTTATGAAACATTAGTTATCATTACTAATACGTCTGGTATGTGGTTGCCATGGCTATGAGGATAGCTAACCTAGATACCAGTAAGGTGTGTGGACCTGTTGAACCTGTAAGTTCAGTCACTTGTAATGTAATATCATTACATCTTCCCTCTTTTGAAAGTTAAAATATTTTTCTTAGTATTCTTTTAAATCCGTTATTTATGTATCCATAGTTCATGCATAAAATAAGAGTATTATACTTAGATTTTTTTTGATTTTTTTTTAAAATATTTTTATCTTGTTATTTAAATTTATTTATGTACATGCTAGCATTATTCATAAGTCGTTGCATAATTATCTATATACATTATATTTTGTCTGTAACATAGTCGTCTAAGTATGCTGGTCGTCGGGCTTGACGTCGTGGTCGGCTTTGATCGGTAGTTTGACCATTTCTGTCATTTGTAACCGGTACGTCGTCATCCGAGTCATAGTCGTCATTGTCATATCTGTCAATGGATGGTATTGGCATAATGTGCCTTCTGTTCCGTCTATAGATATCATTTCCACATTTCACAAGATAAGATTTATGAGGTAGTGATTTGTGAATTGTTCCAACTTTGTTCCACAACTTAGATGTTGTATCGTATACTCTAACTTTCTGTCCGTATTGTATGGTTTCTAGAGTTTTTGAATGTTTGTTATAGTTCCGCGCTTGTTTTTGCTTTAGCTCATCCTTCTTTTCCTTTAAGTCAATAAGTTTTGGTTTTAGCGCTGACTCATTAACTGGGAGGTTTGATCTGATTTTCCTTGAGAACATCATTTCTGCTGGACTAAGTCCATGCTCGAGTGGTGTAGCACGATATATCTGTAGTGCTAAGTATATATCTTCCTTTGTCTCTGTACATTTCTTGATAATTCGTTTGACTATCTTTACTGCATTTTCAGCTTGTCCATTTGACTGCGCAAAATATGGACTGGAAGTTGTATGTTCAAAGTTCCATTCGTTGGTGAATTTCCGAAATTCTTCACTGACGAATTGTGGACCATTATCAGAAAAGAGTACAAATGGTGTACCATGTATCGCAAACCATGATTTCAGGTTGTGGATTACAGCTGCTGAAGATGAACTTGTTAGTTGACGAACTTCAATGTATTGAGAATAATAGTCAACACATGTGATATAATTGTTATTGTTTACCGTGAAAAGATCAACCCCAATTTTTTGCCATGGTTGGGTGTTATCGGCTGCATATACAATTGGTTCCTTTGGTTGCATTGGTTGGTGTTTCTGGCATGTCGGACAAGATTTTACTTTGTCATCTATGTCCTTGTTGATGTTTGGCCAGAATATTACTTGTCTAGCCCGTCTCCTGCATTTTTCGATACCCAAGTGTCCAGTATGGATTTGCTTAAGCATGTCCTTTGTCATTTTAGCAGGTATTACGATTCGATCACCTTTGAATACGAGATCGCCTTTTATTGATAGCTCATCACGATAATTCCAGTAATCTCGTGTTGCTGGGTGGCATTTGTTTCGCTTGTTAGGCCATCCTTGTTGAATTGTGCGATTCAGTTCTCTTATTGCTTCATCGTTGCCTGACTCAACTTCAATTTCCTTGAGTTTTTTGTCAGTAGTAGGTAGCGCTGCAATTATTGATTGTACATACATATCAATGTCATCATTAAATTGTTGCTCTGACGACAGTTGGTATGTCGCGTCAACTGCTCGTGAAAGAGTATCCGCTGTTTGGAGTGATTTTCCAGGTACATACAGTAGATTATCTTTATGTCGTACTTTTGCAGACGCAATCGCATTCTTTGTAGACGCAGAGGTCCATCAGCTAGCGGTTTCGAGAAAATTGATACAAGTGGCTTGTGATCAGTCTCGCATATAACTGATTGTCCATAAAGAAATTGGTGGAATCTTTCACATGCAAACATTGTGGCTAGGCACTCTTTTTCAATTTGTGCGTACCTTGTTTCTGCTGAGGTCATTGCTCTTGAGGCATATGCTATTGGCGCCCATCTATCATTGTGCTGTTGGAGTAGAACAGCTCCGATGCCATCCTTTGATGCATCCGCACTGACTTTGCATTGCTTGTTTGGATCATAGAATTGCAAAACTGGCGCAGTTGTCAACAGCTTGTTAACTTCTCTCCAAGCATTATCTTGGGATGTTTGCCATACCCAGACTACGTTATCTTTCGTCAACTCTCTTAGCGGAGCAGTTATGTTTGATAAGTCTGGTACGAACTTTGCTAGATATGTGACCATGCCTAAGTATCGTTGCATCTCGAGCTTGGTTGAGGGTTGTGGCATATTTGTTATTGCCTTAATTTTCTCTGGATCTGGCTTTATGCCTTTATCTGTCAGTAAATCCCCAAGGAATACAACTTCCTTGACACAGAACTCACATTTTCGTTTGTTTAGCTTTATGCCGTTTTTCTCTATTATATCAAGTACTTGGCTTAGTCTGTCTCTATGTTCTTCAATTGTTTTAGATGATATTATGATGTCATCTTGCATTGAGTTTACTCGTGGTATGTTTTCCAACAAGTTGCTAATTGCCACTTGGAACCCTTCGCTTGCGCAGTTAATTCCAAATGGTAAACGTTTGAAGATGTAACGTCCCACAGGTGTAATAAAGCATGTTAGTTGAGCACTTTCGTCATCGAGAGGTTGCTGCCAATATCCTGATGTGAAATCTAGTTTTGTAAAAAATTTAGCATCAGCGAATTCGGCCATAATTTCTTCCCTCGACGGTAGCTTGAAGTGTTCACGCTTTATGGCTTTATTGAGATTTCTAGGGTCAAGGCATAGGCGAATGTCACCATTCCGTTTGTTCACGGTAACGATGTTGCTTACCCATTCAGTTGGTTCCTGAATTTTTTCTATCACACCAAGCTGTTCCATGCGATCAAGTTCCATTTTAACTTTATCTCTTATCTTGAAGGGTATTTTCCGACAAGGACTTTGAACTGGTGGAATCGATTTGTCAGTGTGTATGTGATACTTCCTTGGTAAGCACCCAAGACCTTTGAAGACATTATCGTGTTTGTTTACAATATCTTGTACATGATGAATGCCGTTAGTGGTGTTTCGTTCCACTGTATTCAGTGACGCTTCCTCAAAGTTCGGTATTATTAGTTGTAGCTGCACACATGTATCAGCACTTAATAGTGGTTTATAATTTGTCATCAACTATGTATACTGCAAATGTTCCTTTACGATCCTTACTGTACGCTATGTCCAAGTTGCATTTCCCTAAAATTGGGATAGCAGCATCAGAGTAGCTTTTGACTGGCGTACTTACGGGAATGAGGAGTGGTTTGCTGTTCAGTTTGCTGTATTCCGTGTACGGCAATATGTTAACTTTTGCCCCACTGTCAAGTAGAAATACAACTTTGTTGTTGTTTATGTCAAGTTGACAGAAAAATCCATGGGAGGGTTTTGAAATGACGTTACACTCAGACTCTATTTCAATTGTGCTCAATAAAAAGGTTTCCTCCTCAGATTCAGATTCCGATGCTACAACCACATTCGCTCTTTTAAAGCTTTTTCTGTGATACTTTTGTTTATCATCTTTTGCGTGTTTCTTTGCGTAGCTTGTTTTCGTTGTGCAGCATTTTCCGAAGTGATTGCGCCCGTTGCATTTGTCACATATTTTACCAAATGCTGGACATGATTTTGGTCCATGTTTTGTGGCACACCTTCTGCAGTCAAAGTGTTTAGTAGTGCTCCTTTTTGAGTTACTATGATTATTCATGCTCAATGCATTTAGTTGACTTGCCGATGCTTGCAACGTGTCATCACTAACTTCTTGATTTTGTGCAATGCTGATTGCCTTGTCCAGGGTTAGATTGTCCCCTTCATCCATACACTTTTCCTTGACCCTGGGATGAATGGCTCTCAGTACAATAGCATCGCGCAACATCCTTTCCTCTAGATCGCCATAGTCGCACAATTTTACAAGAATTCTAATGTCCGTCAAAAAGTCATTAAAATTTTCACTTTTGTGCTGGCATCTTTTGTGGAAGTCTATTGTTGCCTTGATCACGTTTCGCTTGGGTTTTAGGTAATTTTCAAACTTATTTAAAACCCCACTCAGCATCTCATTTTCTGCAGGTATTGCTGCTTGGTCACCACTTTCGGGCTGAGCTGCGGCCCATACAAATGTCCCATATATTTCTCGTCCACGGTCCCCAATATAAGTCATTAAATAGTTAACCTTTTGTATTTCCGTCTTTGCGTCTAAAGGACCATCAAACGTGAATTGACAGTGTTGGTTGAACCGTTTAAATTCTCTCAACAAATCTGGTGATGCCCAGTCCATTGCTGGTTTATTCTTTTCGGCCATTGTTAATGTGTTATAAAATAAAGTTACTCACAGACCTTGATATTATCCAACGGCAATACCGTACGCAAACTATTAATACAATATTGTATAATAACGATTCAATAGTATGTAAATGATATATAAAGATTCGGCAATACCGTACGTAAATTATTAATGCAATACTGTATAACGATTCAATAGTATGTAAATGAGATATAAAGATTCGGCAATACCGTACGTAAATTATTATTGCAATACTGTATAAAGATTCGATAGTATGTAAATGAGATATAAAGATTCGGCAACACCGTACGTAAATTATTATTGCAATACTGTATAAAGACTCGATAGTAAAGTAAACGAGATATAACGATTCGGCAATACCGTACGTATTATTGCAATACTGTATAAAGATTCGATAGTATGTAAATGAGATATAAAGATTCGGCAACACCGTACGTAAATTATTATTGCAATACTGTATGAAGATTCGATAGTAAAGTAAACGAGATATAAAGATTCGGCAATACCGTACGTAAATTATTATTGCAATACTGTATGAAGATTCGATAGTAAAGTAAACGAGATATAAAGATTCGGCAATACCGTACGTAAATTATTATTGCAATACTGTATGAAGATTCGATAGTATGTAAATGAGATATAAAGATTCGGCAATACCGTACGTAAATTATTATTGCAATACTGTAAAAAGATTCGATAGTATGTAAATGAGATATAAAGATTCGGCAATACCGTACGTAAATTATTAATGCAATACGTATGTATAAAGATTCGATAGGAGAGTGCTCGAGAAACGTCGGGTTAGTTCAACGTTATTTTTTCCCTTCACTGCCAATATTTAAAAAAAAAGAGATATAAATAAATAAATAGTAAATGAGATATAAAGGTTCAATAGTACGTAGATTATGATGCAAACGTAAATTATTAATGATTCGATAGTTATAGGCCTATATGTAAATATATTTAGTTAGTTAATATTAAAATACAAATAAAATATACATTAATTTATCGGCAGGCAAACTTAATTTTTATAGAAATATAAAGATTCGATAGTACATGATTTGGCTTATATTTATTGGTTTGACCATACATACAGCTGTAACTCAACTCGCCATAGGCCATGGTGTTGACAACGACAATCAAAGATTAAAGCGCACATGGCGTTCCATACAAATGACAATATTAAACTGGCGGCCGCTTCGACCATACTCCCTGTATGGGATGTACGCTACTCCCCTCACATCAACCCATGGAACAAACTATGTCTAGGCCTATAGGCTAGATGTAAAAATTTAAATTGTAACCAGTTTTGTAGAATTCCATAATCAGTGTATTTATAATTGATAAAACGTTTCTGCATCGGAGACGATTTCGCGACTCAATCATTTTTTTACGCGACCCAAACAATGGGTCGCGACCCATAGGTTGCCGAATGGCGCTCTAGAGACTAACAATAGCGCCTACACGCTAGCCTCGCTAGGCCTAGAGTCTAGGCTAGACCTCTGCCTGTAAACTTACTCATCTATTAATAAAAATAAATGATTTTACCTGTTTTAAAATAGAAATTAACGATTGCTTCGATAGATTTTCTGGATTTAATAAATTAGACAATTCCTCATTAATATTATCTTCCATTATTATTCTTGTTACAGTGTGTGCAGTGTCTCAAAATCTACAGTGCAATTGAGATCCGAGATGAGCGTGAAGCATGTATCGTGTTATTTACATCAGTAGACGTTTTACAGACGTCTACTATACATTTCAATTAATAAACAATATGTCGTAATATCAGATTTGTATTTAACGGCTGGATTAATGTCCTTCATTACGACAACATGGCGGCGATCACTGCTCTACAAGCTTACGGTTCTGACGATGAAAGCAGTGGAAATGGAAGTGAAACAGAGGACAAACAGGAAGATTCAGTGGTACATCTGAAGCCTCTTGAGAAGGGTAACTCTGTAATGAAAATTCAAGATAGGATGATGCTCAATGCAGCGCCAGTTGTAGATTCAAAGGTAGGCCCCTAGGTTAGGCGGCTAGGCTACTATGACTACGTACGTGTACCGTACACGACACTGCAAACGTTCGGATAGCAAAGCAGTAAACGGCTAGACTAGGCCTAGGCACATAGTGTAGGAGGGCGGCCTAGCTACAGACATTCAGTTTTGGCCTATGGTGTATGTTTGTTGTTTTTGTAATTATAAAAAATTGATTAATTTAAACAAATGTCTGTCTTTTTCGTTCTTGATTAATATAAAAATAATAAATTCAAAATTCAAAAAGTTTAAAATTAAATTGTATATCTGCCAACAGTCTGAGTATATTATTGTTATGCGTGTTTGATTTGTTTGTTATTCTGTTTGTTGTGAGATTGTCTATATGCTGTTTTTAAGGACCCTATTGGAATTATTAAGTTGATTTTTCTTTCGACTTTATGGGCTATTCTTGGTTTCTTATTTAATGTATTTGCTTGTAAATTGTTTTTATTCATGTTGTCTTGTAATCTTATGTTGAAAGCGACCGAATAAAATCAAATCAAAATTAAACATCAAATCATGCCATCATCATCATGAGTGTGTCTATAGACTGTAGTGTAATAGAATACCATAAAAAAGAATAGAAACCCATCGTGAAAAGAAGCCCATCCAAGAGTCCTAAAAAAGTCCATATGGGCTTCTTTTCGAGGTTTTATTTACAGTATTTTTAAAAGGTATCCTTGAATGTAAATTAATTAATTTTTATCAGCATAATTGTTCATCATGAATGGCTAATAGCATAATAAATTCCATGGTATTGGCCTGTTGACCATAACAATTAAATATGAATACATTCATTATGCACATAATGTTATTGTTATGTTTATTCTGTGTGCTTTAATAGTTTTTTAATTCAATTTACTTTGATTTCAGGATGAAGTAGGAGCTAGCATAGGCATACCTGTGGATTTTGCAAAGAAAGAAGTCAGTTTTAATCCAACTTATGAACAATTATTTGCACCAAAGGTAAAAGAATCTTCACCATATATGTTAAATTTTCATTCGTTGAATCGATAGACCTGTTACATTTCCACAGCAATAAAGTTAGACGATTAGAAATGAATTAATTACAGTATACATGATACATGCCAACACTCCTGTTTTGGCCAGGAGACTCCCGTATTTTAGACTCGTCTCCCGGCCTAACATTGTGCTTCCGGTTTTCCACATTTTCTCCCGGATTACAAAGATAACTGAATTTTGATGTATATGTGTTGTTTTCTGCATTAAAATAAACATGCTTACACACAAGAAAATTTATTATATTTAAGCCATTGTAGACCATCTGCAGTCATAAACAGAAAGTGGATTTCCCTCACATGGGCTTGTCAAGTTGCACGTTTCAATAATAAACAGAGGGCACTGTAAACACAAAACACCACCTCCTTTTTAACTTGGCATGTATTTATACACAAATTGCATTTTTACCTAATTTGATCTCCCAAAAAGCTATTATCAAAAACTCGGTCCAAAAATAAATTTACCCAAAAAAGTCAAAAGTTGAAAATTCATTTTCCTTCCTCTTTGATTTCATAAGTTTGAATTGTATATACTTTATTTTCTTTTTTTTTATTTATTATCAAACATCAAAGAACATAAAAAACCTGATATCTATGCTCAAACAACCGTAAAAGTCTAAAAATAAAACAAGTTGTTTCCAACAGGGTTATACAGTGTTTGCTCACAATATACAGTAGTTACACATTTTGTTGAATATATTTTCTCGTCAAAGTAGTTTAAATTAAATTTATATTTGACTGGTTAAGTAGGTGATTTATTAATTTGTTAATTCCTGTAGGTTGGACCTGTAAATCCATTCAAGACACAGCAAGCACTAGCACATAGGAATACCACTGCAGGATATGTTGAACCTACTCATTTTAATGCTTTTACATTTGAAAACCAAAGAAAGACATTTCACAGTTATGGTAAGATTACAAAGTTTAATTTAATTACCATAATTTACAACAGCTATCGTTTTATGGTTATTCCTTCTTGTGTGAAGGAAGTACTGTATAGTACCTGTTCTCTGTTGTAGTAATATCGCTATCAATAGAAGGATGTTTTGGCCTAGAACCATTTTGGACCATTCAATCATGCAAATAAATCTTAAGAGTTGGGTAACTTTAAGTTGTAAAACATTTTGAAATAAATTGATTCTCTGTGTATTTCTTTTTTTACTGGATGATAATGTGACAAAGGTGATACTGTCTGAGAAATTTATATCTTAAACTCACTCAAATTTTATAGGTCATGCTTATAGTTGAAAAAAAAACGTTGTAAAACTTGATAAATACCACAAAGATGTATGTTAATCATAAAATAAAAATTGGATGTTCTGCCACAAAAATGAACATTTGGGGCAAAACATCCCAGGCAAAATGTCCCTGATTCAATCGTCTCTATGTGTATTTTTTACTGTATAACAAATCATGTTGTGCTACATCTATACTGTATATATCGTAGCTGGAGTAATCAGTATTCTAATAAGTAACAATAGCATTAAAAAAGCTTTATGTAAAATACAATAGCATCCGTTTCTATATTTTTATTTTGTTTGATTTACTTAATTTTAGGATATGCACTGGATCCAAGCTCAGAAAGTGATGGCACGAAAATTGTAGGATTAGTTGAGGAAGCCAAAAAAAATGAAGGTGAGTTTTTATTTCTACAATAAAAAAAAAATATAGGATTTCAGTTGAATTGGAAAAATTAAACCACATAGGACAGTATTTGTGGGTACTTCTTTCTCCATAAATACTTGCTAGAATCTAGATCTCAAATTGTTGAATCAGACAAGTTATTTTATTCATCTAATAAACAAAATATGAAATGAATATTAAATTATTTGTTATGCTTTGGTATAAAGTTTTTTATTCCATTTTTTAGGAAAAACAGTATTTGAAACAACTGCTGTTCGTCCAGGAGACAAAAGGAAAAAAGTTAGAAAGAACGATCCAAGTGATATAGATGGATACTTAGGGCCTTGGGGCAAGTATGTGGATGAAAAGACTGTATCTGTACCAACTGAGGTAATATATTGATGTTATTTATGAGTGCACATTATTAATGATACTATTTTAACTAGTTGTGAAGACTAGGAATTTTGTTTACATCCAACTGTAAATACACAATTACAAAGTGTTGCATATAAATATATATAAACAATATATGTTTACCATATTTATTGTTCTGGAGGGTTTTTAGGGGGCATTTATTAGAGGGAACTGTTTAATCGAGGGAGGCGTTTATTTTTAAAGTAATATGGTAACATCTGTATAAATTAATCAAATATATTCTCCGTAAATATAACACAATTAATATCATAAAGTGATAAATACATTAAAAAATAGAAATGTGTTATAATTTGTACAATATTGTGTGTACAGTGTATGATTGTAGCAGGGCCTTTATTTTAGGAAAAAATAAAGGCCACAGGGCGTTTACTTGAGGGGGGAGTTTATTCCAAACGATGATGGGGGGAGGTGGAGGGAGGCTTGGCTTATTCAAAGTGGAGTGTTCAAATAAATATGGTATGCAATATTAAAAATGGTTACATATTTACATATATAAATAAACAATAAATATTGAAATAAAATTCACATTACAATATTAATTTAATATTTAAATGGTTATCAATATTTCTGTGATGCAGGAAGAGAAAGAAGAATTAGATGAAATATTAGCAAAGAGAAGTAAGAAAGGAAAGAAACAGGAAGAGAAAGCAGGAGAAGAAAAATCTACACTACATAGTAAGTTGAACATTTTGTGAACTTTCACCTATTTTTTTATGTTTATGTTTTTTTGCATCTTTAAAACATAATTAGTATTAGAATACTTTTAAGCATTATTATTAAATCAGAATTGATTTTTTTGTCATTATCAGTTAAAGATGCATATGATTATCAAGATCGTTCATTCTTACACATACCAATGGACCTTGATGTTGATCTTAAATCAACTGATCCACCTGAGAAATGTTACCTGCCTAAGAAGCTCTTACACACCTGGACAGGACACACAAAAGGTGTTGCAGCCATTAAACTATTCCCACAATCAGGCCATCTGCTGTTATCATGCGGAATGGATAGTAAATTAAAGGTATGTATGACACGTTTTAATATTAAGCATGTATTTCATTTTGAATAAGCCTACATAAGTTTTGTCAATACCATGGTTTTAAATAAGGGTCTGTTTCTGCTGCATAGCGCCGAATAAACTGGTTAAATTAAAAATATAATTTTTATATCGACTGCATTTCTGATAAATTTGTGCCCCAAATAACCATTTAAATCAGTAGGTAGTCTGTTATATTTTCATAGAACGCAACTGTCGACATTTACTCCAGTTACTGAGCGCAAGTGACAGGCTCACACAAAATGTTGACATAAACTTAGTTTCAGTTCCTCTCAGTTGCCCATGTTTTATTTTTTTTGGGAATTGAAAATACTGAACAATTACACGTGCAGAAGGGTAACCGCGACCAGTAGCGATCAGTTCGATGTTTCCATATACGCGTCCATGTATATTGCTTCCTATACAACTATGAATGATGTGCCCATATGGTCACAATGACATCATATCACTACTATACTGGGGCATATCACACTTTTTGTTTGATAGTGTAGACGAAGCTTAAGATTGATTTTTGTCACTGATTCAAAAGGAAGACTTGAAGAGAAGTTACATGTTTTACTTTTAACTAGGAGTGGATGGATCCACTCTGTTCTATTTTCTACCCTAATTCTTATTTGAAAATCCTTTTTCCAGTTGTGGGAGGTATACAACAAGCGGCGTGTTGTTCGGACATACATTGGCCATAAGCAAGCAGTTCGTGATGCATGCTTTAATAACAGTGGTGATAAGTTTATCAGTGCTGGATATGATAGGTATATGAAAATATGGGATACTGAAACAGGTAGGAAAAGTATAATTACTATTTGTTTGAAATTTGTCTTCTATTTTTCAATTCATAAGTAAAAATATATCTATGTTTAAAAATGAGAAAATCTGTGTGAATGAGAAAAATTCGGAACCTTCTGCTTGATATGCAGATGTCCTAACCATTAGACCACTGAGACTTTCATTTTATTGCTCAAATTTGATTGAATACTGACACCCTCTTTAAAAATAAATAAGTGTTAATTTATTACCTCAACATACTTCACATAAACTTACTAACTGTCGTTTGTTTAGATCTAGAAAAAGATTGCTGTAATACTTATTTCTTTTATAAATAAAATTTAATAAAACTTTCTAGGAGAATGCATTTCAAGGTTCACAAACAATAAAGTTCCTTATTGTGTCAAGTTCAACCCAGATGAGGACAAACAACATATATTTGTTGCAGGAATGGCAGATAAAAAAATAGTTCAGGTATGTTTTTAGTTTTAGTTTTTTAAGAATGTTGTTAGTTACAAATGCCTTGGTATTGTTGTTTACAGAATGTAGAGTTCCTTCTTTCTATGAATTTTTAAGAAATTTGATACATGGCTTGACTTAAATGTATTAGTCTCAACATTAGTAGGCAATGTGACACGAGTCATTAGATGCCCTCCAGATGGATTCTAAGATGAGAGTGCTTCATAATGTACTCAGTCACTCATACTACTTTTCATTTATACATTATTATATTTTTTAATGGACCAAAGATTTCGAAAAATTAAAATATTGAATACTGTAGTCTGACATATTTAACAAATATTTAAAGCACCCTATTGTTTGGTCATGCTTTCATAAAGTAAAATCTGATTTTTCGAAGTTGAGATATTATACATACAAATATTGATTTGCACTTTTAATTTATCTTTTTTCCATCATCTATTACAGTGGGATACACGAGCCAATGAGATTGTACAGGAATATGATCGTCATCTTGGTGCTGTCAACACCATCACATTCATCGATCAGAATCGACGATTCGTGACAACATCCGATGACAAAAGCATTCGTCTTTGGGAATGGGATATTCCTGTGGATTTCAAGTACATCGCAGAACCAAACATGTACCCAATGCCAAGTGTCTCGCTCAGCCCTAATGGTAAGCAAATATAAAGTATATAAAATTGATGAAGATTTTACTCTAAAAAAGGGACCCCCTCTAATTTAGATATTTCTTGTTGCCTGATGAACTGTAGCCCTTAATTATGATTACTAGCAACAGAGAACATTAATTCTTTATCAAGTTTTTGAATTTTTCCCCTTTGGGACACCCCTATTCAGAGGAACACCTTCCTGTGATATGAACCAGAGACAATGTATATTTTAACACTACAGCCAACCCCTATTAAGGGACACCCCTATTAAGAGGGACACCTTCCTGTGAAAGCAACAAGAGGCAATGTATAATTTAACTATTAACTATTCAGGAGACACCCCTATTACGGGTCAACCCTATTAAGGAGATAATTTGAAAACATCCCCTTCTACTGTATACTGTTAAATAGTCTGTTATACATCTTTACAGGTAAATGGTTAGGCTTCCAATCAATGGACAATCAAATTTTAATATATGGAGCTCAGAATCGTTTGCGTCTGAACCGTAAGAAGAATTTTAAAGGGCACATGGTAGCAGGATATGCTTGCCAGATGGGCTTCTCACCAGATATGAGGTAAAGTTCATTGCTTGCTGTCTTGTGCAGGCCTCAACCCTGCCATGTATCTTTTGTCTGCTAGCTAGGTTTTTTTATTCCATATGCATAGTGTGTTACTGCATACAAAGGAAGTTTAGTACATTTGTTTAGCTAATTTGTGTACACTTATGAAATATGTTTTCATGAAGCGGCACAAAATTTAGCCTTAATCACTTTGTAAATTTCCTGCGAAGAATGAAATCAAGTTACTCTGTGTCTGTATCTGATTACAATTAAATGGAAATCATAGCTTTACATGCTTGCAGATAAAAATAAAATGTCTTCAAGCTAAAATAATGTCTTGTAAAGGTGGGTACTGTTTCCCACTAAACGTTGGTTTTAGCAAACATTATGCGGTTAGTATCGACTACAAACTGACAAAACAAAACAATAAAGATAGAGTTTGATAACTAAACATTTGAATAATGTCATATTTGTTTAATTCATCAGTAAAATAATGATTGCTTTTTCAGTTATGTGGTTTCTGGAGATGCAGATGGAAAACTTAACATCTGGGACTGGAAGACGACCAAACTGTTCAATAAATTCAAAGCACATGATGGCGTCTCAATCGGCTGTATATGGCATCCTCACGAAACATCTAAAGTTATCACATGTGGATGGGATGGTCTTATTAAGCTCTGGGATTAAGACCAGATGAATATTGATTCAAATCTTCATGATTGGTCAAACTACTTGCGCCGCACTTACATCCTTGCGTTACATTCATTGGGAGATTATAATTAAGATCGATAGATTAATAAGAGATTGATTTATACTCCAATTGGAAAGTCTTTAATTTATTTATTCAGTGTATTCATCAGATTGGATTTCACTCATGAACATGAAGTACAAACCTGAAGAACAGGCTTAATGTTCACATGTTCACAATCCAGGCGGATTTTGAATGCACAAGTTATGAGTACAGTATACTGTTGTACAGAATTCATCATGGGATTGGACGATCAACGAGTCAAATGAATCGTGTTTCTTCCAAGTGATGCCTGTTTTACTAGGTATCAAAACACAAGTTTCAGCAGTGGGATGATGATCACATTCAACATTTTGACGACATAACTTTTAGATATTTTTTTTCTTGATATTGATGTATCTTCAGTTATTATTCTTTATGTACTTGGGGTAATCAATTACTGTCATTTTCGAAAATACATGCATGCCCCTAACAGACAATGCGTGTTGATAAAGAAAACATACAAGTAATATATGATTAATAATAAAAACGCTAATCGCATTTCTGAAAATAAAGCAGACAAGTTCAGTGTTCAACTTGTATAGTTCTTGCAACATGATTGATATAAAGTAAATAATGTAATGTAGTGTACAGATAATGCTGTTTTTGTATACATTTTAATGTAAATAATCAATAAACGGTCAAACACTTTTGATAAGATATAATAGTTTTGATTTTATTTGTTTGTTATCAGTACTTTAATACTAATGCCAATACTGTAATAACATCTAAATTATGACTGCCACAAATCAGCCACATCGTAGCTAAAATGAGAGTAATAGTCCAAACATTTTTTTTTTTTCAAATTAATATTGAGAAATGAATGCTTTTGATTCACTAATATTCCTATAGATTATAGATTAATATTTGATTCAAACGAATTACAGACTTGTGAGTAGCCTACTTATTAATTTAGCTCTATAGTCCGGTGACGGAAAGGCGACAAATTGCCATCCAACGCTTCTAGACCAGAATTGTCCATAGATTACGAATATGAAGGTAATCAATCAGGATAGGAAGCGTTTTCGAGATATAAGGGGTCAAAGTTCAACATAGACCAATTATAACAATGTATTATATATAAATCCAAAGGAAAATTACTGAAAAATGACAATGTTGTGGGTATCAGTTGCAATACAAAAAAAAACTATTCAGTCACCTTATAAAAAAATCCTTTGCAATGAAAGGTCTAATGTCAATATTGCCCAATCACAAAATTTGCCTATAAAACCAAATAAAAAGTAACATTTAAAGACCCCTTCCCTGCAATTTTGGACGTTTTTTGGAAAATAATACATATATATCACTTTAAAAACATTAAACCATGTCATTTCGCGTCTTAAATGTACGTTTTATGGTTAATTGTGAAAAAAAGAGAAAAACTTGCACCCGAAAATGTAGTCCGTGAATGTTTTATCATTCTGTTAAGACACCAATCAATGCAATCAAAAGAGCACATTCATCATTACACCAGGTCAACATTTTAGCAAGTGATATACTAAATAATGCAAAGTTATCGAAAGAGAACTATGGTCATAAATGTAATCACATTATTTGGTCAGTAAATTTATGGTATTTCTGATATTAAAAGTAAATGTGTGACATTTATAGAAACAATAAATCAAATGGTTCGAAATTGCTGGTAGGATTCAATTCCCATGACGCCCAAATGAGAGCGTATTGATGCACCAAGATACGGGCATATCAATTTACTCATAAAATGACACCCACCTATGGCACCCATCAATTATGGAACCTGAGACAACTCTCAGATGAGGGTGTATGGTTCGATATGAAGTTTGTTATAATAATATAGTCATGTCAAATATTGTTTTACTTTTTTACAATGAACATTTATATCTTTAGTAATAATGGCAAGTGGCAACGTATAGAGAAATTGAACCAAATGTGTCTAAAATGTATTCAATTACTGGTAGTCTGCAGATACGAGTGTCCTTCGATTTCTTAAATTAGTAGGCTAATTTTCATATTTTAATCTTCGATCTTTATTTTCATTGCTGCTAACTTTTCGTAGTATGGCGTGCTATCTTCCACCAACTTCCTTACTTCATCACTTAGTTCCAATAATGGCGTTCCTCTTTCCGTACCAGGAGTGCGCAGTGTGAAACCAGTGCTACTGTAAGAATTGTCGTGCGCGTCAGTCATACAAGCGAACATCGATTGGACACTTTCTGCCCTCTGCCAACGTGGATCAGGACCAGGCTTCCACTTTAGCATACTCTCACTATATTCAAGACCTACAATTTCACAGAATTTCTTCAAAATTTTACCGGGTGATATCGTAAGGTCGTCTGCATCAATGACAACAGGTTTCTGACCTAAGACGTCCCGAACGTGCTCCAGTAACTCGAGCAAATTCCGATGAGGTGACCCCTGCAAAAACTTATCATTTTTACTGTAAAAGTTATCTTTTTCCACTCCAACTCCTTTAGCTGTGTCTATAAGTTTTTCAACAGAAACATGCACCTTGCTAGGCTTTCGAATCAGAAAAACATGTTGGTACCCTTGAGGGATGCATTCGAAGCGGCCATATATCGACTTTGCCCCATCTTTCGTGAACACCAAGTCTTTACCTGGATATTCCATCTCTAATGTGTTCTTGACGTGCTCGAATGTGTAATTCTTGACATCCGGGAGATTTCCTAAAATGGAATCAAATTGTGGAATGATCATTGTTCTTTCAGGACCAAACATTTCAGCTGTGAAGAAAGGCTCTTGAAAGAGTTGTGCCTTCTCAAACGTAGACATGCACTTCAGAAAGGCTGTCGACAAAGAGCGTGGAGTTATCCAAAGTGCTATACGAACTTGACGCTTTGGTTCCATTCTAAAAAGTAAAAGTAAACTGTAAACTTTTGATATTAACAAAGAGCTTAAAAGAATTGTTAGAGTAAAAATATATATTTAGGCCTACGTATTAGAATGTCAACATGCGCAAACGTAAACATTCAGAATCATGATAACTCTTCCACACTGAACCTGAAATCAGTATCAACTAGAAAGCCACTCCGGGAATGCATACTTCCGCCTACTGTAGCATTCTCCTACATAAGATTTCTCCGGAAATATATATATATGTATATTTGTTTGTGTGTTTTAATTCTGTGTATGCGTATGCGCATGCGTATGCGAGTTTGGTGTGGAGGTTATGTAACCAGCCTTTCAACAAACAGTAGTTTCAGTTGACTAACAATAACAGCAACGCCAAAAACAAACAGAGGTGCATTTGAAAAGAAATAGGTTTAAAAAAAAACCCCTGTACATTAAATCAAATTATGTTTTAAAATTACAAATCAGAAATCATAACTTTTGCCTCTGGACAAGTAGTTCTCGAGAAAATGCAATTTCAGTTTACTTGTTAGGTTAAGACTGCTCACCGGCTTTTGAAAATTCTCTAATATCTTTTAACACTAGCAGGTAGGTCTACGTCTAAACATAATACTAAAAAGTGGTCCAGAATTGGAACCGTGGCCCGGATTGCCTCCATAATTTAATGGAGTGGTCCTTGACCACATATCTATCTGTATTTTCATTTAGGTAAAGATCTTGCAATAACTTTTTGCAATAACTTTTTGAGTAATCCTGCTAACAAACAGAAAAACAAACAGACACACGCGATCGACTACAATACCTCCTTGGCGGAGGTAAATAATGTAATAGTGCCTCGCTTGTGATACGGTAAGTCAATCACTTCTTCTTCTAGGTAATATGTTTTAATAGCGGCCTTCTTATACGAGAACTTTTGAACATTATAATAGGTCTAATTGTAGGCTACTTAAATAAGTTCAGCTGTGCATTAAGTTGTGGTCGGTGGAATTTAAAAGAATCTGTAAGTGCCAACGTTCGACCAGAGTTGTTATCATTTGGTGAATAAACAGTTAAACACAAAGCATGGGCAAAAAAAGTTACCTAATGGTGAATTGATGAGAACAAAATTGACGAATAGACTTTTTAGAATGCAATTACATATGCGCTACGGATTGATACATATATATTATATTGCGTCATCATCAACTTATGATGTCATACTAATGTTTATCGAAATACAAGATGTACAAATTTGGCAATTAATGGGTTCATTATCATTCATAATCTCGTATAATGATTATAATAATACGCTACGAAACAATAATTTTCTCAACTATTGTCTTTTTCATTATATGTTCGAACGGTTTGATACAAAAATATAGGCCTACCTATAAATAATATTAGTAAGTAAGCCTAATATTGTATATTTTTTGCACAGTGAACATTAACAAAATGAATGCGTTACCTGCTGAGGGCTCCTACGAGAATAACGAAGAATCTATCTGTTCCAATGTGAATGATGATAAATTAATGGTATCCGACTAGAGTGAGAGATGCTCTTTAAATAGTACACAGAAGTACCTGTAAGAATGTGATATCCGGAAAGGAATACCAATGGACATTTACACGACCAGTAGATTTAGCCTGCAATACACAATGCCAGGCTCATGTTATGTGTATACCACGATGATACTACACAAACACTGTTGTAATAAGATTATTGGAACATTTAAGATTAAAATATTAGGATTATGATGATGTATAATTTAGTTGTGTCATTTTAGCCAAATCATTACTATCACTAACACTGTCAATGCGGTCTACACTATCAAACTTTATGTGACAAAAAAATGTGTTCATATGGCCGGACATGGTGATGTCATTTTACTACCATATTTGGGCATATCACTGCTATATTTGGGCATATCATACTTTTTTGTCAAACTAATTTGATAGTGTAGACAGAACTTTAAACACCCTGACAACTAATCAACAGGCCTCCCACCATCAAATTTCGAATTGTTGCACATTCAATCTTAAATGTTTAGGTGTCAATAAAAGAGTTTTCGCGTTCGGTATCGTAATAGAAAGTGTTCGGTCGTAACGAAGAACCCATTATTACGATACGGTAAGTCATAACGTGTAGTTACTGACAATTCGGAACGATAACAGAAGACGTAACAAACGTTTGATATCTTAAAATAAAATGAGAATTTACGGTTATTATTTTGTAAAAATATCTAAATATCTTCTCTACATTCTTTCAGGCCTTTAGCCCCTTACAGGCACCTCTGTCCCTAGTTTTAACCAAAACATCTAAAGGAAAAGTATTATGTGTATAATTATTCATTATTTCAAAAATACTATGTTTATGTACACAAAATTCTTTTAAGAAGAGCATCATCACGTCAGCGCTAAAATAAGCCCCAAACCACACGCACTTACTTCACTTGCGCTGTGTAGTTTACCGCGTGTTGATGGTTTCCAAGAGATGTCAATATAATGAGGTTCCATTGGTTAGTTCCGTGCGCGCGTAGAACGTCGCGCCTATTGTTACGTCATCAAATATTCTAATATATCTAACGAACATTCCAAATTTAAATTGAGAATTGTAAATTCTTTCAATCGGTAAACAGTGATTTTAAATTGCTCTTTATTAAAACGAAATAAAAACGCTTTTCCTGTACAAATTCTGTTTTGGAAATAAAAAAAAAACTATTTCCTATTAAATTTGCTACATTTACATCGTCTGCCATGGCAAAGTTGATATTTAAAAGAAGATTTAATTCTTCTTTGGAGGAAGCCCGGAATACGGTGAGATCAAATGAGTATTCCGCCGCTAAGTACGATAGGTTTCTCAAAGTGAGGAATAAAAGGGCAAGAAACAGGGGGTGTCCCTATGTCAGAAAGAATGCTATTGTTAAGTCAACTTGTAAGTTACAAGAATTAGATATACTTATAAAATCGGAAGAAAAATCAGTTAATAATATCAATAGTTATTTTCATGTAAATCATGACTTCACTACTCCTAGGCCTCGACCTAGGCCTAGTACTAGTAGTAGTACTATGCCTATCCTAGGGCCTAGGCCTAGTGGAGAACAAATATTATCTCCAAATGCAAACTTAGTTAGACCTAGGCCTATCATAATAAGTAGTAGTACTATCAGTAGTAGTACCGGTAGTAGCACTATGCCTGGTAGTAGTAGTAGTAGTAATGGCACTTTGACTAGTAGTTGTTGTAGTAGTATCAACAGTGGTAGTGCTAGTAGTGGCACTAAGCCAAGAAGTAGTTGTAGTAACGACAATGATAGTAGTAGTAACAGTAGTAGCATGATGGAAGAGCATTCTAGTATTAATAGTAGCACTGTTGTAGTAGTAGGCAATGGTGATGTTTTGTTTCATTTTCCAGGTAGTGATAACAATTATAATGATAATATTTCAAATGAAAACTATGAGCTTGAATCTAATAAAGAATATTTTAATTCATTAATTGATCGTGAACAAATATCTGAAAATCCATGGGCACAATTTGAATCACAATCAGTCAAAGATCATATGGTAGATTTTTTATGTAATATTCGATCTGAACTCATTCGTTATGAATACACAATCGATTATGATATAGTTCATCGTAGCCTTACAATTATAGAAAATGTACTAAACTGTGATAATACAGCATTTAAACTTGGTGATCTGGAGGAATTGGCAATTGCATCATTTTGCCTTGCATTGAAATGTGCTGAACGATACCAATCTAAACACATCATCCCTTATGCATGTGATCACCTCCACAATCTTGGCTTCTTTAATCCTAAAAAAAATAGCACAAATAGAATTCAAAATATTACAGATAGTAAATTTTAATCTCAATAGTGTCACGTGTCTTGATTTTGTTCATACTTATTGCGATATTGCAATGAGTAAGGCTACAACCAACAATAACAAACAAAGAATAGAAAGAGTTAGACACGATTCTGTAGAGTATTTGATTACGAATAAAATATCTCTAACAACAGTAAAGCCATCTGCAATAGCATACTTAGCAATTAACGCCATTATAGAGAAACTAGAAATAAGTAGAGAGTTATTTTTTCTGGAGGATATTGAATATAAGCGTTAAACAAATTAAGATAAGTTAAGGCAAAATATACATTAAGACAAAATAAAGGTACTTAAAATAATTTTAGATATATCTGTACTGAATGTCGTTTTTCTAAGACACATTAATTGAGAAACATTTAACAATAAAAAATGTGCAATATAACAAAACAAAACATACCGGTAAAAGATATTTTTTTAAATGTTGAAATAAAAATTTTATAATTAAAAAAAACTGCGTTTACTTAGATAAGAAAGTAAATTTAAGTTAAGATGAACAAGAATAAAAACAATTATCATTATAATATATAAATAACACCGCTTTTTATGGATAATAAACGATAATAATCCGGTTATAATGAAAGATATTGCAATAATAAAGATAGGTAGTTCTTAAAATAATCTTCCTTTAGTTCAGGTAATAAAGTTATTAGGCAATACAATAATAAAAAAAACATAAAAAAAAGATTTTAATTGTAATAGTTATTTAAGATGTATGCCTACAATATTAAGGTAATAATAAGGTAATTGTTATTGTTGTAACAGTAATCTTGCCTTTGTTAAGTTAATATACATTTTAGTTAGTAGGTAGGAATGCACAATATAATTAAAAATAGATTAAATCATTTTTAAAATAAACTTACATTTTAATATAAGATTTTTTAGTTATTAAGGAATTAAAAAAAAAACAAAAAAACAAAAACAAAAAAACATCCCAGTCTGAAATCGGAGATGCTACCTCATCGTGGTAGACTGGTGTCAACATCATTGGTGAAAACATGGTAGGCCTACCAATGATGGCTAACAGCATCACGCTAAATTGTAAAATCGTAACTGACACTACACGCGTTTTTGTCGTGTGGCATGGACTATGTGAAACAGAATGAATTATAATACCTATATCGTATTTTGTGATAAAGTTGTCGTTTTTTTTTTTAATTTAACCCTTTGAAAACGCGAGGTTTCTACCCCAAGTGAATGAAGCTAAGTAAGGTATTTCAAAAAGCAAAATATATTTGTATGTCTGTAACTTTCTGCAATTGTTGGTTTAATTGCATTTTTTGGACCTAGGTCAAAGGTCAAATGATCAAAAAGTGCAATTCTTCTGACCAGACGCAACACATGGCATCTATCTCTAGTTCCGTACTAAGCATTGATATCAATGGCCACGGCGTTTTACTCACTGAGCCAACCCGTAATTTACGAAAATGCTTCTGTTCAAAGGATAGATGTAAATAATTATAACTTCAACGACGCGATCATTCGATACAGTTGACTTGCTGTCGAGACTAAAAACTGTTTTATTTTGGCAGCCCGGCATGGTATTTGTAGATCCGGCCATAGCGGTACACAACAGAGGAAGTTGCGTAGTTGATACGTGACGTAACAACTCACAAAACATGTCAAATTACTGTTATTTTTTTCCTTTTTTTTAGTGTTTATCCTTAAAATTCAGGAAAGTGACATATATCGTGTGCGGCCCCTCAATAAGCGTCAATGTGGCAAATGTGAGCACCTACCACGGTACCGTTCAGTAGCTTCGGAGGATATATACGTAAAATTATGCGAACAAATTAATAGCATTAGGGCCTAATATATTTAGATACTGATAGACCAGTCCCTGGTGGCCACTCACTAATTAATATTCAACATTAACAAAAAAAATAGGCATAACACGCAAAATTAAAAATTAGGACAATCTTTATTGTTATCCGTAAATAATATATTTCTTCATAATCTGTTATTTTACCTTTGTAGTCGTTGAAATACATGATGAGTCTGATAACTAAATGATCCTTGTGTGATCTTCCTAAGACACCCTCTAGTCTGTGACATCTTCCCCGCTACCACTCGTCAATTTCTCAAAGTGAACATCTAACAGATGTCTTTCCTTTTTTCTTTGCCGGTTTTCCCACATCCTTAACTTATACTGGATGTCTCGTTCTCGCCTCATGGCCAGTCTATGAAAGCGTCTTTTGTTCTGCCTTTGTTCCTCTTCTAGTTTGTACTATTAAAAAAAAAGCTTTAAATTAGAAGCTTTTTATAAATAAAATAAGTCCACTGCCATGTTGACATTCCCACTCTCCCCTCCACTCAACCGACCAACCCTTGCTTATTTCTGTTCTTAATAATTGTATGTAATAATGTATTATTTTACCTGGTGGAATTTATTAGCATGTTTAATTCTTTGCATTAGCGGGTTACTACGATGACGAGGATGGTTATTTTGAACATTGTTGAAGATTGATGATTTCAGCTCATTCATGAGTCCGTATCGTGTCGGTGGTCGACGTCGTTGGACAGGTAGCCGACTGTCTACTGACATTTCCGATACAATGCTGAAAAAAGAAGGAATATTTATCATCAACAATGATAGTTGAAGATGATTTGTGATGTGATCATTGACAAAAAATGAATACTATGATGGTATACTATGTTATTATGATGATAATAATGATGATGATGATGACTATGATGAGATAAATTGTAAAATATTTTAATTTAAGAATCCAATACAAACATCTAGACACTATACTAAACAAATGCCACAGACATACCTTCCGTTGCTATTGGCAGCTTCTGTTGTCACCACATCAACTGGTGGTTGTTTGTTATCAATAGTGTCTTTGATTGTTGCAGCATCGGCGGGGGTAGCATCATTATTATGAAGTCCGACTCTCTTCGACTTCTTCAGTGATCGTCGAAGTCTGGCCAAACGAGATTTAGACTTCTTTTTCTTGTCTTTCCCATCCTTAGTACCCGACAGCATATCTGTGTCAATTGTCAACGCAGTTACTTTATCATCATCTGCTGCTGTCGTGTTCTTAGATTCAGAACTTTCGATGGCCACTACCGGGACATTTGGAAGATCAACACTACTTCCGTCTGCGAATTAAATTCTTCGCGATTATCCGCAACGAATTCCTCAACTGAGTTGCGTTGACATAATGTCAAAGGATTACCCATTTGTAATTAATAGATACAATACCAGAAATGAAATCAATACAACTTTCCGAAAAGGTTTCCAATAGTTTTCTGGGCGTTTATGTTATGATTTGTTGATATGGCGAATGTGTTCTGTATCGTAGTAACATCGACGTGCGTACAAGGCGTCCATGCCAACAACGCGCAACCGCTACGTGTTAGAGGACGCCGCCCGCTACGTGTGACGCAAGATGGGGGAGGGGTGGTGGATGTCTTAGCTGTACATCAATCGATTACAATATACTCTATATCCATACAAACAAAATTAATTAATTTCATTTAGGAGATTTAGAGATTTTAAATTGGAAAAACAATTGTCATTCAACAAAAAATATTACTATGAAAATAATTAAAATGATTATTAAATATTTATAATAATGTGTACTTTCAAATAATACAGAAAAAAGTTCTTACACAATTTAAAAAAACATAAAACAAAAATCATTATTATTTTGGTTTTATATTAAAAATAACACAGTACAATATACAGTGCGCTACTGTATAAAGAAACTATTGAATTCAAATTTGACAAAAGTATGCAAAATCTTTTCACACATATTTAGTATAAATTAGCAAAACATATCTACAATACAACATTTGTGAAAGCAGTTAATTTTAATATATTTTATAATAATATTTATTATTAATAATAATATGTCTCTCTTGCTATTTAGATGATATTATTTCGATTAACATATATTTTTATACAAATCATACATATTCATGAGCTTTTACTGGGTCACATGTATTGATAACACAATCTAACATTGAACAATGATCTAAAAATAACAGGAGAAATTTTCAATACGGTATTAGAATACTAAAGTCAATTAGACCCGACATGTCATTTATATATTTTAACTGCATGATACTACAAGCCGTTACACAAAGATGTGGTTTGTGATATGACGGAAATGGTGGATATAATAGGAGATTGTAGGAAACCTCGTGTAAACACGATTGAATTGGGTTATGGTGATATGTTATTGTTAAAGAATGAAGCAAAACGTGTTGATCTTGTTGTCAACCAAATGAAATGTCAAAGGTTATAAGAGGGACACTGAACATGTTCGTAAAGGAGGATCATTAACTCTCTGAACACAGAGAAATAGATTTTCTGAAATTAAAGTTTAAAGCTGAGGTAAACAAATGCCAGGGACAAGGGCGAAACCCCCTTAAATTTGATCAAGCACATGTCGGTTGCTAGAGGCATTCCTTGACCTCTTCAAATTGTCAAAGTGCATGTCGGCATACAAACGAATTCACATTTAATTGTAAATAACGAATCGGCTGATCTGCATGTAGCTGCAGCCGAATATGAATAGTGCATGTTGAGTCAATGGAACCGAATAAATATAGGATGCCATACGATGTATACCGATTCGATTTGTTTGCACCTAACACATTGTTGAACATAGTGGCAAACAACACACCTATCAGGTTTATCAAAAAACTATTTTACAGCCAATTACATAATCAGAATGTACAGTATACTGCCAAATATGAAAATTTATAAATAAACAGAAAACTGGGGTTATCAGACCAGTTGGAAAATTCAAAACTAGGATTATGAGAATAGTTGGAAAATTCACAACTGGGATTATCAGACCAGTTGGAAAATTCAAAACTAGGATTATGAGACCAGTTGGAAAATTCACAACTGGGATTATGAGACTAGTTGGAAAATTCACAACTAGGATTGAGACCAGTTGGAAAATTCACAACTGGGATTATGAGACTAGTTGGAAAATTCACAACTGGGATTATCAGACCAGTTGGAAAATTCACAACTAGGATTATGAGACCAGTTGGAAAACTCACAACTGGTTTTCAACTGGAATTTTTACCTGGAAAGGTCATCAAAAAAGTTCATACCGTTAGATATTTTAGAACAGTCTGTAAATCGGGTTCCTAACTAGAATAAGTGTAGACTTAATGGAAGTTAGTGGTCTGCCTAAGTAGTTCAAAGTATTATGTTATTATTCCGTTAGTAGTACCATCAATAAATGGTAACGGGTCGGAAACACCGGACAACGGTCAAGAATAGAAAGAAAGAGAAGGATGTAAAAACAGCCGGAAGAATAAGATTTACCTACAAATTAGCAAGCACTAATAAAAAATAAATAAATATGACATATAATGTAGAATTGAATGAAAAAAGGAATGCTTAATACTAGATATTCTAGGTAGATGATGATGCATGTTACATTGAATTATGCATTATGCATTATTTACCAAAAAGTTAAATTGTAATTTGGCTAAATCCAACGTTCTATTTTTTGGGGTAAATTGCAGCACTACATATAGTAGTTGGTAGATAGATTTATTGTTAAAACGGAAATTTACATTTTTTTTGTTAACAAAAAGATTAAAGAACGGGCCTGTACTTATTGGAGAAATGATATTGTCTTCTCTCTATCAGACTATCATACTAATTCCCTTGGCTACAACAAATTAATAAATTCTAGTCCAATTCAGTCAGGGCAATTTAAATGTCATGGTAAATATCTTTTAATAATTTGTTATATATCATATCATACAAAATTAATAGTGAAATTTTAATACAAAAATAAAGAAAACACATCCGGCATTGTAACAATTACAATGTGGCTATAGGCCTACTGTATTGACATTTTATATTGAATTGAGTTCAAAATTGCAATATAAAGTTCTTTGCATCGGGCCCTTACGAAAGGTATTTATTTAGTATGTAATAATTTTGAATGGTGGGCTATAAAGAGTGATGTTGAATGATTTAAAAAAAATAGATTTCAGTGAAAATATGGTAAACGGTAAATACAATAATTTATGTTCAGTAAAAATTGCTGTGGACATATCGCGCCGCCTGGTTTCCCATTAAAGGCCAGGTGCGGGCACAACATTTCTATTGATCATACATTCCAATAATTATCGATCTATAGTTTCCCCTATGTTTCATAATTTTTGGGGTTTTATTTGTGTTACATGAGCTTGTTGAAAATAAGCACTTTCTTATCAGTGGGGGGATAGTTCAAATTACACAGTAACATCTCTATTCTTGTGTATACAACTTTTGTAAATAGAAGGCATTTCAAAAAGCTATGAAAGATAAACGGTGTGATAAAAAATTTTATCAGATGACTAAATATAGGTAATATAACTTGAATTTTACATTGTTTACATTTTTATTTTTATGCTATAGCAAAAATTATCCACCGTATATCCACCATCTTTTTCACCTTCTAGGGAGTCAGCAGACATGTTATTACATTAGGTTAAACTACCTAACTACTGAAAAAAGGTCTTCTTTCCTTTTATGGCAGAATTTTGCCAAATTTTGTTTCTGACTATATTAAGGGAAATTCATGTTTTTTCGTCTTGATTTCTGTTACAAATAATTGATTTATGTACAATTAACCTGATATTATATTTAAAATGCATGCCTGTACCTGAGATTTAAGCTGTATATTCACGTTATAGACTGATATTATTACAGTATACAATTGTTGGCGAAGTAAGTAAGTAAAGTAATCGGTAGATAGTTAAAAATGTATAACGTGTAAATGCCATTTGAATTTCGTCTAAGCAATTTAGTATTATTAATTAGCAATTATATTTTAAATTAAATTCAATAGAACAAATACTTCCTTTATACTGACGTTGTTGAAATGTTTGTCTTACTAACTAAACACCAGGTGCTCATATCCGCATCTTCCTTTACAAAATGGAATGTAATATAAATGTTTAATTTGTTATTCTTATTATTTAAATGTTTGGGAGTGAATCTATATCTTGCGAACTTAAGGTATCAAAATGTTTATAGCTAACTACTGTGACAGATTTGTTACTGCCACTCTGTGCGCTTTTTTCATTTTCTGAGCCACCAGACGTTGTGACGTCATTGTTATCACCTCCTCTTGATCCAAGAGTAAGTATAGATCCTAATATAGTTACCAGCGAAATTATTTTCAGAATTCCTGCCATTAAAAGTGTGTATCGACTAAAAGATTCGTTGTTATATAACCAACAAGTTCCATTCGAGCCATCGCATTCCTTATCCCACAGTAAACATTGACCATCGATGATCGCGCCAAAGATTATTGGTCCAGGCACGGTTCCTACAAAATTAAAAAGGTCATACTGCATTAAAAAATAACCACTACTTATTCTTAATAATATAATAATTATAACCGTTGTCCTTTGTACAATCTACAAATGTCGACAGTATAACGAGGTAAATTACCAGTAGCTTACCTCATGTGTGTCCTATATTTTATATATGTTTAATGTGTTATTATACGTATAACACAACATTTTGTTATCTTACATTTTTTTTACAGTATACATCGCCAATTTGTTGAAATATTGCGAATGTATCAAAAAATAACATATGTATGATCTTTTAACTTTTAAGAAACGTAAACTGCATATATAATGGTCATCAGACATCGGAATGATATACAAATCAAAAAGAAATAATGATGTAGGAAAATTCAATTTTGAATATAGATCTTCAATGGAAAGTAAATAGAATGACATACCAAGTAACCTATACATGAGTGATTGAATACCAAGGCCAAATGCACGTTGATCATGATCCACAATCCTAGAAAAAACAATTGTAAGGTATATTTAATTTTTTTGTTAATAAACAATTACTAGTATCACATTTATACTTTAAAACAATTTTTTTTCGTTTTAAATAAACTTTCCCTCCTTTTTGTCACAAATTAAAATAGTTGACCGCATGTAATTATAATACAAAAGCGAATAAAAACCGTAGAAAGGGAAAAATGATATTTTGGAAATTACAAATAGTAATACTTGATATCAATATACTTTATCATTTTCTCTTAATTAGAGCTTAAAATTATTTCTAAATAGGTCCTAATTATTTTATTTTTTTTAAATAAACAATTTGTAACTGTGTTTAATTAATATTTTCAGACATTTTGTTTTTAATAAGATGAATAACCCTTGGAAACTACGAAAGAATGTCTGTATATTGATCATACCATGTTATATTTCGCATGTCTTACCGTAATACAGCAGTTGTACCCGGAACAATAGCCATGAAAGTAGTAAGCATTTGAAAAAACAACAAGACCAGGAATAGTGGAATTAAAGGGCAGTCGATGTCACATCTTTCAGCTTTACCCATGTAATCAACGTCAGATGAACCGGTCGTGATATTCATACAAGTACAGTCGAAATATTCCTATACGGAAATTAATTTGATATCTTTTCATTTAATTTGGAGTTCAGATTATATCTGAAAGGCCTTCCATCATCACCACCATCATTCAGCAGCATTTTCAAATTGATAGTCTTTACTGACGGCAATCCTGCATGACAACCGGAATATTACATGATATTGGAGATTGTTCGATTATTTGCTCATTATCGTCATCTTCATCGTCACCATCAGCACCGTCATCATTAGGTACTTCACGAAACACGACGGTTAGGGGAAGGTGTTTCGTAAAGCCCCTAATGTGTATAAAACGCCTAATATTGTGAGCTACTAAGCGCTGTACAGTACCCTGGTAATTTTCGGATCAAACACGTAAGTTGTGTCTTGAGCTTTATGGGTACGGTACTCATTTGTACACCTGGGTAGAGCGTTGGATACGAACCCACAATCTCACGATGAGTAGTCAAATGTCCAACATACGCTCATCATGTCAAATTTATATTTATCATTATTATCAATTACCAAAATGTTCTCTTCGTTTTCTTTACTGACTGCACATCCTGCATGACATCCGGAATAATACATGACATTGTCGATTCCACATATTGGGTCGTACTCCTGTCCACAACGGCAATCTATGTTACAGTTTGCATTTATATTGGTCTCAACACCTTCAGGATATATTGTAGACCTAGAGTTTAACGTAAACACAATTTAACAATCAAATAAATCAAGTTCTTAATTTAGAGTTAACTTGTTTTCTGTTAAAACATTTCATGTACATGCCATCATCATTGAAGCTGAAGCAAAAACAGTCATTTGTGTGAAAACTAGATCAAAATCGATGACGATGAAATGAATGTAAAGAAAGAAAGAACGAGTGTATCTAACTAAAGAGATAGAAGAAAGAAAAATCACAGTATGTAGTATGCAAATGTAGATAGGCATAAGTGTTTTTATTCTGTTAACAAACAAAAAATGTAATGAGTTGAGATAATCAGTTTAAAATCTTGACCCAAGTGTTTAATGAGTGTAATGTAACAAAATAAAATAAATAGATAAATAAAAGTCATACGTTTTGCCGTACTGTGTCGTGACGCCAGCAAAATTAACGTTATCACAATAGATAACGAAACACAAAAGCAATACTGCAGAAACTGAAAGAGTTCCGAGGACAAACTGAAGCATTGCTTTAACAGACAACTTAAATCGCTTGACCACCCATCCACCTATTAAGGTACCACCAACTCCTGACGGTATTACAATAATTCCTAAAGAAATCAGAATAAAATCCATTATTTTCTCCCAGGTTCGGATATCTTGTTCACTTGTTCATGTTAATATTTATTTATTAGTTGCAATTCTGTCATATATTTTTGTAGTCTGCAGGACGTTACGATGCGAATGGATTGTTTCATAACTACATTTTTGCATGCGAACACTTGCCATTTACACGGCGGTGAATAATATATATTTGGCCTGTAAACTATTTCAAGTTGTGAAGATTTGATAATGAATATTAGATTTATATATGAAAGGAAATCAGAAAGTAAAATAAGAGTTCTTTGTATTATGTACTGTACTTATCTAATTTCATTCAGGTTTGGAACAAAAGGTAAATAGAGGATTAATATTGTTTTTATTTCAATAAAATATATATATATATTACATACATTTTCCCCGTATTTATGCAACCTTTCTTTGGGGTTTGCTAATAAATGAAAATAATTTTCCACTGATGAACGAATGAATAGATGGATAATTCTTGCAAAATGGTAAATCATATTCGAAACACCGGAGATAATTAATAATGTTTAAACGGTAAAAAGAAACTTCTCTCAACCGCGATTAGACTGTTGTGTTCGTAAGTTCCATAAATGTATTTACCTAAAAACATTTTGCTTATATAAAAACGAACTTTATTTGTCGCTTATATGTCTTTCTGTGTTAATATGATAATATTAGACTCACCACATATTCCGGCGGCTGCACTTGGAGTAATATTAAATTGAGATTCCATGTATTTAGGCCCAAAGACAGCCATAGCCGCTAAAATAAACCATTCTGCGCATGTTGATAGATTTATCATCATATATGGGATATTTTTAACTAAGTTCCAAACGGCTTTTGGAAAGTTGTTTATACTTCCACCGTAACTTGCACGTGTCATCATATTATCTTCATCATCTTCGTTTGTGGTATTCTTCAGAGCTCGCTCCTTAGCAATTAAATCTGCACCTACAGAGCGCAATTAAATTGGTAATGATTGATGATGGTGATCCACGATAACGTCACTAAAAATCCCATTTATTTTATATGCGATAGAGTTAAAAATATATATATATGAAAAGTGTAAAACACATATAAAGATAGCAATGAAAATGTTAGTTTCTGATAATTTTATATTCATTTTTTTTTACTCCTCTCAAAGCATAATCTAGTCATATCATATAGTAAGAGAAGTAAATTTTAGAATATTTAACACTTGTTTAACACTTCAAATTTTAAATGCGCCTGGAATTATTGGCACTCAATGTAAAAAAAAAAAAACAGGTTAGTACCTTCAACCGTGTATTATGATTTTATACCAGCCTAAATTTTGGACGTTTGTCATATTCCTCCTATTCTAAACATAGTTGGTATTCAAATGTCATTAACATTGAAAAGAGAGGAGTTCAAGTTCAACTTTATTTATCCACGGATGCCCAGATCAACACATGATTCTTCCCGGAACCGTGCACAAATAAAACTCGATAGGGAGAGATGAGATAGAGAGGGGAGGAGAGAGAAGAAATAAATAAGATGTAAACCTATCGATTGAACAATAGAGTAAAAGAAACAATACAAATATAAAGCAGCTAGCTGTCACGCGAATGATAACAATATCAATGGCATTTATTACGGTAGTGTGCCAGAAGTGATGTTGATGAATGTTTCTCTAAAACCTCTTTCTAGAGCCTCATAAACCATTCCATAAAATCAATATTGGTGGATTTGTGACTTGGTGGTTATGATGCTTGGCTACCACTCCAAGGGTTCTGGGTTCAAGTCCCGTCACATATCATGATTTTTTCTAAAGACAAAATTACAACTCCCCTCCCAAAGACTCGATGTAGAGCATCTTGTGTATATGTTTGTCTTATGATCAGCAATTGCTGGATGGATCACCCTCATTAAATATGGTGAAAAAAAAATATTGGCCTACATGTATATCAACTTACCCGGAAGTGCTCTTGGATAACCGAGTAATGGAAAGGAAACAAGCAAACAACACGTTCCACTAACAAGGAATCCTATCCACCAGGCACCGACCCATATTGGACTTCCTCTTGATATACCTTGCCTTCAATATTGAATGTAATAATGTATAGTTAATTCCATATAACTGAATGTCTATATACGTCATTGTAAAGAATTTTTGTGTTTACTGTTTATACTCTCAAATGGTACAAATACAGTATTGTATTTTTATGGAAAACGGTTACTTACTCAGCAGGGTCAATCCTAATATCTGTGTAAATAGTAAGATACAATCCTCCAAGAACGTAGCCCAATGCAGGCCCCAATATTGATATCGCATTGAATATACCTGGTAACAAGAAAACATAAGATCATCTTTTCATATGATGCGCTGTATTTCAAGAATATTTTCTCAATTTCTATAACATTTTGTGTATTTACCAAGTGGTACAGTGGTATGATTGGCACCCCCATAAGATAATTATATGTGACGTCGCTGACTAGATAGTCAGCAGACTTTAATAGTGGAACAATTGCATTATCAAGAAAGTACAGTTCATATCTCATAAAAAGTAAGCAGTAGATCTATAAAGTAAAGATCAATAATATATCTAAATAAATACTTTATCTTGTTCCCCGATTATTTAATTAAAGCATAATTGATATAAACACGCACCTATGTACATAGCTATTAACTTCGGTGTAACATTATCATCCATGTATGTTACCCCTAGTGTATACAAAGGCGACGCACCAATTCCATGAAGCAGTTGGGCGAATACAAAAACCCAGTAGTACGATGACAGATCTGTATTTTTACCATTATCTTGATCAATACATAACGGTACTGTGCGATTTGTATCACATGTTGTGGTATTTATTAGACTTACACCATCATCGTCTCCACGATAATATCCTGTAGTGAAATGTGGCAGGGAAAATACATAACACCCAATGCCGAATATAATTGCACCAATACCTAACAGTTTCGGTTTGTGTTTTTTCTCCCCGAAATAGGTGACGAAAATAACCACAAGTGTAACAGAGAAATCGTAACAGCTTGAGATGGACCCACTTTTGACACTTGGAAGTTCAAACCGTTTCTCTAGCGTAGTTGTATCTACGTATATCAATCCATTGACCGTCATGCCCTGGGCTAGTGCGAAAAGGCAAATAAAAAAGCAGAATCCCTTAGGAGAGTTAAACACCTGAGCACAGGCTGGCCTCCACGAGCCCCATCCGCATGTTGGCTCCTCATCTGCAAATTCTTCAACCTTTTCCTGATTTGAAGTTGTCACATCCACTTTACTACCGTTCTCTTCACTAAACATAGTATTAGCTATACCTTGCGGTTCATTTTCAATATTATCTACAATGTTTTGTTTCTCTGACGAACGTGCGATTTGTTCGGGGTCTTCCACTCCTACTATAATTGACCCTCCACGGGTGGAGGGTCTCTGTCCAACCTCATCCTCTTCCATAATGTACTAAACTACAGCAGGCCAATTATCAATATTATTCCGTTTTCGGGTGTAGAAACTAAAAAATAACGACAATACATAACAAATCATTATAATAATAATTTAAAGGCAAATTACTAAAAAAATAACAATGCTGTCACGTGGGTTTCATTGACTTTCACACTACGCAATGTGTTACGCACCTGCTTGTATTCTTTATTTGGTTGGTTATTCTCCTACAGCTTTTCTGTCTAGCCCTGGGCGAGATGTACAAATGGAATGAACGTTTAGTTTAGAACAGTAGGTATATTCAAACAAATAACGAATGCTCTGTATTCATATCATTCAAGTCATAAACATATTAATTATTTGTATATTAACTCAATAATTTACAAAATAATACTTACAAGTATTTTATAATTATAGGTTTACACCTTCTTCTCTGTGGATGGAAATGGATATTATTCGGAAAAGATATTACCTGCTGTTGTTTATTGCAAGATATTGTTTGATCGGTAGCCTCCACCATTACATTACAATAATAATGTCATCCGAATTGTGTTCATTCATGCTCGATCAATTTAACCTGTATACGCCCCAGATAAAGTTTAACGAGTAGGACTAATTTGGTGTTGTAGATTAGATTATATTAGCTATAGTAATCGCCAACAACAACTAACCACACAATATTAGTATTTGGTCTTTACCCAATATTATAATCGAACGATTTCTTATCAGTGATAATTGCCAAGTAGATAATCGTATAGTTGTTAAATATTAACTAGGGCCATCCTGTGTCAATCGCATAGAACGTCATGCCATATACTCTTTATTTTTTATTTATAATGACAACGGCAACATGATAATGCATTTTCTAATATACAATAGTAAAATATTAAGTGACTACAGAAGATATATATTTACCGTCTAGGGATTGGTTGGTATTTTCAACGTTGAACGCGTTGGATAAAATAGCAAATTTAAATTAAAATAGCATGGAGCTATTAGGCCTATTCTTCTAATTGATTTTTTATTGGGGAGGTGTTGGGCATTTATTCAAATAAGATTTGTCCCGTGTCATAATTCAGCATAATTTATATATAGATACTCTAGTCTAAATTTACTATTTTATCCTGCGTACTGCTTTTATCGGTGTATTGCATTTGTGATTTGTTATAATGTCCTAAAAGAGGTTACAACGCCTTAATACGGCGTTTTTCTTTGCCGGAAATCAGCCTCGATTGGTGTTAGCGTGACATCTATTCGGCCATTCAGTTTTTCCAAATGCGATGTTTCTGCCCTTCGTGACAATGATTTGTATGATAAGTGTGATTGATCATGTTGTTGTAAAGCATGTTGTTGTATACCACTAGTAGTATCATTGTAGCTGTTTTATGCTAGTAAGAAAACATTTTCCAGACACAGAACCTTGCCAGTGCATTTGGGTAATAATAAAATAGATTCTCCGTATTTAAACAATGGTGGTGCAATTTTGCGCCATCATAAAACAGCATTAACAATGCGGAAAAATGTCGCGCTATACTTCTTTTACACACAATTAAATTGAATTGATTGTTGATTGGTTTAAAAACAATGACTATTAACTATAATGTAAACAAACCAATAAATGAAATAATCTGGAATACTGTAACATACATTAAATAACGTACTACGGTGAAACACTTTATGACTATGTTCTTATCAAAGAACGCTTCGTAACATCTACAACACTGTTAATACTCCGGTCTCTCCTCCTAAACAAATTTTAGATAAAACTAACCACCGTAAAACACTTTTATCAATCCATAGTAACACCCCAATTGATGGCAAAAACTCGCTATCTTGGGGTATAGTATTTGACCCCCTATTCTATTAATCAGTAATATCTGAATAACGAGGATCGGGGCAATACCTCTGATTCAGTTGTTGAAATTAATTGTCAACTTTCATTTCAAATGAATCTCAAGTGCAATATTGTATTCTTGCTCATGGTCCACCCCATGCATGCTGCTCCTGCCAAACATAAGATTGAGCACCTTTTTACCATTTTTCCAAACACCAGTGATAACACTAGGCTATGTTATGTTTTTTACTATTTACTATTCATAAGTTTCTATAGGCAATAGCTGAATGCGGTATGTGATGTCTGACTAAGAGAGTCTTCTAATTCCATGATTTTTATGATATGGAATATTGTGAAGTACATTTTGCGTTTTATTAACTTTATCTTCCTTCTAATAATTATAGTGTACAATGTATACCTCTCGACACTATAAATTCATTTATAGATTTGTGTATACTGAATTGTTTTTGATTCCCGAACCATAAAATCATCAAGATGGTGCTCGTCCAACTGCTAGTTTTATAATAAAATCAGAGTCTAGACTTTATCAAAAAAAAGAACATTATTTTATGTTAATTTTTATCATTCTTTTAAATAATACGGTACAAAGTACTGTTCGTGTAGTTTTAAACATTAAAAAAGAATCACCTTACGACGCTCGTTCTGTTTAAATAAAACTAAATAAATTCCTGTCATTTCATTGGACGATTGTGGGCTACATGGTGTGCAATAGTATGCAAGGATCGTTTAATCGTTTCGCGTACAAAATTAAAATGTAAATCAATCAATCTGATGATAACCCGAATTCTCCACCACTTTATAGAGAAACTGGTTCGGCATCATCAAAATGGGTTATCACGTAGTGCATCGATCGATTCCAAAGACCGCACTGAAAATAAACAAGATGATACATTACAAGTAGGCCTAGTATTTTATTAGTATATGTGTATTTTAATGCATTAAAATATCCTATCATTTTGAAGAAAAAACTCAGGTATCACACCAAACCAACAATGTTTAAAGCTAAGTTTAGTCAATATTAATAATACCTAAATTGATTGCATAATTTTCTCACCTTCCACAAAGCATCACAATAGCAAACAGAAATGCAAGACCGACAAACACACTAACAACTACCGCAGCAGGGCTTATGCGACGCTGAGTCGATGCCTTGTCAGTATCGGGCACCAATGTAGTGATTACCTAAATTAACATAAGATAATAAATATAAAAAAAAACAATTATATAAGTAAACCACCATTGTCTTTACTCGCCATTTATCTTGACATTTGGGGTGCGGGGGTCGTGGGTAATCTTGTGATTTTTACCGTCGTGACGGTTAATCACAATGCGCCTAAAACTATAAGTCATTCAATGTGACTATTATTAAACTTTGTGGAAGTTGGATTCCGATGAAAAGAGAATACAATACATTCACTGAGGACAATATCTAGATTTACAGTCCCAATCATCATCATTTAAATGATAATTTGGACAGCTTTGTTTCTTATGTGTGATTATGCATGTAAACAATAAGCTACCCTATATACTCCCTTTGTTGAGGTCACGATTGGTTTTGTAGCACGTTGTTCATTCCTTAAAACAATAGCATTCGATACGAGCGACACAACATGTGTTAAAACCTGAAACATAATCGTAAATGTAACAGTCATAATACCTGTTGGCAACTACTTTTTTAGATTGCTCTGGTCGTCGTTTGTTACCGTTGTTGTTTCTATCGTACTATAACTTTCTTGTAATGCAAGTGTTACCACCATCTTTATCATCACTATGACTGTTTACCGTCGAGACGCGTCGTCTTATTTAAAACGTATCACTCTTACCTTGTTCTTGGTTGACACCGAGTTGTCACTATATTACCTTTTTTTTTTAGTTACAGCCGTTCAATCAGTTTACCATCGTCGTCGTTATTGCGGTTGCTTTTATTTCGTCATAGTTTTTTTTTTATACTAGAGCGTCTTTTTTTATTTCGTGACGGCAGACGAGAGGACGGTGAAGAGATACCACAATGACACACCCTTATCATTGTAATCGTAACTGAAACTGTCGTAGTTGCAGTCGTTGCCAACGTTACTATCGCTACCATATAATTCATGGTAGCTTTTTATGAACGCAATTAACTTGAAGTTGTAATACAGAACATTACCTTTATGTGATCAATAGCGGCTGATATTTCTACGATCGCGCTCTTGTCAACTTGAAGTTCGGGAAGAATACATCTAATAATATGACAGTCAGTATTTGGACAATTCTACAAAGAAGCAAGTCTTTATTTGTTATTGTATTCATGTTTCATATGATGTGAGTAATTAGAATGTATGTATTATATATTATACATTTAATTGTATACTATACCATAATATTATCAAAACTTCGTGGTACAGAGTCTTCGTCGTTCATTATTTTGACACATAATCCATCTCCAATTATCTGATAATTTAAATGTGATATTAACATTAATAATACGACAAAAACATGAAGACAATATGCACATGAATGGCTGAAATAATTCCGGTGTTTGAACAAAATCTTTTTGGAAATGTTGGTTGTATAGGCCATAGATAATATATATACAATAATACAATATAAACAATGTATAATGGTAATGGTATTAACTTTCATTACATAATTCAACTTATAAAACTAATGTGGGGAAGTCATTCTTAAAAGATATATTTTATTTCATTTAGTTTAAAGAAAAGGAAAAAGGTTTGGTGATGATATATAAAAATGTAACGAACGATTCATATCTCTTTCAATGATGTAAAATGATTAAAATCATGGGACAAGATATTTAATTATACACAATTTTATTTTCTAAAAATATACGACGATAAATTTAAAAAATGATAGAAATAGGCTCATGCGTCATTTTAATTGTACACTACGGACATATACTAACCATAATAATTATACAATACATTGAATCAGAGTAGGATCTAAGTAGAAACTAGCCATACTATTATTTGGAGAAATGAGAAAAATGTGAACATGTTTTTATTTAACTAAATTGTATTTGTTTAATACAATTAGGATAACACCAACTTTAGTAACTGTAACTTCAAACCTACCTTTACCGACTTAATATCAACAGTAACTATGTTGTTCAACACACTAGGAATTTGAATATCAACATTAACTTCCGAATCAATATAGCTAGGACCAAAATTACGAATCTAAATATAGATTAAAAACACTCTTTAGAAAAAACATTTTTAATGTTTAACAGCAATCTTGAAATGCAATAACAACAAATAAATAAACAACTTCATTAAATTGGGTAATCAATCAACCAATCGTCTGGAAGCATAATTTCTTGAAATATACCCCTGTTTTGTATTTTTCTCGACTCTACCAGGTTCTTATAGTCATAATAAGGATTATACTGTATTAGTATAAGATGATTTGGGTTTTGTCATTTTTTCTCAAAACACGGTTGGATATTGTATTAAAGAGTAAGTTGACTCAATATAGGCCTAAAACGATTCTTCGTAAATTATGACGACGAGACTTCAAGCCTAAATGTATTTGTCTTTAATAACAAAACTTACAATGTCTTAATATTAGTAAATTCAGATGTTTCATTCTATACTTAATACTACCTGAATGTTCATAACCGTGATGTCTTGATAATATGTTTATTTTATTGTAAACGACAATATTTTTCAACAATTACAATATAATTTATCCAAATAATTAATTAATTAATTAACATTAATTTACAATGTAAATCATAGGATAATATTTATATTTTTGAAAAGCAACGTTTTAACTCTTCCTAACTCTAATGAGGATTTGTTTTCCATTTTCTAAAGCAATATAGTTCTGTACTCACGGCGAAGATTAACTTGAATCTGTGATCGCCGTAGCATGTTCCTCTTTGTAAAGCAGGACTAATTGTTATATTATTTAAACAATCATTCGGGTGAAGACTGTCGTGAACAATCTGTTCAGGTATCGATATTCTTATGAAAGAGAAACAGCAGTAGAAATAAAATTATATAAATAGTGCAATATATTATAATAATACATAAATATTACAGAATAGTATTCAAATATTTTTTTCTTTTGGATTATCCATAGATGGCTCTACTCCAACTACGAGATTTCATGGTAACAATTCCAAGTCACATAGACTCACTCATAATTAAGCTGTGTCGATGATCCAGCGAAAGCTAGAGTAAAAACGTTTTTACGGTTTTATTCCCTTTGGATCATCCAAAAGAAAAAATTATTTGAATACTATACAAAGATCCAGATGAACCTTTATACTAATATTACAGAATATAAAGTTTACAAGTATACAAAGTTTATTTTTACAATATGTTTCGATGCACATTATGTATCTTATGGCTTTTCCAACACAGGAGTTCTCAGTATTTTATCAGCAATTTAAAAGTCAGTTGATTTGTTAAAAATGATTTTCTGTATTTTATATAAAAATTGCATACTTTACAGGAGATCGGCACTCTTCCCCATACCAATCAGGACGAGCCAACTGGCAATTATATTAAATTATAACTAAACAACTATCATCATCACATCATCATCTCCATGATTAACAAAATATATCCATTAAAATTGTATACAAACCCTGTTATTTTAATGTCAGCAGATACTACCAATGGAATTTTGAGGTGAAAGACATTTTCAGGTGACGAAACATTATCTGCACTGGCAGAAATCTGGAAGCTGAAATTATCTCCTACGAGGTAATCCCATGAGCTTACAGTACTAAACGTCATCGAAACATTATACTATTAAATTGAGATAATATACGGTTTTAATATTAGCGATCACAGATCAATAAAAACAAGTCTAATACGAATGTTTATTTATCTATACCATCAAAATACCAAAATACAAATTGGTCAGATGTTTGCCTACTCTGACGTTACGCTATCTAACGCTTTTAGTTCGTAGTAGGTAACATTATCATCCTGAAGTGCACTACTTTCTGCTTCATCTGAACTAAATCTAACCCTATCAATCAGCACAAGCTTGACGGTCTAGAGGCTAGTGTTCTGGAAGTCTTGGGTTCGAGTACTACTTACTTGTGAATTTTATCAATAATGTAGGCCTACATAAGCATACCGTACAAGGGCGAACATTTGAAAAATAACTTAGTTTCCTAACGTAAAACTACTTTCAAGTAATTAAACAACTAAATAAAAAAAAGGAGTTACAGTATATCATATAGGCCTAGGCCTAATTTGGTTAGAACGTTCTTACCTTATCATTGAGCAGAAACACCTTTGCTATTGAACATTTAAGTAAATATAAATCTATTGAGGTTTGGTATAATTTGCAGTTTATAACTTCTGGCTAAAAAGAAATAAAGATCATCATCACGTGTGATTAGCTGCTAGTAGCTCAGGCAGTTATTGGTTGATATCATTTCCTAACAACAGATCAATTGAAAATATATATAATGATTCTCACTGCTTTAAGAAACTAATAATATGTACATCTTCTTTAAGAAACTAATAATATGTACATAGTATAAATATGCAAGAGGCTTAAATTGGTATGGATATTTTCAACAGAAATATAAATAATTTGTCTTACTGAAATCTGATTAAAATCCACGTATTTAATACGACTAGGGAACTGCATATTTACTTGAACGCCGTATACCATAGGACCAAGGTTTTGAACAGAAACATGCACACTGAAAGTAGTATCTACGCCAAATTCAAGATGAGGAATATTTCTGTGGCAATCGAATGGAAATAAATGTTTAAAATATAGGAACTAATGTTTGGATTATATACAAATTAAGACGTACTACTAAGCTAAAAAAGAAAGAGTTAGGCCTACACATGAACTGGAAAACCGAATGTATATACAATGCCACGTAAATTTATCTTGCAGTTTCAAAGCCGACAAAGTCTATTTACAAAAAAATATGTTTGTATATTTACCCCCTTGTTCGATAGATTGCATTGATACTTATCTTGTTATTGCAATCATAAACAGAGTTACAACTACGAAGTAGAGAAACCTACAAAATAACGTTATCACGATAAAGTTTAAAGTGGTCCATCGAATGGTCAATTGCACGATGAGAGCAATTTGTTGAAAAGTAGAAAAATATATTTTGGGAAAAAACAAGATTAACTAAACATTTATTTTTAAATATATAGATAAGTTAATCTTGACCGCTCTATCAATCCTCAATTAATCACAATCCGATCGATGAGGCTGTTCGGGTCAAATAGTGTTGTGTACAACATGTTTATAACCTTTTCTTTACATACATTTGAATGTATGATAATTATTATTATAATTATTCCATTCAATGAATGCCTACCTCGTTAGAGAATGTGTTTTTCATATTTGGATTCAATATTGGACGGAGTTGAGAAGAAGTGTTAGTTGGCGTATCATCCACTAAGTCATATGTAATATTGAATGTTGAAGGCAGTATGTAGTTTGTTAGGCTTGCCTGAAATCAAAAATTGACATTCAAAAAGTAATACAATATAATGCTTATAATTTCCAAAGGAGAAAAAAGTAAACGTAAAACGCATAACCTTTAAATTACGGAAGAATTACTTTAATGTAATACTTATATTACATAGCCTATGTAAATGCGTGATTTGTTGAGATTGCATGACTACCGCTGCGATTCAAAATTGTTATAGATCCTCGAGAAGTGTTATTTTTATTGTGTAATTTTTCGACATAGTTATAACATAATATAATATTATGTAATAACATGCAGTAGCCTAATCATCATCATCATCATCATCATCATCATCACTATCATGATTATTATTAGGTTGTTAAACGTTACAAGAATTGTTACATTTTTAAACTAAACCTTTATATTAATCATTGACAATATTATATTTATAAAAATACGTATTTAAACAAATTTCTTTTCCTACCGTTAATAAAACATTCGTGTCGAAACATTGATATTTACGTTGAATTAAAATCATCGTTCCTGAAATGTATTTCCCAACATGACTCGTAGAACCAAATTGATGAGGTTGTTCTTGATTCGATGCAAAATAATCAGCCTTTACTGTGTAGTTAAGTACTATAATAAACAATAAGTAGGATATCATTTATTGCTGTTCAGTTATGGAACTGAAAATGACATTAAAAACATTGCAAATCGATTTTTATTTATTCGGTAATTAAAGATGTTATTTGGACCGAAATGTAATCACCTATCTTTCACCTATATTTTCCATTGATGAAAATATAATTCTTCAAGGGATATGAAATGTTATATTACACATATCTAAAATATTGTATAGTTTACTTATTGTATCTGGTACCAGGTGACCATCAAACATTAGGCAAGTCGTTACTGTGGAGCAAGGAATCGCTGTATTTCTTTGCGTCGTAACACACCCTGAATCTATCTCAAGTATAGAGGAGTTCAGTTGCATTGTTACGTGAATGTCAATCACTGCAGTTGATCTGGAAATATACAATAATCTGTCTTGATTACAGATAACGACACGATGAGTGTTAATTATTTATCATTAGAGCTATTGAGTCACTAAGGAATTCATAATACTGAGCTTGCATAATGAATAAGTGCTAAATGAATATAAGCATTTGGATTTAGATTGATATGGATGCCACTACTTTTTGGTAGCTAGCCCTATCAGTCAAATAACCTTTAATTTATTTCTACTATCTCAACATGTCTGGCAGAAATACCGGTCGAAATATCTTACCTTATCAAAGCAACAGAATCACTATGAAACGCCCCAATTGCTAAGTCTGGATAGCCATTATCATCCACGTCTATTCCACCTGACAGCGAACTTCCAAATCCTCTTAGGTTTCCGTTAATGGAATGTCCACATATTCGCTATTCAACGATAATATGAAGTATAAACTGGTTAGAAATACCTGCTCATATGGAAATAAAAATATAGTAGCTGATATAGGTAGTTAGGCAATATATTTGTAATTTTGCATTAATGCACACAGCATTATGGTAAAAACTTTGAGAAGAAAGACAGATGATAATTAGTTTGGTATAGGATTGTAGTAGGAGGTCTAACCATAACAAATGGAATTGGAATGGTTTTTCTACTTACGATATACCAAAGATAATTCATGAAGTTGGAAAAGTAGACACGATTAAATTTTAAATCTCACCTGTGCATATTCCTTTCGTATTCCACTTGAAGAGCCGTGATAAATATATACAGCTCCGGTTATACCTTCATATGGGGCGCCAATGGCTACGTCTGAAATAGATAGGATAAAGAAAAAGGATGAATATTATACTATTATCTTAAATCTAGTAAAAGATGAAGAACATATATTGCCTTATCTCATTCATAAAAGATGGGATTTCATAGTATTGTATTGTAATAGTTAACGAGATGCTTTGAAAACAATTATTATTTAATGATTAGTTTAAAAACTACCATGGAATCCGTCACCATTTAGATCGCCTGTAGCAGTAATTGCTGATCCAAATTGCGCGCCAAACGAACTTGATCCTACAATCTTCCACGAATGAATAATGTCAGTCTAAAAATAGATAAAACACCTTTAAAACAAACGACTTTATTCTTATCTCTAAAACTTTATAAGTTGACAGAATTATCTAATAAGCATATATGCTGATGTGCTAGGCTAATAAACTAATGATTCTTATGATTATACACTATAATACGTTCCATGTATTCTGAATAATCTCTCAAAAACAAAATACGATTTAATAATCTTCCAAGATAGAAGTGCTTGAACAAACGTGATTTGAACATTAAGAATATGGCTTTAAGAAAAAAAGCACGAATAATAAAAATGTTCTATTTAGTTGATTAATATTAAAGAAAACAAAACAAAAGAAACAAAAAACTCCAAAACACAACAACTGATATGTTTTAGTTTATTACATTTATGTTGAAGCTGTATATAAAAACGCTTCCTTTATCTTTCAGTACGTCACTTGATCTGGGTGCTGCCACCAGTAGTTCATCCAAACCGTCTCCATTAAAATCTATAGCAGATACAGCAGCTCCAAAATATGAAACGAACTGTAAAAAATAAAACGACTATCAGAAGAATCTCGAACGACAGAGCTTTCATTTTATAACACTTTATGACCGTGTTAGATCAATCATCCGCAGCGCTTTTCTCAGGAAACAAATCGGGCACAGTTTGGTATTGTAAATTGTCCTTACAGCTGCTGCATATCAGGCATGTTTGATAGGCGTATTTGTAAAAACTTTATTCGAATTTTTTCAATGCACTGTCATTAACCAGCGGCGTTCGTTTTATCGTGTATTGACGCTTCGAGTCAGATTCTTTTCAACTGAGAGCGGTATACTTTATGGGGTATCATTGGGCCAACAATTCACCTACTAATTAACGTTAACAAATCAAGATGAATTAGGCCTATTATTATATTTTATATAGGTCTATATATATATTATTTCGATGTACAGCGCTTTTGATAATGGTTTCATTCTGAGAGCGCTATGTCAAATTTGTAATGTAATTATATTACGTTAAATAAATTTACCTCAGATCCAGACATTTCTTTCAGTAATTCGAAGTTATCATGGTTGAAAATGATGACGTGACCTCTATGTTCTTTACGAGGCGCACCTGTTATTCCAACTGCTGCTAACGGCGAAAATAAATATCCAGAAGAAACCGAATATCCTATAGAAAATATATATATAACAAAATCTAAATCAGCTTATGAGTCAAATTATGCTAAAGTAAATAAACGTCGTCAACAAATGCGGAATTACCAATGTACTGCTGCTGCTGTCGTTCAGTTGAATCCCATCTTCCAGTGTCTGCAACTCGTGTCATACCACCTTTCATAGAAATGACAGTACCTTCAAAGAACGAATACAAATATATGTTATTATCAAGCAGCAAGATATTATAACGTAATACAGTAAAAAGATTTCATATTTTACTTCTTTCATTTATTTTTCTCTCATGCATTGTAATAAGAAATATGTTAAAATCATGTTCAGTAAGGCATCTCAAAATAATTTAGATTGAATGTTTTTTCTATACAATTTAAAAAGAACTTAGTAGGAAGGATTGATGTTTTAAAGCAAATAATTAAGTCTATTTAACATCTATTTTTACGGCATATCTGTACATCAGTATGTATGATAAATAATAAAGAATATTCAGAATCACAAAAAGAGAAAAGAACCTTTCCATGACTGGTAACCAACAGCTCCAAGTACTAGCGACCTTGAACCTTTGCGATATACTGCACTTATACCAGCTTGACAAAAGCTGTAATCAAACGCATTCAACCTCGATTGCTCCTCTAATACAATTCAACAAAATAACACTTTAATAGTCATTTGACGCAATACAATACATTATAAAATACAATATAAGAATTACATTGCATACATTGTAACAATTTGTTTTTTCTTTTTTAATTTTTTCCCCGAAATGTCCATAATACCTTATCTTTGTGGCGCTTACCGTACATACAAGGTCTATGTTTGACCACAGTATCGTAATTTAAGTGTGAATCAATTACGTAACATAAACCATTTGCACTGAAGAAACCTGAAGAATAACGATTCTTCCATAAATGAGAACACACCTATAAAATAAATGTTCAGTCAATAAAATACAATACAATACAATATCCGTTGCAAATGCTTATCTTTTAATGGTTTAAATAAGATTTGCACATAGGCATAGTATGCCTATTACTATTTTGATTATGATCATTATACAGATACATACATTATGGTGGAACAGTGAAAGTTAACAATGCTATGATTTTCACTGTGGTGTGATTTATTGTTTGATTTACTAAGTATAATAACGTTCCTGACAAAACTTCGGATTACAACTATTTTAATTTTAGACTTACTGCTATTTCACCGTTAATGCTATTTCGAGTAAGAGACACTCCAAGCCATCCATTTCGCTTATCTTCGCGAATCGATGGAAACTGACTTCTCGATCCTTTTGTGTTACCTTCTGTGTCTAATTTTACTTCGTTGCAGTTACTATTGTTTACATCACAGGCATAAAGAACACCTGTTCTCTTCAAAGCCATGTATGAAGAATTTCCAGTTGGAGCACTTACTAGAACCCTTCAATTAAGTTGGTAATTATAATGCGTAAATATATTTAACGGTTGATTTAATATGTATTAGGCCTATGAATGGTAAAATAATCTACAGTACAAGTACTAAGACTACTCTTTAGTTAACTACAATTTTATTCAATTGTCAATACCATAATTATTCTTTCTTATGCTTTCTCTCCAATCATTCATATGATTCATCATTACAATATAATCAATAGTATTAGTAAATATATAAACGTTTATTACTTAGATCTATTTGTTTCCATGATACATACTTACGTACACTAACAATCAGATGATAAGAATGTCATTCTAAACTGTTTCTTATATAATTAAGAAGTAGTACTTCTATTTTACGTTACGTTATTGTAAATAAAATATCATATTAACTCAAGAAATTAAAAAAATAACTTACCGGTACACAAAATATCAAAACTATACACAGTATATATTATTATTAAACTGTATACTTACATACTTCCATGCTCATTTTTGTGTAACTGAACTTTATAACCAAATTTACTCTGATTTAATCCAATGAATACCTGTGTATTTACAACATCTAAATTGTAGGCAGAAGCACAGTGCTGCAATATATGGAAGTAAGCGAAGAACATTAAGAAATTCGTCATCATCAAAATCAATCTTGCGCTCACAATAGTTTACTGTTTAACAGTTTAAGAACAAGAACAAGAAGTTGCTCATTACAATTCAAACTACGCCAAGTAACTGCACAAAATTTAATCATTGCAATATTTAAGAGGGTATAACTTCACATAGTTTTAAAAGGAGTTTAGTTGCTTAGACATCGATTGTATGATACAATGCACGTTGAACTTAAGCAATGTCAATGAAGTATTCAGTGTATTGTTAACGAATAATATCCTATACTCAACACAAAACATTTAACACTCTTCTACACCATACCATTTTAATTGCAATCTGGGTTTGTTTTCCTCTAAAAATAAAAATCTATAGTTTTGTATTAACATTTTTTTTATAATGTAAATAGCATAATGGAAGCATTCTAATGGTAGTACAGTACTATTGTAGTAGTAGGCAATGGTGATGTTTTGTTTCATTTCCCAGGTAGTGATAACAATTCTAATGATAATATCTAAAATGAAAACTATGAGCTTGAATCAATAAAGAGTATTTTAATTCATTAATTGATCGTGAACAAATCTGAAAATCCACGGGCACATTTTGAATCACAATCAGTCAAAGATCATATGGTACATTTTTTATGTAATATTCGATCTGAACTCATTCGTTATGAATACACAATCGATAATGATATAGTTCATCGTAGCCTTACAATTAAAGAAAATCTAATAAATTGTGATAATACAGCATTTAAACTTGGTGATCTGGAGGAATTGGCAATTGCATCATTTTGCCTTGTAGGCCTATTGAAATGTGCTGAACGATACCAATCTAAACACATCATCCCTTATGCATGTGATCACCTCCAGAATCTTGGCTTCTTTAATCCTAAAAAATAGCACAAATATAATTCAAAATATTACAGATAGTAAACTTTAATCTCAATAGTGTAACGTGTCTTTTGTTCATACTTATTCCAATATTGCTAAACGAAGAATACAAAGAGTTAGACACGAATCTGTAGAATATTTTATTACGAATAAAATATTTCAAACAACAGTAAAGCCATCCGCAATAGCATACTTAATAATTAACGCCATTATAGAGAAACTGGAAATAAGTAGAGAGTTATTCTTTTTGGAGAATATTGAAGATAAGCGTTAAACAAATTACGATAAGTTTAAGACAGATTAAACATAACTTAAGACAACATAATATACATTAGGACAAATAAGGTACTCAAAATAAGTTAAGATAAAGTAGAATATAGTTTGTTAAGACAGATTAATTGAGAAAAACTAAACATTTATAAAATATGCAATATAACTAAAGAAAACATACTGGGAAAATATATTTTTTTAAATGTAGTAATAAGATTTTATAATAAAAAAAATTTGCACTTACCCAAAATAAATAATACATAAATTAAAAATAAATTTTATATTTAAATTTTATAAAATTTTATATTGAAATTATATAGTAAACGTCTTTTAATTCGTAAATAATACAATGTTAAAATGAACAAGAACAAAAATAGTATTATAATAAAACCGATAATAATAATAATAATCCGGTAATAATGAAGGTATAAATAAAGTATAGTTTTTAAAATAATTTTCCTTTAGTCTAGTTAATAAAGTTATTAGGCAATACAAAATATAATTTTAAAAAAGGAGAAAAACAAGATTATAATTGTAATAATTAATTAAGATGTTGGTGATATTAGGGTAGAGAGAGTAACAGAAAGGGCAATGGAAAGAGTACTAACAGGTGTTACAAAGAAAGATTAAGTGTCAAATACAAATCTCAGATTTAGATCAGGAGTTCAGGACATAATAAGCAGCATAAAATCAAAGAAATGGAGGTGGGCAGGACATTTTGCCAGGAGATGGTGAAGAGGCCTTCGTCCTGCAGTGGAAATAAATAGGTTAAGAAGAAGAAGAAGACACACTTTAATTTAAAAAGATTATTATTATTATTATTGTAATATTAAAAATAAGTAATTTTTAAAATAAATTTACTTTAGTATTTAAGATTTGTTAGTAAGGAAATAAACAAAAAGGGAAAAAACAAAAGAAAAACAAAAAAAACATCCCAGTCTGAAGTTTAATCAAAATAAGTGTCCAAATTACATTATTATTATTATTATTGAGTTTTGTCGTAGACATCAAAGCACAAAAATATTCTTTAGTTTAATTAAAAATGATAAGTTACTTTCTACTTTCACTTGTTACAAAATATTATATAGAAACTAACTTATGTCCATTACTATTAAAATCCAGTGTCTCCTGAAAACACATTACGGCTTCTCGTATCGTAACGCGAAATTCAGATATCGATATAACAGGCATTAATTAATGATCATATGTACAACAAATGTTTAAGTCACAGAAAAACAGTGACATCACATTTATTATAAAACAATAGGGTAAATCTGATAGAGTATATTTAATTCGATTAATGTTTATAAACTGTAATTGATATTGTGCCTATATTAAAAGATATTTACCTGGTTATTAGATATTGTTTCGAATAAATAGTTTTACAGAGTCGGTTTATTTAAAGGATGACGCCATCTATAACATTAAACAATGAGCCGCCATCACGATTTTTGAATTGCACGAGCAAAAATAAAATAATAATGGGTCATCCTGTTTGAACCATGTTTCAACAACACAATATTGCTCTGTATAATATAGTTTTGTTTCCTAAAGATCGTCTCCACCCACAAATATCTCTATGTATATTTTATATATTAATCATATCCCAGAATAAATTAAACCAATTTTATTTCTGATAGTATTTCCATATCTTCAAAATGATCCACAACGTATTACTCGTAGTACTCCTCTACTATATTGATACCCTTTTCGATGTTCTTTGTTCCAAGACAGAATCATCATTTCAGTCGTGCGTTCCACGTGCTACTCACATTTGGAAGAACTGCCCGTTGAAACCCATATATTTTTATAATTTTTGTTAAGTAAGTTTAATGATTATTTTTAAAAGGTATAAAATTGTAGATTGGAATTAAGTTTGTTTTATTTGTCTGTTTTGGGTTAACCAACAACTAGCATAGATGTTTAGCACCAGTATTGTCTTTCGTTGCCTTTCAAATTTGTTTGTATTGTTTTTGGCAGAAATTGTATAAATAAAAATAATAAACACATTTCTACATTATCATATTACAAATATTCAGCGAAAGAACAAAACTGGAATTATTCGGATTCTGAGGTTAAAAAAAGAAGTAAACAAAAAGTTATGTAAAACATACAAATTGCCTTGGTAATAAAAAGAACTTTAAAAAGGGTGTTACCCCAATTGTAATTTATTTTTGTTTGTTTTTCCTGACGATCTCGGTGGTACCACTTGGGTAACGAACAACCTCGCTTTGTCACGATATCGTCACATCGTAACGAAGTTTGGCATGCTCACTACCTAACTCAAGTATCGAAATGACAGGATAACTACCCATGGATGTTTCTGATGCTTAAAACACGCAGTCCACGGGCACCCATGGATGTTTCTGATGCTTAAAGCACGCAGTCCACGGGCATCCTTAATGAGAATGATGAGATACATTATTTTAAATATACATCTTCATTGTAATTTACATTGTTTTCGATTAAAATTTATTTTAAACATATATACATATTCATGAAGATTTACCGAGCCATCCATATTTGTTTATTATGTTATCTAAATTAAACAATGGTTATCAGAAATGTCTGTACCTTACGTAGTACCATGCGTAGATAACCAAATAGTAGTAATAGTCTAGGACCTGGGTCAGATTTGTATGCATTTAATTTAGGAGAGAATATCTCAACTGTTATAGGATAATTTGACCCCAACGAACAACATGGAATGTGTGCCAAATTTGCTATCCGGGACGAACATGCCCAAAATCGGGGTCAAAGGTTAAAAATGTGTGGTTCTTTTATCTCGACAACCACTTGTTGTACAGATTTGCTTTTAGTGTCAAATTGTTCAGAATATACATAATTATATTCGGTCTAACACACCTTTTGGCGAAAAAATGACCGAAAATGCTTTTACTGACCTTTGACCCAAAAATGACCAAAAAACACATTTTCGGGATAAATTATTCTTTAAAATGCCAATGGACAAACTGTATGGTATCAAATGAAAGCATACACAATATGCTACTCATTGCTAACCAAATTGTATTGAAAATTTTTAATTATGAAGCTAATTGTATGGAAAATGTGCATATTTTGATTATTTTTATACAAAAAATGAATATTTGGTAGCGTAATTGTTATGTTTATTTATATAATATTAAATAATTTAAGTGTTTGGAAAAACTATTTGGTATAAAACGAAAGCCCATAAAATATTCTATCCATTGCTAACCAACTTGTATTAAAAATCTGTAATTATGATGCTAATTTTGTGAATGTGCATATTTTATTATTTTGTTACTAAAATGAGTATATTAAATAGTGTAAATTTATTTTGGTTTATTTATAATATTAAATCATTCAAGTGTTCTTTAGGTGTCAAATTGTTCAGAATATACATATTTATATTCGGTCTAACACACCTTTTGGCGAAAAAATGACCGAAAATGCTTTTACTGACCTTTGACCCAAAAATGACCAAAAAACACATTTTCGGGATAAATTATTCTTTAAAATGCCAATGGACAAACTGTATGGTATCAAATGAAAGCATACACAATATGCTACTCATTGCTAACCAAATTGTATTGAAAATTTTTAATTATGAAGCTAATTGTATGGAAAATGTGCATATTTTGATTATTTTTATACAAAAAATGAATATTTGGTAGCGTAATTGTTATGTTTATTTATATAATATTAAATAATTTAAGTGTTTGGAAAAACTATTTGGTATAAAACGAAAGCCCATAAAATATTCTATCCATTGCTAACCAACTTGTATTAAAAATCTGTAATTATGATGCTAATTTTGTGAATGTGCATATTTTATTATTTTGTTACTAAAATGAGTATATTAAATAGTGTAAATTTATTTTGGTTTATTTATAATATTAAATCATTCAAGTGTTCTTTAGGTGTCAAATTGTTCAGAATATACATATTTATATTCGGTCTAACACACCATTTGGCCAAAAAATGACCGAAAATGCTTTTACTGACCTTTGACCCAAAAATGACCAAAAAACACATTTTCGGGATAAATTATTCTTTAAAATGCCAATGGACAAACTGTAAGGTATCAAATGAAAGCATGGCAATATGCTACTCATTGCTAACCAAATTGTATTGAAAATTTTTAATTATGAAGCTAATTGTATGGCAAATGTGCATATTTTGATTATTTTTATACAAAAAATGAATATTTGGTAGCGTAATTGTTATGTTTATTTATATAATATTAAATAATTTAAGTGTTTGGAAAAACTATTTGGTATAAAACGAAGCCCATAAAATATTTTATCCATTGCTAACCAACTTGTATTAAAAATCTGTAATTATGATGCTAATTTTGTGAAAAATGTGCATATTTTATTATTTTTTTACTAAAATGAGTATATTAAATAGTGTAAATTTATTTTGGTTTATTTATAATATTAAATCATTCAAGTGTTCAAATTGTTCAGAATATACATATTTATATTCGGTCTAGTAAAAAAATAATAAAATATGCACATTTTTCACAAAATTAGCATCATAATTACAGATTTTTAACACAATGGATAGAATATTTTATGGGCTTTCATTTGATACCAAATAGTTTTTCCAAACACTTAAATTGTTTAATATTATATAAATAAACATAACAATTACGCTACAAAATATTCATTTTTTGTATAAAAATAATCAAAATATGCACATTTTCCATACAATTAGCTTCATAATTAAAAAATGTTCAATACAAGTTGGGTAGCAATGGGTAGCATATTGTGTATGCTTTTAATTGATACCATACAGTTTGTCCATTGGAATTTTAAAGAATAATTTAACCTGAAAATGTGTTTTTTTGGTCATTTTTGGGTCAAAGGTCAGTAAAAGCATTTCCGGTCATTTTTTGGCTAAAAGTTGTGTTAGACCGAATATAAATATTTATATTCTGAAAAATTTGACACCTAAAGAACACTTGAATTATTTAATATTATAAATAAAGCAAAATAAATTTACACTATTTAATATACTCATTTTAGTAAAAAAATAATAAAATATGCACATTTGTCACAAAATTAGCATCATAATTACAGATTTTTAATACAAGTTGGATAGCAATGGATAGAATATTTTATGGGCTTTCATTTGATACCAAATAGTTTTTCCAAATACTTAAATTATTTAATATTATATAAATAAACATAACAATTACGCTACCAAATATTCTTTTTTTTGTATAAAAATAATCAAAATATTCACATTTTCCATACAATTAGCTTCATAATTACAAATTTTCAATACAAGTTGGGCAGCAATGGGTAGCATATTGTGTATGCTTTCATTTGATACCATAAAGTTTGTCCATTGGCATTTTAAGAAATAATTTACCCGAAAATGTGTTTTTTGGGTCAAAGGTCAGTAAAAGCATTTCCGGTAATTTTTTCGCTAAAAGTTGTGTTAGACTGAATATAAATATGTATATTCTGAACAATTTGACACCAAAAGCAAATCTGTACGACAAGTGATTGTCGAGATAAAAGAACCACACATTTATAACCTTTGACCCCGATTTTGGGCATGTTCGTCCCGGATAGCAAATTTGGCACACATTCCATGTCGTTCGTTGGGGTCAAATTATCCTATAACAGTTGAGATATTCTCTCCTAAATTAAATGCATACAAATCCGACCCAGGTCCTAGACTATAAAGTTACACACAGAAACGTACAGTAACGTAGTTCATAAAATATCCGAGAGGATTCAATGTTTCTTTATAGGTTAATTTAAGTTGAGTTTACTACATTAGTCAACTTTCGGTTGATACCAACTTTAGGGACTTTGTCCGAATTGTAAATTCACTGTTTGTAACACCAATATTATAATTTATATTTATAATAAGATACATACAAGAACCGATTATCCATACACATTCATTTGTGCATCACCAGTGCTCGCAGTCACCCTCTTCCATCAGATCCATCCATCACTAATATAATTCATACTTACCAGTTCCTAGTGGCCACTCACTAATTAATATTCAACATTTAAAAAAATAGGCTTAACACGCAAAATTAAAAAATAGGAAAATCTTTATTGTTATCCGTAAATAATATATTTCTTCATAATCTGTTATTTTGTCTTCGTAGTCGTTGAAATACATATGAGATAACTAAATGATCCTTGTGTGATCTTCTTAAGACACCCACTAGTCCGTGACATCTTCCCCGCTATCACTCGTCCACTTTTCAAAGTCAACATCTAACAGATGTCTTTCCTTTTTTCTTTGCCGGTTTTCCCACATCCTTAAATTATACTGGATGTCTCGTTCTCGCCTCATGGCCAGTCTATGAAGGCGTCTTTTCTTCTGCCTTTCTTCCTCTTCTAGTTTGTACTATTAAAAAAAAAAGAAGCTTATAGAGGCTTTTAATAAATAAAATAAGTCCACTGCCATGTTGACATTCCCCATCTCCACTCCACCAATCAAACCTTGCTTATTTCTGTTCTTAATAAGTGTATGTAGTATTTTATTATGTTACCTGGTGAAATTTATTAGCATGTTTAATTCCTTGAATTAGCGGGTTACTACGATGACGAGGATGGTTATTTTGAACATTGGTGAATATTGATGGTAGCTCTCTGTCCACACCAGGACCAAACGATAGTTTCAGCTCATTCATGAGTCCGTATCGTGTCGGTGGTCGACGTCGTTGGACAGATAGCTGACTGTCTACTGACATTTCCGATGCAATGCTGAAAAAAGAAGAAATATTTATCATCAACAATGATAGTTGAAGATGATTTGTAATGTGATCATTGCCAAAAAATGAATACTTGATTGCGATGATAATAGTGATGAGGATGATGATTATGATAATGATATATGAGATAAATTAATTGTGATTATTACGGGTGATAATTACTTTTTAATCTGACTGGTTAGAATATGTGCCTCGGCAGTCCAATCATGGTCACCTTTTGAAAGCCAAACTGTTCCTGTCGTCAGAGTTATCCTCTGGGATAATTAGCTCATCGTCATTGTATAGAAGGTCAGCAATGGGCTGATCGTCTTTGTCAGCAATCAGTTCAGCAATGGGCTGATCGTCATTGTCAGCAATCAGTTCAGCAATGGGCTGATCGTCATTGTCAGCAATCAGTTCAGCAATAGACTGATCGTCATTGTCAGCAATCAGTTCAGCAATGGGCTGATCGTCGTTGTCAGCAATCAGTTCAGCAATGGGCTGATCGTCGTTGTCAGCAATCAGTTCAGCAATGGGCTGATCTCTACTTAATTCAAAATTAATTAAAGTTAAGATAATAATGGGCCAAAAATACACAAATTTTGAAATAATATACTGTATTTGTTCACTTATATTTTATTAATGATGTATGCATGTATTAAAGAGCACATTTATCCAATAAAAATGTAAATATTATACTCTGCATGAGTATGCATACAGTATTCAGTGTAATGTATTAAAAACTGTGTAATAATTAGGCTTACAGGACAATCGTTTCTTCCATGTCTTCATATTCGAGCTCATCTACCTCTATGCCTTCTGTTTTAAGGTCCGTTTGAATACTGGAATAAAAGCAAATTAATATATTGATTGTAGAATATTTTAATTTAAGAATCCAATACATACATCTAGACACTATACTAAACAAATGCCACAGATATACTTTTCATTGCCATTGGCAACTTCTGTTGTCACCACATCAACTGGTGGTTGTTTATCATCAATAGTGTCTTTGATTTTTGTAGCATCGGCGGTAGCATCATCATTATCATGTCCGACTCTCTTCGACTTCTTCAGTGATCGTCGAAGTCTGGCCAAACATGATTTAGACTTCTTTTTAGTGTCTTTCCCATTCTTAGTACCCGACAGATTATCTGTGTCAATTGTCAACGCAGTTACATCTGTCGTGTTCTTAAATTCAGAACTTTCGATGACCACTACCGGGACATTTGGAGGATCAACACTACTTCCGTCTTGCGAATTAAATTCTTCGCGATTATCCGCAACGAATTCCTCAACTGAGTTGCGTTGACATAAGGTCAAAGGATTACCCATTTGTAATTAATATAGATACAATACGAGATATGAAATCAATACAACTTTCCGAAAAGATTTCCAATAGTTTTCTGGGCGTTTCTGTTATGTTTCGTTGATATGGCGAATGCGTTCTGTATCGTAGTAACATCGACGGGCGTACAAGGCGTCCATGCCAACAACGCGCAACCGCTACGTGTTAGGACGCCGCCCCCGCTACGTGTGACGCAAGATGGAGGAGGGGTGGTGGATGTCTTAGCTGTAAATCAATCGATTACACTATACAGTCATATATCAATACAAACAAAATTAATTAATTTCATTCAGGAGATTTAGGGATTTTATATTGGAAAAACAATTTTCATTCAACAAAAAATATTACTATGAAAATAATTAAAATGATTATTAAATAATTATAATAATGTGTACTTTCAAATACTGCAGAAAAAAAGTTATTAAAAAAAAGTTAACAATTTAAAAAACATAAAACAAAAATAGTTATTCTGTACTACAATCGTGATATTTTTTTTCATCTACCATTAATTTGGTTTTACATTCAAAATAACACACAGTACAATATACATTGAGCTACTGTATACAGAAACTATTGAATTCAAATGTTATATATCAATTTGATTTGACAAAAGTATGCAACATTTTTTCACATATATTTAATATAAATTAGCAAACTATTTCTACACAACTAACATTTGTGAAAACAGTGACAATAATTATAACACAATATAAGTTTATGTTATATTACTTGATAATTAATAATAATATGTCTCTCTTGTTATTTAGATGATATTATTTCGATTAACATATATTTTTAAACAAATCATACATATTCATGAGCTTTTACTGGGTCACATGTATTGATAGCACAATCCAATATTGAACAATTTGATCTAAAAATAACATGAGAAATTTTCAATACGGTATTAGAATACTGAAGTCAATAGACCCGACGAGTTATTTATGTATTTTAACTGCATGATTACATGCCGTTACGGTGACTTTGAGGAAGAGATGAAATACATATGCTATCCTGATCACATTCAATATTTCAACAGTAAACATTAATGTAATCTTATAACAGGATCTTATTTTTTTAATATATGTAACTAATCATATCACGTACTGATGATGCGCGTGTTAAATGTGTATATTCGATACAAAAAGTTTATTAGGCCTATGTTTATATTGCAGTAATACTTTGAAAACTTCAAAAGGCCTTTGCCATATTTGCTCTGTCTTGGATACCATCTCTGCATCATTTTTGGCAGGGTAAATATTTTGCTGCAAACAGAATCACCGTTGAAAAATAAAAGGAAGAAGGGTTTCCTTTGAACCTTTTATTTTTATACCAAACATCTGAAACATACCATTCAACTATGTGTGTAGACATACATAATCCTGTGGTTGAAAAAAAAGGGAAATTCTTCGTCTTTTAGCAGTTACTTCGTTACCCAATGCTCTTCTCCAAACGCTATGTAAATAACGTTAGGAAGAACAGCACAATATCCGTAAGGAACGAAGTACTGTGCAACATTAACGAAGAAACCACCAACGAAAGAAGGCTATAGCACAATTTACGCAACAATGATGCTATTATTTAAACACAATGAATATTAAAGTTACAACAAAGCAGTGACAACAATTATTAATTATCAAACAATACATTTATTTGACATTATTTTATTATTTGATTAAGTGTTTATACATTTTAATGTATTTTGTATCAAAACATGTTTCTGGCCATTTAGATGATATGATTTCGATGATTAACACATACATGTTTAAACAAATTATACATATTCATGAATTAATAACGATCAAATCATTGTAATCTAAAAATAACATCAGAAATTTCCAATACGGATAAGAATACTCAAGCCAATGATATGATACGCATGCGTGACAAAAGAGTATTGGTAATATACATTCAATATTTCCATTCCATGAATCTAGGCCTATATATAAATTTCATAAAGCATCAGAGTATACTGTGGGGAATAGTATATAAAATTACATCGAGAGAACTGATGATAAGACTTTTCGTTTGAAATCGAGTGAAACCCTGATAGCCGAGTTGTTGAGTAAGCTGGCAGGACTGTATAACTGTGCGCTATCTGTGTCCCGTTATAGTAGAGAGGCCAAATACACAAAAGTCCTCTATAAAAAGTTTGGGGGGCATTTTTTGTTAATAGCAGGCAACCATGTTGAATGTATCCTTTGTGGGATGACAAAAACGATAGGGGTGGATGCCATCTTCAGTTTTGGGTTTTAAGGTCAGTTTATGTGGTCAAGAGGTCAAACAAGGTCAAAATATAGGATTTTTTTTTATTCACAGAAAATCATCTAAATCATCAGATCTATCCAAAAAGGTATATCTGAAGATCAACTGATGCTTCATATTATAGTAATTATGAGATAAACATTTAATTTTACACATAAAAACATAGGAAATTAAATATAAAAGTGTCATTTTCTCAAAATGTTGTTTTCACATATTTCTGTAAAGTACACACAGTTTTTAAATAGGCTTTTCCCAGTCTGTTGTAAATTTGTCTTTTTCATGTTGTCCACCAGTCATCGTTTTGATTTTTGTCGGGAAAAAATAGGTCAAGTGTTATATGTATGAAACGCCATATGTGCCAAAAGATTGGTCTTTTACTATAATATTAATATTACCTATAATAATGTAATACAGTAATATTTAGAAATTTGTTTTTAGAAAAATTATTAATATTGCCTATAATAATGTAATAATATTTAGAAATTTGTTTTTAGAAAAATTTCGAAAACAGAGACCCCCTATATGACCTAATGTCGAGATGTTTTTGTTTGGGTCAGAGACCCCCTATAATGTAATTATTTAAACATTTTTTTCATTATTTCAATGATACAAGTTTTTATTGAAGTTTGTTGTTTCAAGAAATCTCGAAAGAGAAGCCTGGGTATCGAGTCTTTGTTTTTAAAAACTCTAACTATTGGACTTTATCAAGGTTGGAAGGAGTGGTAATTGGGGACTTCTTTTTGAGGCCTTCGCATCTATGCTATCATGGCTGACGGTGATAACAAATATAAAACAATTTAAGTAATTAAGAAGTCCTTTATACACATGGATAAAGACGGTTTTAACGTTATACAAACATTACGTTACGTACTGTGTCCAGGTATGAAATCCATTTCTCCCAAAAAGTAAACGCACTTGAAGAGGACAACGTCATGCGACAAATCAAATTCCAGCTATCCATTCTTATTCATATGAAGATCGTTTAAAGTTTCTTGTATGACAGACGAATTCATGGTGACTTGATTGAAAATTTTCAAAAGATTTCGAGGGTGTAGCCAAGGAAGACTTCCTTCAAATAAGATGCAATCTAAGCAGAAATACACGAGGACATCAGCTTAGACTTTTTAAACCTAAATTTCACAAAGGACTGATAGGAGATCCACTTTTTCACAATTAGTAATTATATATTTTAATAGTTTGCCAACCAAAGTCGTCATTTCTGAAACCACCAACACATTTAAAAACCGATTGGATTTGTTGTAGAAATGAGGTTAAAAGGGTAAACAAATTTACCTATCTAAACTATCAGAACCAATATTCTAAACACTGAGTGGATGACTGATCAATTCAAAATAGAATCATTGGTATAACAAGAAACGCTGTAATTCATTGATAGGTTCTGCATGACATGGTCAGACTGATCACGAATCACACATAATACACAATATTCTTTCGAACTGACAGATGATAAGGAAGATCTTATATTTAAAGTAACAACTTATTGAAAGAAAAAAAACAGTAGAACTTAGAACTTCATGAGCCACTGAGAAAGCATCGCTCTAAACCTTTGCGGATTTCTATAAGGCAACTGTTTCGATAAAGTATATAAAAACTGACAGAAAATCTGCTGATCAACCAATGGAGTATGATCATAGCCCAATTTTAATATCTTTAACCAAATATGACTTCACATATCTTGATGGATGGCGTTGAAATACCCACAGATGTTCCAGAAGAAAACTTACAGTAAAAACATGATGGCCATGCACTATAGGATGCAGTAAACATGGCTGTAAACATTTGGTGACTATGCAAGTATTTATGCAAGTTACCTAGATATTTCGCCATTTTGTTGTATTTGATCATTACATTGGAAAGGGGTGGATAAAAGCAGTGACACGATTGAAAGGATAGTCCCAATGTACTAATCTGTACTTCCGTATGTGTTTTGGGCCACACTCGGTTTGGAGGAGAACAAATATCACACAGTTTTTAGACATTCTTTATGTCAATAACAAAGAGCTTGCAATTATACATGAAAGTTGATGTTAATAATGATATGCACTTTGTAACAGTAGCCTTCAAAAGTATGGACGATGTCTGGTATAGTGAACAATAAAGTGGCTGAAAACCTATTAAGAATAATCTAACCAGCTTCCATGCCATTACAGGTTGCAGCACGTCATTATTTGCTGGTTATGGGAAGAGGTCATACTGGAAATCATTTGTAACGCATCCACTCCTTGTAAATGGAATTGATTAAGATTAAGACTTTCCACGTACAGTGTACACTAAAGTTTAATATTGCCAAATATATGGTACTCTTGAGCAGATAACTGTATAATAACAGACTACTCTTTGGTGCTACCTCCATCTAGACTCAGTGACCATATACCATTAACAATAGTGATATATATTTCCCTTAAATATTAAGTATTTCACTTCACTCAATAAATATTTAAGTACCTGTATTTCTACTTCGGGAAACACTTAAAATTAAAAAAAAAATCACCTATGGTGAATACAGACATCATAGAACCTAAACATACGAGCCAACTATCAGGCAGAGATCAGTATGTGGCCTAAATGAATCGGGTCGTTTGGAAGCCCCTAACCCAGTTGTCAGTTTGGAACTTGTTACATGTGTATGTAAACTAAAGAGCCAGATGAAGTTGTTACAGAAAGCATGCATGTGGTTGTGATTCAATCGTTTGCCATTACCCATATGGCCAGTGCTTGAAGAAATACCCACCTCAGAGCGTTACCTACTTCCATCCCAGAAAAATTTCGAATATTGGCATGTGCCCATGCCGCCCATTACTCTCAACCCACAAGGAGTGACTCAAAAAGTTTAAAATCTTCCCAGTACAATTCTGGTCTTTTTGACACCACACTATAACCATCAGCCCAGCTATCATGAAAATTATATTTATTTCAATTATTAATACCGATAATTAACAGGTCTGTGCTCTATTTGACCTTATGACCTTGAAAATGACCTTTAAACTTGTAAGTTGAAAAATTGATGAACTTCACCATCTGCAGCAATATGTCAATAATGATCCAATAATGGTTACATTTCTTTTAATTAGCTTATATGTTGTTGAAAACAGCTTAAACCTCTATTTTACCATATTTGACCTTATAACCTTGAAAATGACCTTTGACCTGAAATTTGAGAGCGGCATCCACCCCTATCTTTTTTGTCATCCCATAAGGGATATATTCCACATGGTTGCCTGCTATTAACAGAAAATGCCCCCCATGATGAAAAAGCTCACATTGGCCGCCCTACTATTAGGACCCTGAGAGATTTCTGCCCATGTTGCAAGCCGTCTAAAACGTTTTCCTTCTTAGGCCGAAACGGCCCACTGTGTCGCGGAATAATGTAATAATTACAACAATTAGGATGGTATATATTTGAATAAATGCCCGGAACACCTCCCCAATAACACATCACTTAAAATAGCCGACCAACACCACTCTCCACCCCCACCCCACAATCTAATAAACGCCCATCCACATTTATACACACAATATTGTATTATATTTAATTATAATTATACTATTTGTAGTAGAATTCATCGGACTGTTATCTACAATTTACCAAGCATTATTATTATTCTTTTTTACAACTTTTCATATATAGGCCTACTAGAGGATTTTTTTGATTATAAATGTTATCCTATTATTAAAACTAAAACATTAAACGTATCCCTCGAATACGCTCCTCCCTCAAATTAACTCCACCTCCCCACCCCCACCATATAAGGGCCCCACCAAACAATAAAAACCATACTTTAAAATGTTAATAATCATCTAAGACACTGTGAAACAGGTTAGTAGGTTTAGTTTTACGAATATCAAGCATTTCAATAATGGTAACCGACCGAAAATTCTAAATTCTAAAACTTTTTTAGCCGAGTCATTATCATTCCGAGAACCATCGTCTACATGCGCATGTTAAATTTGGATATTCGATACAAAACGTTGATTATGTTTACATTGGTGTAATAATTTTAAAAGGCCCGAAGTTTGCCTTATTTGCCCTTGTCTCTGCATCCTTTTTGGCAGGGCAAAGATTTTGCTGCAAACAGAATCCCCGTTTAAAAAAAGGAAGTTCTCCTTGTTTGTTTTTTTTTTTGTCTCCTGACACATCGTTATGAAGGCGTACCTTAAAGAACACTGGTTTCGTTACGCTATCGTCATATCGTAACGAAACAACCTTTATTTAAGGTACGTTTCATAACGATGTGTCAGGCACTATAGTGATACTCGGTGATTTTATTTATATACAAGAAATATTAAATTCACCACAAAACAGTGACAGTATTTGCAAAATATCTTGTTGGCCAGTTACTTTGAATGTTTTGATTAAGCATTACATTTTGTAATTAGCTATCATATTTTTTTTTAAATTATAAATACTTTAAATATTGTTTTGATTGAAATTAACTTGTATGCAAATCATACATATTCATACATTTTTGCCGGGTAAATGAACATGAACAATGTGAGCTAAAAATAAAAAATAATACTAGGGAAATTCCAATAGGCCTACAGGTATTGATCAAGAAAAAGGCGTGCTATTTAAAATCAATGGACCGTACATAGGCTCTCATCATGATTTAGAGACTATTATAAATACTCCAATTATTATTACCATCATCATCGTCATCGTCATCATTATCTTTATTATAGCCTAATTATGTTACTTTCGTGCATACTAATGGTCTTGTTGGTCTGTATACTATCGACACGATAACTTGCTTCATCTCTCAACTCACTCATGGGCCTAGGCCTAATATACTAATATACTAATGGTGTATTTGTAATCAAAGTAATACTGAATTACGATAAAATGTTAGGCTTACATGATATCAATTTGAATGATTTGAAAAAGTGGTAACAAGATAACACACCTGACAATCAAAACATAGAAAAGACCAAATCAAATAACAACATGCAGCGCGTAAAAAAAGAAACAAATGGATCAAGAGTGGCCCAGAAAATTAATGAGAAATTACGTAGGCCTACCGCCATGGAAGTAGTATTTCATTTAGTTATCACCTTCTGCATTTTAACTGAGCAACTACTAAAACGTGTTAATATCACCCCTTGACAACTAATCAACAAACATAAAATTTCGATTTGTTGTAGACATATTCACGGTTGTTCACACTACTGTACGGTATCGTAATTGAAAACCTGGTGTCAACATCATTGGTGAAACATGGTACCAGCGATGGCTAACAGCATCACGCTAAATTGATTCGAAACGATGTGATTTTGTTCTGTATGCTTGTGTATGTAGCTTACCAATTTCTGTTACTTATTCTTGTTTTTTTTCCTTTATTTATTTTTTCATTATTTATTTATTTTTTGACTACTCTTGAAATGTTTATTTTTATATACTTTTTGATTGGTTTTTTTCTGGTGGAATTAGCCTCAAAGCCGTCTATGCTTATTTCAGTTTCTCCAACATATTAAAGTGCATTCTATACTTTCTTAAAAACTCTCATTTTTGTTATTCCATAATGATGTATCTTATGAAAATAAATAAATATTTTGTAATTGAAACTTGTAAGCATATTTTGTAATATAACGCTTTAGGCCTAAATTAAGTTGGAGATCAAAAAACATACCATTAAATTCAACATAATTACAGAATGAGAGATTTAAAAATGAAAAAGGAGGAGGTTTCCTCACCTTTTAGCAGTTACTTCGTTACCCAATGCTCTTCTCCAAACGCTATCTAAATAACGTTAGGAAGAACAGCACAATACTCGCAACGAACGAAGTACTGTACATTGTAGCGAAGAAACCACTGATGAGATATTACTATTAAACCTTACAAACACTGATGATCTTATTTAACCGCAATGAATATTAATTTCACAAAAAAGCGGTGACAATAATTATCAAACAATACGCTTATGTTAATTATAATCGCAAATTATATAATAATACACATTTTAATATATTGTATATTTCTTTCATGTCTTTCTGGTCATTTAAATAATTATTTCGATTAACGTTCATTTTTAAATAATCGTACATATTCATGACATTTAATCGGATCACGTGTAACTATGATGACATCATCTAACATTGAAAGGAATGAATGCGAATGAAAGGAAACAATGCGATCTAAAAATAATATCAGGAAATTCTAATACGGAATTGATCGAGAATAAGTCAATAGACCATTATGAGCTCTCATGATACGCATGCGTAGATAAGCAAGCCTACTTCACCTGATTATTATTATTTATATATTATTACGTTACTTATAATGTTATACTTTCGTACGTATGGCCTTTTCGGTTTTTAGATTTATTCATATAGGTTTAATGATATATTTGTCAATAAAAGTTGGACTAAAATTGAATTTACGATATAATTATGTAACATATAAATCTGAAAGGATTATTTTAAAACGTTGCAACAAGAACACACCACCTGACAATCAAAACAGAGGAAAGCCCAAATCACATAATAACCAGGGAAGAGATTCCCTGTAATAAAACAAAATAAATCAACAAAAAATAGAGGGGTCAGACAATTATAAGAAATGCTACTTGACAGTACTTAATAGCTTAACCATTTATGGCCCATGGTTTAGTTTTACACCTAACTCTTCCAAATTAATCAAGTTGTTCTTTACCGACTTCTATGACATTTAAACGAGAACGTTTCATTTCTGTTTGGAATTCGATTATATCATATTGTATGTACTGTATATTATTGTATCATCACTACAAGTAAAAGAGGGGTTTCCCTTTTAAATGTTCACACTACTGGTATGCTCGTAACGGCAAGCGTTCTCTGGTCTCTTAACCACCGGTATTGAAACTAAAGATCAGAACCCATTTCGAGTCATACAAGACGTGTCACCTGAAAATTCGGAACGGACTGCCATTAACGGAAGACGAGCATCGTTACGGTATTATCATATCGTAACGAAGAGGCCTTACGTTAGAGCATGAGGCGGAACCGACAGTCAGGCAACCTGAATAACTCTAATGATCTTATTTATGTACATTAAATCTTAAAGTCACAGGTAAACAGTGTCATTAGTTAGTTATAAAGTTGCAGTTATAACAACTTATAAGGTAGTAAATTACCCTCGCTTATTTTGATTTTACAATTAAATAAATCAATGTTAACTTTTTGGTTAAACCAGTTGACAAGTACTTACTTGCTACGTTTTTGAGAATTGATTTTACAACTTATCAATTTTAATAGATACCGAGGGTTATACCTGGTCATTTAAAATAATCTCAATTGAAATAGATTTTTTTAACACACTATAAATATTCATGTGGTTTGGATGACGCTATATAACATAAAACACTGTGTGATCTAAAAATACACATGCGTCATTGTAGACAAGTACACAACTAAAAAAAAGATAAATGTGTTGAGGCTAGACATCAATATGGATTAATGGAAAGAACCTTTCGTTGTTTTGAATATATTTTGTATTTTGACGTTGACACCTCAAAAACTTATTTCACTCTTTTTGTTTGTTATATCATCAAAGGCCGTGTTGTTGATTTACATTTTTATTGTATAAGAATTTAGCTTGATTTTATTTCATAAAACTGTTTTAATTTCTGCAACATTTTCAATTATCTGTACAGTACAATTTGAAATATGTATATTAAAATGTGTATACTGTATATTTCACCAATTATTTTTATCAACGGTTCTTCTATAGCTTCATCATAGAGTCGACTATTTATCTTTATGCCAAAAATGTAAATTTATCGTTGATAGATAAACAGACAGATAGACAGGCAGACAGACAGACAGATAGACAGATTTGTACAATAATTCTTTGTCATGGTTAATCCACTTCCATTTAGCATTAACTAAACTTATTTGGTACATACATTGGTTCCCATACATTTCTTAGTGCCTTGCTTATAATTAAATCTGTAACTTCATAATGCGACAATCGCGTTCCATAATAATGAAACGCCACCACAGGTCCAAAACACACGCGGGATCAGAATTCCATTCCACATGTGCGTGCGTGCATGGTGGTTGTATAATCCATCCTTGCTGCTTCTTGTTGTTGTTAACTTTTTTGTAATACTCTTTTTCGGTAAGATGTCATTGTTTTCTTTGCTAGGCCTACTATCTAGACTAGCCTCTAGTCTAGGCCTACTAGGGCCAGGCTAGAGTAGGCCTAGTAGGCCTAGAGACTAGGCCTAGTAGTAGAGTAGCTAGGGCCTAGGGCCGGCCCTCTGGAGTAGCCTACGTAATTTGGTAGGCCTAGCTAGAGCCTAGGCTAGCCTACTGTAGTAGTAGGGTAGTGGCCTACAGTACTATAGGCTAGATGTATGAAATAGTTAGGCCTATTTAGGCTGGTCGTCTTCCTGGAAGCTGATTATCAATTGAATCCGATTATCAATTCAATCAGGAACGTTTCGGTCCCGTTTCATCGAAGATAATAATAACAAAAAAAAATAAAAAATTAAATTGAAATAAATAAAATACTTAAGTCTTAGGAAGTGTAACAGCATATTTTCGGAGAACAAGTTACTTAATTAAAACTTCGGACAGTCTTGTGGACTAAATTTTTACTGTAAAATGTTTATAAGTGATTAACCTAGGCCTACATCTGTATGATTAAAAATATCATTATTGTTTGTTACCGACCGAAGATGTCTTCCGTTTCGTGAAAAAGGCTGGCATATATAATTTATAAATAAATATTAACATTTAAATAAAACAATGAATAAATATAAACGAAGCAATTAAGAGAAATCAATTAAAATTATGTGTGAATTTAGAAAATCAAATAACTTGCAGAGTTCAAATTTATAAATCTGCACGGTCTTCTTATTCCTTATTAATGTAAAATTATATACTAATTTGCATGGGTAAGTATAATAAAAGCACACTCTTCCCTGATAAAAGTACTCTGACAAATTATTTAAAAAAAACACTAACGAAAGTATAAAATTATTTGATATTTTCTTGTTTTTTGTGTGAGAGCACAGAGAGAAACAGTGATGTGTTTGCAATGGGTCACATTTACCTATGAATAAAATAAAAAAATACATTTCTGCGGACTTAAACACATTAAGTGTTTCCCTAATTGTGGTAAGTTGTTTTCATGTTCAAAAATATATCAAACAATTTGGAATCAAGTTGCAGACACATCTCATGTGATATAAGTGTGTGAAATAAAACTACTGCATAAAACTAGCAATTTATATTTATTTACCGAAACCATACGCACAATAAACCAGCACAAAATATGCCATAATAAGCAGACAATGTGCATACCAACAGCTGAAATACTTTAGGCAACCTTAAATTGGAATGATCAGCTAGCAATACAGAGGTTGTATTTGGTCATCTGACTTAGTTTCTGTGATTACAGTTTAATTTAAAAAATTTTTTTTACAGAGATGGGAGACAAGGTTTTATTACTGGGTAGTGGAGGCAGAGAGCATGCAATAGCTTGGAAGCTTTCACAATCACCAGATGTGTCTGAAATCATTGTGGCACCTGGCAATGCAGGAACGTTAAATCTTGCTAAAACATCAAATGCTGGTAGGAATCTAAACTTTATAATTTGTTTTGGTTATTTTCTTTTAGAAATGAATTGTAGAAGAAACTAAAATTTGTGAATCTTCACAGGGCTCCTTCCTTCTACCTTACTTTATTTTCATCTAACACTCACCTTGAAAAATAGTGTGAATAAATTACTCCATTTTTTTTGCAGCAGAAATGGAACAGTTAATGTAAAATAACCAGTTAAATTTGTTTTCAAAGTGCCAAATTTATTGGGTATCTATAGTGCAGAATGCAGCAATGACTAGAGATATGTTCACCATGTTCTCTCAAATCTTAGTGTTTTAAAGCTTGACTCCCACTACTGTAGGACACAATGCAAACCAGTTGACCAATGACAAGTGGCAGTTTCAATAATCCATCGCTTGGGATTGGTCAAATCACTTGCGTTCCTAAATCCAAATCAAACCTTTCATTTATTGTCACATGAAATGTCCTTCATTTCACCCACTATAATCTTGAATTTTCAGGCCAAGATGTTCCAGTATCAGACTATCAAAAGCTGGCTAAGTGGTGTGTCCTGAACAAAGTAAGCCTAGTAGCTGTTGGACCAGAAGTTCCTCTTGCTGCTGGTATAGCAGATGTGTTGAATGAGGCTGGCATTGCTTGCTTTGGACCATCTAAACTGGCTGCTGATATTGAGGCTAGCAAAGAGTTTGCTAAGGGCTTCATGGACAGACACAATATACCAACGGCTCGATGGAAATCCTTTACAAATGCTGAAGATGCTTGTCAGCATATTAACAGGTATTTATTTCAAAAGGTACTGTACTTCCACCCAGTGGATGAGCACTTATGGCCCCTAAGCAGTGCCCAGAAGAACAGTCATTAACATTTGTTGAAAAACGCCAGAGGGCCACTTAGGGTTCCTAAACTGATTCCATCCATGTGATACACTGATCAAAGTTAGTACCCTTTATGTTATGAGAGCGCTGCCTGTGTTTACAGCTTTTACTGTTAACAAAAAGTGTATAATGTGAACATGATTATTATTATAAATTGGGAGTACTATACTTAGTTCTGTTAACAATCTGCACAATAAAATGTCCTCTCTGCAGATTTGAACTTGTAAACCCCTTGCTAATAGGGTGACAACTGACTTTTAGTCATTTAGTGAGTAAAAATTAGGGAAATAAAAACATTGGAAAAATTGTTCCATCCTTGCTTTAATAATGTAAAGATGTTTTTACATTATTTTATCTTCACAATGTTTAGATACCTCATGGTAATATTTTGTATTGCTCTATTTGCCAATTAAAGTTTGTTGGAAAAGAAAAGTGTATAATTTGTAAATGTGGTATTCATTTTTCTGTGCTCCTTACAAAGCTCTTGTCGTGAAAGCTAGTGGCCTAGCTGCTGGGAAGGGTGTGGTTGTAGCAAGTAGTAACGATGAAGCCTGCCAGGCAGTAAAGGACATGATGCAGGTATTGAGCACAGGGTTAACCACTCAAGTCAATCTGAAACTACCGTTTAATTTCAATTTAATTGATTGTCAATCGTTTGATTACTTTATCTGTGTAGTTTTTTGTTTGTAGGATAAAGTATTTGGAAACGCTGGTGATACAATTGTGATTGAAGAATTACTTGAAGGTGAAGAATGCTCAGTAAGTTTCATTTCTTTAATATTTATGATGTCACAAAACATTATTTTTGGTTTTGACAAGTCCATATTTCAACTTTTGATTGATAGTTTAAACGAATAAGAAATTTGGAGCCAAAAACTGGGAGAAACAGAATGGGGGAATAAGAGATTGGACAAATTAAATTCGTACAGTAAATAGAACGTTTTAAAATATAACAAGAATTGCATCCATAATAAAAAAGGAAAGATGATTTTTTTGAAATTGGGTTATAACATAATAATATGACATATTTAAGTGGTTAAAAATACTTTTTTTGTTTTAATAGGTTTTAGCATTTACAGATGGTAAAAACATGGTTGCTATGCCTCCAGCCCAGGATCATAAGAGGTTGTTGGATGGTGACAATGGACCAAATACAGGCGGCATGGGGGCATACTGCCCATGCCCACAGGTGCGTGTATAAATAGTTGCATCCCGACATAGTCAAAGTGTTATTGAGTGAGTCAAATGGCCGAGCACTTAAGACAGGGGCGCCGTTTACTGTACTTAAAGAACAAACAATTATCATCAGCATGGGTTCGAGGCCAACATATTCCTATTTCTTGTGGTGGAACAAGTCTTCTCGCATAAGAACTATAAACAGCAGGTCCAGATTACACAGTTTGCTTGTGTGCATTTAAGATGAGTATGATGTTACCCCAATAAACTAGTTCACAAAATAGCCCATGCGTCAGGAGGATTACTACCTATCTGATAGGACAGTAAACCTTGTCCACATGTCCCGAAATACATGACAAAATACAAGACCAAATACAGACTAGATGGATTTGAAATTCTTCAACACTTTTTTAAATCATGAACTGAATTTTCATTTTGTATAATACTGCTTACTTATATCAAAATTATTATTGTCCCTAGATCTCATCTACGTATTTAAAACAAATAAATGATAAAGTTTTGAAAAAGGCAGTGGATGGTATGAGGCAAGAACAAAGAAATTATGTAGGTAAGTATGAAATATTGTTAATTTTAATGTTTGGGCTGCCCCACTTTAGGGAAGAGAGTGTGAGATTATTCTATCATACAATGTTTAATTTTTTAACACTCTGCATAACAATTAAAATAGATAATGGAAGAATAGGTGGGTTCAAAGTGTGCTACAAGAAAGAAACATACCAAGGTGTCAAGTCAATTTACCTCTCTCCCAGTTCCTAGAGCATAAACTGCAATGCAGTATGAATAATTTTCCAGTAGCACAAGTATATCCATAATAATGCAAAAATGTCCCATTCAGATAATTTACATTAAAATATTTCAGTATGCTATTATTGACCTACTGTAAAATTTATTTCAGAACTAAAGTTTTATTGTATGGAACATAGGCATTAAGTAATTTTCATTTTGTGTCTTGATAGGTGTCCTATATGCTGGAATCATGATGACCAGCGACGGACCAAAAGTTCTAGAGTTTAATTGTCGGTTTGGAGATCCAGAAACACAAGTGCTAATGATAATGTTAAAAAGTGATCTATACCCTATAATGAAGGCATGTGTCAATGGCAATCTGACCCCTGACCTTGTTACTTTCCATGAAAACCAAAGTGCTGTTGCTGTGGTGATGGCCAGTGGAGGTTATCCAGGGTCATATAAGAAAGGAATGGAAGTCAAAGGTATCTACGGGTTTGTTAAATGTAATGTACTAGCTGTTATACGAATAGACAGATTAGTCAGTAGTTTAGGTCTTTTTATTTTGAAGTTGAATTTCATCATTGTTTTAAAGATATAAAGCAAACATAGGAACGTATGACTTTTAGAACACTAGAATATTCTCCATCAACTTGAATTGAGAGTACTATATTGGAAGTATGGTTAGGTTCCTTACCAAAGTGGTTTCTAGTACAGGAATATGAAACTTGTGCATGCATTTCAGGGCCAAAATTATTCTATAGCTTCCAGAGTTAAAAGGAATACCTGTCTAACCCTGGCTCTATTTTATCCCACCAGGCCTATAGAATTTTAGAGGCAAAGCAAAGTATATCTCAACAGAATAGTATACAAACAGGACAGTAAAAATGATCAGAATGGGGACTTATTTTCTATATTTAACAAATTTCTAGGTAACAAATATTCACTTTGTGAATACTGTTAAATAAGTAACAAAACATGTATAGTGATATCATTAAAATATACAACCAACTGATAGTGAATCACACCAGCTGTTCTAAGTATTTATTCCCCTTCTGACATTGTAAACAGTTACATAAATACTGATACTTTTACGTTACACATGTTTGACCATATTTTATGAAAACGTTATTTTAAGCTCTGTCTACACTATCAACTAGTATGATGTGCCCAAATATGGTAATGATATCGCATCATCATGTCCATGTATTGGGCACATGACATTTTTTGTCACATAAAGTTTGATAGTTTAGATAGAGCTTTATATTTATAAGTTCCAACTTACATAATTCTGCATCTACTAATTTTGTACAACAATTTTGTTGTAATCTTTCAGGAATTGAAAAAACAGAAAAAGAATTGGGACAGATAGTTTTTCATGCAGGCACTGCAGTAAAGGACAACAAAATAGTTACATCTGGAGGTCGTGTACTAGCAACTGTTGCAAAAGCAGTAGATTTGCCCTCAGCAGCTATGAAGGCTCTCAATGGTGCTGAAACAATAGAATTTGATGGTGCTATATTCAGAAAAGATATTGCAAAGAAGGGCTGTGACTTTCTAAGCAGGTAGGAACGCATTGGGAAATCATAAAAATGCTGCTAAGACATTCCTTATTTACATATTGCCGATTTACATACAGCTGATTCAGACATTGTTGATTTAAATACAGGTGGTTAAGAAATTCCTGATTTACACATTGCTGATTTGTATTTGCATACTTTGTAAAATTGCTACCATATCAAAAAAGTTGTATTTTTTATTTTTACCTTTCATTATTTTTTAAAAACTAAATGCATTAAAACAATAAAACTGCCATCAAAGTATGTGTGTTGTGAGTTAATTGAAATTATTTGTTGTCTGAATTTTGTTTAGTAGGAATATGCCATTCTAAGCACCATGGTTGTCAGACCTGTGGCACATTATGATGAGAATGGTTTAATAGACACATTCACACTAGACATTTTTAGGTTAATTGAAGTGTGTGTCTGAAAATGTTCAGTGTGAATGGTTTTTACAACTTGTTCTTGTGAGACAATTCTGAGAAGATTGAGCGTATGTGCTAGGCAAATTGGCTAGAGACCAACTTCCTATCTTGGTAACAAGACTACATGACTCGTGTCCGTTTAAACATGAATTATTTGGAAAAGTCTTGTCTTTAATTAATGCGACCTTTTAAATTTAAATTTCTTTGTCCCCAACATTTTTAGACCCAATATATTTGTAATTATTAGGACTAATTCTGATGGATTGACATACTCTGATTGTGGTGTGAATATTGCAGCTGGTAACAGCTTAGTTGATGCTATTAAGCCATTAGCAATGGGGACTTCCAGGCAAGGTTGCAGTGCTGTTCTTGGAGGCTTTGGTGGAGTGTTTGATACCAAGGCAGCTGGATATAAAGACCCTCTTTTGATCTCTGGCACAGATGGAGTTGGCACCAAGTTAAAGGTATGTTATTAATACTATATTAGGTTGGACAAGTTGCAGTTTAGTTTTTAAAACACATAAGATTCAGACATTAACAGACATGGTCTACATCTAATTACATTGCAACACACCCAGCCTACATCTAATTGCCCTTCACATTCCCAGCCTACATCTAATTTCCCTTCACACTCCCAGCCTACATCTAATTTCCCTTCACACACCCAGCCTACATCTAATTTCTCCATCACACCTATACCTTCTAATTTCTCCATGCACACCCAGCCTACATTTAATTTCTCCATGCACACCTAGCCTACCTTCTAATTTCTCCATGCACACCCAGCCTACTTCTAATTTCTCCATGCACACCTAGCCTACCTTCTAATTTCCCTGTTCACAACTGCCCTATATTGTACCCTCCCCAGCCTATACTGAATGACCCCAAACACACTCATCTATACATTACTGGTCTATACCCATAATTTGCTACTTTTGCATTTTTTCAGATAGCTCAAAGTGTTGGAGAGCATGACAGTGTTGGAGTTGATTTAGTTGCCATGTGTGTAAATGATATCTTAGCACATGGTGCAGAGGCCCTCTTCTTTCTGGACTACTTTGCCTGTGGAAGACTGGATGTAACTGTTGCTAGGGATGTTGTTAGTGGAGTTGCCAAGGGGTGCAAACTTGGTGGTTGCGCACTGTTAGGTCAGTTGCTGTTGTCTTATTTCATATTTCTGACAGCTTGCTTCAAGCAATAGAAAGCCTCCAATAATACAGCCACCTGACTACCAATATGCAAATGAAATTACTCTTGGGAAAGAGCAATAAAAGTAGGTGGCAGCATACCAAACAGATAAGATTGAATGTTTATACAATAACACAAAAAAACAAGAAGCAAACAATTTAACATGTTTGAATGTTTCATCATGCTTGAAACATTCCTAAAACATTATAAAAGTATTCACGCCCTATATATTTTTTCACTGTATCCCTGTAATAAAAATCAGGAATTAGACAAGAATATCCTAAGTTTTGCCTATCCTAGTTTAACAAAATATGTGTGATGTTCCCAAATATGGTAGTGATATGATGTCATCATACATTTGATGGTGTAGACAGAACTCTTGTGCTAAATGCAATGCAATGTATTTATTTTATAGGTGGTGAAACAGCTGAAATGCCTGGTATGTATTCAGATGGTGACTATGATCTAGCAGGGTTTGCAGTCGGAGCAGTAGAACGTGATCAGACACTGCCAAGAATGTCAGACATAAAGACTGGCGATGTCATCATTGGCATATCGTCATCTGGTATCCATAGCAATGGCTTCAGTCTTGTGAGAAAACTAGTTGAGAGAGTGGGACTATCATATAGTGACCCATGTCCGTTTGAGGCTGGAAAAAGTTTAGGCAAGTTCTGGTTAGATATGCTTTCCTTTTTGAATCATGTCTTTAGAAATTAACTGTAATAGTCACTTGACAGAAGACAGTTTTCAGATCCTTCCAGTAGTGATTGTACAATCACTATCACAGTTGTGTGTGAAAGAGGCTACCACTTTAGCCACAATGAACATTATATATCACCAGCCAGTATTGAATTTTGCATTATAAATAATACTTTTAAAATTCATATTTTAGGTCAGTGTCTGTTAACGCCAACCAAAGTATACAGTAAAACACTTCTACCATCAATTCGATCTGGAAAGGTAAAAGCATTTGCACACATCACCGGAGGAGGCTTACTTGAAAACATTCCAAGGGTTTTACCAAAATATCTTTGTGCACACCTAAAATCAAAATGGAATATTCCACCTGTGTTTGGCTGGATTGCTACAGCTGGAAAAATCAAGGCATCAGAGATGGCTAGAACATTCAATTGTGGTATTGGAGGGGTATTTATAGTTAATGAGGCTGATGCAGAAGAAGTTATACAAATGGTAAAGGGAAGTGGAGAAGAATGCTGTACTATAGGAAAGATTGTATCAACTGAAAGTGATGGTAATAATATACAAATATTGACTTTGTTCAGAGACGTGATTCAAATTAAAGCCCATGTGGATAACTTTACTTTGTCTCGGGATATAGTATAATAATAATATCCTGGATCTATATAGCGCCTAATGCTGTGAAACCTCTAAGTGCTGAACATTATTCCCCCAGTCATTTTGGATCAAACACGTATGGAAACATACTCCCATACTGCAGCTAGTAATAAGCGCATGGTTGTGTCTTGATCTAACACATTTATACACCTGGGTGGAGAGAGGCAAACGTAAGTAAAGTATCTTGCCTAAGGATACAAGCAATGAGATTTGGATTCGAACCTCGATCTTACGATCAGTAGTCGAGCGTCCAACACACTGCGCCAGATCATATATGCCCTGTTCTTAGCCCAAAAGTAATTATTCAAAATTTCTATAATAAAACTGAATAGATTGAATTATTTAATATTTCCATGCTATACTCTTATTTCAACAGGTGAACAAGTAAGAATTGATGGTTTGCAAGAGGCCCTCTTAAACAGTGCCCCAAAAAATGGGGTGTCATCTTCACCTTCAAATAAATTAAAAGTTGGTGTGTTAATATCAGGAACTGGTAAGTGACTGGTCACTGAACTTAAAACCAAAGGAGAAAAGTTGTAGAATAAGCAACACCATTTAAGTGTATTAATGTAATGGAAAGTTATGTTCCAGCCAGTGAGTTTGAGTATCCACATTACAGCAGAGTTAATGAGCCTTGGTTGGTTTTGTAACACACCTGATTGTATTCTTACAATTTGATTGGTTAATTTCCCATCACATGTCATTCATCATTAGCCCAACATAACGGAAAAGTGATTTTAATGTCAATATTTAGAAATTTTTGCCATGCAACGTTGTTTGACTGATGATGTTCGAAAATCAACTTATGTACTAAAAAAACTTCTTCTCCGTGTCCAAACTTCGAGCACTGCCTTTTTTTAATGGCCTAGCTTCCCAGCCTAGCATTCGTCAATGATTTACAGTGGATAAATTGAATAAAGTGTGTTATAATAATACAAGTAATGAATATTTTGTATTGAATCGATGACAAATTGACTGTCCTATTTTCAAGTCATCTCCACCTCATTAAAAATAGAGCAGTAAATTTGTCAACTCATGAAATATTCTCCATCTCATAAACATTCATTATTTGTATTATATTTTTGATTATCTATTTTTCCAATTTAAGGAACAAATTTACAGGCTCTGATTAACAGCACACAAAACCCATCAAAGCCAAGTGAAGCTGAAATTGTACTCGTGATTTCAAATGTTGCTGATGTTTTAGGTTTAGAGAGAGCTAAGAAAGCCGGTATACCAACTAAAGTAAGGTTTTCTTTCCACTCACACAATGTATTATCAAGCCCACCTTAAACAAACCAAAAATGTTGCAAGCCAGGATACATTGTGAACTCTAATGGCATTTAAACCAAATCTTGTGTTTGAGGGTGGTACGGTACTTCGATAAATAATGATTTGTCTGGTTTCTAAAAATGTTTTATTATTAGTCATGTTAAAAATGGTAGATTAAAATTCACCTTGGAATGAAATTGAAATTATATATTTACAAATGACAATACATTTACTTACTTATTGAGGGCTTTTAAATTTTAAGAGCACAGAAAATAAATCTATGACCAGTTTAAATAGGCCAAGATCATTGCCCCTTTTTGCTACTCGATATTAGTATTGTTTATTTTGTATTTTTATATGATAGGTTATCAGTCATAAAGGGTACAAAAAAAGAGTTGAATTTGACAAGGTTGTAAGCGATGCTCTAAATGAGGCTGGAGTAGAGTTTGTCTGCCTAGCAGGGTTTATGCGTATCCTAAGTGGAGAGTTTGTAAGAACATGGCATGGTCGTTTGATCAATATTCACCCATCTCTACTGCCCTCATTCAAGGGAATGCACGCCCAGAAATTAGCCTTAGAAGCAGGTGTTAGAATAAGTGGTTGCACGGTACACTTTGTTGAGGTAAGTGAATTTAAGTAGATTGAGATTTTTGGTTGTATTTACTGAGTTTGACTAGATAAAACTACAGTAAACTTAACTACACCATTACTCCATGACTACACTATTCTCTACTGAGTTAATGGTAGTTATAACACACCTGAGTAGATTCTTGTCATTTTATTAGATAATTGTGGGTCACATGATATTAAATAAATACTCCATTGAGCCCATACGTGTCAATCGTGCAATTTTTGTATATGGCCCTTAAACATTGGTTATATTATGTACCATATTTATTCTGGGAGTGGAGCTGTAGCTTGGTGATTAATGTACTTGCCTTCCAATCCCAGGGTTCAGGGTTCAATCCTTATGTAGTACTAGGGTTGTAACTCTAAATTCTTTCAACTCCACTCTCAAAGCCACAAATGAGACTTATTACAGCTATAATTCTTCCACTCCATTTCTCAAATTGGGAGTGCTGACTTCTGTTGAGTTTTATATCTACAAAGAGTAGTTCTCTGGAATGGCTTAACCTCATCTTAACATATGTGCATTTGTAATCGCATAAAATCCGCCCTCCCAATAATTTGCTACTGACAAATTGTTAACAACATCCATTGTACCAACGCTGAGGCTAGACTAGGTAAAGTTACTGGAGAATTTAATTTTGTGGGTTGACTAAAAGAAGAAATCCATTAAAAAGCGAGATGGTATTGATATGCTAGCCATTTTGGTTTTGGTTTTATGACATTTTAGTGCTCTGAACTATTTATAATGACTTTATTATTGAAATGTGTTTTATTTAGGAGGAGGTAGATGCAGGCGCCATACTGGTTCAAAGGACAGTACCAGTAAAGTCAAATGATACAATCGCATCCTTGCAAGAACGAATCAAAACAGCTGAACATGTTGCATACCCCACAGCACTTGAGCTTGTTGCTAGGAAGATTGCAGTACTTGGTGATAATGGTAAAATTCAATGGAACGGGGAACCAGATGACCTTTGACTCCAGGGTGCTAGAGAAAATTAATATTTTTCATTTTACAGTAATGAAATAATTTTAATAGTGCTATATACTGTATTTATTAACTTCATATATGAATTGCACAATTTTGAACAAAATACTCACTTGAAAAATACATATTTGTTTTCTTTATTTTTAGTTGTCTCAGTATGAATATATTCCATATATTTTTTATTAATGTACCATGACCTATGACCTGGATTGCAATTGATATTTGTTTAATTTGGTCAAGTCAAATACAGGGTGTTATATATATATATTTTATTAAACTATTTACAGTACTACACACAACAAATTTGTGTATCAAAATTATTATTTGTATGTTCTAGTGAAAACATGAATAAGGCTATACCTGAAGTTTCTGAGATCTTAGCAATTTAAGTTGTCACATCAATCAATCAAATGAAATAGGGCATGTGGCGCAGTGTGTTTTGGACGTTGGACTACTGGTCGTGGGTTCGATCATTTCTTGTGTCCTTGGTCAAGCATGTTTGCCTCGCTCCACCATCCAGGTATACAAATGGGTACCTGGTATACAAATGGGTACCTGGTATACAAATGGGTACCTGGTATAGGTCAAAACACAATTTTGCGCTGATTACTAGCTGCATTATAGGAGTATGTTTCTATATGTGTTTGATCCAAAAATGACCAGGTTTCTCAACACTTGGCACTTTATAATTCACAAACAGTGTATTGTAGACATGATGATGATCAATACAATTATTAACAGATTTTCAAAACTATCATTACTGGATTAACAAAGTTAAAATATAAATTTCACAGTTTCAAAAATTACAACGAAAAGGCTTAAATACATAATACTGTACCAGATTAATGTTAATTTTCTAATTCATTATTCAAATTTGTTTATAGTTTTACTATTGTTATTCACTTGAATTGACAATACAGAGTAAACATTCTTTGCACTCTCAATCCAAAGTAAATCCGTTTCCACGACACACAAAATTAAAACCTGTCAATCTATCGTAGTTTGTTTTCACTATACACGAATCGTTTTACTTATATACTCAAATTGAAGCCCAGTATTTTGCATTTTGTGTTCGTAAAGTTCATCAAATTTTTCGGTTTGAGTCTTTGTAAAGTAATGTATCCAATCTCCAACTATTCCTGAGAAAATAAATCATATCACTAATCATAAACCAAGTAAATTCTCTTTGTAATACAACAATAAAATTCATGTTATCAGCACGCTGATCTATATATATTTATATTTGTTTGTTAAACGAAAGAGCGGGAAAAATATTCTGAATCTGGAAGTTGATATTTTTGAAAAAAATCTTAAGTTGTAAAGATTTTATCGTTTTCTGAACTTCATTAGGTATTTATACGAAGATCTCTTTAACAAAGGCAAATAGTCAAATATGGAATATTAATACACTCTTTTTGGACAGATAGTGGGACGCTTCGCGGAGGAAGTTGCAGTACAATCTTAAGCTCTGTCTACACTATCAAACTTTTTGCGACAATAAAATGTGATGTGCCCATATATGATGGACATGATGATATCACTACCGTATTTGGGAACATCATCAAACTAGTTTGATAGTGTAGACAAAGCTTTAAAAAGTATACACAATTTTAACTTTTAACATTTGTATGTTTCAAAATTCATATTGCAATATGGCACAGATCCCTGGTTTAATAAAATTTTACGCCGTTCACAAAAAACAAGGTCACTTTATTTAAATTTTAATTACACGGCCTGCTAACAAGTACAACGTACGGTTGAACTAGTGCCATCAAAACCGCGTATAGTTTGTAATATAAAGTAATTGTAATTTAATATAAATTAATATATCTTCATAAATATTTAGCTGCTGTAGCATGCAACTACTAACCTTTCCTCATAAATGGATATGATTCAATGTTCATCAAAGGATGTTCTGAAAAGTTCACTTTACGGTTTGATTTCATTGAGTCAAATGAACAGTGGAGAACGATGTCAGCAAGTTTTCCATCTGGAACTGGCCAACCCAGAAACTTGGATACTTTCAAAATAACACTAGAAAGATCCTTTAAAAACATGTAGTAATTATTAATTGTGAGTATAAAAGTAAGATACAATATAGTCCCTATTAAAGGAACAACTTTGGGAACAAATCGTCCCTCACACCTGAGATATTTTACAAAAAAATAACAATTTAATTTAATTACTGTACCTAAACTTGAGCGGTGTTATGTAAATCTTAGCGCACACATTGTGAATACTATTATAAAGTGATACCAACCTGATGCATTTCTTCATACTTGACAAACAAAACATGTTTCTGTTTACGTTGACTCCACCAGTAAGCATTCATTTCAAACCAGCTTCCATACACAACTAAAAATTAAGTGCTTTCTCTTAAATATTTAGTTTGCAATAACCAAGGTTATCTAGGGTAATTTAAAACAAACTCCGAAAAGAAGTACAGTGAGGCCAGTCATTATGATTCAATATTTCGAACATTATTTGTTTTGGACGGTATCTAATGGATTAAAGTCTTTGAAAAGTTGGATTTCTTGACATTTATGTTGATTTAATGGAAAACGCATTCTTAAGGTCAACATAGACACCATCATACGACGATGCTGTCTGAGCTGAATCCCGACAAGACGGTCGTCTCGAGATAGCGTCGGTCGTAGTTTTTAGTTCGTCGCGAGAACTTTAAACATGTTTAATTTTCTCCCGACGAGACAACTCTTCGGGCCTCGTCGTACTTCGGTGTCTGAGTTGGCCTTTATTCTATGAAAACAATTTAGTTTTCTAGAAATTACCGTCGCCAATACAGAAACTATGCAAGAAATCTTGCCATGTATATTTAGGTAGATCCACAACCCCTAAATGGAAATTGAAGTACGATACAGCCGTGTCTTTAGGATTTCTGCTAACAAATATAACCTGAAAAAAGAAAGAGTATACAGTATGTAAACTAATGAAGTGGTGTGGTGGTGAAGACGTTGGTGTTTGATGAGAGGTGTTTCTTCTAGTGTACATAATTATGTTTTACAGTAGCACAAGCATAATGTTTGTTACGAATAACGTTCCCTCGTTTTATGAATATTCGAGGAACTCCATTCATAGTTTTAAAAACAATTTAAAATTGCATGGATCTTAATCTCGAAATTTGGCACTGCATTTTGTGTTTTTTGATACAAACATTGCTGGTAGGCCTGTAATTACACGCACAGTGACAGTATTTTAAGTAAAAATTAAATAATCCTTGTTTCAACAATACTGCAGGTCTACGTAATGTTCAGGGCGCTTTTTACGAAAAACGAGAACAAGTATTATGATGATATGAAAATGTGGAAACATGTGTGCATAAAAATGGAGTTGATGTCACCCAATAAGGGACAGTACTGTACTGTACTGTACTGTGTAGTAGGTCTACATTGCTGGTAGGCCTGTAATTACACGCACAGTGACAGTATTTTAAGTAAAAATTAAATAATCCTTGTTTCAACAATACTGCAGGTCTACGTAATGTTCAGGGCGCTTTTTACGAAAAACGAGAACAAGTATTATGATGATATGAAAATGTGGAAACAGCATGAAATAACAAGCTTTCACAAATTCAAGTATCTTGGTCTGAAGCTGAATTGGGTTTTGAAAAATGAACGTAAAGTTTTTGGTCAATTCGTGTACGAATGTGGCACATCAGATGAACCCAACATTGAAACTCGACGGCAACAATAATATAATAATCTTCCAGTGTAGGTCTAAATAAAAAATTATGAACATGTGTGCATAAAAATGGAGTTGATGTCACCCAATAAGGGACAGTACTGTACTGTACTGTGTAGTAGGTCTACTGTTAAATGTTTTATATTTCATTATTTTTATATTTTAGTCATTGAAAATATACACCAGCAATTGTTGTAAGTACAAATCAAACACACTTCATGCAAGTAAAATACATATATACCTTGGCTTTCTTGGCAAATATTTGAGGCGGTAGTTGATGTTTTTGTAAATGTGTTTTTAATAATCTAGGAGACGGTTGTGTCTTTGCTTTTATGTATGGCGCAATCTCGTTGCCAATTTGATGATCTAGAAACATAAATCGTTCGCGCATAAAGTCTTGGTCTGCCTTCTGAAAATCACAGTTGTGTCTTAAAACCGAGACGATCTCCTGCATCCAAGTTGTTCCTAAGAATTTTGAAGACAAAAATCAATTGTTCATAAACAGTTGCATGTCTGAGTGGGTAAAGAAGACTGACACCTAGTAATATTGATTTTATGATTTTATAGATTGGTAGGTTATGCGAACTGAGTTTGTAGGCTACTCTGTTACAGCATGTCACTGTAAACAAGTGTAGTGGCTGGCAGAAAAGAACATGATTCATTAGGTTATTATTACGCACGCGGCGCACGTCTGAAACTTGTTCCATGGAAGCGAGTAGTGTACAATGTCAACTATCATCTTTATTTTACATGGTCCACCAATCAGATGATTTAATTGACTATTAAACGTCCTCATCTTTTACATCATCCACACGCAATGTATTCGTCCATCACTCCACCATCGTTAGTCACTAACGTATTTCATCGCCACCATCGTCCAAGGTCAATCTACATCATGGTCTCCTATCACCATTCATCATCATTACACATCAAAATACCATTCAACATCATGATAAATTGCCACAATAAAACATATCAGAACAAGTGAATTTTGACTTGAAGCTGTCAAATGTTTCAAACCAGAGGCTTCTGCTAACCAACCCCATACGTTAGGAATAATTTGTTTTTCTAATGTTAGCTACTTAATTGCAACTAACAGTTGACAGTAGGCCTACCTGATTTAGGATAAGTAATGACAACAACATCATCTGTACGAATTTCAAAGGTTTGTAGATCTTGTAATACTTTTCTGGGGGTAACTTGACGTCTGTGGCGAACGCCTCCAACAATGTGTGTATTCAGTTCGACGTCATCAATCTTTTTGGTTGAAAATTCCATGACTGCAGCAAAATAAAATACAATCCCAATAATATTCGTGAATAGGCCTACATGTTTGACATTTTTATTACATTGCACGAGCCTAGTGGTGGAACCAGTGGTACAAGGAAGCTTCCTTTCCTCGTCTCTTGAAAACCGCTAAAATTATTAAAGAAGTAGGTTGGGGCACTAATCACCTTAGCTAGTTCAATGACGCTATGCATCGCTTTCTAGTGAGAGCTGCTGCAGTACGGGAATGATGTATTGCCCACTCCATTTACCATATTTCCATAATTATGCGTGATATTTAGATAACACGCGCTTGTATTAACAATAAAATAGACATAAAATCTAGATATAATAATATACAAATAGATATAAAAGAGCAATATTAAATATTCTTTTATGTACAGGCCTAATAGACCATAATTATAAAATTAGGCCCAAAACAAAATATCTATAGGCCTACCACCATGGGAATCATTCATTATTATTATTATGCCTCACACTTTTGGGAAAAATAATGTTAAAAGGATGCCTCGAATTTATGTACAAGACGTTATCATTATTCCTTACAATTCTGGGATACCTCGCATACATTGTTATGCCTTGCTCTTTGCCTCTATGTAGGCCTAACGTATTTTGAGATCATATAATTGATATAACGGTATTCCATTGTCCTGATGGTACAGATCACTACTTTGAGTTCCTACAAGATAATCGGGTTGTTGCTAAACCTACATTATCCTATTAGTTTGGAGTATAATCACAGTCAGTGATATGCAAGATTGGAATCTGGAATCTATAGCAAGACGATTTTTGCTTACCTTGAACACCACTTTGAACACCAAACACAGAGTTAAACAAAATAATATGTAATGCAATATAAATCTGACAAACGTTTCGAAAGTCCAAAATTTTTTTAAACCACACCTCGTAATTGTTTTTATGGGACAGATGCTCTTAAAAAAACCCATTATTTAAGTGTATGGATTAGGTGAACCATTAAGCCACAGAGCAGGCACACCATGAGGTTTTCAAAACCGATGGAGTAGTTAGTTTTTAGCGTTTACCCTTGGCCCTATTTTAATAATACGTTTCTATCACTTCAATAATTTCCATTATTGGAAGTGATAATAGAGAGTGAACGTGCGAGGCATGAAAGATATATATATATTGTAATCAGCTTACTATAAGTCACCAAATATCTGAGTGTCTGTCTGTCTGCCCGGGTTTATTCAGAGACTATGGTCGCACGATCTTCATACCTTTCATAAGCTAAGGTAACCTCTTTTCCTATTTCTAAATTCTAAATATTTACCACAGAGTTCAAACAGAAACCTGTGTATAGGCCTATTGCGAACAAAATAGCCATATTGATAGTCATAATAAAACATTCAAAATGGTTAATCATTAATTGACCATTACTTTCAAATATTAGTAATTATGACGGCTGTCTGCGTATTATGTACTAGAGTGTGCTAGCTAAACTCCTGTTGATTCTCGAAAAATATTCATCTGGTTTCAAATAAATTATGTTACCGATGCTAGTAGCAGAAACGTAGCATAAGTCTATTTTCATGGTTTACCCACTAAGAAAAAATACAAACATAACTATTAGATAATGATGTATTTACAAGTTTTACAGCGAACAATATATTTTATCTTATAATTTATATTATTCGAGATTAAGCGAAAAACATTGGCAATCATAATCGATGTCAACAGAAGCCGATGCAGACGATGTCGATTTTGTCAGCCGAAGCGCGAAAAACGAAAAGACAAACTCGAAGAACATCTGGCAGTATTAAATCACAAGGTAAAATCTGAATAAGCCTACATTATAAATGAGAAAGCAGATATTCTGAATGAATGGGGAATGAAGGAATACCAAAAACGGTGCCTCTATTTTAAGCATAGGCTTATATGAAGACACAAATAAATCTCAGCAAACGCTCGAGATAAGAATCCGACAGTACAATTACCAAACCACCACATCTTATGCTCAACATTTTTTCATAACTAAATATACGTGGTGTGCCGCAAACTTTATATCAACATATTTATTTCGCCATGCAAACCTATCTTAATAATAATTATTAATAATTCAAGTTTGTGGCCTTGCAAATGAATACAAGTGAATGAAAGTCTTCGCAGAATTGCAAGAAAACATACTAAACCCAATTCTAAACAACAAGAAATCGTACTAAAGATGTAGTGCGATCTAATTCATTCAAAGCAATGATTATAGAAATTTGGTCTGACCACCATAATTTTCGCCCTAAAGGCCCATTTACACTAGGGCGATAACGATCGACGATAAAAAGATAAATATGCATTTTTCATACCTAAAACAAAAGAATTTAAAAAAGTTTTCATCCTAGAACTATAGGATTATCATCTATGCTGCCTTTGATTAAAAATAATATTTCCACACGTCCAATCAAATGACGTCATGATTATTAAGAGCAATAATATCGTTACAATAGAACGATGTTATTGCTTTTATTGATCATGACGTCATTTGATTGGATTTTCAAAATGTTATTTTTATCAAATACAGCATACATGATTATCCTATAGTTCTAGAACGAAAACTTTTATAATTTCTTTCGTTTTATCCAAGAAAAATGTATGTTTATCTATTTATCGTCGATCGTTATCGCCCTAGTGTAAATGGGCCTTTATGTTAGTAAAGAGTTTTCAGTTATGGCATCCAACTCTTCAAGGAAATGTTTGAATAAAGGAAAGATGCAATCGAAGGATATATGTGCCACCAATATTGTCCTCAAATAATTTGTGTTATAATTGGTGTCTTAAAGGAAAGGAGAATTACTCTAATATTAGTTTCTATTTATGTTTTAACCAATCACACGGACAAGTATTATATTACGAAACCTGCATGACGAATAACACGGGAAAGATCAAGATCCTCATTTATACGTTGAACTCATGACTCCGCTTGAGGTGCCGAACGAGAGCTCCCGATATTGCTTTTTCATAATGGCTACAACACGTTCCAAAAAGCCTGACAACGTAAGTTTTGAAGAATTTGTTAAAGAATCTCTTTCCAATATCATGAAATCGCAAAATAACCTTGAGAGTAAACTAGCTGAATCTATTAAATTCAACGAAGACAGAATTATTGCTCTGAAAAAGGCTCAGTCGCGATACGAAGCTAGGCAGGCGGAACTCGTCGACGATTTGCATACAGCTCGCAACACAATTGCGTCTATGCAGACTGAGCTGAACAAGGCTGAACGCTTCTCCAGGAGAAATAATATTCGCATTGTGGGAATCGCTAAATCGGATAACGAAAATCCAATCAACATTGTTGAAGATTTCTTAGCCACTCATTTTAAAATTAAACCGACGATTGAGAGAGCCCATCGAGATGGTCTAGGATTCGAAGGCAAGCCGCCCCATATACTCTTTAAAGTGCTTTCATATGTGGACAAAGTAACGATCCTCAAAAACCGACATAAACTCGCTAGTTCAGGTGCCTACATTATAGACGACTTAACCCGCACGGACAGGCAAGAGAAGAACAAGTGGAAGACCCAAGTTAAAGCCCTGTATGATCAAGGAATCAAGCTTAGGTTCAGAGCCGGGAAATGGCGTTCATCAACTGGTATCCCACATGCGTTTAAGTAGTAACCTGTTTGCACAATGATGAACTATATCCAACTTCATCTATCCAAGAAGAACTTTTTTTTTCTCCTTGTCTTTATATAATTATATTATTTTAAAATATGCAATGATATCGTTTTCCGTTAGCTGTTCACTATTACAATAATTTTACATCGTATTATTATACCGGGAGCTCCTGTTTGATTTACTTCTGTAAAGCACTCTTACCACATGTCAAATTTGCATACGGTACATCTCAATGCAGCATTCATCATACTTTCAACACGCTGTCTCAGAACCAATGTTTCTATAGCTCTACTTTTGTTGTTTTGTATTGTTTTATTTTACTATTTATTTTTTCATTGCCTAATCTTACTAGCCTATACATATTGTATCTATATTGTCCCAAAACTACAAATGTCACCTGTTACTGAATGTCTTCACAACATTTGTATTTATTTGAATATTTTATTTTCTTACAATGAATTGTATTTTATGTAATAATGTCCATGGCTCAGACCTATTAAAATGCATTGCTTGTAATTCTATGGCTCATAAAATATGTATACATAGGTCTGAAGTAAATTCATGGATCTGCCTCTCTTGCACTGGAAACTTATTTCCTTTTAATTCAATAGTTGACAATGATGAATTCTTACATGTTTTAAAGCATTTCTCACTTGACCACGATATTGAATACGATCGGATCAACTCTCTTATTTTAAATCCATTTGATATTAGTCTGAATGGTCGTAGTGATAATGACGAATATGCTACTTTACATGAACCATGTAATTATGACCACATTGATAATTTTAACTCTAAATATAATAATATTGTTTCTTCTTTCAGTTTATTTCACCTAAATGCACGTAGTCTCGTTAAACACTTTAGTGAAGTAACAGATTATTTAAAATCCATCAGTCATGATTTCTCTGCCTTATGTTTTTCTGAAACCTTTTTCAACTCCAATAAAACAAATTTTTCTTTTTATAACATTGAGGGCTACAAACTGATTGAGCTATCTAGGAAAACCAGAAGAGGAGGAGGTGTAGCCATATACCTGGATCAGAGATTACAACACCACGACCGTTCCGATCTTTCATCTCTTATTTCTCAAGAATCCGAATCCATTTTTATTGAAATCAATGCCAAACCGAAAAACATCATTCTTGGTCTTGTTTATCGTATGCCTGAGTTATCGGTGACCTAATTTAACATCAATATCTCCCTTATTCTCGACATCATAAATAATGAAAATAAAACAGCGTACATCTGCGGGGATTTCAATATAGATCTGTTAAAATGCAATACTCATAATAGCACGTCCCAATTCCTTACTGCAATGCTTAATAACAACTTCTTCCCTTTAATTACTAAACCTACACGAATAACTACAAAAACGGCAACCTTGATTGATAATATTTTCTCTAATAATACATATGACAAAATTTCTACCGGTATTACTTACTCAGATATTTCTGACCATTTTCCTGTTTTTTCTTTAACCCATCAAAATCAATATTCCCAGCCACCTAACTCCAATAGCAATAAGTTCATCCTCCTACAAAAAATTGACGATGAATCTATATCATCTTTATCTGCTGACCTCCTAAATACAGACTGGTCCGATATATATGCGAATAATGACAATCCCAATCGTGCCTATCAATTGTTTAATAACAAGTTAACCAGTCTGTACAATTCCAGTATTAAAACTACACGTATTAAACGTAATTTTTGCAAAGAGCGTAAACCATGGATCACTGTCGGTCTGATTAAATCAATTGGTACCAGAAATAAGCTTTATACTGCCTACCTCAAATCTAAGAAACAGACCGATAAGGACAAATACATAAAATATAGAAACAAATTAACTAATTTACTTCGCATAGCAAATAAAGAGTATTATGCCTCAAAATTCAACCAGTATACCAACAATATTCATAAAACCTGGCGAACAATCAATGGAATCTTAGGTAAAAATAAAAAACAAAACCAACCCTTCTCACAATTGTAAAATTACTAATCCCGGACTTATTGCTGAACACTTTAATGATTATTTTATTAATATTGGGAACAACCTTGCGCAAAGTATTTCATATAATGGCAACTCAAATTTTAAATCATTTCTTAATCATTCCTTTATTTCAAACTCTCTCTATTTAACTCCAATAACGGAAACTGAAATTGTTGATATAATCTTAAAACTTAGGGACAATAAGAGTCCAGGATCTGATGGATTTTCCAATCAAGTTATTAAAACATCATAAACTTTATATCTAAGCCTTTAGTCCATATTTTTAACCTATCATTTCAAACTGGAATTTTTCCAGACCTTTTAAAAATTGCCAAAGTAATTCCTATATTCAAAAAAGGCGATCCCCATTACTTTGAAAATTACAGACCGATTTCCCTGCTGCCTTGCCTGTCCAAGGTTTTAGAACGCCTAATCTACAACAGACTTTATACTTTTTTTTCTAAATACGATATCCTCTTTAAGCATCAGTACGGTTTTAGAAAAGCTTTTTCCACTGACCTTGCAATAACTGATCTCTATGATAAACTGACTTCTGCACTTTCAAACAATGAACACACCGTTGGTATTTTTCTTGACTTGAGTAAGGCCTTTGACACTATCAATCATGAGATACTTCTTCACAAACTTCAGCAGAGGCCTTCCTCTTAAACTCTTAAAAAGCTACCTTACCAGTCGCCAACAATTCACTGCTTTCCCCCCTTTTGACTCCAAACTATCCTCCATTCTATGCGGCGTTCCGCAAGGCTCCATACTCGGTCCCTTATTATTTTTAACATATATAAACGATCTCCCCAACTGTTCCAAATTACTCAAATTTATACTTTATGCGGATGACACTAATATTATTTATTCTCATAAAAATGATCAAATTTTAGTTAATACAATTAATAGTGAATTACGCAAAGTTTCTGATTGGTTCCAAATCAATAAATTATCGCTAAATGAATCCAAATCAAATTATATTATATTTAAACATAAAAACAAAAAATCCATCTCTCAAAACTTAAAAGTTTTAATTAATGACAAGGTAATCACACATGTTGAGGAAACCAAATTTTTTGGCGTCTCCATTGACTCAAAATTATCTTGGAAACATCATATCAATACAATCGCCAACACAATTGCGAGAAACACTGGTATGATGAACAAATTAAAGCACACACTTCCATCAAACATTTTATTTAATTTATATAATACTTTAATTCTTCCGTACATATCATACTGCAACATTGCCTGGGCCGTTACACCTGGCAAGTTCAGCACTTTATGCCCCTGGACTAGTTTCGAAACTACCAATATTGACCGAATTTTTAAATTGCAAAAACGTGCAATCCGAATCTGTTCAGGGGCATCATTCAGATCTCATTCAAAACACTTATTTTTTAACTTTAAATCTCTCAACGTCTTTGATGTTAATAAACTTCAAACTGCATTATTCATGTACCGACTTACAAATAATCTACTTCCGACCCACATATGTTCACTCTTTACTAAACCTTCTGATACCCATACACATTTTACCCGTTTTTCCAATACTAATGTATACACTGTTCAAAACTGCGACTCGCACATTAGACGTCATTCAATACTTTACACCGGACCTAAACTTTGGGAAAGTCTTTCACATTCACTGATAAAGAAACCTTCACTTTTTAGTTTTAAAATTACATATAAGCAATCTCTAATCCAAGCATATGATGAATAAGGTGTTATGATTATTTTTAATTATGTTAATTTATTGTTATTCTATTTTTTATATATTATATTTTAATCACAACTATTACTGATATTTGTTATTCTCCAATTTTTACTAGGCATTTTGTACAGCAAATATCAATATTTCATGTGCTTTTTTTTGTCATGTACCGTAACTGCAGTCTTGTTAGGGGGTCAAGCTTAAAGTATCATACTTATTTGACCTCCTTTCACACTTCTTTGTTGTACAAGTATCTCTATATATTTTGTTTAAATTAGTTTGATTATCTTAATGTTTCACATAACTTGTATTATTTTTGAAGTGTGAAAAATTGAATAAAAGAAAGAAAAGAAAGATACGTAAACTGTCATCTGTTTCTGCCAAACCATCGATGTAGTTTCTATATGACTCTATGAGCTCATGCGAATTTAATAATGGTTACCCATACCCATTCATTATGGTAAGATTGGGTTATGGGTTACCCACAGCCGTTTGTGACTTTTTTCGTAGCGAGGCGATGCAGAAATAATTTTATATAAACAATAACTACTTCATGATTTCTGCATTGCTTAAGAATAGTTGCCTGCCGATCAAATCAAACACAATGTTGATGTAGGCCTACAAGTTATTTAACATAAAATCTAAGGTTTGAAATGTCTGTAAACCATGCATTGTGTGTTAATTATTACATTATTCTTAAATCTTATTAATATATACCCGTTCCGATATTATTGTTAAATGCTATGAATAAATGGAGTTATACGAGTCAAGCACATGCATTATTCATCCTCGGTAGTTCGTAAAAGCTGTTGAATTTCATTTTGACGCACGTGTTTGTTTTCTTATTCTTCCTCATTTGAAACATTGTGAGAATATTGCCAATTTGACATTTGACATTCATGTAAATGTTAATACGAATGGGGGAAACTAGCATTTGTTTTAATCAGAAAGATAGACAAAAGAATCTCGCTGTTCCACACCAACCAAGTGGCCTGATTACATGTATATTTGGAGCCTGAGTAATATTTTGTTACAGCAAGGAGGATTCGCCATTGTTAGGCAGAACAAAAATGACAAACTACCAAATGTTGCTATAATCTGAACGTTATATAATAATATGCGGCAATTTGAATTGTTTATAACTGTAACTGTATAAAATAAACACAAGTTTAAAGAAACCCCAAATAATCCGTTTTTTCACTTACAGATTTTACTACCCAAATATCTTAAATTGGCTACCTTCCATCATAAATACATTTACGTACGTGCAAAATTTGGTAAATCGCGCGTTACTTCTAGAATGTTTACTCGGGGTATATAAAATTGGTTCGTACTTTCGGTACTGATTTTAACCACCTGATGTAACACTGTTTACTAATTAAATTGAGTTAGATAATTAGTTATTAACAATTAAAACGAATTTAATAACACAGTAAAATGGTGCTCATAACAGTTAAATGGTGCCTCAGATAACTTTTATTTAACAAACACAGTAAAGTGGTGCTCATCACAGTTAAACGGTGCCTCAGGTAACTTTTATTTAATGAACATAGTAAAGTGGTGCTCATCACAGTCAAATGGTGCCTCAGTTAACTTTTATTTAATGAACATAGTAAAGTGGTGCTCATCACAGTTAAACGGTGCCTCAGGTAACTTTTATTTAATGAACATAGTAAAGTGGTGCTCATCACAGTCAAATGGTGCCTCAGTTAACTTTTATTTAATGAACATAGTAAAGTGGTGCTCATCACAGTTAAATGGTGCCTCAGTTAAGTTTATTTAATGAACATAGTAAAGTGGTGCTCATCACAGTTAAATGGTGCCTCAGGTAACTTTTATTTAATGAACATAGTAAAGTGGTGCTCATCACAGTCAAATGGTGCCTCAGTTAACTTTTATTTAATGAACATAGTAAAGTGGTGCTCATCACAGTTAAATGGTGCCTCAGTTAAGTTTATTTAATGAACATAGTAAAGTGGTGCTCATCACAGTTAAATGGTGCCTCAGTTAACTTTTATTTAATGAACATAGTAAAGTGGTGCTCATCACAGTTAAATGGTGCCTCAGTTAAGTTTTATTTAATGAACATAGTAAAGTGGTGCTCATCACAGTTAAATGGTGCCTCAGTTAACTTTTATTTAATGAACATAGTAAAGTGGTGCTCATCACAGTTAAATGGTGCCTCAGTTAAGTTTTATTTAATGAACATAGTAAAGTGGTGCTCATCACAGTTAAATGGTGCCTCAGTTAACTTTTATTTAATGAACATAGTAAAGTGGTGCTCATCACAGTTAAATGGTGCCTCAGTTAACTTTTATTTAATGAACATAGTAAAGTGGTGCTCATCACAGTTAAATGGTGCCTCAGGTAACTTTTATTTAATAAACACAGTAAAGTGGTGCTCATCACAGTTAAATGTTGCCTCAGGTAACTTTTGTTTAATAAACATAGTAAAGTGGTGCTCATTACAGTTAAATGGTGCCTCAGGTAACTTTTATTTAATAAACACAGTAAAGTGGTGCTCATCATAGTTAAATGGTGCCTCAGGTAACTTTTATTTAATAAACACAATGTATTTATTAAATAAAAGTTAACTACACTACTACTACTAATACTAGATAGAGCCTGCTGAGTGTGCGCTCTACTCCTGGGAGTAAGTGTATCGGCGATGAGTCAGAACAGGGGAATAAAAACTCAATAAAACTAGATATAATTTATAAAGTTTCCTTACCAACTACTAAAACTGACTATCGACGCAAGAAACGATTATGAAGGTTATTAAATAAGCACAACACGGAAAGAAAAAAAACCCGAAAATTACACACACGGTTCTATCAGCCCAACACGTTGAGGTGACCTTTTGATCTTCTTGAAATATGAATATGCAAATTACCTCTGCTCATGTATAATAATTACCATATTTAAAGGGTGCCTCTGTAGCGGCTACCACCTTGTACGCGCGGCATGCTGAACGTTCGGTGATTCGGCTAGAAGAAGACGAAATATTATTTATTCGGCCTACCTGATAATATTATTATTATTATTATTAATGTATGCTTATTGATGGAAATTCTTCTGTTAATTTAAACGACCTATAGGCCTAAGTGAATATTTTATTGCCAATGAATAATTAATTAGTAATTACCGTAAATCTTCTAATTCTAACCCTGGGTTATTATTCTTTGATTGTTTTTTAGGGTGAGTTACTATTAGAAGGGGGCTTACTGTAGAGTAGTGGGTTACTATTAGTAATCTTAAATTAGGCACCTGAAAATAGTAACCCACCCCCAACTTTTCCGGTCAGCAACTCATAGCAAAATAATAAAAAAGTACGAATAAATAAATTTGGTTGAACTCTAACATTATTTTATAAACTCAAAAACACTCAATCCTCCCCCACTCCCGAGAACAACATACATTATCTCCTTATTTTCAAAATACGGCTGCATCATAAGATTTTGTGACTCTAAAGTAACCCCCATGGGTTACTATTAGAATAGTGGGTTATTATTATAGATTGACTTATAAGGTGAGTTACTATTAGAAGAGAGGTTACTATTAGAGTGTGGGTTACTATTTGAAGGTTTACGTTATCTGTATATTATTCTTCGCAAGGTAAGGTGAATGCAACGCCTAACTAGGCCTAGGCTACACCCGACCCAGTAGATATTCAACTTATATCAACAGATACCGCCTTTTATATCGGCAAAATATAAGATTTGACATTCCCTCGGGGATGTCAAATCTTATATTAGGCTTTTTGTGTACAATATATCTGTTTTTAATCCACGTTGTTCTTTTGTTTTAACATCTTCATTTCCCCATGATGTTAGAAACAATTTGATTTATAATTGATTTATGGTTAAAATAAATCAATTGAATACAAACATTATAAAACAATTATACTAATATTGATTAGGAAGGGAAAAGGACTCAATCGTAAAATAAAGTCTTGCTGGCAACATCAGCGTCTCATACTTTTTGTATTGTAACATTGTTCTGTATCATGTTTTGTATGTTGATTTTGACCGAATAAATGAATGAATGAATGAATACTCGTTCACGTGAGTGTGTGGTGGCTGACATCTGACTGAACAACAAAGTCATGTTTTTAGATAAAATCAATTTATTTATAGTATTTATCCGGCAAGATAACTTACATATTATATATCATGGGATATTTTTCTAGCCATAAACAACTTAAAACATATCGTAGGCCTAGTAATTTATTTAAAATCGACAGAACAAAAACCCGGACCGATTTTGGCAGTGGCGGGCTGCTTTTGGCCACAAATTTAGCCAAAACTGGTCCGGCCCGGACCATATTTGTCGTGACAGGCCCTTGGAGAATAAACTTAAAACCTTAAGATATAGTATGTCAATACTTTGACAATACTGTAAATAGGCCTACGTATTAACCACTTTTGGTCGCCATTTGAATCGCAAATTTCTCACTGTGGATGTTGGTATATACACATAACCTCTATTATTACTGTGAGTGTGGGCCCTACTGTGAGATTATAAACACATAATATACAAATAAACTTTATATTATTGCTTTTCTACGTTTGTATTAATTAACAATTATCCAAAAATATTTGACAGTCACAGTTTTAACAAAGTATTAAATCGCAAATGTTTTACTGTATTTAGTGGTATATTATTTATAGGCCTATAAAACATATAAATATTTCGTTACCGAGTGGATAAAGAATATATTTAAAAATTGTTCCTCTTTGTACTCATCCTCTTCCCCATCCCTCAACCCTAATGTTACATAGAAAACACAAATTTTGTTGTTGTTGTTTAAATGAGTTTTAGTTGACTATATAAATCACGGTGTTTATCGTATTTATTCGATTCTGTAAACGACAATGTATTATGGTCCTGCGGTACGTACATTTGAAAGCGCCAATTTTTTTACGCTGAAATTACTGTGTATTCGAGAACCATCTGTGACTAGTTTGTTGATTGGTAAAATATAGCGACCTTTCCTCGACTATTTTTTTTCAATGAAAATAAAATAATATTAGATATCAATAATTGTTTAGCGAAGTTTTATAATCAAGGCGTGACAGAGCGTCTTAATGGAACAGTCCCAACTGACACTATTAATATTTACGGCATTCTGGCTTACAATTGCGGAGTTCAAATTGGATTTGGCAGTTCTACCAATGGAACTTGTCTTCTGTAGATCTACTTTTTTTTAAAGATTTTTTAAATCATGAAGTTCGACGCAATTCTTGAATGCATTGGTAGTTTCGGAACATATCAGAAGCGTATACTTGTCAGTGTTTGTATGGTATGGCTTCATTGCTCTTTTCATCAATTCGGTCAGGTTTTTTTAGCAGCTAATGTTGACTTCTGGTGCACAACATCGGAGTTCGAAGAGCTAGATTGCCCGGCATCCTGGAATCTAACAGAAAACCGATGCAGTGATGCAAAGTACTCTTTTTTGGTGCCCAGTGATGGTGAAGGCTGTTCTAAATTTAGTAATGTTACAGTTGATACGTTTCTAAGCGGAGGAGAGCCAACCGAAGGCTGGCCTGTTGGCTCATGCCACGAATGGGTGTACGATACACAGCAGTATAAATCAACAATTATACAAGAGGTAAAAGAGTTAAAACTAATATTTTATACTATTCATTATGTTCTGATGAATCCTTCGACCATGGGTATATGTGCCGTTATCGTAAAGCCGATTGTACCTACTATTACTGTTTATACCAAAGTTACGAAACCAGTATGCCTACTGTATTACGCTTGACGTCAAGAATCTGTTTTTAGATTTACCCTTTTTTATCTTGAGCATCAATTCTAATTTTGTTTAAATGTGTCTTACAATCTTTTGGATTTTGATTTAAATAAGAGAGATTTTGGTAAAGTAGCAGTTTTGTTTACGGAAATAGGCCTTGATGTAAATTATGATCATTGAGTATTTATTTATTATCCAATCTGTGATTAAGGTTTGGAATTTAATCGGTGCTTTTCCTTCTTAATTACTATGTTTTGTATTTATCATAGTGGAATCTTGTCTGTGACGACAAAACAAAACCTGCAATCGCGCAGTCAATTTTCTTCTTGGGTGTTTTATTTGGATCATTCTTTATTGGTGCAATGTCAGACAGGTAGGCAGTTATAGTTAGAACTATAAATTATTGTAACTAAATAGATAATGTAAGAAATGTTCTAAATCGACCTCTATCAACAATTATTCCTTTTAATAAGTAGCAGTAAATCATTTGTTCATATTCGTTCCATGGCTCCAAGCCCGGACCACATAATAATTTAAGAGCCGAAGTAACAGCCGCCAGATTATCAAGTTGTGACCGCCAGAACTTTCTGGCGGTCGTTACGTCCTATGCTTTTAATGGTGTGTAGAATATTCCTAACAGTGTCACGGGTATTTGTTCAAACAATTATTTACCTGATATACCCGTAATTTTAATTGAAATTCAATGGGTTTTTGTCTTTTCATAAGCGAAATCATTATTTTTTTAAATAAGTAAACCAATTATAAAAACTACAAAATAACCCATTCATTTTTATACATCTTTATTTGTTCATGTTTTGAGGGCAATACATCTTTAACGTTTACATTTTGCTTATTTAGGTTAGGTAGAAAACCGATGTTCTTTGCGTCATTGGTAATACAGTGTATATTTGGTTTTGCTGCGTCATTCTCCACTTCATACGCCATGTTTACTTGCCTAAGATTTGTCGTGGGAGTCGCTAATGTTGGAGTTTTTATGAATGCCTATATTCTATGTAAGTTTTTTGAATAATAAAGATAAGATTATTTTAAAACATCAAGTTGAACCGGAACTGATATAGCATAAATGTTGAATAAACAACAAATGTATCTATTTGGTCCAGTTCAAGCCACATTTACCACTTCCAAATGCAAGGTGTTATAATTGTTGGTCTTTCAGGTACTGAATGGGTTGGACCTTCCTATAGGAAGTACGTAATTGTCTATTCATCGACATTGTGGGCCAGTGGTCAAATGGTTTTGGCTTTCTTGGCTTTTCTGATCCCGAGATGGCGGACACTACAATTGGTAATCTCACTGTGGGGTGTCGTCTTTTTAGCCTTAATTCCGTAGGTTCATAATTTAGTCTACAAAGTTGATTCATACAAATCTCCTGTACACCAGGTTCCTCTTCTGAGCCAGATAGGCCTAACTCTCTCTATTCCCGTGCTAACGGTTCTTTACTAATTACCAAAGTACAAAACGTTAACTCGTACACACTTTCTCTCGACTTTCATTGTTAATCATTAGCCTAGTGCCTACAACTTGATAGTAATGATTCTTTGTTTAACCATCGTAACATTTGAAAATAAAGTCCAGTATAGTAACTATCGATATTCTTCGACATAAATTGTCCTACCTTGTCAAATCTCTAACGGTACTTGGCCTTTTGTCCCAATATTTTTGGAAAACATCTTAATTTTAGAAGAAAAAAATCATTGGCATGGTTCTCATTGTAATTTGTTTAGTTTGACACCAGAATCTGCAAGATGGCTAATCATGGAAGGGAGATTGAAGGAGGCCAAAGCTGCAATTGACAAAGCTGCTAAAACAAATTGCGTTAAAATGACGCAAAACATCTTCGAGGATGATGCTGATGAAAGTAATGAGGTAACTTTAATTGGTCATCTTGACTACTTATGTCCAGTTATGTAGTGAATGAAGAGTATAAGATATTTGTGCCAGATGATGTCTGTATTATTAAAATGAGAAATGAGTAAGAATCGTACGTAATGAAGAGAATGGTAAGGCAGAAATTGCGACTGTTTTCTATAAATGTGGTAAAGTCTGTGTTATCGATTTTAAATCAACCAACATTTCTGTTTTAGATTTAGGCCTAATTAAACGTTAATTAATTCAAATACAGAAAAAATAAATTTTTTATTTAAGTCACTACCAAGAATTTTAAAAGGGATGGGCAAGGTTTTGTTCCATTTAAAAGCCTTACTGTTATATGTTATTCCAAATACTGTAGTTGGTTCATGAGCAAACAATAACCTATGACTCGACGCAAGTTTTGAAAACTGTACCCACTGTATTTGGCAGAAATGCGCATGCGAACATTTTCCATTTTTGCTTATTTATTTATATATTGTCATATTGAATATCATATTGCCCATTTAGTATACAAATAATTAATTTTTATTGGTTCAATGGTGAGATTATGAAAAAATTGTCTCTTTTAATCTATCTAAATGAACAGTCAATCTTCGAATGAAATATTCATTTTTGTTTTATAATACACCTATGCTTACTGTGAAAATAATTCAGTACGATATGCGTAGGCCTAGACTGTATTAGGGATGAGTAAGGTATAACACTTAAAATATAGTACAGTTTTGTCCTTCGCGCTATTGCTCCCCACTTCGAGACAGGTCATCAGTCCAGGCCGACGACCGACGGCATATCGATTGACTTGACCTATGGTGGTCATCGTTCGTCGCAAAACGAAAGATTCCAACAACACCTCGATATTCATATAAGTTACAGATACAGACACACTAAAATGTAAATATATTAATAATAATAATCATTATAATGCCATGGAGATCATTGATTATAATATATTATACGAAAGGGCTAGTGTTGCCAGAAGCTCTGCTATTTTTTCTGGCTGTTTTACCGCTTTTTGCTTACTTTATTTTGTATCTCTGTTGAGATCCAGCCAGTGATACCCACAGAATTGTTCCCTTTTTCAGTAATTTGCCTTTAGATTTATATATAATATGGTTATATATTTTGTTTTTCTACAGGATCAAAAACCCAAGGGAAACAATGCAATCGTTAGTCTTTTCAAAACTCCGAATATGCGGCGAAAGACACTGAGTTTGATGTTTGTGTGGTAGTTATTCATATTTATCATTTATTAATATCAAGGCAATCAAATGACCTAGTTAATAATTCATATTATGATACTCATACTATTATATTGCTTGTGAATTAATATTTACTGGTACTGGTACTGGTTCAAATAACCGTCTCACAGAGACATCTGGTAGCCATTGACTTAAAGTTGGCATTTGGATGTGTTACTTTTAAATGTAGGCCTACAGTATGAGAGTGACTACTACCAAATTACACAGTCTCAAAACAACTTATAAACAGTTCATATATACAGTTAAAACATTGCTGGGAATTATAAATTTCTGTTGAAATTTATATCTGAAAAATGGGCGTATATTCTTATCTTTAATTGGCTTCAACAAAAACAAAATTTCATTAAAGATGTATTGTCCCCCAAAATCATGAAAAATAAAGATTTTTAAAATCGGACTTTGAATAGGCCATTTTGCAGTTTTAATGAAGTTGTTCACTTCCATAAGAAAAAAAACGGGAGGAAAAAATTATTTCCCCTATAAAAAGACAAAATAAACAGTTAAATTACCCAAAAACTCATTGTCTTCCAGACAATTTGAAATTTTTTTTGCTTTAAATTATATTTTTCTCAGGTAAATAAATTTTTTTCAGACCCAATTTTTTGTGAGAGTCAATAACTATTATGTGACATTAAAATAACATATTCAAAAAAAAAATAAAAAAAAATATTTTTTTAGGGGGACAATATATCTTTAAGATCTACGTGACACCAAAATCCGTACCATCCAAAATCCGTACGTTTTGATTTAATTCAAAACCCTCCACTTTCAATATACATTAATCAAGATTGGGAAAACATAAAAATAAAGTGCGTATAGTACACACCATCTGGTTTTATGCATTTTAATGTCAAAATGAAATGTAACGGTACACATAAAAAAAATGAAAATTCAAAAGAACTGTTAAATCTGAAATATTGTGTCTATTTCGATAAAATCATTTTTAAAAATTAGATGCCTATTTAAACTTCATATTCCTAAAAAATCAGACACATAGGACCTTTTAAAGTACTAAAATACAATTACATAGCAATAACAACAAGTCAACGTATGGTACTAATCGCAGATCAAAGTCTATTACGATATCCTATCTTGGCAAGTGAGCTCATCGTTCTTTTTGATTGTCTTGCTTTAAGTGAGACCATGGGCAAAAAGAGACAGAATGACAATCTGTAATTAAACATATCATGTCGTTATTGCAGTATGCCTAGTAGAATTCATTTATCTTTATTTAATTTTTATAGTCACTCGTTATTAAACTTCCATATACAAGCTTGGCTGATTGAGAATACATGTCTATGGTTACTTTAAACTACAGTCGTAAGAAAATGAAATTTCCGTAGTCCGATTTTTGATGAAATTAAAACAATTGTTCAGCAACGCATTTGTGTTGTCAACATCTTCATTCGGCGCATACATGTCAATAGTGCAATCGGACTGCACATACGATTTATACCTATTTTTACAATATTAACAACAACTTTATATTGACCGGGTGTGTTTGATTGAAGTCAGTGTTTTATCATTGGGCATTATAATAGTGTTTCGTCTCACCACTGTCACAAGTAATTCCCTTTGTCTACGTTGAGACATTCAACAGAAAGATCAACAATAAAATAATAAATAAAATAATTTTCTTCTTTCTCTAACCATTTCTATTTTTAGACTCTACAGCTCACTATGTCGGTCGGTTGGTTGGTCGGTCGCTTGGTGGGTCGGTTGGTCGGTCGGTCAGTTGGTCGGTAAACACTGAGCACGTGACTGCAGCCATGTATATAGCCTTGTTCTTTATCTATATATACATTTACGTAAGGGCAAAATTCGGTAAATCGCGCGTTATTTCTAGAATGTTTACTCGATGGATATACAAAGTTGGTTCGTCCTTTCGATACTGATTTTAACCACCTGATGTAACCCTGTTTACTAATTAAATTGAGTTCGATAATTAGCTATTGACAATTAAAACGAATTTAGGTTCAACAATTTGCCCCAAATACGGGTGTTTTCCGATCGTGGTATACACTGTCTAATGCATGTCCATCTTGAAAAATACCCGCACACAATAATACGAGGATGCTTCGCATTTTCCTATCTCCTCGTACGATAATTGTTTTTAATGGCTGAAAACCGGTTGAACAGCTCGAGTACAGCATCATAATGTTGAAGACAGGCCTATTTTCTTTAAAAAATACTATTTTGATAGATTTAATACACGTTTATACAAATGTATTGATTTGCAGTATTACTAATTAGGCCTAAACATATTCTGGCGTACATTTCAGCTTTTTTTTTGTAGAGGATTAGTTTGTAAATACTGGATTAACACATTTTTCAGGTTTGTTGCCAGTTTTGTTTATTATGGTCTAAGCTTGAGTACATCTGGTCTTGGAGTTAATGACTACCTTGCATTCTTTATTGGAGGTGCCGTCATCATCCCCAGCAGAATCCTGCTCATATTTGCACTGGACATTATTGGCAGACGTCACTCTTTATTCTGGTCAATGTTGATTGGTGGGATAGGCTGCATTCTTACAATATGGACTCGTGAGTGTACAGGCCTACGTTTAATTTAATTGAATTGATTATTGGTGGAAAATACAGGAGATCAATCTGCTTTGCGGGTACAGCAACATTCACTTGTTCCGTTTCACTGAAGGCAAGACGGAGCCGTTTGTGTGTTAAGTGTTACTTTAGCATGCTGCGAGTCTTTGCGTAATGCGCATGTTCGTATCAGTTATGTTATACACTATTGCTTTTTAATAGCCTTGCTACATACACCTACGCTTAGGGCCTACCACCAAGAATTTTCACAGTATGAAATGCTAACGTGATAGATCTTACATTCTTTATAATGGGATTCTCTGTATGGCTATTTATTTATAATCTATATATAAATTATGGTTAATTCTGACATAGGCGAGCACAATGGAAAAACTTCGGTACAAATCTCTGCCTTGGATACCTAACTGATCTATCTCAGCTGTACCGTGAAATGTAAATTTGATAACATTAGTTTTCACTATTACGATATTGTTCCATATTTCTATCTTAGGAAGATATTATAAAGAGTTTTTTAACAAAATTTATGATTTCAACAGTCGATTTTCAACTTAATTTAAATTCTTCGCGGTCAAAGTAATTTCCGGGTTCACAATGAGTTCACATTGCAACAACCTGGAAGCAGTTAAAATAATAGATTTGACCCTAAAGGTGACTGGAAACAGGCACTTTCCATCAATCAATACAGTGTCCCTTTGGAAGATGGAAGAAAAAACCGATAGTAGGACTGGAGCTTAAGTTGGCCATTAAAAGTGGCTATAGCCATTTCAGTTTTTTGTTTATTTTAGGAACGGACCGCGCGCGCGTGTGAAGGTACAGTAGTTACAAAATAACAATTATACTGCAAATTAATAAAGATCAAATTAAATATACGCTATAAAGAATCGGAATATATTGTGGGGAATAGTATTATAACATTACATAGGGAGATTTGATGATAAGACATTTTGTTTAAAATCGAGTGAAATACCGATAGCCGAGTTTTATTGAGTAGTCTGGCAGGAATAACTGTAGGCTATGTCCCGTTAGGACCGAGATGTCTGCCCATGTTGCAAGCCATAATGTCTTCTTTCTTTGGCCGAAACGGCCCACTCTGTCATGGAAGTTAGTTTCAAAAGATGTTTAAATTAAATAATGTATTAATTATTAGGATGGTATTTATTTGAATAAACGCCTCTCCAATAAAACATTACTTTGAATAATAATCCCCCCCCCCCCCAACCCCACTATCTAATAAACGTCCATCCACATTTATAATAACACAATTATACTATTTGTAGTAGAATTCATCGCACTGTTATCTACAATTTACCAAGCATTTGTTATTCTTTTTACCACTTTTCATATCTATTAGAGGATTTCATCTGATTATAAATGTTACCATATTATTAAAACTAAAAAATTTAACATATCCCTCGAATAAGCACCTCCCTCAAATGAACTCCGCCTCCCCACCTCCGCCCTATAAGGGCGCTACCAAACAATAAACACTATACTTTAAAATGTTATTAATCATCTAAGACACTGTGAAACAGTTTTACGAATGTCAAGCATTTTCAATAATGGTAACCGACAGAAAACGTACAAGGAGAACATTATCATTCCGAGAACCATCGTCTACACTTCCTAGAGGGGGAGCGAGCGAAGCGAGCTCACCCTCTAGTAATAATAATTATAATAACACAATAATAATAATAATAATAATTATTATTATTATTTATGCAGATTTCAGGCCCAAATTATGTTACATGTAGCACATGTGGTGTGATGTATTATGTTTAGGTTAGGCTTATTTCCTATGATACCGAATTTGCCTATGATACTAAAATTATACACACAAAGCGTGCTTCTTTTACGTTACGTCAATGATTAACATACGTTGTGCTAGACTGTCCAATATGTAATTTTTTATAATATATAATATAAATATATATATAATTTTTTTACAGCTATAGGAACATGGACAATTACTACCGCTATGATTGGAAAACTCTGCCTCTCTTTCGCTTTTGCAGCATTGTATGTCTTTTCATCTGAATTGTTCCCAACACCTGTTAGGTAATAAAGTGTTTATAATGTGTAACTAAAATTATATGACGTCAGAAATACAACAAGATACAGTTATATTAGATATGTTTTTATTTATTTGAAATACTTCACCTAAAGAATTGTGGCACTCACGAAACTATGGTGCAGTCAAAATAAAGTATATACAGTGTATCACGTTTCAATAGTGGTATTAAGTAGGCCCTATGTATAGTAAGTAAGTATTAAGCAACATCATGGCAACGGGGAAAATCTGCTGAAGAAAATGGGAATGTTTTTAGCTAACCAAGCAGCTCTTAAGTAGTTCACAAAGTAACAAATATGTTGAGAGATTCCTCATTAATTGCAATAATAGAATCTCCGCCTAAAATATTCATTATTTATTTTCAAAATGTATAATGAATATGCCATGTACAAGACCATTAGTAGAATGGTTAATCGTTCCTTTCAAATGCATTACAATTTAATAATCAATCGTTATAAAAGTTTGTTTCATCGAGTAAATCTCTAAATTAAGGAAAGTTTTTATTTTTTAATACGAATTTGGGGATTTATGTTTAAAATAATTCAAATGAATGAACATTAGACCACGTGTGATCGTTCATAGCGTCAAATAATGTAACTCTAGCTAATTCATGTAATTGAAATAATGGAACCCAGAAAGTTCGTCATCTCCTTGGAGTTTATAATATAATTGCAACTTCTTCATAAATATTCCATGGATGGATATTGCAATTGAAGGAATTACAATGGGTTTCCACAATATGTTTCCATACACCCGATTAAAGTCATCAAGGTTAGCTATGATACCTTTTATATAATTATTTTAAGCTGGTCGGTCTTTACTATTACATGTTCATAATGCATTTTAAAACACTTTTTCAGGAGCACTGGTTTAGGACTATCATCAACATCTGCTCGAGTTGGAGGAGTTATTGCGCCACTAATTCTAGAACTGCAACGTGTATGGTCACCGTTGCCGTATCTACTATTTGGTTGTTTGAGCATTGCGGGTGGATTTCTAACATTAACCCTTCCTGAAACCAATGGAATGCAGCTTCCAGAAACATTGAAAGAAGGGGAGGATTTCAAACTGAGTAATTCCAGAAGCAACAGAATTGTTTAGTATTTAGCTTAAGGAACAACCAAAAGCAACACATTAAGAGGGTATTTTTGGGGTTTTGGAATTTGTTTTCTTGTATAAACTTATGGTCGGAGGCCTATAATTTGTGCATATAATGCAAATAATATCTATCACTTTTCGCGAATTCAACAGTTCAACAAATCGACACATTTAGCCACCTTCCCCACCACCAATCAAAGCCCCACGAGAACAAGATATGGATGGGAATTAGATAACTCGGACAAGTTAGACCAGATGACGAGTTGGTAAAATGTCGCGCCTGAAACTAATAAGGCTTTTTCGTGATTGTCGGAAAGAAAGGAACAAAGTTTCGTTTGTGAAAACATGGAGGTATAAAATAATTATTTTATACCTCCATTTGAAACAGAATCCAGTCAGGATAATGATTATCATAACCTAATAAGATTTATATTTCTTTATATTAGGCATAAACATTTATTAGGCTGTGGGATTTTAAAACATTTTCTCTGTATTGTACTTGTCTTTTCTATCTTATTTTACGTTAAATGTTACTTTGTGTTTTAAATATATTTATTTTTATATTTATTGTTTTTTGTTTAAGAGTCCTCTTGTTACAAGTGCTATCGTACTTCCGAGCTTGAAGATCATGAATAAATATTCATATACGAACAAATTTACTTATCTAACAGTCAGAATTTTTTCTTCAGATTTTTTTTGTATGACTTGATTCAAGATCGTGATATTACTTTCATAAAATTCGTCATGGCGCCCTCTACATCCGCCGACTAACTGAAAAGTTTATTAAAAATGAGGTTGTACTTGTAGTAAATCATTTATTATTGTCTCATTCGGGTTCGCGGAGTGGAAAATTACAAGAACGCAAAATACGTAACATCACGCGCGTGTGTCTAAATCTCATGGAGATATAAAATAAAATAAGCAAAACGCTAAAACGATTAAAAAAAACAAAACAAAACAAAACAGCCAGAACTAAAAATGCGTAGCAGTTCTATAGTTTAAAAAGAGACGTGATTAGAATTTTATATCTCGTTGTATACTGTATATTAATCTTTTTTAAACAAAAATAAATACTGGTGGTATTTTTCTTATATTTACATGTTATTTATCAATCTATTTACTATTAGTTGTGGGTGGTAAACAATAACTAAACAAATCAAAAGTTAGGAGTTTTTAAATTTTCATAATAGGTAGTAGGCCATACTGTTTTGATTAGATTTCAAACCAGATTACCGGTGTGTTGGGAGTCTTTTTTCTTTTGTTTTACTTTTACTTCCGGAAATCCTGCATTGTTCACTTTTTATTTCTCCTTGACTCTTGAATACTAGGCCAAATATGTTATAAAATTATGTAAAAAATAATTGTAGTAATTTTTTTATTACAAAATTATTAAAAAATCAACCATTTTTCAAAACAAACATTAGATAACATTTTGTGTACATTATAATACTATAAACCTACAACTTATAGTTTGATTTGATTGTTTGCTGATACAGTACAATACTAAATGATATCTATATTTAAATGAAATATATCGCTTATTTATTAGTAGTATACACATCCATTCACAAAATGCATTGTTAATGTAACAATCTGAGTCATAACTCTCATTGTGAACGGGTCTAAATGCATATGGTGAAGTAATTAAAACGTTTTATCCTTCTATCTCCTTCACAATTATAATCTGTCTATTAGTCATCCTCGGTGTATTGGGGTGTGCCTCATACTACAGGCGGTTTGGTATATTCATAACAATCAATAACAAAAGATTTGCCTCGTAAATAATTTTCACACGGCACGTAGGTATTTCAACAGGTCTGATAAAACACGTCCAATCAGTGCGATAAATAAATTAAGATTTATCCAATCAGAAAGCTTAAATTTACTTTCACTTCACACGTATCTGAATATCGGATCTGGCGTAGCGCCATAGCATGAATGTAAACTAAAAATCCAGCCGTGTGGTAGAAACGGTTACCGTGCAGTGTCTTTTTTTATCCAGCAAATCCTAGAGGTTGTTGATAAGATATTGGAATATTTAGCCATTCATTTTAGAAGGTAAGATAAAGATAGATACACAAGAGAAAAGCTCAACGAAAGTAGGATATGCATAGGCCTAGCTAGTCAGGCTCAATCAATTATTATAACATCTGGGCCCGGTATCTCAAGTGTGTTGTAATTGTGGAGAAGCATCCCACCAATTCGCTGAGCCAGTCCACCACACAAACCAGTGCCAGGCAGTGGTGGTGGCAGTAGTTCTAAAACTCTAGGGTAGGCATAGGCTAGTTACTGTAGGCCTATTCTAGTCTACTGGAATTATCAAGTAGCCATGGCATCGAGGGTCTAGCCCTAGGCTATGTCTGTTTAAACAAAACACACTAGGGCCCTAGGGGTAGCCTACAATAATAAAGCATAGGCCTAGGTAGGGCCTTGTATCATTCATACTCAGGCCTGTTGACTAGTCTAGGCCTCTCTAGGTAGGCCTACTATTATTAAACCATGCATGAGCCTGAAACTGAGGAAAATCTGTATTGTTAGGCCTACACAATATACCCCACACATACAGTATGCTCACTAGAAATAGTATAGATATGTGTAACAAGCGCACACAAGAGCATGTAAATTAAATAATTTGACTAATCACAAACGATCGATGGATTATTTGAATTAATCAAACTCGCTTGTGTTGCATACATGTACATCCTTGCGTTACTATATGTCTCCTCTAGTGGGAACCATACCTGCTGGCAGCGGCTGAATGTTTGAACTAAAGTTGTACTAATGTGATGCACATTGTAACTGTCATATTTCAGATTTATATAGTAAAAAAAACTGCAACCATCCCCTTAATTCCTTTAATTTAAAACACACTGTTATTTATTGTTGTGTAAAGGCCAACTCAGACGGCACCATACAACAAGGACTGACGAGTAGTCTCGTCGCGAAAAAATTAAACTTGTTTCATGTTCTCCCAACGACCTAAAAACTACACCTGACGCTATCACAAGACAACTCATCTCGTTGGTATCAACTCAGAAAGCACATGCGAGACAAAACGTTTTATCGGGCCTGTCGTACGATGCAGTCTGAGTTGGCCTTAAATAAATGGTGCCTGCACTTCCACAGCAGCACTGATATGACTTGTAATGGTCCTTTACGACAATGAAAGTGAAAAACAATTTCTAAATCAAGTTTCCACCAAAAGAGAGATGAAAAGGAGAGAGAGGATCAAATCAATGCAAGGCAGTGAAAGTGTTTTCAGTATTGAGAGAAGTGTTTATGACCTTTGCTAGTAAACTGTTAAGTACATTATTTCCCAAGAGTAATATCCTTTGTTATGATTGTAATTACTGCTAATTATATTATTAGCATTAATGACATTGACACAGCATTTAATTCATGCCCTTAGGTTCTTTGTACAAATAGACCAAATTGGTACAATTTAGTTAGCACTGACAGTACTGTACATTACACTACTGCAGCTCAACCTTTCTGCTTTGTATAAAAATCTGGTGGATGGGGAAACCCATACATTTTGAAAGCAACAACCCAGGCTGTTTTAAAGATATATTGTCCCCCTAAAAAAATAATTTTTAACATTTTTGTTGTTGAATATGCCATTTTAATATCACATAATAGTTATTCAATTTGACCGAAAACTTAATAAAAAAAAAAACATTTTCCACCAAAAAAAACATTTTCCACTAAAAAAATGTAATTTAAAGCAAAATATACCTAAATTGTCTAGAAGACAATGATTTTTGGTTGAAATTAACCATTTCTTTTGTCTTTTTATAAGTGAAATAATTATTTTTGACGATTTTTTTTTCTACAGAAGTGAATAACTTTATTAAAACTGTGAAATTGCCTATTAAAAATCTGATTTTATTAATCTTTATTTTTTCATGTTTTTGGGGGACAATACATCTTTAACTAATAGTTCTTGTTTCTCATGTTCTCAGTGTCTCTTGAGTACTTAGGTCTATTGTGCTAACAATGGGTCATCTTGTGGTGGTCGTTTTCCCCGAATTACTGTAGTGTGAATACATTGTTCTTGTATGCACATAAAATCAGTTTTCCAAAGTTCTACTTAAAGTTCTGTACTACTGTAATGTACTAATCTGAATGCAGAATAATTCTGTGTATACTGTTTGCTTGTGAAAAGTTCACATTCTATAACTGATCATGCATCAATGCTACTCTGTAACCCTTAACTTTCTCCATCATAAATCTAGATTTCATTTTACTGTCTTGATTTATTTAATGTTTTATTCATTTACATATCTTGCCAGGAAATTCACACTTGTTTTCTGTTTGACTTTACATTGCAAGATTGAAACTGACATTTACTTTAGTTCAAAGGTCATGAAAAAAATGTAAAAGTCATAGTCAAGTCAGTACTTAAAGATATATTGTCCCCCTAAAAATATATTTTTTTCAATTTTTTTTTTAATATGCCATTTTAATGTCACATAATAGTTTTCACTTTGACCAAAAACTGGATCAAAAAAAAATATTTACCTGATAAAAATGTAATGTAATGTCAATGTTTGTCAGACAATGGTTTTTGGTTAAAATTAATTGTTTCTTTCAAATGTCTTTTTTAATAAGTGAAACAATTATTTGTTTTGTTTTTTTACAGAATTGAATAACTTTACTAAAACTGCAAAATGGCCTATTTAAAGTTTGATTTTACTGTAATCTTCATTTTTCATGTTTTTGGGGGAAAATACAGTACATCTTTAAATAAAAATACTCTATTTTAGAATGTACTGTAATCATTGATAAAAAGAAAAATCAAAGTACTAGTAACAATATACAAGCATTTGCTGTCAGAGAAAAGCGCTTTAAAAAAGTTGTTTTGAAAAGTGTTGTTCTAGCTTACTGTACCTGTAAAACCAACATGCCAACAGTACAGTCGTAAACATGTTATTGTTCACATTTATGTTGAAAATTGTATTTTGTTCTGTTTTAAAACTAAGTGGGGGTTCTTTTTAGAGAAAAGAAAGAAAGAAATTTAAGACATTATAAAATATTATATTAAGTGTAAAAGTAACCATCCAATATTCTGATTAAAAAGTAACCGACTTTCATCCGATCTGCTGAAGAAAAAGACTCTACAGTACAGTTGCAATTGCATTAAAATGTTACAATTTTGTTTATAAACCTGTAGACAGTTTGTACAGATAGGTTTTATCAACTATGAAAAAAAATAGATATTGATCAGGAAATTAATAACAGAGTCTGAATGTTGTGAAGTGTCAACCTAAATCCATCGAAAAGTACTGTTACTGTTATTGTTAATTGTTACACTCTTAATAGACTCTCTACTCTGTACAGTACTCTTTTCTAACTCTACTCTATTCAGTGTCCCTATTCACTATTCTACTATAACTGTACTCTTTTCTACTCTTTACTGTACTAACTGCTCAGATTGTATAGTGTACTCTCTACTGAATACTCTGTACTCAATCTACAGTATTTGTCTTTTCGTCATTGTCCTCTGTACTGTTTTTTCCAACTCTATACTCCCCACAATCTATAGTAAATATACTCCAAGTCTTCTCTATTTTATTTAATTGATATATCAAAGAAATTAACGTAAACGCAGACACACACGATCCGTGTCAGTCCCGGGTTACTAAAAATCAGATGTAAAAAGTAAATTTATCTGGACACAATTCAGGTTTGTTTCTTGGCGGTGTAGAGTAATAAGGGGTTGATGTGTTAACAATGGTCTTTTCCATTCCATACCTGCATAATTAAATCTTGAATCATCTGTAATTGATATTTGTTAGCCTGAATGAGTCGAGCATTGCATTCATCAAGCGTGCCAGCGTAACCAGGTGCTAAAGCTGACCGCTTCTCCACCTCGTTTGTACGCGAGCCGTGTTGAGTTCTTCCACTTATTTTCATGCATACAATAACTTAGCATGCTTGTTTTGTTTATATGCGATCAGCATTGTGTCTTCCGCATGTTTGCCTGTCTACAATGACCCTAGGCTTGATACAGGTTTTAACAATGTATTCAACAATACCTCCCACCAAATAAACACTATGCATCATAACTATTAATAATTATTCTAAATTTGATCATAACAATAATAATAGGCTATATTTATGGTTCTGTATTTCAGATACCATGTTTAAATAGCAGGTTTAAGAATTAATTAAATAATGTACACAGTATATGTGGTCAAGCTATTCAAGGAAACCCAAATTTTATGTTAGTTCCACCATAATTCTACAGTATTCCCTTTTTTTCCTGCTCACCAACCCAACATTAATTTTGTGGATAGGTGCACTTGTTAAACAGTAAATAGAAAAATGCCATGTTGTTTGAGGTTGATATTAAATAGATGGTCAGGAAGGTAGGCTCCGTTTTGCGGTTGGTGTTTGTATTATAACATAACCTAAACTAATCCAGATATCCTGACAACAGCAACAGTTTAACAATAGAGTTGATTATGATTCATACTGTATGATCAAATTTAATATAACATTTATTTTATATTATTTGTGGCTTTATGCCAATATACTTCACAGACATCAACATACAGTACAGTCTTTTTGTAAATTGGATATTGTAAGAGTTTGATGTGAACACCTAGTGTCTTTATAGACTTGTTTCTAGACATCTCCTCTTCTTTTAAATCTAATTAAAATTTAATCTGAATTAAATATTTATAAATATCTTGATGGTTTTGTATTTAATAAAATACTGTAGAAGTACTGAAAATTATGGAAAATATTAGCATTGTTACATTTATTGTAAAATGTAATTGTTTATAAACAAATATATTTACCTTACTTATAATTACTATAAAGATTTATTTTAGGTAATCCACCCAGATTATGAAGCATTGTGCTGAAAATTTAAATATGAACAAGAAGTATCTATTCATTTGTTTTGTTGAATCACAATTTCATCATCATACATAATTAACGGAAAACAACACATTTCACAAATATAGCTGTTAATAGTGTTTAACAGCAAAATTATTATTATTACAGTAATAGTAGCGAATACCGACTGTTTGTACATCAATTGCTTATAACAAATTGTAATAAAAAGTCAAAAAATGGCAATGGTGTGTTGTGAACTTATTATTTTAAAGGCTGAAAATTGTTCAGATCAAGTATATTTGCATACTGTACAGTTTTTCTTACTCGCTCGGTCACGGCCAAAATCGCTGTCCCGATTAATCTTTTAAAACTAATAAATTATAAAATGCTATAGTATAGTAAAATTGTGTTCTATTGTGTAAAATATTTTTCTCTAATTAAAAAGAAAGATTGTTCAAATTGTGGTCTATATAATGATGATGCTTTGTGTTGGCCATGACCTGTACAGTACTTCAAAAGACAGAGTTTGACCTTCATATTACCTTTTGTATTAATTACTGATTCTCTGTTTGTTATTTCAAGACAACTCTCTATTGATTGGCATCAATATTGATGGCACTAAGCTCATCAGACTTTGTTTTTAAATCCAGATCATGGTACTGTATGTACAGTAATGATGGCTATGTATCATATGATAGGTATGTTTCTCAGAATACCTTCTACAGTAATGTTATTGCTACACATTCAGGATACTAAAGAATAATAATCAATGACTATTAATACAGTACATGAATTTTGTATCCCATTAAACTTGAGGTCAACAGTGAAATTGAAAACTATTAAAATCAATTATGATATTTCAAAATTGTGTGTACTATTATGGTTTTATTTTTTATCAAGTTTAAAATTATTATCATTTGAAACAAACATTTCAGGAGGTAAAACTACTGTATTAATCAGTTGTGATTTCAGTAACTGTACAGTACAGGCAGTATTCAGTATCACAAACAGTCAAAGTTTATGATTAAAACTGTATAGCGAGCAATGCTACCACACTGTATTAAATGCCAACACTATCGCACTGTATTAAATGCCCAATAATATCACACACCTAAAAAAGCGAGCCACTATGGCCCTGTTTCTGCTGCCAAGTATTCTGTATATGGTATTTATACCATATTTTGGGCACCCTTTTCTGCTGCCAATAAAAAATACCGTATATTTTGATTTCCTGTATGCTTTTTACACTATGGTAGTCAAAGTAAGGAACAACATTTGCAAATTATACTGTAGCATGTAAAAACCGTCAAGATATTGTTACGAACATTACTGTCAGTGTCATACTCTACTGTAGCTCTGAAAGGCTTTGCATTTATTACTTTACAGCAAATACTGTATCAGTTGTCTCAACTGAGTTTATTCAGAATAAATAAGAAAGAAATGAAAAAGAAATTATTAAATGTAGAATTTTGTTAAATTACGCCAGTTTATTTGTAATGAGATACTAAAAGTGGATATTTCTGACTTCATTTATAACAAGATTCAATATTTGGTAAGAACTGTACAAGATTTTTATCTCATTAAAGTCTTGTACAAGTACACGTAGAGCTTTCCAGTCACTCTTCAATCCATGTAATTGATTAATTATCTTGAGGAAAATTGCACAGTCGCGGGAAACATGTTTTACGTGTTTGCCTTAGCAAATCTTAGCTAAAACATTTACATTTTTTATTTTATGTCTTGACAAAATCCACTATAAAAATAAGTTAAATACACTGAATAGGCAAAGTTTAAAAATACAGTATTGAGTATAAAGATACATGTACCCAACCCTAGCCAATAATTGTACTGAATATACTCAGTACTACATTGAGAAGTTACAATACAAGTTCCTCTTGTTAGTTCAAGACTGGAACCCTTAAAGCTCAGGTACAGGCATAAATTTTAAATATAATATTTGGTTAATTGTACATAAATCAAATATTTGTAACAGAAATCAAGATGAAAAAACATGAATTTCCCTTAATATGGTCAAATACAAAATTTGGCAAAATTCTTCCATAAAAACCACGAAGACTTTTTTTCAGTAGTTAGGTAGAAACCTAATGTAATAACATGTCTGGTGACTCCCTAGAAGGTGAAAAAAGATGGTGGATATACGGTGGATAATTTTTGCTATAGCATGAAAATAAAAATCTGAAGTTGAATAAAAATACCAGAAATGTAATATTCAAGTTATATTACCTATATTTAGTCATCTGATAACATTTTTTACCACACCGTTTATTTTTCATAGCTTTTTAAAATGCCTCGCTATTTACAAAATTTGTGTACAAAAGAATAGAGATTTTACTGTGTAATTTGAACTATCCCCCCACTGATACGAAAGTGCTTATTTTCAACAAGCTCGTGTAACACAAATAAAATCCCAAAAATTATGAAACATAGGGGAAACTATAGATCGATAATTATTGGAATGTATGATCAATAGAAATGTTTTGCCCGCACCTGGCCTTTAAACTTCGGTTATGTACAAACAACCAAGCTTACACTGATGTCTAGGGTTATTAGATTCAAACCCAAGAAAGCAGTCCAGGTGACATACTTTTAATACTGTAATATTACCATTGCAATGTTTGCTTTATGTAATTTTATGTATCACTGTTTTTCTATGCACATCATATTTCAATGTTAAATGTTGCGTTTACAAGAATAACCTAACTCATGGTGACGTTCAGATTTATTTGTGTTTGGTTTAAACAATAAACAACATCAACGATAATTCACGTCAGTTTGTAATCTAAATACAGTATAATTCAACTGAAATACCTGCTTTACTACATTTTCAGAAAATCATCACAAGGCATTCTCCGCCACGATTTTATTATACTTTTGTAGTGTTACGGTATGACGTCATACGTTCACTCATACTCAGTTCAACGGCAAAATGCCACTGAACAAGTTTTCAAATTTGGCAGTCAACGTGCCAGTCGACTTGCGCATATAATAAAAATGACATTGATGAAAGACATAGTCAATAGTGAAAATCTAAAAGTCCCTATTCTCTACATAGTTAATACCTGAACAGCACAGTAGCTCTAAAATTTGTTCAGGGAAGTAGTTTTAAACGTCAAAATAAGATTCAAGAATTAGACAGTTTCATTGTTCAAAAAGTTAAGTGAAAGTAAAAGTGATTGTCTGACCAGTGTTTCAAATGTTAATAATTGAAAATGTTAATGTTGCTAATTACCCAACGATGGAAAGTAGACATGTTTCAGTTTAAATTCTGCAAAGTTTGAATGCAGTACAGAAAGAAAATACTGCAACTTTTCCTACGAAGTACAGTAGCTTCGTAGATAGAACGTACAGTATATTGATACTCCTGTACCGTATGGCTACTCTGTACTGATCATTCGGAATTGTGTGTATTCAATTATAATATTACGTGTGATGTCACAGTTTTATTAATTTTTACAAATGTTTGGTCAAAGTGAATATTTATTATGCGACATGGCCAAGTCAACAAAAATAAATGTTTAAATTGGTTTTTTTTTTCAGGAGGACAATTGTACTGTACATCTTTAATAATTGTTTTGTTTAAAAAATATGATTTTATAATGACATTTCTGAATATATTTTAGTACATGTGATTTAATTTTTAGTGGCCATTTGTGTTAAAGATATACTGACATAACTAGTATTAAGTAAAGTAACATAGTTTTAAAATGTTAAATAAAATATTCCCACGTGTTATGAATTGAAATTCCAAATGCTTCAACTTTAATCACTCGGCCTGGTTGTACAAACTGCCAATAGATAGGTTTAGTTCATTTAGGTTAATCCTTGTAAATTCAGCAAAAACTTGCTGATATTTTTTCTGATGAACACATAAAATTACTGATAAACTTTAAATTCAAAGTATTGAATTTTATTTATTAGTCATGGATGCCCCTTAAGTCGCATAATAATTTTTGACAAATTAATGTAGCATGTAAAGCCCTTCTTTTGGGTTTTCCACTGTACAGTACGAGTGTCAAAACAAAGCATGGTGACCAATTATGGAGACGATACAGTACATACAGTACCTACCATTACTAACTGTATATACTGTACTCGCAACGTGCTAAAGGCCGGTGCACATCGAACAATTTACACACGATGAGCCATGTGTCAAGTATCAATTCAAACCGTAATTTTGTCGCGACGGACAATTCCAGTGTAAACATCAAATCGAACTAGTAGGCGTCGTTCATTCTCAACTTCAACCCAGTGAATATGGAACTAGTGAAGGCTCTGCGCGTTAATTTGTTAGAGTTGCTCCATGGGCAACTTTTTTGTTTTCGCCTAAAAATTCACTTCAATCTGACTAATCAAATCACAAGGATCATAAGGGCTATGTGTGATGTCATCAGTCAGATGAAGAAAAAATTGCTAAACATGGATGATGTGTCAGCGACGTAACTTTCGTGGCCATGATTAACAAGTATTCTTGTCTTGGCTTTGTGTGTGATTACTCGGTGTACACCGGCCTTAAGCAACTATAGTACTGTACAAAGTTTCCAAATCTAAATTAATTCTGCACATGCTCAGAAACAATAAATATGTGTTTAACTCAACATGTTTAAAACTACTGAAAGTTTCTACAGTATTTGCTGAGGAAATTTTTCATCAAGCCTACTAAAATTGATTATAGAAAGTTTTGAACTCTGTAGACATGACAGTTTATATCAATGTATAATAATCTATAATGTCAGCTACAGTATGCACATTCAGTGATTAATATGTACAGTACTATTATGAGTTTTGATTCTATTTTTGAATAGTGACATGAACAATATCTGTGAATGATATAAGGCATTTGATTCTATCACACCTGCTAACTGTGATTACGCAGCTGCAAAGGAACGCATTACATTGACGTCTTGGAAGTGACACGGACATGTTTGCTAGCTAGACATCTTGGAAACGAAAAGGTGAGATTTTGAAAGAGTACCAAATCAGGGGGTAAGATTTGACATAATTCTATAAACATAAAATTTGAAAAAACAATAGATTTAATAATTCTGTTCAATTGAGGCTGTTGATTAGTTCAATTGTCTGGGAGAGTTCAGTCAATTATTTAAGTAGAACAGGGTGTGTTTAGAAAGTCTTGTGTCAATATAGCCACCAAAATTACTGATGATCACTTAAAGTCTACCATACCGTACAACTGTACAGTAGGCCATAGTAATACTGCCATCACATCCTAGGAAAAGACATAAAACCAGGTATCCCTGCTTGAATGTACTGATTTCTGTTAACTTCTTGTAATGTGTTGAACTATAAATTGTTGATTATGAAGTGTAGTTATCACTTTATATTTAATTGGAACATCTTCGTGACTTTTACAGCTAAAAATAATGTTGATAAAGATCAAAGTACTGAATGGAACTATTACTATGGCATTATCTATCAAAGTGATTTCAAATGCTACAATTTATACAATGCATATTTGTACATTTGTATCTATTTTAAAGACAAATTGACAGGAAAGGTTACAAAGTACAGTTCCTTTTATGTAGTGTATTTAACTATAATGATATTGATAATAATCTTAAATCCTATGCTGTTTATTATTATATATTTTTTACTTTTTCATAATTTCTATTCCTTTAAACTTTAACTAGTAGAAGCTACCTAGTAGTATTGTAGCATAGAGTATACAGTATATTATAGTATGGTCTTAACTCTGTAATGTTAGTAGTACAGTATTCACTTTCTTAATTCGGTGCATAATGTTTAAGTAGAACAAACTGATCACATTTACAGTACAGTTTTGTTTGTCTGAGCTCACTTTGTGGACCAAGAGAGTAAAAACAGCATTCCAAATAGTCTTATGACTAAAGAATTCTAATACCTTTAACAGTCTATTTTTTTAGTCAGGTTGTGTAATTATTAATGTCTCTTACGCTTTTTATAAAAGAATGACTCCATGTTGATGGATTTCTTTACCTGAACAGTTGTCATGTATTTACGTCTCATTTAAATAAATTCACTGAATTCCAGCATGTATTTTTTTCTTCTTCAGATCAGCAAGTGATATGATATTCTGATGATAATATGGTTTATCCATTACATACCAGGTAAGAACAAACGATGTCAAATGCTAAATCCTATCACTAAAGTATTAATATCACTGTGTATACATAAGGAAGTAGAAGATGGACATTCATAATTGGTTTAATCTGTATGATAGACACATACTTCACTGATCCTTTGATTCAGTGAGAGAGTGTTAAATCAATGTTGTGTTGACAACTTGTTGTGGATATCATGTTTATTAAGGAGGCTAAAGGAGATAATTGATATGAGTTGCTACTGTGTATTTAGACTTGCTTGATTAGCTTACAGTGTTGCTTATTAGGTATGTACTTGTCTTTGACACCCTTATGTCTAGGTTCAATCATTACACATTTGCATTCACCCATGTGATATTAAACTTGTGTTTTCATATACTGTGCTAATTATTGTCATAATTATCGTTGTTCTTTGGCCAACATCATAACCTTTCCATTTGGGAAAATGAAATAGCACATTCAGCGAAACATGGAAGGTTAAATTTGTTGTGTTTTTACCTTATGTAATTATTTGTACCATTTCACTCATAAACATTCATTATTTTAAATAATACTAGCCACTACAGTACTATTGCATCCAATTATACTATAGAGTATTAAAGTATGATAATAGAAGAAATGAGTTTATGTGAGAGCTGCACAGGACAGAAAAGGATGAGTTCAATTTGGGGAGGCTTTCGTCCTGCAGTGGGCTGAAAATGGCTGAAACGATGAATACTAAGACATTGGCGACAAGGATCGGATTTTAAATTTCTACCTACTCCCGGCAAATTTTTAGTTTTGCCTACAGTAATTCATAATGAATTCTTGAATACTTTCATGATTGGCATTTAAGGTGTAAACAATTTTGTAAACCATAAACCAAGGAGTATGTTTGTTTTGAGGTTTGTACAGTACTCTTCCTAAAATATACAGTTGACTTCTGTCAACACTACCAGGATTTCAACATGCCTATGTTCTGTGAAGTTATCTGGTCATTGAACTGTTACAGATATAATGTTTATTTTTACAAAAAATAATTAACACAGTTAAATAAGATGAATTAAAACATAGATTAAAATAGAATAAAAAACAGAAAAATAAATAAATAAATAAAGCCATTTATTTACAAGTATTTTGAAAATAATGAATATTCAATAATAATAATAATAATATACTGTAGATCATTAAAAAACAAATACATTATAAAAATCATTTCTGGAGTACAAATGGTGTGGTTAATATGTCCAGCAATTTGTTATCACATCTTTGTGAAGTTTATTGTGTAAGATAAACATTAACTTTATAGAAAGTGGAATGTTTATTGTGCTGTATTGATGGTCATTGATATCTTCTACAATAACATGATTGATGTGGTTGACAAGTGTGAAGCATACCTAATAATGTTCAATGTAATGTTAATAGTTCTTTGTTGTAGCTTTATGGTAGCAGTCAGCCTGTCATGTGTTTGTTACATTTTTTGAATTATTTATGCAGTCCTTTTGTCTGCTACAGTAAAGATGCTCACACAGTTCTAGCATATTTAAGATGTGCTATAAATTATAAATCGTAGAGAAAAAAATGAAGGTGTTAATACAAACGCCCCGCCTTGAATAAACCCACCCCTACCTCCCATACTGTAGAACATCATATAATAAACGTCCTCCTTGCCCAAGGTGTTTATTTATTCCCTTGATGAATAAACTCTCTGCCACATGCATTCACATACATACAGTAGAACAATTCATTGACTGCCATAATCTACAATTTACCAAGAATTTTTTTCTGTATTTTAGCAATTGTGTTGTGTATATCTAGGGGATATCATTTGATTATAAGTTAGCATATTACACCAAACAACATAACTGCCTCTCTCGAATAAACACCACCTTCCCCTTAATTAAACCCTCTTAAACAATAAATTCCCCTGCCGTTTATTTGAATAAATACGGTTTCATCACTTTAAGATGTTTCTTTCTGCATCATTGTAGGCTTGCATCAGGCCTACAGTATACCTTATACCTCAGATTATTGACTTTCATTCCCATTGCTGCTTTCAATTTCTAAACTTGTTTCCTCCACCCACAACACTATATACAAAAATGCTATACAGTTTTTAATAAACATTAAATGTACAGTACAACCATAATTATTAAATTAAAAAAAATGTACAACCAAGTTTACTAAAAATTGGTTTAAAAGTTGTACGAACTACAATCTGCATTACAGTAGAAGTAAGGAAGTTGGAACTAACTGGTCAGTACCAGTTGTGCTTTGGTCATCCCGTATCTTTATCTGGGCGCCCTACCAACAGATGGTTTTTTTTATTATAAAACATACAGTAAAATGTAGGTTGGCTTTTAAAATATTAGAGTCATTTTAATTTATTAGTTTATTACTGTTATAGTCCATCTTAGTTATTGTTTTCAAATTATTTTAAATTTTAAGTACTAAATTTTGGTAAATTATGTTGGACGTTTTTTCTTTTTGGAAATTCAAATGTCCTGAGAGTAAAGACAAAGACTTTTTAGAATAAAATTTATCAAATTTTAGTGTAACTTGACTCCAATTTTAAGGAAATCTAACAAATCTACCACTTATTCAGGAAGGATGTTACAAAGCAGTTACTTTATAGCCTTGCTCCGTTGGGTCATAGGTCATGGTATTCAAATAGATTATTGATGATCATACTGGTATGTAAAATTTAAAAACAAATATTTACAAGTTCAAGAAATGTGTGGTAAGTAGTATAATAATAATATTCTTTAGAAATGTTTAGTTTTTAATAAATTAGTATTTACTGTACTTTCTAAAGGCTAATATGTTCACACATTGTTCCTGCCTTTCTGTATGTTTAAATTTTATGTGTAGTTTTGCTGTGAATTTGTCTACTTTTGATCCGTCATTTTCAATCTTTGTAATACAATATTTTCAGACTTTTGTCTGCTTTTTGTAATTTTTTTATACCTGAAAATAAAAAATCACATACTATTACTACCGTATGATTAGCTATTATTCTGATACAGTATGTTGCAATAGATAACTTCATTTTACCTATAATTCCTATTTTACAACAAAGATTGATTGTCAAAACAGTTAGCATTCCTGATGTTGGTAGCCTAACCTGGTCAGGTGACTAGCAATGAGCCGGATCGCACTATCCAAATTGAGCGTTCCCAAACAGACTGCAATCATTAGGATCCCGTTTTGGAGTCTGTGTGAACCAGGCCAATCCCCATGCTTTTTGCTATTTAAATTCACTTTCTTGACAGACCTGTTTTTGTTTACCAATACATTTTAGAAATTCTCGGTTTCTAGTCTTATAAACCTATTTGTCATCTTAAGGCCAACACAGACTGCATCGTACGACAAGGCCTGGCAAAATGTTTTGACTTGTCAGTACTCTCTGAGTTTAATCGCGACGAGACAAGTCGTCTTGACATAGTGTCGGGCGTAGTTTATAGGTCGTCAGGATAACTTTAAACATGTTTCATTTTCTCAGGCCTCGTCGTACGACGCTGTCTGAGTTGGTCTTTAGAAGAATGGTGTCTGCCTAATTGTGTGGGACCAAAATCCCTGAGATCCTTTGTTGCCAGTCAATCCCATCAACTATCTGTACATGTTCCAGGGATACTTTTAGGCCTTTCAAGATTAAAATTTATGGAGATGATGTTTCACAACAGATAAAATTTTATAATGTAAACTTGAAATTCAAAGTGTGCCCTTCTGTTATTCAACAACCATGAACGAACCATTTAAAAGCAGAAAACCTTGTCTTGTAGGCATTGAGGATGCACAATACAACAGGGCTAATACTGTAGTAATACATGATGTGCACAGTGATAAAAGGTATGCACAGTCATACATACATATTGTACTGTAGGTGCATAGAGATGTTCATTCACAGTGCTATGTGACCAGGGCTAATGTGCTCAGTAATAATAATTTAGAGAGATGTTTAGTTTTACATCATCGTGTATAATAGTCATGTGCATATAAGTGCTTTTAAGGTGTTCACAGTTTTATGTGCACAGTGCTTTTAAAAATGGTCGCAGTGCTATGACTATTTGTACAGTGCTATAACTGTAGTGCTATGTGCACAGTGCCTTTACAGTATGTTCACAGTTCTATTACACAGTGTTAGATGGTCACAGATATGCACAGTGCTGGATTTTTTCCCCTTTTTTTCAAGTTTTTTTGATTGAGATAACTTTCTCTCAGTCTCACACTCTTAAATATTAATATTTATTTTTGTTGAGAATTTCTCTGTTTCTGTCCATTATCCATTGTGATTTATCAGAAAAGTGTATTCATTTTATAGGATCTATAGGCCTATACTATACTGGAATTTTAATCCTTGATCTACATTCATTGAATCTCCATGACATAAAAATAGGTCATCCCAAACCCACCAGCATGTTTTTGAATACAAACGTACGTATCATTTATGATCCAGTCAAGATCGTAAACAATAGATTTATTTCTGTTCAATGATTCTTAACAATTGAACCTCCACAAAAGGGATTTCACGGTCTTAGTCTTTTTGACATTCTCATCAAATATCAGATGCTCGGTTAATATTTATGAGAAAACAAGTTAATATATTTATGCTAATATTTTTTATTTTACATAGCAAAATGTTGAGATAATTGATTAGATAATTAGTTGTGGAAAGCTTCACTAGAAAGAAGGATTTATTCATCTTTTGAGTTTCAGTTTTCTTGTCATAGTTTCTGTACAATGCACTTTGGTGACCGGTAAGTTTAACGGTTTGATTTGTTTACTCAACAGTACCTTTACATTGATCTAGCTTCACTGTACATTTATTGACATAAAACGATTATTTCAGTTTCAAATGAATAATAAAAGCTTGACACCATACTGTGTGAATGAGATTTTAAATATTTGCTGGTTTGGTAGTGTTCATAAAACTTTAGAAATGGTTAGCTTGTTGAAAGAATTTAAAAAAAACTGATCTAGAAAGAATTGAAATACTGTTGTACATTTAAAAAAAATATTTTCTTAAAATTTCTTATTACTATACTATACTTGGAAATATGCCTGTCCCCGAACAATCCGAAACCCCTCTCCAGAGGCAGTTCAAATGTAGTTTAACCTTCCCAGTACAATTCCGGTTATTTTGATATACCATGTATGGATGTGAGCAGTAGCAAATATTTATATAATGGAAAACTGTACACTTTCTCCTACTTATTTTTTCTCTTTTGTGAACCTTTATTCACTCAATCTTTTTCATACGCACAGTATTACAATTCACATTTAATTTCCATACGTTAAATTTCCGTTTTCTACCCTTTTTCTGTTAATTTCTGATTTTTACACATTTTAACCTTTATACATAGTGTTATGATCATGCATACAATTAATCATAAACTTATCCACACTTCATTATGGACATATTTTAAAAAATTTTTATAATACAGTATTTTGGAAACGTATGTCATGTCATTACATAAATACGCTTCAATTATGGATGCCACTTATAAGTTATTGTTCCTACTTTCCAAGCTATTGAGTCGTTTTTTATTTTTTGAAATTACAACTAAAGTAAATTACTAATTAATGGAGAAGTTTTTTCCTTCACTCAGTAAACAATGTGAGATCTAGTACATCTTGTAAGATTGAGTTACCTCAGACTAGTTTTATACTGCCTCTATCATACTGTACAGGTAGATAGAAAATTGCCCATAATGGATGGGTGTGACCCTTAGGGGAGAAGAACGTTAATATATATTAACATCTAATATCCTTAAGCTCTCTGATCTTTAAAAATGACACTACTTTTTTAAATTTAGTTTGAAACATAATCGCAATGGTGGATTACTTTTCTCTAAATTATATAACAGTTTATTATTTTCACATTTCAATAGTAAAAATGTTAGAATAAATATTACATACAAAAGTTATTACTGTAGTGCCATTTGTTGTACCTTCGTGGCTAAATTAGAAATATTATTAGTATTATTGTTTTTCAACAAGAGTAATATCCATCATCATCTATGGCAAAATACATATTTCTGGTATGTATTGCTAGTTCTCATTGTTCATCTCTCATTGTTTGTTGTTTCAATTCTGCACGATTGCTACCTTTATATTATTAATAATCAACTACAATGCTGTATATAATCTAATTGACTATTTGTTTGTAGTGTAGATTTTCTTTGTTAAATACTACGACTGTACAAGATGATTATTCATTTGTGTAAAATGGTTGGACTGGAAAGGTAAAGGAAATTGAAAATTGCATGTCAGATGCGTTGCTTTTATAATTCTGTCCGTGTGAAATGGATCGAATCTGGTAATTGATTCTCTAGCTGGAGGAGGCAGCGTTAAGATGAAATTCATCTTACTGAGCAATATTTTTAATTTAAAAATCTGTCATTGTAATGTAAGATTCCCTTGATCATGACATACGGTACTGTATACAGTTAGTAAATCCATGCTTTGTTAAAAATTAAACATCCTGAATGTTAAATATTTATTTGTAAGCTGTTTGTCATACTGAGTATAATTTGCATAATATTTTGAAGATATGGAATAGGATATGAGCAAGCACTTTTAAAGTCTTTATACAGTAATATAGAATAAAAAGAGTGTACAACAATGTATCTTTCATGTTCAGTAGATTTACAGTATGTTGTGTCCACCTCTCCAACCTTTAAAATGTTTTACTAAAAGCTTTGGTAATTATTAACCCCCAAACTTCTGCTGATAAACTGTATAACAGAATCTGCTAACTACAGTATATTCAAAATGATACCTGCTTTTGAACAATCATTTAATTGTCGATCTTAATGCTCAACTGTCAATATAAAATAAAAAGCCCAATTGTAAAATACTTTGTCTTGACGTCCCCTTTTGGATGAGTTTGATAATTTCAGAACCATCATCTTTCATTTAATTTATTTTACCTATGAATAAATTATAAACATTGTAACATACAAATAATAATAATAATTACAGTATATCAAGGGAAGGGCTAAAAAATAGCTAAAACTAATCAAGTCCAGTCCCTAAACATTGAAATCTAAATAGTTATATAAATAAATTAGGGCTACCTGTACAAAAATTAGTATTAGTATTCCATATTTCTGTAAATTTGTTAACCCAGAATGTGGATTTACATTAATGTTGACTATTTAATGGGACTTACTGTGCTATGCTACCGTATGCTTTGCTTATTATACAACTGATCATAAATCAAATTATGGCATAGACTTATCAAAATTATTAGTTGATTAATTTGGTTAAATGACTCATCATAAACAGGTGTAAAAGTATTTAATGTACAACAGTATACCTAACCATCACGTTATGTAACCTATCAAGTAGGTAAGTGGTTAACTGTAAACCTGATCCATTAAATTGTAATGTGTTGGTTCAAAGTTTTAGACTTATTATTTTCTTGTGGTGTCTATCATGTGTAAAAGACACCTTACATAAATTAGGGAATTTCCCATGACTGTTTTGTACTTGGGACTTAACTTTGGCATATATTAGACATAAAGTGACCGTTGAGGTTTAGGATGTTTATGGGAGAGTTTCCACTGTTTAAGTGTGCTGCATATTGACCACTTTTACATAATAATAATACACTAATCAATAGGCCGCCACTCCTATTGGTATCACTGTAAACCGCATCCTATTGGGAGTATACGGGTATTTTTTTGTAAATTTCATAATTGATACGTCTTTCACGTCCTCATATTAAGTTTTTGTGTAAGTTTTTCTCACAGTTTTTCATGGTAGTACAGTAACTGTAGAATTTGTGGAGCTTTGAAAAGATACTTATTTCAAACTGTTACTGTTTTAGTTTTTTTTTTTCATACAGTATATTGAATAAGTGTTCGTTGCCATTCCAAGATCACATCTCTGATTTAATCTAGTCTTTTCCGGAACTAATCCGTTCTGTTCTTAAGCATCCGTGTAATAGACAGGCACATGCTCAGCCAATGGTGTCAATGAATTTTTGATTTTTTTAGCAGTTTAATTTTTATAAAAAAAAATCAAACCTTTACTCTAATTTAAAATAATCATGTAATTTTGAATTTAAAATCATAACATTTTGGGTGGGGAAGTGGGAGAAAAAGTAACTGTTATAATAATTATAAAATTTGCATTAATTTATTGACTTTGTTTGAGGAGGGTAGGGTACATTAGTATACATCTGACTTGAAGAAGCCATGTGAGAATAGTATTAAGATGACCATTACTCTTTGGTAAAGGTATATGCCGATGGGCTTATACACCAGCCGCCGGTATTGTCTGTACATGACCTTGTTCATTGGATTATATAGTTTTTGATTCATTTAATAAAAGTATTGATCTACTCTAGACACCTTACAGTACTGTGGTTTGATTATCAGCTGTAGTAATGATCATATCATACAAACTTGAAAACGAAATACAGTTTAACAAAGGCAATTGTGTTTGCATGCTATTGTAATACGGAAGAAACTGAAGGAAATTAAATTAGTATTATCAATTTCACATCAGACATTGAATATCAATCTAGTATTGATAAGTTTGTCAAAACAGCTGGGTGCTACTGAAAAAAATATTAATAATAATAAATGGTGTGAATTATAAATATTATGAATTTCTAAAGTCATTTGTTGACAATAATGTAAACCATGCAAGATTTTAGAACTGAATTGAAACATCATAGGAAGCGCAAAAAAACCCCAACAAATTGAGAAGCATCGTCATACATACAGTGAGTGAGCTGTGGTTCAATCATAAGATGCCTAAAAAAGTAACAAGTTGGTAACACCAGGTTTGCGTAGTGTGAAGACAATTTCAGATTTCAGAGATTTCACAATGGACCACCGACAAGATGCCTGTTTTTTCCCCAAGATGTTCAGAGTTGTTACTGTGCTCGTATTAAACTGACCAATCATACAGTAATCAAATAGTGCACAACTAAAAGCTTTCTCCTGAGATTTCTCAGTTCGCGTATGCGTGTGTAAAAACGTGTAATAAATTGGGAGATCAAACAAGTTACAAGTTACTTTTTGAGGTATTAGTTTTAATGATTGAACCACAGCTCATACAATTTGTTATGAAACCTTTTCTACGCAGTGTTAGTACCATGTTAGTACCATGTTAGTTCACATTAACAATGTATGCAGGTGAAAAGGGTAAAGAGTGTATTACATTACAGTACTTCTGAGTACTATGTACAATACAGTAGATTTTCAGAATAGAATAGTAAATAAGTTTTGACATTATCTTGGTTCATGTCTAGTCTCTCATTCTTCACTAATGTCTTCATTACTCCTTAGTCTTCATTATCCTGTTTTTGAGTACATGCACATTTCTCTTCAGTGGACATAAATCAATACTAGCCAATGATTGCAGCTTTCTTTTTCATTTATTACCATACTCACTTAAATTGAAGCCTACCCTTTAGACATAAAATTGGGTCATGTTTTTGGGGTTAGCTAACAGCGGGCTTCAAAATAGCCGATACGACAGTGCATGAGGTGCAATCAAACATGCAATTTACACTTCGTATACGGGTACAAAAGGCAATACTGTTCTGGTCAATGTGAATTCTCTGCTCTGGACCACGTTTCCTTGTTTTCAAAGCTTTTTTTTTCAAATAGTCAAAATGCTATAATAAAATAAAATTTATATATTTTTGACGTTCTTTTTGTTGTTGTTTGGTACATATCTGTCTTTTTATAGTATTTTTATTTGGTATTGTTGATATATTTGTGAAGTATCTTTACTGCAGTTTATACTGAGTGACCCAATTAGCTTTGCTTTTAACAGATTAAAGATAAAGAGCTCTAAAATCCAGTACCACTGAAAATGTCTTATTGTCTCAATTAATGCATGATATACCACAGAATTTTATGAGCCATTGTACATTTTTATTACAACTGTATATCAAGTATAATGGAAGGAATCCTGATCATACTTTAATAACATTTAAAACCTACTAGAGGAAAATCTTCCATGTAGATTAGGTTATTTGTTAGCTATATAGTTTGCTATTCAAAATTGTCCTTTTTGCACCAAAGAAATCTTGATTAAAAGGCATATTAAATTGCAAATTTACTGAATTTATTTACAGATAAGATAAATGTTATATTAGGTTTTAAACCTGCCTTAATATCTATATTTCATTAAGATTAATCCATAGTTTTTAAATTGAGGTGCATTTAACAGGGTTACGGTTTCACAGTTTCACAAATGCAAATCAGATAGACGAACGAATCATGATCAATTAAATCAACAAGAAAATTTGACTTGGAGTAAATACTTCTGTCATATATAAAATATTCTGCAAAGAATTAAAAGATTGGAACGCATCAGTAATTGGAACTGAATTCATTTCCTGAAGCTACGCTAAAGATGGTAAGATTAAAATAGATATGAAATGGATATGTTCAGAATGATACTTGTTTATCTTGTTGAACCATGTTTATTACTATAGACTTAATGCATTCCAGGTTGATACTGTACATGCTATAATTTCAACCTCCAAATTTACAATATTGAGAGGTTTAAAGAATTTGATTTGTTTTAACAGATTTTTTTGCATTTTTGTCACAAAATACCTCACGCAATCGTCGTGTCGTGTAGTGCATTCTAGCAAACAAATGTAATTACTGTATGTATTATCTTGAAAATTTAGACAGTAAACATTGGTTTATTTAAACCAAAATTTGATCGGGAGATTGGATGAAAATTAGGGAGGCTCCTAAAGAAATGTGGAGGGCTGGAACAAGGAGTACATACATTAGAATATTAGTTTTTTTTAAATGCACTAAATAAAATGTTGTTATTTTTAGTTTGTATTACTTTATGATTTCTCCTTTTCCCTTTAAACCTAATTTAAAAAAAAATAATAATGTTACCCCTCCTGTGTCTGAAAGGGGTCTTAACAAAGGTGCAAGATTGGTTTCTAATACTATCTGTATGTTTCAGTACATAAGCAAGCATTATAGCGTTAACCAAACCTCTTTCGCACAGCTTAAACTCAAGACCCCATTCTTATTTTAACCAGTATCCAGAATTGAGGAACTTAATTGTTTCTTTCACACATTTAGTAGGGTGTTTGTCAATTACAGCAATAATGCATTTATATCATCTTGCAACTCCGTGAAAGAGGCTCAAAATGCTTAGCAATAACATTAATATTATATTTTCAGTGATGTACTATTATTATTATTATTAAACTGAGTGTGTAATCAAATTAGCGTACAATACAGTTACTTCATATTAGTAGCAATGTCATAGTGATCACATTCCTGTTTGATGTGTAATTGATCGTTCGTGTTGATCATCTCCTCCCCTTATTTTGCTCAGCATAACCATCTTGATAACCTCACGGACAGCTGAGAACTTGTCGTTACTCACTTAGGAAGTCGTGTCTTACCCTGCACTTAAAACAATCAAGTGTTTACTTGCCTAATAACTTATTGATTAGATAACAAATTTGATAGGAAATAGGTTTACACTTTAAAACATATTAGATAATTGTATTATCATCTAAAATTAATGGGATTAGATTAGATGGATTTAGACATAACCTTGTGAATTACAGCCAATTATAGCTAATAATTGTCTGTGTGTGTATTTCAAGAATGCTATACACAGCAATGACAAATCATTTCAATCAACGTTTGATATTCTATAGCTACAGTACTACTGTATAAAGACATAAGAGCACCATACCGAGCTCCAGCAGTAGATTTCAAAGCTCAAAAGCCAAGCCATCATGTGGCAATGCTTATAGATGACTATGGAAATCAAGTGTTATACATCAGTTTAAAGCAACATTACATACAGAAATGTTAAAATGATAGAAAAAAAATTTAAATTCAGCTATTTAATAATGATCATACTTAATTTTCAAAAGCAAATCTCACAATGTAGCACAGAATTTACTTCATTGAAAAACTGTAGTATCCTATATTCACCTTCAGTTTTCTTTTATAATAAATTAGAGTATAGCCTAATTGTTTTTTTTTTAGGAATGAGTCGAAAGCATTGCTCTTGTCTGTGTATCGTCAATTCAAAATATTTTGGGTATGGACCTCTTATTGAATTGAATGGTTATACTTATAGTGAGATCACAAATGTAGCAGTAATGCAATCTCTTTATATGGCTATTTGGTATTATATGCAGTAGAAACTGAAATAACTTGGAGCCAAAATCGTTAATGATGTCATCATTGGCATAATCAGAATGTGGAAGGAAAAATGGTAGTATGTACAATTAAATTGTTCTGATTCTTACTGATGTGACTGCAAAAGGATATTGCAGTCGGAAACTCATTTTCGTTAGGATGTATAGTAATTCATTTCGAAGAACGCACTAGTTAAAAGTTCTAGTTGTGACTGATGATTAATGTCTTAAATAACAAGAAGCTACATATCAATACATGCAAGAGCATTTCCAATCGATAATAGAATGACAACGGAATCCATTTCTTCAAACAAAGTCTTGTTTTACATTTGTAGTTGGTACTTTTCTGACTACGAGTAATATGGTACAGCCAGCCAGGGAAAAGATTTCAGCCTAGAACCAAAGAGAGTTGATGAACTTTAATATCATGTTGATTATTTAAGGTTAGACATCCCCAATAAAGCACATTCATACTTAATATTTTCAATTCAAACCCTATGTAGTTGATCTTCTGTGGGTAAAACCCACAAAAATTGAAGATTGTACATACAGTAACATGTTTAATATGGCAAATATTAATTATTCAAACTCAACAATAGCAGATGTCTAGCTGCCCAGACTCATTACGATTCAAATTAGAAGTCAACATTTATCTGAATGTTTTATGATTATCGATTATGTACGAAGTAAGGTATATTCTGCAGAAAGACATTCTGTGATGATTTGCATAAATCACCAGCCCCTGGGCATACCAGGAAAATCTAGGTCAGTATAAATTGAAGTTGGGAGAGAAAGTGATTGTGAGAGTTGGAGGTGATTAGTGACTGGTGCCTGTTGGGATGTGAACAAAGGATTGATACCTCAGGCTGTATCTTGCATCAAGCCGTATCACTAATTGCTTTGCAATATCAACATTCATTGTCTTTGTCTCAAAATTAATTAGTACAACTTTCCATCTCGTTAGATCTATTACAGTTTAAGATAATATAATTATAAACTGGTACCAAGGGAAAATTTAAATTCAGCTATTTAATAATGATCATACTTAATTTTCAAAAGCAAATCTCACAATGTAGCACAGAATTTACTTCATTGAAAAACTGTAGTATCCTATATTCACCTTCAGTTTTCTTTTATAATAAATTAGAGTATAGCCTAATTGTTTTTTTTTTAGGAATGAGTCGAAAGCATTCACAATTATTTATATAATTAATCATTTAAAATTTTAACATCTCTACTAAAAGACAGAAAGAACAGCTTTAAAACCAAACAAAGTATTTTCTTGCTAATAGAAATTGGTCCTCACAGTATCAGAATAGAACTGATCACGTTTTTAAATTTTAATTTTTAAACTGATTTCTTTAGAGCAGTTTTCAATTTTATTAAATTCAATAGAAAAACAGGCCAAAATACTGATTCAGTTCTATTGAATAATTTGTTGTTTCATTTTATAGTTCCTTTGCAAAAACCAGGTAAACTAAATCATACAGGTCAAATGAAGTATAAGGTTATATCCTGCTTTAACCCTTAAATATGAAAGATCAAAACAGAATTGATCAATGTTCCCAGCCATATTCTGTCTAACATTAATAGTGATTGACATATGAGCTTGTATGTCTTGCAAAATCAATTATAACCCTGGAACACAGGTAGAATATGGCAATCTAAGTGTGATATCACTGAAAGTAGGAGATTAAATTTGAAGGCTTTTGTTTTTTTCTACCAGTTTTAAAATGAATAGGTGAACACATTACATTATTTAGGCTACAGAGAAATATATATTGTTTATAGAAATAACTAATTTTACTAAAAATGTTTTATTAAACCATGGGGGTATGGATATACATACAATGATAAACCAACATTTCAGAAAATAGGTTGTTGATCATTTTAGTTAAATTTGTAGATTTGTGAGTGAGTGAGTGCCTTGTGTTTCATGATGTCTCATAACTATAATAGTTCACTAGAATATCTCTATTTTTTTTTTACACTATATTTAATGAGGGTGATCCATCCAGCAATTGCTGATCATTATGGACCATTATGGACCCTCAGAGGTTCACAAGACAAACATATACACAAGATGCTCTACATAAACAGAGTCTTATTACAAGTCTTTGGGAGGGAAGTTGTAAGTTTGTCCTTAGAAAAAATCTTGACATTTGACAGGACTTGAACCCAGGACCATTGGAGTGGTAGCCAAGCATCATAATCACCAAGCCACAACTCCACTCTATCAATAATTCAAAATGGCCATCTAAATTACTTACAATAAAAGTAATTTATAATATATAAAACCTATGAACTCTTCATCATCTCTTATTTGAGTAAGTTTTTTCCCTCTTCCGAAGGGTAATTGACTGATAAAAATCATGCATCAACGATATGTACAGTGATATTTGGTTGATGCTTTCATTAAAAAACAAAAATATAATGACTTATGATGGATGATGGTGGCTTAAACAGAAAAAAAATGGAACGATTGAAAGAACAGTCAACAAGAAATGAAAATTGTGGAGATGTGATCCCTATTCATTTTTATAGGGTGTTTTCTATTTGTGATTTTGTCATTATTTTGATAGCATTTTTATCAATAAATATTTGATTTTTTTCTGACAGGTTCTTCAATATTAATAATTAATTTAATTTCATTGCAATGATAGAAATTACAATAAACTATGGCTGTAATTGCTCTAGTAATTCCTCAACTGTCTTTGGCAATGTGCCAATTAATGTAATTGTATAGCTTTTTTACCTGTCGTTCTTTGGCGATGTGCCAACTGATGCAAAACATGTTTTTCTCTCATTGAGTTGTTGTACTAAGTGTTTGATTATTTATAGAATGTACATACTGCATGCGAATTTAATGTAATCAATCCTCATTTGAATTTCTTCTTACATATTATTAGACTGTCTTGTAATTTACTATGGATTTATGACAGAATTATATAGGCATGCAATAACATATACTATCTTAAGGCAAATTTAGAAAGATGGTCACAATATGTAAATTCACTGTACTGACAAGGGTAGACAATCGAATGTAAAATAAGTACATGATGTATTTAATGCCAAAGCTTGGTTCCCACTAGGATGCAATGTAAGGGTGAAGCACAACGCAATAATTTGACCAATCACGACATGAAGAATCATACAAACTGTCGCTTGTGATTGGCTAACTCACTTGCATTGCGTTGTATGCTCTTGCGTTACATCTAAATGGGATGTAACCTTTACCTGAATCACAGATTCCTCACCCTCAAATCTTAAGTCATTTTCATGATGCCAAACAATGTTTGACTCCTCTCCCCACAAACAAAAACACCTTTTTTTAAGATTTTAAATCTTAATATGTCAAATAAAACAAGATCCACAGAACGATTTAGATAAGATAAAACAAGGGTAAGTCATCAGTCAAGACAGACATATTTTACATTTTGATCTACAAAGAATCCAAATATGATCAAATAAAAAAAGATTTAATTTATTTCTTTTTATTCGGAGTTATCCTTGTTTTATTTTATCTGAAATTATTCAGTTGGATCTTCTGGTATTACTTGTCAGTACAGTGATGTTTGTGTTTCCTCTATCTAAATCTGTCACTCCCTTCCATACACAAGAAAATAATGCAATTAATGTACAGTAATTTATAGAAAACAAGTGATTCATAGATTAATTTTCTTGTGTTGGGCGGAGTATGTTTACAACTTATTGCTTGTTGTTGTGTCATTAACTTGTATTATACTCTATGTTTACTGTGTTCTTCATGTGCTCCGTTTACATCTTCCCTTCTACAGATAATCCAGAATTCTTTAGCATGTATGTATCATAAAACCTAAAACAAGAATGTTCAACAAACTAAAAGGTTTGCGAGATTCTGTCAGTCGCAAAGGTATTGTTAGGAGGATTAGTCAACGCAAGATCAAGAACCGTCGTAATAAGCATGAAGATTTTGAGATAGATGACAATGATCTGTGAGTTCCTAATGCCTGATTATTGACTTGTGTTTACATCATTTGAATGCACTAACATTGCACTGTTCCTATTAACACCTTCATTTTCTTTGTTTTTATTTCTTACTAACAATTAATTGTTTGTTGTCTTTTGTGTTTTATAAAAGACATATACAGTCAGGGAAAAATGGCAAAAGGCTTCCTACTTTCTATGAGTTTTATCAGATAATCTATATTGTTATAACTCTTTTAACATGAATAAAGTACTGACTTTGCTATTTTCCCCTAGCTGTATTGATAGATTCATATCATAAACTGAATACACAAACCAACAAGGCTATTGTTGGTTTATCCAGGTAAGCTAGGCACGAAATACACTCAAGATTTTCCACATTTTGATTTTGTTATAAGGTAACAAAATTGAATTTTACTATATTAATTTACTGTATAAAAATAATAACTCAGTTTTTCATATAATACAAAATTTAAAAATTATTAATTAAAACACAGAGAAAATTAAAATACAACCCAGTAAAAAATATTTATTTGAATGGCCTGGTACTAATAATTTTTCCAAATTTTAATTTTCAATTATACCAAACGGGAGTGATGGTCTCCAAATGCCCCTCAATTATATTCTCAATTAAAAAAAAAAAACTCTTAGGGCGCGTTTATACAACACGCTATTACACGCATATTCAACACGCCTACGAGAAGTGTGTTGTATAACACCGAAGAGATTCCGTGTAATGAGATTTTAATTGCAAAAAAGGCTACTTGGCTGAATCCTAAAATTTTGTGGATTCCCGGTTGCTGTTGGCGTGTTGGAAGTGTCCTCATGGTATTGTTTTGACCTCTCGTTAAATATAAGTATGTGCTGTGAAAATGTTGACCAAATATAGTAGATAATTGTGCTTTTTTTGCATATTTTAATCGATTTAGCACTTAACATTAACGCTAATCAAATGTTGGCATAATTTGGCAAAATGTAGCATAGTTTTATCCTAATTTTAAAACATTTTTTTTTTCTAATTTCAAAATCAGATTTAAAAAATCAATAACTGAATAAACTAAATTTTAAACTAAATTTTAAACGAAATCATCCTTTATTAAAATCCTTAATAAACTCATATTAATTCATAATGCATACGAGTATATATACAGTTAGGATTATGAACCAAGGTATAACACGGTATTACGATTTAATGTATAACTGCAATGTTTTTGTGGGGTTGACCTCGGCCCGTGCAACACGCCAAAAATTAAAGACGTGTTCAAATTTAGGGTGTTGTATAAACACAGCCTTAGTTTCACATTGGAGGTTGGACATTTTTTTTTGCTATTAGCTATTTTTTGACAATTAAAAATAGCGATATTTAATTACAATGGATAATTTTAAAAAAAACAACTGCTCTACTTTTTGTTATTTTGATTTCAAATTTATTTAAAAAAAATTGAAACCAGTTCCAGTTTAATATGAACATTATTTTTAATAAAGTACTAATTACGGTAATAGTAAAAATATCTGGAGGCTCCGTGAAAATAACCAATGTATTTACTTGACATTTTACTGCCTTTAAAGAAATGATGTAAGTAACAATATAGATGTAATAATATAAGTGGGCGTAATAAATGCAGTAGGATGAATAGTATCAATATTATATGAATATGAAATTATCCCGGATTAATCGGGTGATTTCCCTATGAAATATGAACGATGAAGAATATTAATCCTTTATAATTTGAGGAAATTTCCTGAAATCGTAATGAATAAACCAGTACTGTTCACACTTGCAACAAGTTTAATGAGATTAACAGAACTATCTGAACAATGACTAATGACTATAAAAACATATTTTGATGAAACAAAACACTGCACTTCAGTAGTTTGAATTATGAAATGAAACATATTTTAATCATCAAACAATTTATATTTAATTACTTCCTGGTATGAGGTAATGCTGTCAAAGGAATGTAAAATATGAAACAAATATGCTTTAATTTTAATGTCTATTTGGTGTTTATAGCTTACCTGGATAAATAGAAAATTGCCTATACACTTCTGATGGAGAGCTACAATGCAAAAATGTTAAATGGTCCCTGAACATTGCTCCTAGATAATAGAATAGTCCAACAACCATGATGTTAAATGTGAGAATATACTACCATCTTAATTTCTTTTCATAATATATATATATGTCGGTATATCTTTATTACAAAAAAGTCAAATGACACAAACAGCCGATGGCTGAAACCGTAGTCGTACATTATAAATATAAATATAAAATCATGATAAAAACAGGTAAAATATAAATACTTAAAAAAGCAGATCATCAAAAAAACATTACAAAACATTAACTTCATTTAACAGTCTAGCCATAGTAGGAACAGGTGATTTCTTAAATCGCTCAGTTCTGCCAAACGGTATACGAAGGAGGGGGCGAGACCGAAGGCCGACATCAAGTTCGCGACAATGAGGGAGCATATTCCGAAATATGTCAGAGGCAAGAAGTTTCTCACCAAAAGACAACACCAGACCCACCCTCCTCGTCGCAAGCGATGGGAGACCGGCGTAAACTACAAAATACCAATATATTCTTAAATTAATCAGGAATAAATATGTTTGATTAAATGTTTGATTGTAGATTTGTGTTGCATGTATGTTGTACTGTATGTATTTTTCTCAATATATGTGTTGTTTTTGTGTGATGCATCCAATTAACCTTTTCATGAACAAAATGGTCATCTAATTGTAATCATTATATCGCTTATGGGTGTGGTCAGACAGAATACATTCATTATAAGCTATGGTTTAAAGTCTTTATCCATGAAATTACAAAGCAGGTTTTATGGCAGTGACATGGCTATAGATTATGTTATTTTAAAGCTTTAATATTAACACTTCAGCCACCGGTTTCCTGAAAGTATGGCACACCCATTTTATTTTGTTCATCTCGTACTGTACTACCCCAAATTCTATATTTCACTTCTAATAATGTTCTTTAATTTGAGGTCCAATTATGTTTCTTAATGCTTTGTATGTTTTGTGATCGCTGTATTGTCATGATGTCTCTCATTTCATATCTTTTTTATTTCTAACTGGTAAAATAATTGTTTCCAATGACTTTAATCTATGTATTATTTTATTTGTGAATGATTCTGATTGTAATTTCAAGAGGGCTCACTATATATTATTATTAGTAAAGAATCATAAATGAAAAATAATGCTTTTGAAATTTAATGTTTACAATCATAGTTCAGCTTAAACTGTTTCATTTTCATTCTCACTGCTAAATCATGTTTATATTGACTTTATTATTATTATCATTGTTTATTCATAATTGATGAAAAGATGTTTATCTTTTCATTTTCCATCTAACCTTTTGTTTTATTTACACATCATTTTATGATAAAAGTCACATTTAAATTTCTTTTTTGTTTGCTTAATAAAAGTGATAATTTTGTTTTTTATTTCATGGTCATCTTTTGATTGCATTTATAGGACAATTAAGTATGTTCAAGTTTTAATTATTATAAAAAATAATATAAATATTTTTGTTTGCTGCTTTTGGATCTACAAAATATAAGCCACTAACATATCTATAAATTATCTCTTACATTTAATTTGTCTATTGTATTTTATTGATTAAGTGTTTTAGTATTTCATCTTTATAACTTTGTATTGATCCAGGAAGATACTAGAATACTAATCAATATATTATTGACTGACAATCTTCTTCAATAACAACAACTTATTATTCTAACTAACATTCCTTTTTATTTCAATCTTTATTAATTTCAATGTATTTTGTTCTGTAAACTCCATAACAATTTGCTTTCTGATTCGTACTTGTTTCTCTGAATTTGTTTATTTTGGCGATACAGAATCCACTAACTTATTTTAATTATATTATAGTTTATACAGTACTGAACATACACTAATAATTTCAAGTAAACAAACAAGTACTATATCATGCCATCTGTGATACCATAAAAACATTTAGGAAGAGAGACCCATAACAGTTATCTAACACGGAAATTCATCTAACAATTATTTATCAAGAATTGTTTGTCTTGTATGTATATTGTTTTTCTACCCATTCTTTCCATTGTGAAGTATATTCCTTTTGAAGTAATTGAAAATAAATAGAAGAACATATAAACACTCAATTCTGCATGTATTTTTAAAGAGATAATGTAATTTATTGGCTAAAAAATAAAGTCACAAAATTCCTCATACATAAAAATTTTGTTGTGTAAAAGTTTCATTTTGAATCATCAATATTGAATGCAAAAACAATAAATATCTTTAAAATAATAAATTATAAACATTTTGTTTGGTGGAAAACTTTCATTTGACCTTTTACGACCTTTGAAGGGTTAACTGAAAGAGCAAAAATCCACCCCCATGTGATTTAATTTTATACATTTGTTTTATGGTACAGTACAAGCATTCACTGTACATGCCTGTGTATATACCCATTGAGTTGTTAAAGAAGGTGGTCTGAGACATGTTATTATAAGAAATACTGTATTTATTAAATCTGTTCCCTGGTTTAAAAGAAACAAAGACAAAATGCTTAATTATAAACAACTGTGTATTTCCAAGAAATTGTTACAGAAACCACAGACCTTAATTAATACTACAATAGGTCCATGCAGAAACAATTCTACCTCATCAATCTAAAATTTGTTTTTCTAGTATAGAACAATAAGTTCATTATTTAAAACAGCAGTTTATTGTTGTTATTTATTAATATTGCTAAACATTAACAATAAATGTCAATAAACACAAATTAAAAAACAAAGGATTGATTATTATATTGTTTTGCCTTCCTTTATGGAATGATGCACAACTATTTCATTATCAATTTTGGTTTTAATATCTTGTGTATTTAATAATTTTGAAATAAACAAACTTAATCAACAATAAACAAATAGAATAAACATTTCAGGACAGGATTTTAAGAAGACAAAAAATAGATAATTTTATTGAAAATGATTCTTCCAAAGTATTGATGTCCTTTGTAAATTCTGTTTTGAAACTATATGCTGTAATAACCATTTTTTCTGCTTGATTTGCGTGACCGATGCATTTCAAGACGTTAGACCCGCTCCTACCAACTGTAAAAATCAATGAATATCAAATACCTGCTAACTTACTATATACCGGTACCAGGTAAAGTAACATTTGTATAGGGGAAACATACCACTAAAATAAATCTAAAATAAACAGAAATAAGTACGGGTATACCAGTAATTTTGCATTGAATAATGATGAGAGAATAGGTTGTTTTAAATATGTGCGAATTGTAGAATTACTTTAATTATTATGTTAATTTAAATTTAATTTAAATTCAGTGCCATTTGTAGAATTTGTAATTTGGGTGCATACAACACCCATTGTGAGAAGATGGTAGAGGCATATTGGCCGCCACAACAAGTTGATTTCCCAGTGCGATAAGTCAACAACGTCGCGTGGCAAAAATCCTCAAAAAAGCTGAAAGCTGAGCGTGAATTAGAGCGTGAATTAGAGCGTATAAATTATCACCATTTTATATCACTTTTTCGTTAGATAGGTGACAAGTGACACTTGATGCGAAATTGACCAATCAAATTGTAAGAATACAATCAAGGTGTGTTATAAATGTCAAAATGTATTCTGTAGATATCCTGCACAGTGTTCATTACGCGTAAAAAAAACATATTTTTGTTATGATACAGGTCTTCTTGTTTCAAATCACCATTACTCTATGGGCCTGTTTCTGCTGCAACTGCTCAAAATACGGTATAAAAATACGGTATAAAATACGGTATTTTTTATACCGTATTTGTCAGTACCCCGTTTCTGCTAACAATACTTCTTGGGTGGTCGTGTTAAATTTCATCCTTTTTACCCAAATTGCCATTCATTTATTTGGTCGATAATTAAAAGTCGCAATAAAGGAAGTTTTACGCCTCACTTTCAACAGGCTAGCCCTAGTGATAGAGATGTTGTGAGAGCACAGAAAACATCGTAATGGGGACAAGTAATTCGTTCCCTCCCCGAGTTATTGTCTTTTGCAATGTTGTACTGCTTTTGCAGGCTCTTCAGCTTTGAGTTTACTTGCTTTGGAGACAAGTCTATTCCGTACTCCTGCTTTATTTGTTTAGAAATGTCTTTATAAATGTGGTTGTCCCTTTTATTACCTTTTAGTTGGCCGGACATTTAACTTCCCCTCCTTCCCCACACCCCTTTTCCCCACACAGATTTATATAGTAAATACTGTGACGTCTTCGCTCCATATTTTCGCCGAATATATCTATACACGTGTGTAAAACAGCTCACAGCGACAGAAAATAAAAACACGATGTTGACCTCATGTCGCAGGTCAAAAAATATACGGTATTTTTTATTGGCAGCAGAAAAGGGTACAAAAAATACGGTATAAATTTGTAAATACCGTATTTTATCCACAAATTTTGTGGGGAAAATACGGTATACAAAATACGGTATTTTTTTTATGAGCGCAGTTTCTGCTGCCAAAAAAATACGGTATAAATACGGTATTCAAAAAATACCGTATAAAATACGGTATTTTCTTGGCAGCAGAAACAGGGCCTAAGATACTTGTAACAGCTTGTCTGTTTCACTACATGTTTTATATTTTCTCTTTGATAATAATTCTTGTTATTATTTTCTAACATACTGAATATACTAGCCTAATATGGTGTGCTGTATATTAATAAAATGACTTAATGTATTTATCAGTTTCTATGTCTGCTTGCATTTCTCTACATGTCTATAAAAAGTTATAATATTTGAAATTTAAAATTTGTATTGTTTATTAATAGATAATGTAATTACTAACTATAAAGTGTTCAATTTCATTATTCGATTTTTTTAAAATTTATTAATTGTTGACTACTTAATTTGTCTAACAAGTTTTTATGTTTTTTAATTTAAAATTTACAGTCAAGATTAGAATAGAATAATAATAGATGTCAAACAATAATTAATGTCGCTCCCACGCAAAAGTGTGTAACTGTGAAAACTACAAAACATTTGGTTTGGAAAAAATTATAGTACGGTAATTGATGTACATTTGAACTTCCCTGTTTATGGCCACTTATTCAATAGCATTTGATACCTCCTTAGAGCACCTGTGGATTCTTTTTGAATTTGAATTACATTTTGTATGATTCTTTACCTCCCAAATTTTTTTTTATGGAAACAGTCTATTACTGATCCAGTTGATCTTAATTAAAATGTAATTACAGTGCTTAAAGATGTATTGTCCCCGAAAAACATAAAAAATGAAGATTAATTAAATCAGACTTTGAATAGGTTATTTTTAGTTTTAATAAAGTTACTCACTTCCATAGAATAAACTTAAGCACGATAAGTAGATCCAATGATAATACAACAATTGATATCAGGAAAAGGAACACATTAGAAACAACTTAAAAACTAACATTAGTATCAATTATAATTGATTAGTACATGTTTGTTTTGATGTTAACATATTAAGTTTACTTTCTGTTTTAAATTTATTGTAAATATTTTTCATCACAAAACAAATAAGTCCTTATTGATAATAAAAACATTTAATAGAATACAGGTACTGTATTATTATTATTACTGTATACTAGAAAACATAGTCAATAGATGAAAGTTAGTAAAATCCCAAACTGTAGGGGGCAGTATTCATAATATTGTTAAATTTCATAACATTGTATAATTTACACTTAGTACATTAGTTTAATAAAGTCTACAAAAGTGTATTAAATTAATGTAAGTAAATGTTATAATATTAATAGAAAGGCAGTGATCGACAAAAATATTATATAACTAATACTAAGATTATATTCATTACACTTTGTTTTTTTTAAAATTAATATTATTTGATTATAAATTTATTATGGCCTACTACTGGGCAATTTAAGTAAATTTGAAATTATTTAATTCTTTGTTTTTTTGTATATTTTTTTCTTTGTTTACTATAAAAATCAATTGAACATATTGCAGGAAATAACTAAAGATGAGTTTTAGATAACAATGTATGCTTAATAAATAAATTTAATATATAAAAATAGACTTTGATACAAAAATTTATAACTAAAAAGCCTCAAATTTTTACTTAAATGAAACTAAAAGTTTAAAATATTAAATATAATATTAATATTAGATACAGTAAAGTTTCAATTTCATTCGATGTACTTTGACTGTGACTACTATCTCCATGTCATTACTATAATGTAGCTACTGTATTTCTGAAGTCTTGTTCTCAATAATCCGAGTGACCGGTCAGTTTGACCAGACTAATTTCAGTACCAAATTGCTTTTTATAACTTTCCTACTTTTCCAAGTTGCACAGTACCGAAGAATGACTGAGATAGTTTAATTGAGCTGTCCAATGCGAACATCAGAGGTTGGTTTTAAACTAACCAAGTCATATAGTGCCCTCAATAGTTGATTTTATGACTATTGGTATTTGTTGCTCTCGGTAAAACTAACTAAGGCAGTGCCAATGAACAGGCATTTCCGACTGAAATGCCTAGTTTGACCAACATTGAATGTGGCTTAACAAACATACAGATATTTAATATAATATCTTAACAGTTGCTATGTTATTCATGATTTGTTTGTTCACTAATTTCCTAAAATGAGTAAAAGAAGTATGTCAGTATAAATGCTCCTTTCCCACTCCCCCCCTCCCCTTTTTTGCAATTTCAACACGAGTGTGTTAATGTGTTCTTATAACAATGTCTATAGTTATATTAAATTTAAACTGTTATTTCTTGGAAGTGTATCTTAACTTATTTCTTAGTGTAGGAGTTAAGTACTAAATTACCTGTGTAAGGTCATTTGATTATGTTGATTGAGCAATGCTTTGTGTTGCCTCTATTCAAGATGCCCTGCCTGTGAATAGAGATGAGAAACCTCTATTGTTAAACATAACAATAGCCATTCCTTAAGTATACTTTGCTGAGGGTAGCCTAGCAAACTGGCGCACATTTCACACTTCTCATTGACTTTGCTCTCTGCTTGTGTCAAATGTAGGGAATTTCACGGTGCTTATGTTACATCATTTCAAGTGTACTTCAAAATAGTTGTATATTGTTCCTTATTAATTAGATGGATGTTTAATTTGACCTTTGGATTTTGATAAAACTGTTTTTTTATCATTCAAATTGTATTTTTTGATTCTACAGACTCCTTGCTGAGGGATATACATTGGTGTTAGAGGGGACTGATCAACGCTGGGAGAAACTCACTGAAAATCTACTGGATATTATCGTAAACTGTGTAAACAATGGCGTGCCAACAGTATATCGTGTCATTGGTTCTGACATGGACCAAATCATTATTGATGTTCATATAGAAATACCAGGTGGGTGATCATGAATTTGTTTGATTTAACTTAAAATTGATTATTTGGAAACACTCAATAGGAAAAAGACCAACAGCTTATATCTAGTGGGCGTTTCTTCAGTGGTGCAGAAAAAATACAGTTAGGGGAAAAATTCCTCCGAGGCAATTACCCTTATAATGTAGTGGTTTTTGCTTTTTTTCTGATTTCCCAATAACCGAATATACTGTAGCTGGGGCAATATATCAAGAGAAATTCACAGCCTCCAACACGCACTCCTTTGATCTTTAGCCTGGTCCCGACAAATCCTCCAACACCTGCACTGTGTAATGTGGCAGCTAGATGGCCTGCATCCAATAATCATAGGAAACAAATTGTAGAAATTCAAGTTTCAACTGGATTGCACAGAAATGCTTTTGCTCTATAAAATAGTAAACTGAATATTTTTTTTTAAATAATAGAATAATAATTGTCTCTAATCTGCCTCTGAAATCAAATTTGTACAGATCTCCTTCTTTGTTCACAAACTTTTATTGAAAAGCAAGTTTTTTGAAATTATGGTGTTTTTGGTGTTTTTTTTTTATTCAGTTTCTGTATGTCTCCTGTACATTTTAGACAACAGGTTGGCTTTGCATAGATTGTTTTGTATATTTAATGAAAAAAAAAATTTATTATAATACAATCGCAATACTGTATTGAAGGTGAAGTTTTTCACTAAATGTTATCTAATAATATAACTATACTAATATAATATTGTAACATTGTGTGTTTACATACCAGGAAATACAATTAAAATGTATTTTGTGATACGATGACAATCGAAAGAAAATTATCCATATAGATTTTATAATTATTGGATACTGATACTCTATGGAACATATGGAATAGTGGTTATAGTTTGTTTCTTTGTTTTCTGTCTGTGTTAGCTAATAACAGTTTGGTCTCCAACTGTTACACTTGGATGCAAATATCAAAGTATGCAAGGAAAATATATTACAAAAACATATATCCATAGTTATTATTGAACCATTAACCTTTAGAGATATAGCGAAATCGGGAAGCGTAGAAAACACATACATATGAAATATATTGAAACCAATAGCAAACATGCCTTGGGGTCGTCAGTGGAGTTAATGTGTATTTTGTGTTCATATGATATCAGTATCTTCAATATTGCTTTATTAGCATATTGGTTGGTGGTGATGATGATAGAGGAATTTAAGGTAAGAATGTATTACATTGATAGCATCCATCACAAGTTTAATTTCAGGTGGTAACAGTAACACATGTTTTAATATTTTACTATAGTACAGTATTAGCATTTAGCATTTTGCTATTTGGAGTTACAGTTGCTTTTAGAAACAATAGGTTGAGATCGGTAGAATTGATTTCAGTTCGTATGGTATTTCAGCTTTAGAAAAATTAGGTGTATACCCAATTTTTAACCAATGCAATGATTTTAATTGTTTTTAATAAATTAATTATTATGTATTACAGTATGGCTTTAACATTTTTGAGCTACATTATAAAGAATTGGAATTGCCTCTTTGTATGAATTACATTATTATAATTATAAATATAGGAGTACAGTGTTTGGAAATATAGTGTCTTTCTGAAAATCTTGAAATTGAAACTGAAATTGCTGTTTAATGTTTGTGAATGTGATTTATCAAAAATAATGTTTATAATTTAAGTCAATGATGTTTGCTTTAAGTAAGTTTTCAAAATACCCTAAGCAAATTGTTTTTCTTAAATTATACTATAGATTACAAAATCGATTCCATAAGATAGAAAATACTACTGTAGTTTGATAAATAAAGCGTCACTTAAGCATTTCTTAAATATCTTTACTTTTAAAGCGAAAAGATTAATAAATTCTGGTCCTGTTTGGAAAATCTTAAGTTCCTTTACTATTTCCATCTTTTAATTGTAAAAATAATCTTATGGATAAGCGGCATAGTGCAATTGTTAATACAGTATACAGTGAGTCAGCTAGGCCTAAGTATAAATGATAATATAGTTCGTGACTGTGATATTAATATGGGCTAATTGTTTTCTGTGAAGTCAAATATGATCAATGCATAGGATTAAAAGTGCTTTGAAAATTGGAATTAACTAATGAATTTTCGTAATCTTGGTGTTCATCATTTACTGTATATGTGCAAGTAGCCTGGTGGTACAGCACAGGTGGTTTATTGTTAATCCACATTCTAATCTCAATAGTACATCACATTTGTTACATTGAATGTATTTAATCTGTGCCTTAACATTCTGATGAACTATGTGATTAAAACATAAACCTGATTCCAATTTATCAAATGGAAGTCATTACTAACACATTCTGATGAAAATGTGTCGATTATTACGCAGAATATTCTAATTAGTCTTTAATCAATATTTATTAAAACACATCTAAAGTCTACAATGCATCGTAAATTGGTATTGAAAATTTTAGAAATTACAGCACTTATCACTGTTTATCACAAGGTCAAGTTTTTGCACATGTGCACTTTGTATAGCTCTCACGCAAAGTGGTTAATGCATTTTTCACGTCCAACTTACACTTAGATTGTCCAACAAAAACTCTTCAATAGAAGCATTCTGTTTTAGTTGTATTATAGCTTTAGGAAATTCGGACTAGATCAATGAAATTGTGGATTTACTGGGATCATTTAAAGAGTTATCGTAGTCGTTGAAAAAAATACTTTTATCTGAAAAGTAGTTTAATGTAAGTATCGAGCATTTAAATCTTCAGGTTCAACATTTTAGAGTCTTGATTTTTATTTATTTTTTTTTTATTACTCAATATATTGTAATCAATTTTATATGCTGTTGTATATCGGGAAAACAAATTGAAATATTTAAATGTCATTACAGTATATTGCGACTAATAATAATTTGTTTTAATTTATTATTTTATTATTTCCTTTAATTTTCAACAGATTCTCGGTACTGTATTTAGATTTGTTCATAGGCAAATTCTGTAATACAGCATCTTATGTGTTTTACATGCAACGCCTGTATCCTACCATACGGTAGATGTAAGCTTATCCTTAACCTACACATCCATGATGCATTATCACATGCATGTAATACACATGAGATGAGCTGTATTATAGAATTTGTCCCTTGAAAGTGGACTAATGTTGTCATATGTGCATATGTTATTCAGCACTGAGAATCTGGTGGATTTTTTTGCCCATAATACTTTACATTATTCCTTCCCCTACTACCTAGCCATGATCTTTATCCTTGGGATTCTCCATGACCGACATTTTCCCAGGGTTGTACATTATGATTTTATATATAACCTGCTTAGGTGAGTGTCCGCACACCAGATGTATTGGTGTTTAACAGCATTATCATACGTCACACTGCAGCTACACCACATGCATGATTATCAATAGATTCCCACACCGATCTCATAACGATTCGCATGTAAATTGAATCTTTGTCATCAAAATTGATTTCAATTGAGCTAGATATTGCATTACAAGTTCAATCAGTGATTTCATCAGTTCTGCTCGCCATTCTCTGTATATATATGCGGTAGGCGAGGATGCATCTATATTTACTGTCATTATCTATAATTTAATTTCATGAAGGTATTTAAATTGTTATTTTTGTTTCGTCAACCAATTTTGAAATAGGAATACTGAGACTAGAGTATTATACAATATTCTATACATATAATATTACAGGTAGGCCTACTATATTTTTCACAAACTGGATGGAGGATGATGGCATATTGTAAGTATTGTCCTTGGATATAAAGGATATCAAATTTTTAGATATAAAATTTAAAGTGTTACTGTACTCAACAAAGTACTGTAAACGCTTACTGTTGACAAATCTGTCATATCCACAATTCAATTTAAGCATTTTTTAACCTTCGTTTTCTGAAGCTTAGCAATTATCATTTTTTTAATTATCTTATTTTAGTTGATATTCAGTCTCCTTTTTCATGTTAAAATCTTCTTTTAAAATGTTATAGTTTTCTTATATTTAAATTCACACATTTCATTATGTGCCATTTTGTGTTTAAAGCCTGTATAAGAATGCTTTTCTGTTTTTGTGGTGTAGTATCATTGTGCAATATGCAATTCTTTTTTTTAATGTAAAATTAGATATATACTATGTTTGATCATTGATAAATTCCAGTTACTTTGTATATATTTCTATTGTTTAAATGTATACCACCAACTTGATAGGTGATAATGAATACAGTAGCTTCCTGGTTGCGACATCATTTTGAAAGATTCTATCTTTTAATTAATTATTTATAAACTTCCTAATTGTATTACTCACACTCAAACTACAGTTATCAGTTTCATTGTATATTTACTGTATATGCCTGTATGGTTTTATCTTTGACAAAGGTGAATAAAATAAATAATAGAAAGGAATCTAATAAATTCTAATCTGACTTCGGTAATTGCATTTTTTACTGTTCACAAAATTGCATTTTTGAAATGTATATACATTATGCTCTATATAACACAAATATATGTTTTATCAGACCCACAAAATGTAACAGCCCAAATTCAGAGACAGATCCATGGGTAAGGGAGGTCGGTTTCGAGATATCTTTCAAGATACGCAGACATCCTATAGACCACTGCTACTTTCGTAGTATAATCCAAATTCCGATTGGATAGCAACTTTTTAACACTCTGATAATTTAAATTGCTTTGTAAGTAATAAAAAAGTATAAACAAATACAGAGTACATGACATGAAAGTGTAATTTTAGGAAACAGTCTATAGTTTATAATAAGTGTAATCTAAATTGAGTAATTTGTGATATTTGATCTATTGATACGGTAAACATAAACGGTCATTTTAACTTGTACTCAATACATCTAACTGTAGAATAGACTGATATTATTTGTCATCAGTATAAAAACCAATAAAATCAATAATCAGAATAATAAGCAAACATATCAGATCCATTTTAAACAAATGGTCTGTTGTACAGTATGCACGTTGACAGCATACTCGTGTGGGCTCAGCTGGTAACTATAGATGCTCAGATGATGATATGCACACTTTCTCATTTTCCCTGGGATGATAATTTATCAACCATGAATTAATTTAGTTTTCATATTGCATTGTGTATTGCATATTAGCCTTCCAGGCATTTTTTTTCAGTTCATTTTCATAAAAGGCAAATGTATGTAATGTAACTTTTTGCACTGTACTTGTAAACTTCAACACAGCTGTGGTTACTACTTGACCATACTGTAGGTTTATTACTATTGCAGTAGTTAGTACGATGATACCAAGATTTAACAGCGGCATTAGACTTACAATAGCAGTGATTTTACCAAGACCATGGCAGGCAGTAGTCCAATTAACCATTGGTCTGGGTTAATTTAACACTTTTTTGGACTAATTAAGCTAGCGATGATTATTATTTTGACCAAATTATGACAAGAAATTTATTGATAGACACTATTTAATTTCAATATGAAATCTTAATTTATTATTTTATAGTAGTATACAGTACTCCTGGGTGGAAATATTTACAGAGCTTATTTTTATGTTTTCAACATTAGGTGCAACATGAGACAATTAACCATAGCCACTTCAATCAATTAGTTTCAACCAATCACCTGTGGTTCAACAGACATAGCCACACAATTCCATTCATTCTATGAATAATACTTTGTTATCAAAGGAAAATTGTCTATAATTTCCTACCCCCACTAAAGGTAACCACATACATCTGTGAACATTTCAGGCCAATATTCCACATTGAAATCATCAAAATGATGCCAAACACATTCCTCTTACCAGATTTTAATCTAACCCATGATAAAACATTTAGCCTAGGACAACCCAAACATACCATTCAATTCATCTTTTTCAAGCTGATAAGGAACATCAAATAGTTTATCCATCTGTTGAGAGTTGAACCTGTAGAAAACCAACAAAAGGATGAATATAGTCTGTGTATTTATCATTACAGTGTAAAGCGCGAAGATAATACATTGTACTTAAATTATTCTAAAAGCGTGAAAAACCATTTACATGGTAATAAAAAAATCACATTAGTTTGATTGTTGGTGATTTACTACTGTTGTGGATTTTTTAAATGACATTTTGAAATTCTTTGTCCACAGGTACGCAGTTGGAAAAGAAAAGTGAGTGTTTTATACAGTGGAGAGATTTAAATGTTGGTGGCGCTTGGGGTTTGAACTTTGTATCGCCGGAGGAAGCCGATCATTTTATTACACTTTGCAAGGTAAGATTTTAAATAGAATATAATAATAATTATTTTGTTGTGTCCTTTACTGCAGTATAGTCCCAGGCAGCCTGGCTATAACATGTGTGGAAGGAGGTGAGATTATACTCTGAATGTACACTAGGCGTACAAAAGTGTCCAATTTAGCTTAAATAGGGGGTGGGATTATACAGGAACATAGGATTATACTCGGTCATATACGGTGTCAGAAAGTACAGTATAGGTATTGTATGTGATGTCATTATTACATAAAATATACAAATATTTTATTGTGTATTCTGAAGCCTTTGCACTACACTTCAACAACAATAAATCATTGTTCTCTTTCAAACAAATGTCCATATTTTACAAAAGCACTTTAATTTCATGCTTTATTTTGTTTATGTAACTGAGTAGCTTCATTTATTTTAATTCGACAGTACCATAGAACCCCTCCTCTATTCAGAGGGGGAACCCATATCAAGGGGATATTCCTGTGAAATGAACATGGGCAAATACAGTATATATTAACACTATTGGCAACCTCAGAGGAAAAAATGAATACTCTATTTTTTTCTGAACTCAAGAGTAAATTGATTGGATTGTGTAATAATGAAGTATTATCAAATGCTTTTTAAAAATAATTTATTTAAAAAATAAAATGACTTTTAACTAAAGAATTTTAGAACATACATAAGCCAAGATTTTTGAATGCCAGTATTGCTCCAAGATGTTAAATATTATTCTTCGAATGAATAAAAAAAGTATTTTTTAGGCAAGATTTATTGTAAAATAGGCGTTAAAATTGTGGTCTTTGTATTTTTTATATAATACACTATCGAACAAGAATGATATTCAGTACTCGTACTCGTAACTTAGCATGTGTAATTAGCACGCATGATCGCTGTGCGTGAACAGATGCATATTTCTAGTAGTATAACTGAATCCTTTGGGACTATCGCAGATCTTATGCTTATTTCGTTCAAACCAATAAATTGAGAAATTATAGCTAAGCAAACACTGCAGTATAAATTAAGACCTAAATGTATGCAGGTGTGGATTCTAGAAAACCCACCAATGTCGAACATACTACTAGACTAATTAGTACCGAAATGGAGGCTTAGCCATTTGAATTAATAATAAACATTAAACAAAATACTATGAATACTATGATCACATAAACGCTTTTAGTCAAATAAGCTATAATAGTGCTAGCTTGTACAGTTTTTTTCTGCTAAGCACGCCAGTTGAATAAGCACAGCGATTGGTATTAAGTTACTGTGATAATATGGTAAAGCAGTACGATACATTAATCTAGTAATATCTTATTAAGCTTAATCAAAAGCTGTTTGGTAAAGTATTATTGAAAACTCCAGAAACACAACTTTATTTTAATTTGAATCTATAAATTGCCCAAATACTCGACTCGACTCCTAGAAACCACCAAAGTAAAGACACAGTACACAAGTACTGTATGTACTCCACTGAAATCTAAATATAAGTATATAAGTATTTATAGGTAATGCGATACCATGATCAATATTGGAATCCTAAATCGCAATCAGTTTTATTTGAAAAGAAAACATAACACACTTTATATTAAACTTAACTTACAGTATTTTAGAGGTAGGCTACAGTATCTAGTAAAGTTTGCCATTTTTAGAACATAAATTAGAAAGGAAATAAAAGCTATTTTCAAACTCATAGACTTAATATTTATAATCTTAACGCAAGGTAAAGCGGTAATCCATGGCGTTCATAATCAAGGTGTTCAGACACAATGAATAACTTTCCTACTGCCTATCATGGAAATTCTGTCGCCAACATCGATCATGTGTTCATTGGCTGTCATTAAAATTACTGATGCATCACAACATAGCGTTTTTTAATTTGCCCTCTCCTACCAGTCCTGTCTAGTTTCGTTCTCCTCCTACCTGTCCTCTCCTACCTATCCAGGTGACAGGCGTAACAGAGCTGTTTTACCCTAAATCCACATACTAGTTGAGAGTCTACATACTGAAACATTTACTTTTTAGCCAGAAGTTTGAAGATAGCAAGTAACCGGGTAGTAAATTTTATAGAATGCATATAATATTTAATTATACCAACAGAATCTTAAGCATGAAACACTTTGACTACTGTAATTGTAATTATCAACAGACATTTTGTAGTTTATTTGGACTAATTGTGAATTGACACATTGATGAATTCTGTAACTAAAAATACTGTAGGGAACACAAACCAAAATCTTTGTTTCTGAGGTAAAAGCTGTTCTCAGAAATATTATTATTTTAACTTTTCTATAAGTTGTCTAATACTGTACCACTTGACTTTAAGTCATTGGTGGAAGGTCTTTATTTTGTGTTACCATAGTGATGCTTCATATCTCCATAGTCATGCTAAACAAAGATATGTTTGACTTACTTCCCTCAACCTACTTACTAGTGTACTCAGTAGTCCATATAATTACTGAAAACTATGAGGTAAATGGGGTGAAGGAGGTTGAGGGAGTTAGGGAGAAGTGGAAGAGGGAAGGAAGATAGATAGATAAACTATGAAACTGTATTTCACTCTCTCATGGACCAATACTCAAAGCATGTCCTCCATAGGCCTACTGTACATCATATTAGTGTTGTGCCTTTGATTAAGTTTTTGAACATTCCGTTTCTGCAACATTGTAAAAGCTAAACTTGTGGACGTATTATATGAACCACAACCATACCTATACCTGGCTATCTCATCAGTCGATTTATTCCTGTATTTCTTCAATTTTGGTTGTGGTTTTATTAAATTAGAAGGTATTGATAAGTTGATATTGCAAATCCTTTGAAAAGAGAAGTATGGACAATACACTAGATTAGCTTAAGCGTTTTACAATACTTTATTGAGTAGAATAAAAATGTATAGATTTTAATAGATAGCAAAAGTTGTTTCAGTTTTGTAATGTAATGTCGTAATGTATAAAAAGCTGACCAATTATGGTGTTTAATGTTTGTTGTGAAGCTTTCATTCTCTAATTAATGTATTAGAATCGATTATAAAACATTCGAGACAGTCACACAAACAATACATACTGGATAGCATTAGTAGGGCAGAGGTGTTAACTGTAAAATGTACAGTAAGTATTTATTGTTTTAATATCTATCGATAAATTGTAAAATTAAATTATTTTTAGTTTCATTATTATATTCAATGTCTTTTATTAATGTTGGAGGACTTTCTGCACGGCAAACTTAACAATAAGACTGGACATCATATGGGTTTGCAGCCGACTCCCCTCATATAATTCTTTGACATCAGTCATCTACAGTTAGTTAAGGACTTTAAAGTATTGGTCACATCAATCTTCCATGTGCACTATCTTTCAAGTATGAGTTGACCTATAGATCATTAATGAACAGTCAAATATGGTCATATTGCTTCAGAAGGAAATGATAGCTGGCAATTTTAATCTCGTTTAAATCTATAATTAAATAAATATCATTTCCAGAGGGTACTCACACTGTCCCTATATTGAGGAAAGAAAATAGGTGAAAGATGTCACATGACTCTCAAGGGAGAAACATTTATTTCAATTTATTCTGCCAAATTTACTCAAGAAAAAGAGATGTTTAGGTTTAATAGGAATAGGAAATGTGACATTCTGCTATATTGCTCACATTAACTAATTAAATGTCAACATATTATAATATCTCTTGGTATGTTGTCCAGCACTTCAATATCCTCTGTATAATTTGAATTCCTTACATCATCCTGTTAATTTAACGCATATGTTACCATATTGCACGGCGACATTCTCACAAGGACATACATATAATATTAGCTTTTGCTGACAGTTTTCTGTTTAATATCGATACAATTTATATAAAATAAAATGTTTGATATCGCAATATACTTTTTCAAAGAATTGGTAATATTTCATATAAGTTGAAATTTCTTTATAATGTATTTCTGTTGTCATAATTATGCTATAATTATGTAGAAATGTGGCCGGTTCATTAATACTGAAGAATTAAAGCCTTTTATTAAATGTTCTAATTGCAATTTCATTTTTATGACGCTGTGCAGTAGCTACTGTAATAACAGCAACATTTTTTTTTCATTTTTCACGACACGCCACTAGGATACGTGTCTACTGAGTAAAAAAGTACTTCTGCACATGCTAAGAAACATACATATAGGCATGCGCAGTAAAGTCATTCTGAGCATGCTCACAAACAAGAACATGCGCAGAATGTCTGTTAGGCTGAATAGCTGCATATGATGCGTAGATGTAAAGTAATTCTGAGCATGCTCAGAAACATAAACATGCGCAATGTCCGTTAATGCTCAATAGCTGCATAGATGTAATGCATGGATGTAAAGTAATTTGGCACATGCTCAGAACCACCATTACCGTAATATCTATAGCTGCGTCATGAAAATGAAGAACATAATAATCATTATAATTTAATGTCTACTATCATACACTTACAATAAGTAACAACAATGAAGACATAAAACTCACATTTAATGCAGAGAACATTTTGATTATTTTTAAATTTTTATTGGCAATAACTACTGATCAATCTGAATTTGGAGCCAGAAACATAGGTTTGTATTGCGTTATTGTTATACAATTTTATGCGTACCAATAAGGTGGTATTGTGGACTAAGCATTTGGCTTTGCTACACTGGCGAAAATGTTCCCTGATTTGTTCATGTTTGTTCAAGTTATCCTGCTGGAAAAGATATTTAATTATAGATTTAAACGAGATTAAAATTGCCAGCTATCATTTCCTTCTGAAGCAATATGACCATATTTGACTGATCATTAATGATCTATAGGCCTATAACTGCCAGACATAAATAGACATTAATAGCAGTATAAGTTTTATATACTGTATGTATTTATTATTTTCCCCCCTGAAAAATGTTTTTGTTAAATACGCCATTTTAATACCACATAATAGTTATTAGCTTTGGATCGAAACATAATTATTTACCTGAAAAAAACTGTGAGTTTTTGGTTGAATTTAACTGGTTTTTTTAACTCTTTATAAGTGACAAAAATATTTTTTTAGTTTTTTCTACAAAAGTGATTTTTAAAACTGCAAAATGAACTATTCAAAGTCTTTCTTTTTTACCGTTCATTTTTCATGTTTTGGGGGCATCTTTAAAATATCATACTCATAGAACAATTACCCACGAATCCATGTCAATGATGATTAAGCAGGGTCTTCTTACACCCTTCCCATTGTTTATTCAGAAATATCTTTTGTACCAGGAACAGTGTTATTTTGTTCCTCTTATGTTCCTAAATTTCTTTTAGACTGGACACCACGGTAACACATCAAACATGCTACTTTTAAATTTAAAGATAAAACAAATTGTGATGGATTCCTACCTAATAATTAGGGCAAGATGAGACTCTTTCCTGTCTATTATTACCATGAACTAGTCCTATCAAAATGTGGTATTTTTTAATGAGGAATCACCTGGTCTTCAGTAAAAACTGTAAACTTTACTCCATTTGGTTTTTTTTAGCACACCAGCAGCCACTGTCACCAACATACGTCATTCCAAGATAACCTCTGTGTAATACCTGGAAATGAAATAGTTTAAACAAATAATGAGTAATCTTGATCAATTGTATTTATAATATAATAATTTATTTTTTTATTTTGAATTGAATAATTTAATTTCATTAATAATATTTTTTGTAACATTCATATTTTTTTTTAAATTTGAATGTTTTATGTATATTATTATTATGTAAAATCTTTGAGCATTTTTTAGAGGAAGAATAAAATTCATCTAAATTGTCATCCCCAAAAGCGCATCATCACTATGTCTCTTACAGATAATTATCATCAGATTTGAAATGTGTTAATGGACACCCCATTTTGTATTGCCATCATCAAACCTACAGTTTGCATACTACTACTCTCCCTTGGGTCCCTGTTATAGTTTATGTTGTGACATACTGTAGAATAATTATTAAACACTTTTACTGACAAGTGTTTCAGTATATACTGTAGGCCGTACTTTTTCATTTATTTTAATTATGCACCATATACTAATGAGTAAGCCATTATTTTAAAATAATGTTTGTATTTATTTTGTTTTAAATTATTTACTGACAAACTATAATTTTCCAAACTAATGTACACATTATCATTATGTATGTGTTTTTTTTTTTACTTTAATGTATTTTTGTTTGTTTTATTGTTCGTAATGGTTTTTAGGGGACATTTATACGAGGGACAAGTTTAGAGTTTTGAATGTGTAATGGTAACATGTATAATCAAGTAAATGACACCTATATGAAAAAATACAACACAATTAATATCAAGAAGTGATAAAATAGAGTAAAAAGTGAATCAAAATGCTTGGTAGATTGTAGAACAGTCAATGAATTCTACTGTACTACAACTAGAAATATTTTGAAATAAATGTTTAAAAAAATAAATAAATACAATATTGTGTGTATAACATTTGGTGGGGTGTTAATTCGTGAGGAAAAATAAACGCTCCAGGGCATTTATTCGAGGGATTCGGTATATTACTGAGTGACAAAAATATAATTTTCCAAGCTAGACCTTTTACACTTCAATATATTATTGATTAATGTACAGTATGGTATGGCTACTGTATGTATGCCAATTTCAAACATATCCTCCTTATATCTCAATAAAATTACATAGTACATTTATAATTTCTTTGCTAAGTACTGGATTACATCCTCAACTAATACTTTATGTCCATTTGGGAAATGAGGTAGGTAGACGGATGTTGTACAGGAAAGGGAAAGCCAGATAGTAATCAGGTCCTATTGCAGAGGTTTAGTAACCTTTTGTATGACCTGGTATTAAGTCGGCCAGATATTGAATAGTTTCTCAGGTGTGATTAATATCTCACCTAACGATCTTGTGTATACTGGAATAGATAGTGCAGATAGAATCATAGTGTGAGTATCCAACCCTTATCATTATCTCCATTATTTTATTATAAATGCGATTATAAATATTGTTAACATAATAACTGCTTGTGTATTTAAATTTAGTTCCTAGTTCTTTAATTGGTTATTTCATCTAAACGGTAGTCGTTATTTGTGTTCGCCACTCCGTACCACGTTTTTTAGCGAATATGTGTATAGGTCCGTGTGAAAGGTCTTGTTTCTCTATGAATGTAATTGGTTATATTTTTGTTTAAAGATATTTATTTAGATACTATTTGTTTAAACTATTTTGTGTGAACAATTACTGAATACTGAATACTGAAATGCTTTATTTGTCCATCATACAATAACAACAGAAATTCTTTTTGAAGATTGACAATTATTAGTACAATAATAAATAGATATACAATATAATATATTATATACACACACATAATTGCACAAAAAAATATAAGTTATGAAACACGGTGTAAAAATGACTAGGTATTAAAATTGAATAGGATTCAGGAGATTAAAATAGTTTAAAACAGCTTTAACAGGATAAAAAAACAGCTTTAAAAGGATTCAAACCATTAGAATGTTCCTAAAACCTTTACAATTTATAAATTGTCTTTTTAAATTGCTAAAATTAGACCTAAGTCTATCCTCAGAATTTTTCAATGTTTATGTTTTTTTTCTAGTTTCTAAAACTACTTTGTATTTTCCCTTAATTTCTAAATTGACATGAATTTATTTCAGCCTACATAGCTAGAAGGTTTCTACTACATTTAAGTGGGTAAAGTGTACATTTTATAGTACACATATTTGCTCAATTTTACTAGCTCAATTTTGTTCAATAAAAAGATTGAACTGATGTTTGATCTCTATTTTATGAGAAATAGTAGAGTGAGAAATAATAAAATATTAATATTTTATAATAATAATTATTATATTATTATTATTGAAGTACCTGTATAGGTTTAGTTGTATTTGAATCAGATAGGCCAATACAATTGTACCTCCTAGTGGAATAGAATCTGAGCTATTGTCTGTTTGTGGGAATTTTTTTTTTAATTTGACGGTTAGTAAGATGTGTAACCCATTTACCCACCAGACCCAAACCGTTTTATTATTTTAAATGAAAGTGGGTAGGGTGTTTTTTTGTGTAAATGTGCTTTTTAGGTAACTATGGAAATAACAATAGCAGAGGTCATAATTGAAGTGTTAAGTTTGATTTCAGAAAAATAGGTATCATTCTAGTCTTTTTATATTATAATGTTTTTCCCATGGTAATTGTAATGTCTGTCAGTAATTTTTTCAGTATTTTGATTGCACAGTATATTGTATTTTAAGCATTGATTTATTTGTATAATGTTGTTATTTATTTCCATACTTTATTAAAATAATGGAATGTAGCATGTTAAATTACTTTTTGTTTAAATGTTTTTTTATTTACACTGTAGATGTATTACTTAATATCCAATTCTATTCAATTTTATATTAAAACCAAGAAGTACTGTATAGTATAACTACATAGTTAGTATTTTGCCAGTACAATTTAAATTTGTTTTCATTGTGTGAGCCTCTACATTTTTTTCAAAGATGAATATTCAATGATATTGTACAATATAAACAAACAATCAATCAAAAATGAAAATACATATATTACATGAAGATTTCACTTGAAGTGTTATAACACATGGTGTCTCATGCACTTGTACAGTAGACTGTGAGGCCATAAATATATAATAAAATTAGATTTAATATCTCACGATCTCTATCATTATAATTATAATTTCCACTGATTAATTCTAATCTAACCATTATATTTTTTTTTTCTTTAATAGTAATACCTAAGTTTAATTTTTACCAGTTGGCCATACAGTAACTTAAAGTTTTTAAAGCACCTTTTTTTTGGTCTACATCCACACATTTGTATAATGACAATACTAGTTTTATATTATTGATTTGTTAAATTTTAAATAATAAACAAAATTCATTTACTACTTTTACCGTCGTTTTGGAAAAAGCAATAAAAAAACTGAATATTGAATATATTAAATTTTTAGATAGTAGGCCTGGTTTCCACCTTTTAGAGTTCTTCTATAGAGTGAGTTTACATATAGTATTTGCTTGTTATGCATCTTGCATTCAAAATAGACAAGATAATTAGAATAATGATGCTGGTAGTTATAAACAAAAGTCATTAAGAATAAAAGGTCATTTCTTTAGTCTTGGAAGAAAGCTTTGTAAGTCCAGTTCAGGGGAATATTCTGCTAGTTCATGACGTAGTCTTTAATCGACCTACTGTACACATGTCTGTTTTTTTTAGCTAATTGTTGGTGTTAACATTGGAGACATCTTTTTTCTTTTTGCTATAAAAAAAAATCACCTATTTTACAGAGGTTGAATTTAAAATCAATCCGGAGATTCCTTTTTTATAGCAAAAATCCAAAACATAAATTATATTACTACTGTATAAATAATTGGAATATTTTCATTCTGACTAATTATTTCATTCTTTTTTTTATTTTGCAGCCGACAGGGGATATAGACTTCAGTAAATTGGATAAATCGGGAAATATTTCTTCATCCTCTCAAGCCTCTATTTCGGGACAGTTTTCGCCAATTCCGACAACGAATGTTGATGATCTGTTGAATCAAGATTATTCATTGACAAGTGAAGATAGTAATGATCGAAGCAGAAGTCATAGCGTTGCTTCTGGTGCGCCACAAGGAATAAAGGCAAAGTTGTTACGTAAGCGCAGCAATTCTAATAAGTATAAATATCGCAATCGTTTCGGAACAAGTCCAAATGTATCGACTACCTCGGATGCACGTGAATCTGTGTATGACAATGTAAATAAATCAACGAGGCCCGTCGGTAAACCTTTGAATAAAAATCTAATACCAGGAAATAAATTTCTAGCCGTTCAGAGTGAACCGTCGATAAATAAACAGTTTGAAGCTCAGGACATCGATACGATCCATGAGGATTCTACATATACACCTCCTAGAGTTGTAGTTAGCACTGAACTGTTAGATCGAAAAGGACGCGATACTGATAAACATAGTGCCAGCTATGACCAATTGGAAACGTTTCGATCCCGTGCTATGACCGATACTAGTTTACCTAGGAATTCACCGAATATTGTTAAAAGACGTATGAAGAGCCCACACCTAGGAAATTCGCGACCCGTAAGCACGGACGTCGAAAATCAAATGGAAATGGAACCCACTACAGAAATACTGGAGGCATATCAAATGCACTTGCAAAGTTCTACCGAATACGCTGATAGCGGCTTTAGTGGAACCGAGACAATAACGACAAGCTCCTCCGGGTTTTTCCATGGACTTCCCCATTTAAATGGCGGTGGAAGCGACAGTGGAAGTAGTCTGTCGAATGGAGACCGTGGAAGTTTTGCAGCAAGTAAAGATGGCAAAAGCTCAATGGCTGACGATTTTCATAAAATGCTCAGTGATGAGGTATAGTACACAATATTTCTTCAGATCGAATCATAAACAATATGCGCATACTAAAGTAGATAATGTTACTATCATTAAATATGTAATTTAATAAGAGACTAAAGTATTATATAAAATGTTACTGTAGGTTATTGGCACAAACTGTGAAACCTAGTTCCTAATCAATTGTAAAACATCTTTCCAATTTGTTTAATGGGCAAGTGAATAAACTAATAAGCTAATTAAATAAATGAATATTGAATAATAAAAAAGACAGTAGTTATAATGCACCAACCTAAATTAGGCATGAATAAATATACTTTAAATTAAATCACTAAATTACATACATTTAAATTTGCTTCATTTTATTTGTCTTATCAACGTGTTTCCCATTGAGAATTATATCTAGTTCCTGCTTAGAATAGATATGGTCCGGATATTAAGAATTCAATTGAGTATGGTAGTAGGAAATTCCTGTGTAATGCAGTTTGAATTGCATTTTTCATATTGTGAAATAATTGATGGTATCTACCATGACCCATACTTATTTTTGTGCTGCAGGAATATGAGGATGAAGATGAAGGGGAGGGAGACAGCCATTCTATGGGATCTCAGCAAACAAAAGCCTCTTGTTCAAGACAACGGGGTGCAACCAGGAAAGCAGGGTAAGATATTATAAAACTAATATGATATTGAATCAAAATGTCCTCTGCATTGTAATTGTATACCTATATCATGATCAACACTTTATGATAAACACTATATTGTGATAAGCACTTATACAGTATCTGCTCAAGACACCCTATTAATTTAGTACAGTATACTACAGTATATGTACTATTTTACAAACTAAAATGAGAAAAAAATGTAAAAAATATATATGAAATCAGTCATTCATGAAGTAAACTATCAATTCTTATTACAGTACAGTGTACTTATCGTGCACCTACATGTAGAAACTGGATTTTAAGAAATAAGAAATTGTTGTATTCTTTCTGTGTTATATTTCTCTATGGTGAAAGTGCAATTTAATGATACCTCACCTACTGTAAAAGATGCTGCATGTTTAAAACATGGAATTAATATAATCATTTCATATTAAGTTGATTTCTGTCATCCCATGTTAATTTACTATAGCCAGCCTGAATACTTTTGCATATGAAATGTAATGAATTCATTGGATAAACAGGCTATAGAGCGTGACAATTCAAGTAATTTAATCCCAACGTAGATACAAAAAAACAATGGTATGGCAATAAAAACCATCATTCCATAATGTTCCTAGAATTGCGATATAAAAATACATTATAAAGTTGATGGCAATGCACACATTCATAGTAATATACTAACAATAACATGCAAACTTTAAAATAAAAAGAATAAGATAATTAAACAGGAAGCCTAAGAAAGTTGGACTGAAATCAAGTACCAGTATCACTGTCAGAAAAATGAAAATCGCATGTACTGTATAAATCAATAATGCTTACAGTATTAAGGAAAAAAGCGTATATTTATGGTGTACACTACACGTTTGATTCCGGATAACATTATGTTTACTAATACTTAGAAATGAAAGGAAGATAGGTGGGTTTGTGGAAGTAATAAACCCATAGATAAAAATTATTGAATTAATTGGTTTTGAGAAGTGTATCACCTTTTTTAAAGGAAGGAGATAATTGATTTTGTAATTATAACTTAGCATCTTGTGGTTGTTTCTTAATGTTATTGTACCAAACTCAATTTTGGTTTCTGGTTGATTACCAGGAAAAACTCACTGAGATTTGTTTTAGTTTTAGTTTTAAGAAAACATGAATTGTTGCCCTTTTTGTTGTTTATTGATTTATTGGCGGAATAATATATCAACGCACAGCAGTAAATAATCTCCACCAAAAGGTACACATTTTATATAATCGTTATTTTGTGTACAATTAAAACTGGTTCAAAATGGCGGGAACTCCATATAATTGAATAAACGTGACCTTGGTTTATTTTAATAAAATGGAGGTAAAAATGTATTTAACACAGACTGTTTTAAGCAAGCAGTTTCTTTGCAGTAGCAACAGACCCTTAATGTGCACTATAGACAAGTATGTCTTGTAGACCTTATAGTTATGACATTTGACCTTTATGGTTTCCTTTATAGCTTATAGTGTCCTTCACATAACATATTTCGGTTTTTTATAGTCGGGTTTTACCTGTAAAAACACATGATCACTCAGCACTGTTTCACCTTTATTCACATCCAAAAGAGTGTACAGTATTTCCTACATCCTTGTCTTTTTTTCTTCAAAAGATTGTATTTGTATGCAAAATCCTTTTCATATAATGGCATGGCAAAACTCCAAAAGAAATTAGCTTGAAGTGTGCCTACAGTATTTAAAATTAGAAAAAAAAATGTAAAGTGAAAAAAACCAAACAAAATGTTCAAACTGATTGGAAAGATCATTATGTTTATTTACTAGAGGTGGACACATTTATCTAGGTTAATGATTGTATTGTAATATGAAATGCTGCTTTAGCTTTAAATATGAAATCTTTATTCACTCGATTAATTGCATTTGAGCATACCAAAGAGAAATGCATTGTACAGGATAACTTTGAAGAGATAACGTAAGAAATGCCTACTTTTTGATAATCCTTAAAATATGTTGTGGATTGCCAGGGACTGATAGCACACTGCAAGTTTCTGCTGTGTACATTGGATTATATTAACATGCCTTCATTACATTTTTATGCGTAACTGTAACGTTTTCTGGGCCTAATAATAGCCTCACACAAAGCATCAAATGTGCACTCAAATGTATTGTATAAAACACAGCCTTAGTTTGAGACCCAACAACATTTTTCATTGGTTCATGAATTTATTATTTTTCTTAAATAATGTTATTATTTCATTATTTAAAAAAAAATATTATTTATATAACAGGTGGTTGAGTGTCAAATCTTTACTTGTATGCCGTAAGAAAAAAGTTGAAAAGGCTCCGAAGAAACGCTGGAAAGACTACTGGGGTAAGCACTGTGCACTAGTTATAAACTTTAAAAATGAAAACTTATTTAGTTTTTCCTACTTATACAGAATAAAAGAACATTTGTATTGTGTTTTATGTGATCCGATTAGCCATCAAGGCACTCCTCAACCATTCCGTAGTTCAGGTGGTACAAGGATTTTATATTAAATGTTCATTGTACACATCTGGCTCATGTGCAGATTAAAAGAAGAGAAGTGGGATCAGGTACAGTACATTTTTAGAGCCTACCAAATGAATGGCTGAAGGAGTGGTGACTTTAGATCAAATACAGCAAATGACAACATGATTGAGATTACCTCGGCTATGTCCATTTGGTATGATAATTCAATGTAAAATACAATAGTACACAATATTAATTAATGAAAATGAATTCTAATTCCAGTTTGTCTGAAAGGAACGCTTCTTCTATTTTTTGTGTGTGATGAGAAAACAGCTCCTGATGAAAACAGTGAACCTCGACACATCATCGGTAAGAAAAAGACTTGGTATTATTGGTATCATATAGTTATTATTATTAAGCTAAGATGATGGAGTATCATTTTGATCTCAGATTCTTGTGTATACTATTGTTCTGCTCGAAATAAACTATTCAATGGTCTCTACAGTACATTATCAAGCAAAATAATGTGAGTACAGTACTTAGTGGTGCCAACTACTTTCCCTTTTCTTTACCATTTTTGTTTACACATGATATTTTTCTTAACATTTTTGCTGATTGGTTTAGAATTTCTCTCTTTACATTAAAATATAAGCAAGTGCATCTAATGTTCCTTCTTCAGCCTACTCTTGTCTTGCATTCATTCTTTTGTCAATTAGTTCCTTCAACAATCCATTTCCTTTCTGTACTTGTCCAATCCATTTCTTCCTTCTCACAATATTTTTTGTGTTAGCTTCTTATGTGTTTAAAGTTTTAAATCGTCCCTATTCATTCCATAGTTTTTCTGTAAGTATTTTGGAAAAATAAGATTTGGAAATTGTGACTCAACATTTTATAAGTTAAAAAATGCATAAAATCTTGTGTACTTGTATTTATTTAATTTAAAAAAAAATGTTTTCACTATTCAATTTATGCTATTCTTCTTAGCTAATCTTTCATGTTGCTTCGAATTTGTTATTATTTTAATGATTGGTCACTCCATATAAGTTTCCCCACTTGTTAACTACTTTTTGAATATGATTCAAAACAAGTTTAAAAGTTTGATTTGCATAAATATATTCTCTGAGTAGAAAACAAGCTTAAGAAAACAATTGCATCCTCTTTGCCAAGTGACTCATCAAATATTTTTCTAAACATAGAATATACAGCAAATAAAATGAATCAATAATTAGTTAGAATTTACTGTATGACACAATTAGCAAACCTGTAGCCAAGGAGGGGGGCGGTGGGGGAGGGGGTTCGAGGGTTTGAAAGAAACTAACCCTTTTTACTGAAGTCTTGTTCCAACGCACAAGGTAACAATTTCGGGAGGTTTACAGATTGTTAATGAATTTGTCTCATTTTAAATGGATTTAAAGCGTTTTTACACTTACCACAAACTACCTCGCACAATCAGTATTTCAAGTATTTACCAGGAAAGAATAAAATTTACTCTTCACTTGTCGCACATTCTAGTAACTAATTGGCTGTAATTATGTATCAAATACAAAAATAAACTTTTAAAAAACAAAATTCAAACAGTAAACATGTGTTTGAAATATGTAAAAGTATGTGCCATTTTACAATGTGTTCCCCTTTTGTGAAAAAAAAAGAAAAAATTGCCCTGTAAAGATTTACTTGTTTATGTAATATTAAAACTAAAATATCAATAAGAAATCTCTTTAATTTACTGCAAACATTCAACCTCAATTTTATACTTTTCCTTTATATATCTAAGGTTGTATACTATATAACATTTTGTGGTTATGTTAATAATCATGTCATCATTTGTATAATATTTTGATAAAGACATGTTCTTAGAAATACAAACAAAAAATGATGGATAGCAGAGTAATGCTATAACAACAGTTAAATGTATAGATGTGAACCCATTAACACAATCTAGTATACTAGCATTAGGCTACCCTGGATGGTCATTACTGTGCAAGTTAACATTTTATAACATATCTCTTATCATAACTGTAAAACATATTTCGAGATATATGATGCATGTTAATATTGTACTGTATTTAGAATCTTTTGAATTTTATCTATCACAGTTATTTTATTCAGTAATGTTTAATTTAGATAATGCTTTTAGGACCATGATCCTCTACAGTATTATACTAGAATTTATTTAGTTGTTCGCTAAATTGCCAAAAAAACGTCATGACCGGCTACATGAAATTAATTAAACCAAATTTTATTGACTACTATTATAATAACAGTCTTGGTAAACTCTGTTGGTATTAAAAATTCAGTGCCTTCTGTTAAAGTTAAAATTGACAATTATTTAGTCCACTGCGAACAAGGCTATGGTAAGAGTTTCATTCTGGAATGAACCATAAAACTTTAGATCACTAAATTCTTTGAATTGTATACCATATATTTGCACATACAGTAGAACCGCTATTAAGCATCTAAATGTAGTGTCCCTTTAATAGGGATGTACCATGAATGGAGGGATTCTATATTTAGCTTTCTTTTTATTAACACATTATTTATAATTGTTTATGGTCAGTCAGTCAGGTTACACCACCACAGTATAATAATATTTTCAAGAAGCGTGAATGGATTCTTTATTATTTTGTTGTTAATTTTATTGCCTACTGTAATAATAGATTTAATATTAATATTGTATGCATCTTTCGTCCATCTAGTTGTGGAAAATGGTATTGCCCAAGCTGTACCTGAACATCCTAAAAAGGACAACATCTTGTGTTTGAGCACTGCTTTTGGAGACGCCTATCTTTTACAGGTAATTTGTCTGAGCCTAATGATGTGTGGTATTATAAGAACATGAATAATTATCCACGCTCTGTAACTTAATGTCGTGAAACCTGTTTTTAAGATTAAATTGAATAATCCACAATGTGATTATTATGTCATTTGTAATCTTATTTCCATAAATAGCAAACCTAAAATAGCGATGCTACCTTAAAGGCCAGGTGCGGGCAAAAAATTTCTATTGATCATACATTCCAATAATTATCGATCTATAGTTTCCCCAATGTTTCATAATTTTTGGGATTTTATTTGTGTTACACGAGCTTGTTGAAACTGAGCACTTTCTTATCAGTGGGGGGATAGTTCAAATTACACAGTAAAATCTCTATTCTTTTGTACACAAATTTTGTAAATAGAGAGGCATTTTAAAAAGCTATGAAAAATAAACGGTGTGGTAAAAAATGTTATCAGATGACTAAATATATGTAATATAACTTGAATTTTACATTTCTGGTATTTTTATTCAACTTCAGATTTTTATTTTCATGCTGTAGCAAAAATTATCCACCGTATATCCACTATCTTTTTTCACCTTCTAGGGAGTCACCAGACATGTTATTACATTAGGTTAAACTACCTAACTACTGAAAAAAGTCTTCCTGGTTTTTATGGCAGAATTATGCCAAATTTTGTATTTGTCCATATTAAGGGAAATTCATGTTTTTTCGTCTTGATTTCTGTTACAAATATTTGATTTATGTACAATTAACCAGATATTATATTTAAAATTCATGCCTGTACCTGAGCTTTAATATTTAAAGGATCATCAAGATTTTCTTCTGCAGTTATCTGCAGACTTAACAAAATTTTTAGAGTATAATATTTCAATGTTTTTCAGTCACTGCAGTAAACAGTAGAGTATGATTACCCCAAAGTAGCTAAATAATTGCATAAACAGGTTAATTAAAGAGTAAACAAAATGTAATTACTGCAGTAACTACAGTAGTAATAATAATTTTGACATGGTTCCTAAATTTAAACAAAATATATATATTTTTGCAGACTTTATAGTATATTATTTTTGATCACAGAAGATACTATTTTAAATTTATTATAAAAACTACTTTGTGACACATGTGTTTATTGATTGTTAATATTTCATTTATTTAACATTACAATTTGTTTTATGTACCCAAAAATCCGGGCGATTTCCGCTAAACGGCACGAAATCACCGAAAAACAGCTATTTTTTGAAAGTTTTTTCAATGTAACTTTGTTATTAATTGACCGATTTTTATGGCTGTTTCGACATTGTAATGCCTAATTAAGTACCTACAATGTCATGTTTTTTTTAATTTAAAAAAACTTAAAACGTCGTCGGCATTGATTTTTAAAGTTAGACGATTTGAAAATTGCCCTGTGTTAAAGAATAGGCTTGTTTTGCAAATTTGTTGAGATCTTTACAAAAACGTTCATAACGTTTGACCTAGTTATCCAATGATATTGGCTGTTCCACCATGCAAAAGCTAATCAATCAAGCTTTCTAATGACCTAAAGTAAAATTTGATTGGTTCAGATACTTCGTCGGCACAGCCCCTTTTTTGAAGCAGTGTTTTAGTTTGTCAGTGACCGGCTAGTGTTAAAGGATAGGCAAAAATTTTCGAAGTCGACAAAGCTTTCCTTAACAGTCAGAACGTAACGTTAAAACTAAAATTACAGTTGCTGAAAAACTACTTATCCAAAACGCTTAATTTTTTCACGAAAGTTAAGAGTTATTATCCCTTATTTGTAATATGTAAATATATTTAAGATTAGGGTACAGGATTTTTTACATAAATAGTTTTAAAACACTTGGTTTATTTGAAAACCACCAGCGTGGTTTTGCCGTATTGGCGGACTCGTCCATTTTACTAATAGGACAAGGATTGTAGCACATATAAAACGTTGAATTTGACCTATGTGGTTTCCATTTCTGTTTTCTAATGTAAAATTAATATTATATTATTAGTATCTCTATGTAATATATTATATATTCATATTGTACTAGTTAGCATCTACATACTGTTATACTGCACTTTGTTTTGACGATTTTTCAACACAGGGAGTTGGTATACCCTTAGTTCTACTAAAATTATTATTACTTTTATTTGTTTGTGCAATATTTGAAGATTGCTATAAAAATAGAAATAATTTAAATATAATATATTTAACAGATTAAGTGTACGCACTATGCCTATGGAACAGATTACCTATTGGGCGTAGTTCAGTATGACACATCTGATGTTCTATTATTACCTTCTGTATCAGCCTCCGCCCTTTTGGGATTTTTTTCTATACAATACTTATTGTTAATGTACCATAGTTATTTTAAGGGGAATAGTCTCCTAATAAATAGTTCTTAACACTCTAACATTGTTCTTTTGTACCTATTGTATTGCTTTGTTTTCTTGTATTAAAAACTTGTGTTAACTGTCTGAAAGTTACCTCCTAGCAAAGTGGGACGACCCAACATGGTTCATTAACCACCACTGTATTAGGGAGCAGATTGAGATCAACTGATAAGAACCCAACGCACTAAAATTAAATAGGCCAAAAAAACAAAACAAATTGTAATGTTTGTTTTTAATAATTTGTTTTTAAATGTTATATTTGCAGGTTTTTGAGTTTCTGTAATTAAGTGCAATAACAGTTTTATTGATATTTTTATGATCTGGCGACCCATAGGTTTTCCTTTGTTTAACACATTGTCCTTGGTTAACTTGAAGTCATTGCTATCGTTCTTTGAACTTAAAATTATCTAATATTAAATCATAAATGTTTATGTAAATATTACTCCTTTGGTAGTAATGGCAAACACCCTCAGGTCTGGGAACTTTTTCACTTATAGGAGATATGGCCACTTATGAGAGGTTTATCAAGCATTTTGATTCATTTACAGTATATTTATATTTTATTAAAGGTGTGGATTTATTTTTATATATGAATTTATTCATTGTCAAATCAAATTTTTGATTTTTCAATGTCAATAAATTTTCATACAAAATTCAAAATTAACCAATCACAAATGTCTGGTGTACAGCAGAGGTTCAACTTCATAAGCAGTTGAATTTCCAAAAATAAAAATAAATTGCAAGATGTTTTAGAATTTCTAATCCCAATAAAACACTTGCTTGGTAGGTCTATAGTACGTACAGTATTTACGGTTTGAGTAACCTATGAATACTTCTGTGCTATTCTACTGCACTGTGGTAACTACATGTTACACTCTTTATGCAATTAATTGCTGATTCATTAGATTTGATATGCATTACACCAAAGAAAGCTTGCTAGGTGATTGTAAGCTTTTTCTGTTTATTGTAGTGACTTCTACCCTGAAACATATTTGCAATAAAAAAATGTATATAGTTACTGCAGTAAATGCAGTAAAACATTTTTACACAGACCCTAACGGTTTTTAAAAATGCAAACTTCTTTTAACTGGTAGTTTATCCAATTCATATTTATTTATGACTCTAATAAAATTTCATTATCATATTGAGAGGCACAATTTAAGGGATATTTTATTATTTATATTCTCAGGCTCCAACACAGATTGAACTTGAAAATTGGATAACTGCAATTCACTCAGCATGCTCGTCAGCATTTGCAAGGCAGCATGGGAAGGATGATACTCTCAAATTGTTGCGGACTTACTTCCAAAAGCTGGAACAACAGATTGATAATGTTAGTAGATTGTCATGTTTTACACCAGTTACCATCACATTACTTTGCGTTTAACGTTTTTGTATTGCGTCCTAGCGGGAAGCAAGCTTTACTGCTTTAACCACCATCCCCTTTTTCCTAAAAATGAAAACAAAAGTGTTTTTTTTAAATATTAAATAGGTAGTCAACCTATTTACCAATCATATATATATACTTATCTAAAACTATTTAGAAAACTAATGATTAATTGATTATAATCAATCAAATTGGGCTGGTCAATTGGTCTTATTGAACTTGACCTCAGGCAATTAAACAGTCAATCAATAAGTCATGTGACCTATTTAATAATCTTCAATCAGCTGTTAACTCTAAATGTCAATCAAAGAAGGTGATTACACCACAAACAATTTAAACCTTTATTAAATCAAAATATTAATAATGCGAAGGCTAACCAGCCAACAGATGTCCTTTAACCTTGAGTCTGAATCGTAGGTCGTGGGTCACTGACCACGACTGCGGTTGCTACGCTTGTGCACCCCCCGCTACTCGGAACTACCTACGAATCACTTTCGCTGTAAAATACACTTGACACGAGACAATTGAATTAGAAGATATTGTTGGCCAGTGTGCAGGAAAAGCTTATGTTTGAAGTCCAAACATTGGCTTAGTCTGGATTTTAAAGATATTAAAGAATTACCGTTGGGATGGTATTCAAAATCAAGGTCAAAAATATTAATAAATATTTTTTTTTTTTTGGAAAGAATTATTTTAAAGAAAGAATGCAATTTATTTCAATTTTGCTTGTTCTGATTAATATATAGATTGCACTGAATAAACCGAAACCTTTGCTTGTCATAGTTTATTTATCAAACTGGTTTAAGCCACCACCTATTACTGGTCACCTTCTGGCTAATGCAAACTTGGCACACATTGATTGACCTAAAGTGTGTAACTACCTGGTTGCCTGACTTCCTTGGACCAACATTTACATAATATGTTATACATTTTCTGTCACTAAATGATTTTGCATGAAAATTACTCAGATTCTTAAAGATGGGTTGTAACCCCAAATGCTTTATCATATGATGTTTACTGCAATAATACATCAATACACACTCGCAATAAGACTATAGCCTTCCTACAGTTCTTCACGTTTTGAAAAAACAAACTTGGGAATTCCAAAACATGTAAGATTTACCTGCCACTTACTATTTTGCAACAAAATTGATGGCACTTATCACACGCAAAAATATGTTTGTTAGCAGTGTATATGTTGAAAATGTTACACATGTAAAATAAGTGCGTCATGTCGAGAAAGAAAAACTGAAAGAAATATTTGAAGCTGATTGCAATGTCTGCAAGATGGATTATGTTGTTAAATGTGTTTATTGTAAATGACATACAATTTGTTTTGACAGGAGGGCAAGATGAAAAAGATGGCAGAGCTGCAATTAACAGTTGTCAAAGAACAGAAAAATAAAGATGCCATCAAGAACCAGGTAATACCAAAAAGAATACTTTTTTTGATGCCTCCATCACACAGTATACTATAATACTAATCATACTGTAGTATGTAAACAATAATTTATTTTCACACTTCAGTTAATTTAATGGATAACATTTTAATAGTTTAAAGTCCTTTTTCTATTGAGTAAAAAATAATAATAATAATTTTTAAAGCTGTTCTTTCTCTTCTCAAGAACCTTTTTCTTGCCAGCAGAAGTTTTCTTTTTTGTGGTTGTTCAAACCATACATTCAGGACCCAACAATTGTCCCCTTATTAGGAGTTAGTCAATATAGTGTTAAAATATAATATTTCCTTAATAGGAGAAGTTTTTTTATTTATTTTTTTAAACATTTTTGTTTATATTTTTCTAATCTGTCTCCTCACAAGAGTCACATTCCATCCTAAAACATAAAGTTGACAGTTTTCCATTCAAATGGACACAATTCTACAGCATAACAACCCCAGCTATTACAAACACATTTGTTTAAGCATTGCATGTGCATATATTTTATTTATTAGCAAAACACTGCTATAAATACCATCAAAGTTTACTGATCAGCTGCCAGTCTTAAGTTGTAAAATTTGACAGAGTAGACAGTCTGTGATATTTCCATCATAACGGCGCCTATGTGCATAATTCTTTCTAGGTTTTTTTTTTAAATGAACATGCATTACATATACATTTGTCTTTAAAAAAAAAAGAAGCATTTCTTTAAAATTATCTATAATATTACATTCGCCAAACAAACAAACGCCAACAAAACAGCTCTATTGTGCTCAGAGGTGGCCAAAATGAGAAAGATTAGGTCACTCCACAATAAAGCCAGATAATAATTAGCAAATTATAAAATATATTAGTATTAAAAGTTTAAAATAGTTGCACCAGGAGGGCTCCTAAGTATTTCATTCAGCTTTTGTTTTGAGTTTTTTATTTTTTAAAATTGTATTCTCATTATCTATGTATTATCATAGAAGTTGGAATGGTTTTATTATCTGAACCTATTTTATCAAAAATATAATTATCTTTGAAAGAAACACTAAATTAAAAATATATTATTTCACTCTTATACCATAATTACTGTTTCAATTTTATACTAATCTATTTTTAAATATTTTGTTTTTTTCTGAAGTGAAGTGAAATAATTAACTATAATATTTATTTAATGATTATTATTATTAAGAAGATAATTAAAATGTATATCTAATTTGTGCCCAGCAAGCCTGCATAAAGCTCTGTTTACACTATCAAACTATAGTATGTTGTGTCCAAATATGGTAGTGATATGATGTTATCTTGTCCATATATAGGTACATCATAATTTTTGTCTCATAAAGTTTGATAGTGTAGAAAGAGCTTTAGAAAGAACATGCAGATTAAAAAATAATTAAATATGAATATATTTAAATTCTTATTAAATGTTTTTTCTTTGTTTATATTTTATAGATACTACAATGGGGTTACAATTTAGAAAAATTTCATCTAGAATCATACAGATTACGCTGTTACCAAGCTTCATTACAAGGATCAGAACTCCCAAATCCCAAAAACTTACTTGCTTGCGCTTCAAAGCCCACAAAGACTGCCCTCAGTAAACTGGGATACTTTTCCGTGTCTTCATTTCATTCCATGGTCAGTGCTCGATGTCCCATGGGCATGCAGGGACATTTTTCAAAACCAAAAAGCAAGAATTGGGTAAGTTTCCAAATTAATTTTGTGTCTGATTTCAACACTCTTCTATACTTTTCAACCAAAGCATAATGCATAAGCCACTCTTAGATATTTTTTTTATATCATACAATTTACAATATGATTTGAAATTTGTTTTGTACAGAGAGAACACATAAATAGGTCAAGTGTGCAAACAAAATCAAAATTACATTTTTTTGCATACCTTTTTAAAATTATACAGTCATAAAATAAAAAATAGAATTGTATATCGAAATATCTACTCATATAACAGACGGTAATAAAAATGAATATAAAATAATTTTTCTGCCAAAGATTATATATTATATTGTATACTTTAATAAAAAACAATAGTTTTCTTTTTTTTATCATATTCAAACTTTATACAAACATAAATACTAAAGTTGCTGTCTGCTGGATATTCTGTAAGGTAGACTAAATCATTTTCCCCTCTCTCCTCCCAAGTTCTCATAATGGTTTTATGCTAAAAATGTATGGAATTGCAGTCTTAACAGTTAAGGGTGATTAGGAAAAATATAAAACAGTTTAATTTCAGATACCCTAAACAGTTTTGGGTGAGTTCTTTGTTAAAATTAGGCTTCCATGTTAGCTTTAGGTTGGCTGGAATTTCTTTTCATTCATTCTCTTTACATCCATGAATTGATAATATAATAATAATAATATGTTGTATCTTCTTGCAGTTTGGTACTTTAAGAAGAGGTGATTCTGCTAGGAACAGACCAAGTATATTAAGTGCTGCAGATTCTGAAGATTTAAAGCCTAACGAGTAAGTATTCATTCAAATTATTTTTCAAAAATAAAAAGTATTATACGCACTTTAATCTGTATCTGCCACACTTATGTAAATTAGCGCTTGTTTGAGTAAAGAATACTCTCTGGAGCAGCGCGACCAAGCAAGCAAGCCTGTCCAACTTGTAATCTCAGAGCTGTTTGTGTCACAGTTCTTTAACTAATAATAACGTTCTAAATGTTCTATCCATCAATTTGAAAACTTTCATTTGAGGTGCCTCATCGTTTGACTTCCCCTTTACGACAATTCTAGATCCACCTCGGATTGGATTTTACGGGTGTAAAATATATAATTCTGATCTCTCTGTTTAATTAAAGGCTTGTCTTTATAATCTTTGGATTTTAATTGGATCTATGCATCCATCATTTTATAGTGTTTATTGCTTTGTTTTTCTAGTACATACATACATAGTTTGCTTCATCATGTGTGTAATTTTACAAAGCCGCCAACCTTTATCTCTTTTATTTTGTAGAAAGTATAATGATTAATTACCTAAATACATTTTTTAAAGTATTGTGTTCTGTGATTGTTATATAAAGAATTGTTTTTGTATACTTGTTATTTTTTAGATTATTTTAAAATAAAGTAAACAGTAAAATGAAAATTGAATAGGTTTATTTAACAGATAATTGTGACACTACAGGATGTGATTGTTATTTCATATTGTGGAGGTCATTATTAAGCGATTTTTATTAGAAAACTATACTTGAATATTGATAGAAATAATCAGGCTTATGTCATGGCCAAAATTAATACTTTAATTCAATATATGTATTGTTTCTTAGAATTTTCCTAAATTTTTTTAAATGAAATTTTTAAATTTCATATTGAAACTGATTTGTTTGACAATGCAAAACCAAGTCAAAGAAAATCAACTACTGTAAAGATTGTAATAATCGGTTATATTCAAGTTCAGTTCAATTGTCTTAAAATGTTGCATGGATTTTAACTATATTCCAAATACAATTAATGGTACCAAATGCAGTACAACCCAAATTAAAGAGACACATTTGGGACCCAAAAAGTGTCCCTTGAATGAGGTTGGGTTAGTCACAGTAATAAAACATTTTACAGCAAGTGTCCCCTTAATAGGGGGTGTCCCCCTGATACAGTAGATATGTCCCAATGAGGCTTACAGTATACTGCTTTTGATATTTAATGATTACTCTGATTTCTACATCATAATCACCATGTTTAGTTATCATTATCATTTATTTCATTATTCAGTTTTTATTATTACTTTTTTTGTTTAATATTGGTTTTATTTTTACACATACTTTTTTCTGTCACAACAGTCTTCTGAAGTAATGATAGGCCTTGTTCTAGAAGATGGTTATATACAGTACTGTCTTAATATAACCCCAGAAAACAGTTGTAGCATAACAATAAGTTAAATGCTGAACATTCTCTACTTTCCTATTTGGAAGTACATGGTGTACCGCAAACCTTTACTAGGCCTAGTGTTTATTCGCCATGCAAACATTTAAACAATAATTTATTATTACAACTTAACTTTACTAGTGCAACATGTGATGTGTTATCAAAACATGTCCTGAAACAAATAATTTATTGATTGTGGTATAAATTGAAGCACTGTAGGTAGTGTAGTGCATTATCAGTGAAGTCATTGAATATCTTACTTGTAATTATTATAACAATTGTATCATTGATTATAAAGTAAGTACCACTATTAGATGACCCTATTTCATAAGGAATAAGACTGAAAATCTATAATTACCTTTAAGGCTTACAATCTCGGTCGAGTTCAATTGTCGACCTAGATTACCTAAGATAGCATTTTAATTTAACAATTATTTTGCAATTATCCATTTTGAAGAAGTTCTATTATTGAAGAAATAGTACAAAAGGAAATATGGTCACAAATTCTAAAAATGTTAGGTTAATAATGTTATTATTCAAATCAATAGAAAATTATGTTAAAATATTACAGATTTATTTTTTATAAAGTATTCTATTTCCAGATAAAACAAATGGTACAATTAAAACATGGTAGCCATGCAATGAATGTTCAGGCCAATTATGCCTATATGCTTTGCATATTTCATTTGTAGTTTGTTTGTTACAATACATTATATTTCACATGCTTATAATTCTTTATTATTTTCTCATAGACATAATGCACCAGAGAATGATGATGAAAATGACAATGAAAATAAGTTGAATGGAATTCATATACAAGAAGTAAGTATTTATCAAACAATTAAAAGTATAAACATTTACTACATTTTCACCTTTTTAGGGTAGGATTATTTTGAAAAAAAAAGACAATTGTACCTATTTCTATGAAGTTACAATAATTCCCTACCAAAGAAACATTTTATTGGTAGTGGTCTAAATAGAGCCTTTAAAGATTTCTTTTAAAAAAAGATAAAATGAAATTATCTTAAAGCATATTATTACACAACAAAAAGACAACTTTAAAAAATAATGAAACTAAAATGTTTTTTTATCTATAACAAATGAATGAGGAAAACATGTACAGCACAGCATGCTAAAGTATTTGTGTTATAAATGATTTAAATCTGTCATCCAATTAATTGTATTACAGTGAGTGATTTATAATATGGTTGTATTAGGACTCTACATGTTAATATAAATTCTAATAAACATTTCACCACATGATAAATAATTAATAGAAGCAAAAGAATGCAGACCTGAAAATATTTCTAAGTCTAATCCAGGGTACAGTATGTTGTCAGATAGGTTTTTTTGTATGCAATATTCACTGGCATTAAAGTGCCACTCAGCTAATACCATTTTCACATCAGCATAATTTTGTAATGTTGTAAAAAGCACCCCTTGTATTAATATCGGGAAAAACACACACAGCAAGCGAGAGGCATGTTTTTTTTTTTCTGAGTTGTTAATTACTGCACACATACAACTGGTATTCAAATGACCAATCACAGTACACCTTTTGAATTTAGTAACATTTCAGTAAACAAATTTTAACTATTCCTGAGATTTCACGAATTGCAATCGTTTGAATACATAAGAATAATAGGAGATTATTAATATTGTGTGCAACATTTATTGCAGATTTACATGGATTAAAATCTGTATTTATTCTGTCAGACTAAAATGTCGTAATTGCTTTCTGATAGAACATTATGATAAAAACCCTTAAATGATTGTAAAGATGTGCAATGCATTTAGTTGTCGGGGTACATGATTTGTGAGTTAATCATTAAAAGGATAATATTCACTGTGTAGACTCTTCTTGGCCATTGACGAAGATAGTAGGGTTCTACTGTATTACAAATAACTCCATTGTATTGAATAATACAATAATATAATATAAGTCAATTATTATACAGTTCACCACAGAAAAAACATTCTGGTGGGATGAAGAATTTAATATTAATATACAATTCTGTAATAATTCAAAAATGGACTAATGTGGTAAAAAATAATTATTTTCACAGGAATCCGAGGAATTGCCTCGATGCGAGTCGTCCATGTCGGACATTAATTCCGATGGAATGACAATGAAGATTAAACTTCCAGACAATCACAGTGTGATGGCGACAATTAAACCAGGCATGACAGTGCAAGACCTCCTTATTTCCAGCTGCAGTGTAAGTTTCTATTTCCTGATTACCGTAAATGCAAAAATCAATTTATAATGTGTATTCATTAATAAGTTTTATTATAATAAACTTATTATGACTCATTCATGCCCAGCTTACCTAGATAAACAGACAATAGCCCTATCTATCCAAAGAGGGTAATAACATATGAAAAGAAAAGATACATTTGACCTATCAGATAGTGGTACAGTCCATTATTGTCATCATTTTTATCATAATCTATGATGTGTTTATGTATTCAAAAATAAATGTATTATTTTACCTCATGTTTTAGTTATATTCTATAAATAAATTTAAATTAAAAATTGTAATACATTTGTTGATAAACTTTAATTTGGAATTGCAAACAGTTTATTATATTTCAAAATCTTAATTGACATCATCATTAATTATTCATATCACTACTATAATTAATTATGCTATAACAGTTGAATATCTATCACACTAAAATTTTTCAGTTATTGATGCAAATACACTATTAAAAAAAATATTTGATTCTGTGCATCACACATATTAATATAATAATGTAATTTTCTTATCTTTATAGCAACGTCAAATGGACTATCATAACTTTTATCTACGCTTCAAACAATCAATGAAATATGGTTTCAATTATGAGATTCCTGAGAAGTCGGTCATTGTAGAACTTGGGGTGAGTGATTCTTATACTACGTTGATGTCGTATGATGTGCTTGCAGAATGTTTACTATTAATATGATAGTAATATATGTTTCAAATTAATTTTTCAACATCATATATTATTTTACTTTCCGCAGAAATTTGATGAAATTGATATATGTGCCAAAAGCATTCACCAAGTGGAGCTCTACAAATTCAATGATCAAATGCACTTTGGTGAGAATTTATTTATAAATATGGACAATTCCTTCATATTAAAATGTAGCAGAGTATCATAAATGTTATAATTTTGTTTTGTAATCTAATAAAGATAGGAATTATGCAAGAAAATGAATCAAAAAATGGTGGTGCTAATGCTCAGAATGAGCTTATAATATGTATGTATTTTGTAGTACATATGCACAGACTAGCGACTCTGGATATTACATTATTAAGCCAAAATCTTTTATTCTAATGATACTGCTCTGTTTGCTAGTTTCATAATCAGCAATTGTCTTGCTGTTACAGGTTTTTCGATAGAAGCCGAGTTAGGAGATGATTTAGAGCAAGAAGACCAATTATGTGTTTTTATAAGTGAAGTTGAAAAAGACTGCCTTGCATATCATCATGGTAAGTTCTGAGTTCTTAGACAGAATTAGATCTATTGAGACATTAAGTATTAAAGATACTGTTGGGTATCAAGACAAAATGATAGCATTTTCCACAATGAAAAAAGTTTGAAGGCATAAAATGTCATATGCGAATCTCTGTAATTATTGCCTAAACAATTCTGAAAACTGCAATTCCTGGAAACTAAGGTCTAGAAATGATTGTAATGTTTGTCTTCGGTCGCCTAGCACTTCATTCTTTCTGCAAACCTACTCATTAGTCATAATTGAATAAAATATATAAGAAACAAACCGATATTTCTTCTACCACTTTTATTATAAGATCATGTTGCTACTTTAAAATAATAATTATTACCTAATGTCTCATTTTGTAGATTTACAAGTTGGGGATGAACTTTTAGTAATTAACGGCAGGGTTGTCTGTGATCTTGACATGCTGTTTATCGAGAACCTGATCGCAAATGAGTCAACGCTCACCTTAACAGTACGCTCATGTCGTGCAATCTTCCCACAAACCAATGCAATGGAGGAAACTAACAAAATCATTGATCAGCTGACATGTCCACCACCGCCAACGCAGTCACGTCTCACTGATGATATGTTGGATGAACTGGTTATTCCTGCTCCACTTGGTATGTGATGTTCATTCATTTCTTTATTTCATATACAGTATGTTACCAACAAAGAAAATATTAAATTAAACTATCCATTGTCATAATCACAATCACCATCACTCATATATTGTACCCCTTTCACATAAAACACCATGACTAAACTCTGGAGAAACATGTGGAGAGCTAGTTTGGCCTCCCATTCACAATGACTAGAAATTCTGGAGTGACCCCATTCACTTCGATTCTCTTCCCGGTGTCAGAAGTGCAGCTTACATATTCATCAGTTAAACTCGAGTGCTTTGAACTCTAGAGTTTAGCTAGGCAATGTACTATATATATTTTTTTAAAAGTTTTTGGAGATGATCAAGAAGAATATGATATTGCCTCTGAAACCTCACCTAATTCCACGACAAAGACAATCAAATATATGTATGATCCAAATGAGGAAGAAGAGATGAACAAAGAAAACAAAACCAAAGACAAGGGCCAAATCGAACAGCTTCTTAAGGATGCAGAACAAATAACAGAACTCTGCCGCACAATACCATCACGTCACAACTCCTTAGAGTGTTCATCAACAGATGAAGATCAGCGGGTTGCTGCCAGTCGCCTGCGCAAGGTCATCATGGAATTGATTGATACAGAAAGAGGATACCTTAAGGATTTAAATGTTCTTGTTGGAAGGTATTTGGAACCCTTGCAATCGGAATCATTTTTGTCAGCTGATGAAGTAAGTTTAACACTTAATTTCAATTACAAATTATAAATCAAAAGTATGAACAAATTACTCATCATTCAAATTTGTGATGCTCACGTTATCAATATCAAACATTTAATATTAGTGAAAAGAGGCGACATCTATTTGAATAGTATATGACAATAATTGTACAATTTTGTAATAAGACTCTTTAACCTACTACTGTATAATATGTTGAAAAGTAGTAAATGTGCTACTACTGATGAACAAAACACAAACCAGTTTGATATTTGTATAATAATCAACTAATCTTTTTTTTTTCAGATTGACTCATTATTTGGCAATGTAAAAGAAATCATCAAATTCCAGAAGACATTCCTGCGATGTTTAGAAGATTCTTTAGGAGATGATGCTGAGTTTGAAAGTCTTTGTGATCCTGCATCTTATAATGTAAGTCAATACGTATCAGCTGGTAATCACCAATAAACAGTGCCGTAACGCACAGGCCTGAGGCCCCTGGTGTAAGTTTAAGTGCCCGTCAACGCTAGAGGCCTTGGCTGTTTTTTTTAGCCTTTTTCGACATATTTTAATGCATATTTTTTCCTCTGGGCCATGCTTAATGCTCATAGCTGTTACTCCACAGCAATTCATTATACATGTTTTTAGCTATCATCTTGCACTGATTTATTAATTATTATTTATTAATTAAATAATCAATACTACAATTCAATGTTGTTCACCAAGAATATTGCTTTACAAACAGATACAACAGATACTTTGTGTATTTAAAATATTTTGTTTACTGGTACATGCAAAAACCTGCCCCATAAAAACTCCCTGCACTTTCCGTAGCTTAGGTGCATAAATAAAACGATATGTTGTTTTTTATATTATCTGATAACATTTAAAACAAAATTAAATTTGTGCGTAGATCTCGTCTCATTGAGTGGCGTGGTCTAGATAAGTTGTCTTTATAAATGATCACCACATGAGGTTACAAACATGATTATAAGCAAATATACACCCTGCAATTCTTTAATTCATGTATAAAAATAGAATCTTGTCACAATAAACAAGCTATAAACACAAAATTGCAACATAAACGTTGATTGATTGATTTATTTACTGGCTTGTCTAGTTTGTCATCAATCAGAACCAAGACAGTTGAAGGTATTTCATTAGTGCTGAAGATATATTACATAACTGAACAAGAAAAACCTCATAGACACATTTATTATTTGGTGAATTTTTGTTGTTGCATTTCTAAGCCAGACTTCCTAGCTTCCTAAATTAAAATGCTGGTGTGTATGTACACTAGACATTATATTAATGGATTATAAGAAGAGTATAGGATCTGGTTAACGTTTGGCAGGGATATGCCGTAGATTCTCGGCGTTTTTGTCATTATAATGTTATTAATTTGAAATATTCTTTAATTTCTAGCAAATAAGAATTGTTAATATTTATTTATTGATGTGTTCTTTTTTCAGCCTGTTTTATACTCAATCAGCGACTCATTTCTACGGTATATGGACTACTTTAAGCTGTATAGCTCTTTCTGTGCAAGCCATTCCAAAGCTCAAAAGATCCTTCAACCAGCATCAGACAATGCTCCTTTAATGGCATTCCTTGATGCCAGGAACCCAAAACATCAGCATTCCGCTTCACTTGCATCCTATCTTATTAAACCAATCCAGGTACTTCAAGGAGTAGTAATATCTCACTATCTTTTCTAGATTAAGTCGCCCAGAATGCAGTCAAATTATTTTGAACAATGTTAGTTTTGTAGGCCTAGCTGGCGGTAACGTACGAACATTGTATGCTAGCTATTGAATTAGCCTGGCGTTGTATTGTTACTAAATTAATTGTCTTTCTTTTTTACATTTGTTTTATGTTTGTTTTATGTTTGTCAAATAAATAAAAAAATGAATGAATAAAGGAAAGTTTTAAGAATGAGTTAAAAAATCAGGTGAACAATTAAATATTTCAACTTTTAACAGAGAGTATTAAAATATCCACTGCTGATATCAGAGATGAAGAGCAATATTGACAAAGAAAGCACTGAATATAATCACCTAAGTAAGGCATTGAAAGGCATGGAACGTGTGGCTGAACACATAAACGAAATGATGCGAGTTCATGAAGAATTTGGCGAAGTGTTTGACTCCTTAGTGTCGGAACAATATCACGTCATGAAAGAGGTATGCTAATGCCAAACTTCTTGGTAAAAACATTTTTAAAATGAAAATCTCTTAATACAAAAAAATGAATGCAACTGCAATTGATTTTATTTCTTAGTGAAAAATTAACAAGTTTGCAGTGAATTGCTGATTATTAACAAAAAAAAATCTATTTCTTTTCTGTGGTGATTTGGTATCTTATTTCTTTTGTTTGACTTCTATTTTTTAAACTTTACTTGTGCATAATATTAAAATATAAACAAAAAGTTATGTAGATTCTTGTTACATAAATACTGTTTAAAATATACATTTTTTAAAGCAGCTTTTTATTTAAAGCAATTAAAGAATAAAATAGTAAGGCACTTGTTTTCTATTAACTTTCTTGAATGGTTTGATGTTTTCTTTCATTCATTTGTGTTCTTTCTTCTTCGTTTCCTTTCAAATATTCAGTCAATCGGAAATAAGGCAAGTATTATTTAACCTAATCATTAACATCCTATCTATGTACTGTATAATTAATATTTATATTATATTTGGTAATAGATTTACAATACCTTGGCAATAATGGTGTATGTTGTACTTTGAAATATATTATATTTTTAATTTTTTATATATATATTGACTCTAAAAACATTAATAGTATGGCAAAACTTAATCCAACTCTATAAAACAAATGTAAATTTTATTTAATTAAATGTTTGTATCCAAAATTAAACTCAATAATTTTTCTAATAATTCCTTATTTTCAAACTTTTGATAAAAATTAATATTATATAATATACAAAGTACAATTTAAAGTATTTATATTCTACTGTATCATGGGTTTTCACTGTTGATCAGATAACCTCAATTGTGGCAATTACCAAATATTATACATGAGTTCTTCATGTCTGCCCTTGACCAGTTCATTACCCTTACATTCAGACAACCTTACCAAATCATTAAATACTGACAAATATCTGTTGGTTCTGATCTGCAGTGTAAACCTAAGCATATTCATTATTCTATGTAATGTTATTTTATTTTCATGTTTTTAACTTTTGCATATGAAGCACTTTTTCACCTGCATGAAAATCTTGGTGATTATCAATATAAATAAGAATCTTAGGCTCCGCAGGTGTTTGATTTTAAAAATTGCACATAAGGCATTTTTTATTCTATAATACTAATTTATGATATTTCAGAGATTATTAAATTATTTTGCACTAAAACATTTCCGGTTCCACGTTTTAATTTTATCAAAGCAATATTAACTTATAATCTCTTTGTTTATTGCGCTTATATGGATGTTGCATGGTAAATAACTAACACACACAGGACACCAGCTTATTAAGGACCAGTTTTAAATTTTAAATAAACCTAATCTTCTGGTTAATTTTGGGTTTTGTAGTCTTTCCTACGCTATAGAGCCCTAGTTTATTTTTGTGCATGTTTTTTCCCAGCCCCTATTTTATCAATTTAATGTTTTAGTTATTACAAATAAACAATTACATCTATGGAGAAAATAAAAATACTGTACCACACTGTAATTGACAAACTGGAGGTGTACTGAAAAACTGTATTACTGCAATTGTTTACAAGTTAACATGAGGTTCTCAGCACTGTCTACGCAGTACATTAAATTGTGTACATTTATTTTTCAATTTCATTAAATTTAGTTGCTGTCACTGTTTCCATGTACTGAATCATTAATGTTGTTTTCACCTTTAACCTTAGGTGCCTGACCTAGCAATGGATGACCTTTTGATGTACTCAAATGCAAGATGGCTGAATTGCCAAGATGACATTGGAAAAATGAAGAAGGGAAAAGAACCTGAAGTTATTATATTTGGTATGCAATTACACAATCTCTGAAACTCTTTTCTTAATTGTTCATTTTGATAATTATAATTATCATCATCAATCATCTCATAATGGACAAGGTTGCCATTCCCATAGATGTACAAACACCAAAGTATGCACTTTTTTAAGTGCACACAAGTCAGATATGTACATGGACCTCCGGTTTAAGTCTTCATAAAAAATGACTTGTTCTTACCACTATGGTTGAGGAGTGCTTTGAAACAGTATCGTTAATAGTTTGCACCGCCCTGCCTTAACCGGTCAGCCACTCTACTTGACTTGATAACACTTAAATATGTTGATATAAAGTTTGCTGAACATCGCGTATATATACGGTAGTTCTAAAAAGTTGAATTGTTGTGTTTCTCAACATTTCAATCAACATACCTGGATCATCCATTCTCACTTCTGCGGACGATCTACATATATTGATCAAAATGTCAAGAAACTCAACAGTTCTTTTCAGAACTAGATATGTGGTGTACCGCAAAACTTATATCAACATATTGATTTCGCTATGCAAACCTTCAAACAATATTTTAACATTTAAAAAATCACTAATTATTTGTTGTTTTTTTATTTAGTGTTCCGACCAGCTATTGTTATAATTTATAAGGAGAAAAATAAGCGTAGGAGTAAGTATCCAGATAAATCAACTGGAACCTTGAAAGCTCACACGACTGAGGATATACGATTCAAATGGATGATTCCGGTTGCTTATTTACAAGTGAGAGAAAGTACTGTAAATGGTTAGTGTCTTAATCAACTTGTTTCATTCTCTCGAATTCTTAATCCATGGCCCTCAGTCTGTTTAGTAGGAATGTTGAAATGCTTGGAAGGTTTTTATACATCAAATTGCAACTTTTGAGATGATACTTTTTACCTCATATAATGTTCGCAATCAAGTAAAGGCCAATTTTCACAGACGAGCGGTAACGGAACCAGAAAAAAATATATAGAATGTTATTTCGAACGGGCAGTATCGCCTCAGGATAGATTAGATTCTTGGCTTTACCGCTTGTCTGTATAAATCGCCCTTCAGGATCACTTTGAGGAGAAGTCGGACAATAGAAATCACATAAGTAATTGGAAAATCTGCTATCGATTTTTCACTAAATACAATATTTCCAAACTGCAGTTCAATAAAAGCAAAATATTAATTACATTTATTATTTATTATTGCAGACACAGAGTACCTAAGTCTATGGGAACTGGTTCACATAAAATCAGTTGGATGTCCAGAAAAACACTTCCAATTCTCTTGCTGGTATGTCAACTATAGTGTATTTTATTTTTTAATTACCATAGTATTGTCAAAGTTTTTTCAAAAGAATTTTGATACAATTGTAATAAAGAATAAACAAATAAGTTTCTAATTTCTAAAATAAATATTACTTAATTTTTATATAAGAAAATCATTGATAGCGGATTTCGGGAAGATAAAAAATCTTGTACATTAGTCTTGTGAAAAAAAACAAAACCAAAAGCCAAACAGTATTCTTAACTTTCAGTTAGTACTGGTACAAAAAATGTGCATTTTTAAGGTTTTCATCTACTGAAGGAATAGAATAATTATTGTTATTGTAAAAATTACCTATTCAAGTTTTGCTTCAATTTTTTTGTTTGTTATTTTATTTTGCAGTACACTGGCCAAAAAGACGGCGTTTGTCAAATCTTTGAGAAGCATAGTTAAAGAGTATAATCGTGGAAAAGCATTACCAGGTGGACGCTACAACTCACTTAAGAAAAAGAAAGTCTATCAACCAATCACAGGAAGGACACCAAGGAGAAAACCTTTGGTAATTGATAGTACAGATAGCCCATCAAATAAAGACCATGGTGAGGAAGGGTCACAAGCCAGCGATAAGTCGAGCGATGGCAGTTCACAGGTCAGCTCCATGCGGTCTGAGGAACCAATTGACTATGAGAAAATCTTAGAGAATGAATTAGAACTCGGTCACTATAATGAACAAGGAATTCATGCATTACCGCTAAATTTTAACTCCAACAATAACATTATGCACACTAGCCATATGAACGATGCTCAACCATTTTATTTGAGTCCAGAGAAACAATCAACGGCAACAAATGTTGACCAGAATTCCAAAGACAATGAAACAACTCAATTTGAAGCCCTTTTAAGAGTGTTTGAAACTGCTTCCAAGGACAGACGTGTGAAACCGAGTGTTCCACAATACAACACATTTCCAACGAAACGCAATGTGACACGTATGCATAGCGATGAACTTCTTGATGATAGAAAGACAGTTACAAGCCTTAACCAAGGCCTTGATGCATTAGGGTTAGAATCTACATTGAATGGCCTGCCAGGGCCTATACTCGATGTACCGCCTGTTTCTAAAACATTATCTGGATCAACCTATGACAATCTATGTGATCAGGATGAAAACACCATTGATACAAGTTTGCAATACAAATCTAATAATGATAACAATTCCTGTAGTGAAGATAGTAAATAGTGTACAATCGATTTAGTTTGGTAGAGAAATTTTAGAGTTGAAAGAAAGTAGTCTATAATATTGAACTGTTGCAATGTTTAAATTATTATTATAGGTTATCTCACCAAATTGGGAACTCATCTCGCCCTATGAATTGCCTCAATTGTAAAACCATGGACCTTAAATGTATAGGTTCGTAGTAAAACCATTTCCGTTTTATTTACAAAATGTTTCACCTCCCTGTGGCAAAAACCACAAAGCCCAAATACAAATGATGTATATGTAATGTATAAATGCAATTTACAATGGACGTTAATATTTTCATATTAATTTGTGTTAAATAAATTGATTTAAAAAAAATAACCCAACAAATATTATAATACACCTATACAATTGACCAGTACATTCTGAATAACAAAGTACTAACTTTTTTTTTTGTAAATGAGTGTAAACCTGTTTTAAATTATTAAATACTCAGTTTGTAACTTTTGATATGAAAGGCATTTGATAGAATTGATCATCATTAAAGAAACCTCTAAAAATGCCATTAGAAACAAATTTATAATACTATTATGAAATTCTGAACGCAAGTATCTTCCAATCCAACGGGAATATAATAATTTGTATGTTGTCATTTTGTATATTAAATATTTGAATTCTTGCCAGAAAATTAATTTTGAGATACATCTATTTAATATGTGAATATGATAATTTTATTAAAACGTTAGGTCTGTGAAATAGATTATATGGTTCTAAATTTGGTCTCTAATCAAAAAAGTTTATTTTTTATTTGTTTGCCTTTTGAGACGAAATGAAAATCTTGTGTTTAATTAACGGTCTTTTTCACAAAGCATAACTTTCCGTAGTGTTAATGTTTAGGCCGAACAGGATCTAGGACTAGCTTGGCTGCCACATACTTATAACATGTCAACTCTTAGTTGATGCAATTTTTTGCGCATGTGATTAAAATCTGCTTAAGAAAGATGAAAGTAACCAAATCAATCTAGCTGGCTGGGCCTAAATCTATCTTTTCTTTTACTTGCCGCATTTTATGGAAAAAGAAAACAAAGATTGGCTATGGCCTTGCCAAATCCTAAACCAATATGTTGAGAAGTGATGACAAGAACCATATAATATATTTTCTCTGGCCTAATAGCCAATACAATTATTACCAAAATGGCTGTCTTTTTTGGACATTGATTTTAATAAACTTTAATTTATAACTGCATGGAACATATATCGTGGTAATATAATTTATATATCTAATTTAATATTGTATGCGATTGTGTGCATTACTATTTACAATATATTAATTATCGTTTGTTCCTCTTAAAACAACAGCTTTAGACATTTTTCTGTTATTTCTTTCCCAAAGTATTATAAAAATAAATTTACAGTAGAATGATGTGCCTGGATTTTCAATTAGAAATTCCAGTTTACATTCTTCTGTGGAATTACTGTACATTAACCCATCAATTTAAATATTAAATTAATATAGATTATACTCTTGTTTGGTATTGTATAATTGATTGTTAAGTAATGTAATTTAATATAATAAAGCTAATAATATATACATTTATAAGATTACATTGGAAAATAGTACTATTCTCTATTAAGGCCTAGCATAATAAACAGTAATTATTTAAATAAATGGCTATATATTAAGATATGTACAACCATCGACTGCCTGATAAGATGCTAAAGGTCACCAACATCTGTCATCTTCTAGTTATTCTTGTATACTGTATCTTATTTCTGCAATATTTTTTTTTCCAAATTACTATTCCACTTTATGAAATTTACAACACAGCCAAATTAAGTGGGTCTACTCCCTATAGTGCTTGATACCCACTATGCCTGATGCCTGAGGTCCCTTGTTGTATGATCTCTACAGCGGCAGTCCAATGATAAAGCCCTCGGGCATTTTCAGCTATTTTCGACATATTTTAATGCCTTTTGTTTCCATCCGGGCCCATAAGCTGGGTTTAGCCAGTGAGCACTCATAACCATTACGCCACTACAGACAGTGATACTACAGTATTTCACTAGAGGGTTTAAGTTATTTCCAGCCAAGGTCTTTCACTAACATCAAGTCTTGAGGAAGCCTAGATGCATTCTGGAATCAAGTATGGTGTCTGAGTTTAGTCGAAGTTTGAGCGTTTTAGGTAATATTCACATTGAAATTGTACTCTGTCTAATCAGATCTACTTCCCCTGCCACTTCCCTTTCCTTCTCCCGAGATATGTGCCAAATTTGGTGAGTCTTCCATTTTGTATGTTATTTTCAGATCTTACACTTTTACAGTGTACTATACAAATGATAAGTGTATTTAGATTACAATTGTTGTTATTATATATTGTATAATTATTAGCCATACTTGTTTCTTCATGTTATTGGGTATGATGAGACTTTTATATCTTTATAGAAATTAGCCAAACACTTTTATCTACATTGTACAAATATATCATACACATTTTACTAGAGTTAAATTAAATGGCTTATAAAATTGGTGAATTAAATTGTATATAGAGCACTGTTAACAAAATATGCAATAGAAAAGCGAGTTTCTTTACACTTTACAATTTTTATTTCAAATGCTGTCTTTCATTGATGCCTGCATTTTCTTATATGTTTATGTTGTTTATAAAAAACATTGAAATATGAATTAGTTATTTTATACATTTATGATGAAGACCATATTATCTATTTAGTGAGTTTGTGCAGTGTTATTTATTTTATGTTATAATATTATATGTTTTTATTTGTAAGTTTGATTATGTCTTCGATGTACTTTGTAACCCAATTAAATTCAGCTTTGGCTTATGGTTCACGTCGTCTTTAAAGAATACATTTTCTTCGAGTAAAATTGTTTTGTTGAAAGTCAAGTTATTTTATTGATGGGAAAAGAATAGACATTTTGGGTGTGAATACTGCACATGTACAGGAGTGAGTTGAAGTCGGTGTAGTAAAGTAATCAACACTTACTTTATTGGCAGGGTTATGTGGCCAACTCACTCCATTGTTCTGGTGGTAGAACAAATTTAATTGGGTAAGGACTTCAAACCAGAGGTCCAGTGTCCATCATTCGCTGAGTATTCTTTCAAGAAGTTAGGTAGTCATGAATAGAAAATTAACTCTTGCCACAGACATGATGTGACCCTTACACTATATAAATGATTCATATCAATGAGTCGGTTTGTACTCTACCACAGTGACTCTTATAGTTCAGTGACCATATTCTCCAATCACATTATAGATTCACTCAAAAATGCTAAGATTGCCTAGCCTACAGTACTTCAAATATAAAAATGTTCCTATTTATGTGATTCGAAGGAAAATACATAACTTTATATTAATTTATTTTTTTAAATATTTTTAAACTTAAGTTAAGTATGGGATCTCACTGCAACAGAACAACAGCATTATACAAAATATATACACACAACTATATATTATACTTTATTCATGTAAGAGTTGAGTTTCCATACATAATGAGCAAAAAGTGGAAATGTATCTGAAATATGCAGAAGTGAAGATTCCAATTGTTCTTTTATAGTTTCCGCAATGTCACCCTTAATATGTTGCCACGTGACCGAAAGAGATAATAATTCTTCTAGTATTTCAAAAGCGTGGCATCCATTCTCATACTGAGCAGTGTTCAATTCGCACTGTTTGTTTGTGTGTTGCCGGAGACTTTCTGACAATTTAACAATCTGATGAGTGAGCAATTTTAAAGTTGGAATTAACAGCGACTTTACCTGGCATAGCTTCACTACTTGTGCTATAATACTCTGCTGAAGTTGACACTGTTGAAGAGATTAAAAATACAAAATTATTATGGGTGTTGAGGATTGCGTATCTTAGAGTGGGATTAATCGTGACAATGATGTATATAATTCTTACTGGTCTGTAATGAGCTCCAATCAACGCCCTCTTTAGCAACCCCTGTACCAGCCTCCAGCAGTTCCTTTCAAGATTCTTTTCACTATCGTCATTTGATTTTGAATCGATAACATGTAGCACACCCTCAATACCCCAGTTTACATCCTTTGATGGAATAGATTCAATGTTCTCAAGAAGGTGGTCTACCACAGAGTTCAATGAACTCTCAAGAATATCCAATGCTTCCTTTGTTTGAAAAAATGGACTAGATTTGTTGTGATTGTGCAGACACGTTGTGTAATGAAGGAATCGGATGTTCCTGTTGAATTCCTGAGAGACCTCACCATCGTCATCTCTCACTAATCCCTCTGATGAACATGGTGGTGTCAGGAAGTTGTCCAAGAAGGTACTTGCCATTATTTCATTTCCATCATCTACTTAGAATAAATTGATTAATTATGAAAAATCTTAAATAAAAACTTCCCACTCCACCACAAAACAACTTATGCTATTATTACCTGATTTATTTGATTTTATATTTTCTTCTGCCTTTACTCTAAAAAGCTCTTGTTTTGCTGTTAATAGTTCGGTTTGAAGTCGCTTAGCTTCAATTTTCCAGCTTCGCTCTCTGTTATGTATTGTTTCTCTTAGTTCTTTAGCATATTCTTCTGCTGGCATGTCATTAGGTTTGTTCTTTACTACTGCTATTGCAACTGCAAGTTTTACTCTTTTTATGTAATTCAAATCATTAGGGTTTATTGATGAAGGCATATCCATGATTTCAATATGCCTGGCCTAAATCTTGAATGACTGAAAGAAAATTGGATCGTACTGTAAAACCTCTTGGTCTGCAAAACTAATCTAATCTGGTTAGGGTTCCGGCACAGGAACTCAACTGCCCATGGTAACGGATTCCGAAAGACGCTATTGCTGAAAAGATCAGGCCTTCGGCCATCTAAACATATTTTCGTGCTATGTAAGCCATCTTGCAGAGATGAAAAACAGTAGTGACTAGCCGAGTATAACCAACAGAAATAACAGCGTTTTCAGGGGATTCAGGACTCAATTTTAATTTAAAAAAACTAACTCCTGAACGAAGGATCGTATGAGGCTGTGGTGTTCAACAATTTTTCAAATTTTTTTCAATCACACAGTGATGTAGGCCAATCTTTTAAGAACATTTCACAATTTTTTTTTTTCTCATACGATCCTCCGTTCAAGAGTTACGATTTTTAAATTAAAATTGTGTCCCTGAAATTCCATGAAAACGCTATGTTATTTCTGTTGGTTATGCTTTCTTCATTACACGGCATTGTTTGTCATCAATCGAAGATGTCTTCCGTTTCGTGTTAAAAGAGGCGTATTGGCTGCCAGCCATTGGATTTTTGGTTGAATTTAACTATGTATTTTGTCATTTTATAAGTGAAAACAATATTTTTTTCAGTTTTTTAAGGGATTAACTTTATCAAAACTACAAAATAACCTATTCAAATCAAAGTCTGATTTGATTTATCTTCATTTTTCATGATTTTTCACAATACAATTTAAAAAAGGCTAGGCCTAGGCTAGGCCTGGATTCTCCTAGGCTATAGATAGGCCTAGCTAGAGTAGGCTAGGCCTAGGCTTAGCCTAGCTTAGTTTAGAAGAAGCCTGCTGGCTACACTAATTAAAAGTTATGGCGGATCCTCTCGCCTAAACTAAGCCTCCTAGCCTCCTTTTCTACCTAATTAGTAGGCCTAGGCTAGAGAGGGTCTAAGATCCCACGTAGGATACACCAACTTTAGGCACTATACCTAGGCTAGGGCCTAGGCCTAATATATGATATAGGCCTAGGCCTAAACTACATACTGTGTCCGATGATTGTTTGTGTGTAACGACGTACTCCTATACCGTGGCCGCGCCGCGTGTGTACCGTCGATTTTCGTCTCTGGATTTTCGGAGTCAGATGATTACTCCATCGACGTCTGTAGGGAAGAGTCTACAGAACTTTTATCTCTCTTAGCTTTGTTGGTAATATTAATAATAATATACGTACAGTACTAGTTTTTTAATAGATTGCTAGCTGTTTGACGTTTGCCTCCGACCCTTTGCCACCTTAATTACGCCTTTTGCCAACTAGCCTAGATCATTTTCCACCTCGGCCATTTTCCACCCGGTCAATTTGACACCACCGGTCATTTGCCGCCCGGCCTGTCCTGTTGCAACCTAACCTAGAGGCCTAGGTCCGTTCCACTACCTAGCCCTGTAAACTTCTCTCTCATTTTATCCGTCGTGCCATTCCCACAACCAAAAATGGGCACAGCCTAGTAGATAGTAGCGCACAGTCGTAAACTTCCCATTGATTGTAATCGTATCCTATTCGTTATCACTGTGCGCAAGTACAACCAACATGGGTAGGCCTATTAGCGCACAGTGGTGAACTTCCCATTGGAAGTGTGGTGGTAGGGCCGGCGGAGGAGGAAGGCGGTAGATTGTATTCTAAGGAGTTGCACAAAATATCCTCCAGATAAGAAACTATTCTATCTAGGTCCTAGTCAAAAAAAACCTCTGAGGTGTTACTGAAACAGAGACGGCAACAGTGAGTAGGCCTACCGTAATTTTATTTGCATTTAAATACGGTAAAGTGATATTTTAAATTCACACTCACAATGCATGGATGCCAAAGGAAAAATTTCAGCCACAGGTACGTGGCGATACAAAAGCAGGTGAACAAAATCCAAACGACTGCAACCCCGGTGTTTATTAAACAGACTGCATGGAGACATATTATTATATATTGACGTATGTCAAACTGTTGATAGCAATAATATATTTAATAATTAATTAATTAATAATATATTTGATCAACGCATCCAAAATCTGTGGAGATTAGGCCTACATTGATAATTAGAAAAGATCGTGGTAGCCTATTCTTATCGAATGGTGTACTTCAGGGGTAGAAAGATTACTGTTTTAAATTCATTCCTGCGATATAACAATGATAATTCTATGAGAGTCCTCATTAAAGATATGCCTTTATCTGTGAATGATGACGAATTTTTAACAAACTACGAAATATGGGATGTAAACCCCGCTTTGTAGCCGGCGCCACGCCCTGCGAATGAAGCTACGTGTAAACGGCCAGCTATAACAAAATGTTTAAACGGGGTTGAGAAAACTACTGCCCCTTTAGCTAGAAACGTGAATATCAACGGCTTCGAGGAAAGCTTATTTCATGAAGCTAAAGTTCCATCCCAAACCCGTAATGTCACGGTGTGTTGGAGCCGCCGTATAGAAGGGCATATTGTCATTAGATGTCCGAGTAAATTACAGGAGGACGCGATCAAATTTGGCAGGCACGATAACTTCAAGTCATCACCACATCATGCAATTGGAATCCGAGAGGAGCAGTAATGAAGATAGTGAAAGTGATCAGGAAAGCGATTGCGTCAGTTTAGCTGATGAGTATCTGAAGATGCTTTCGCGACAATACATCTTGCCAGCTTGCCATACAAACAAAAATTACTTAGACCTTTTATCACGTCGATCAAATCATGTGATTTCGTAATAGCTGATGTGCATAGGCCTAATATCAATAAAGAAGGAAAGCTAAGCCAACGAGAGTGTTGTGAGCTGAGAGACAGCCTCACATTCAGTGAGGCCGGTAATACAATATAAAAAGAATCGAAAACGTGGACGATGTACGTCGCTGGATACATGACACATTTTCAAAGTAGGCCTAAAGATAGACCATTTTTACTCTACCTATCGTGTCCATTTTCTTTGATTAATTTTTTCGAACTAACTCATCTGTATGGCTGGAAAAATACAATCCATTTTCTGTCAGTTAACAAAAACAACCATAGTTCATAATGGTCCACTGATCAGAAATGTGAAGTTTTATTTATTCAAGAATCTCACAATTTCACAAGAAAACATAAATAAATATTGTTTTGAAGAAGATGCGTATCACAATTGTGGTAGTTCCCATAGTAGAAAATCAATAATCTCAGAAAATTAATTAATTATTATAATACTGCTGCTGGACCTTATTTCAGCGCATTCTTTGGTGGTGGGAAATACAGAAAATGCGCGTCAATATTTGCGCGCCCGAAGATAGCACGCATTGTGCGTACATAGAAACATGTATCCCCGTGAAACAATTCACCACAACAAATAATCATACTTACGAATTCGCTTAGTTGAGAAGTACACGTACTTACAAACTACGCTATTAAATTGCCTGTTTTCTTATCTTAAAGCACGGTTTGTCAACCAAACATTGGTAAGCAATACAAATAATTTTTTTTTAAATCATCGGTAGCCTATTTATATATATATATTTTTAATTGCGGTAAAATTGGAATACTTATAGCCAAGGTTTATCTAGATGTCTTGTTAAAATTTGTATAGGCCTAGTAGTAGCCTAATGGCTATGTAGTAGGCTACGTAGTAGAAACTTAGTTAGTATTTAACTTTGTTTAATGATGTCAGGCAATTTTAAAAAAATTAAATCGCACATATATATATTTGTATTTTTCGTTTGTACTCAGCACAGGTTAGCTTCAGTGGCAAGCTTGTGATAAGAACACGTCATAGCGTTATTGAACACTATAGAATAGTTATAATAGTACAGTTATTCAGCATACCCATACACAACCGATTTTTTCTATAGGAAATGATTTTTCTGATTGAGTATCTACAAACACATCTACAATATTTTGTTGATTTTCTTTTATTTTTTTAAAGGCAGTTCATTAAAATTATAAAAACAAACAGTCAAATACATTTTACAATTTTTTTACAATTTTTCCCATCATTGAGATTTCAATTCAATTTATTTAATTCTATCATTTATGTTTTCAGCTTTCTTTTTGACCAAGGATGGGTAGAAAAAAGAAAAATAAAGTTCACCCTGACGCCAATAAGGCCGCTGGATCAAGGTAAGCCCAAAATGTAGCTCGCAGTCTGCTGATACAAGCCTCTCGATAATTTGGCAGTTTCTACCCAAAATTTAAAGACGTTATTCAACATCTACAGTACATGTCAACATTATGCTACTGCAGTTACTGCAGTAACTATATATTTCATAAAAGTAACAAATGATTTTAGTTTGCTTCAAAGTGTACGAGACAGCCACTACAATAAATAGTTTGATTATAGGCTACCCCACCCAAGCACCTCACACGAAGATGCTTTTTAAAAAAAAAATTGCATAAACAGTGAACAAAGTGTAGATACTGTAGTAGCTGCAATACAGTCATTTTGGTTTAATTTCATTGTGATTTTAATTCTAATAATATTTATTGTAGAGAGGATAATGCATCATTTGCAAGCCGCTTCACAACCTTCATCTTTGGAATGTGCATGCTGAGGCAAGCGCCAACAACTGACAGCTATGAGACCGCTCAGAAAAAAGAACAAGGTTGTCAGACTTCCGATGTCCAGAATCAGCTGAAGGCGACCACAAAGAAAGACGCTTGGTGCCAATACTCTTACGCAGATGACAAATCAACTCGGAATGTATCTGTTCAAACCCGTTCCAATCGAAAACGGAAAAAGACGATTGTCATGGAAGATGCCTCTTGCCAATACTCCCAACCGGATCCCAAGATAATCTGCCATGCATCTGTTCAGACTGAGGAAAACCAGAAAAAGATGGTTATGAAAGATGCCTCGTGCCAACCGGATCACAAGACAGCATGCCATGCATCAGTTCAGACTCTACCCAAAGATTTAAAGAGTACATCAACGACAACTTCACCAATGAACAACGGATTATGCAAAGTCAATGATGCAAGTACCATGACCTCTATGTTGTTGTGTCAATGTGGTGACGCACTCGACCTGCCTCCTGCCAAGAACCAAGGTGTAACCGCAGCAGAAGCTACACCATCTGTATCTAGCTGCTCTAGTAGATCATCCATTCAACCAGATAGTGAATCTGAAAATGAAGAAGACATCAGTAAATACACAAGCCTGATCCGAAAAGTTGCCCAGTGGAAAATGGGGGTAAATTACAGACTGAAGGACCTAGAAGCACTTCTATCATTTGACCTTCCGACTTTTAATGATATCATCAAACCTGTCTTATGCAAAGGTAAAGAAATAATTATTGGAAATGGAACATCTGGTTCAGTGAAACTAGCAGAGAAAAGTTCAGAAAGTGGTTCAGCAACGATGATTGCAGTGAAGTCCATCGATCCGACATCTGTCCTGGAGGAAAAACCAATGTTAATTTATGAAAAGAATTATTACATTAGGAAAGGTTTTATTGAGGCCAAAATACTGTCAAAATTGTCAGATTGTGTGCTCTTCCCAAAGATATATGGCATACATCATGATCCAGATGAGCATAAATTGGACATTTATATGGAACTCTTCAGCATAGGTGATTATCATAATGCTTCACTTAAGGAGTACCTTCAAGAATGCAAAGGGATCAAGAATGAACATTCTCTACTACTATGGCTTCTCATTGCTTATGACATCGCAGCTGGAATCCAGGTCTTACACATTAACGGATATCTGCACAATAACATTGCATCGCGCAACATTGTTTTGACAAATACGAAGGAACGACTGTGTGGAAGAATCGTCGATCTTGGTTCCGTATCACTTGCATCTACACAACAACCAAGACTTTACCAAGAAGACTTCAGTAAGGAGGAGGAAAGAGAAAGATTTTCTACTATTTGGCCGGAAGTTGCTCCAGAATTCATAACTGGCGACTTGGTCGAGACAACGGCTACCGACATCTACGCTCTGGGAGTTTTGTTTAAAGAGCTCTATGACCACATTCTTTTACCAGAACTTCAGATTTTGAGTCGCGACATGACAGCGGAGGATCCTAGCCAACGCCCATCCGTTGAAGATGTTTTAAATAAACTTCATAAATATATTTGTACAGAAAAGGCAGCACTTGGATTTGGAGATATCAAATTTGTTTAAAGCTCATTCAATAATTTCAATATTCACTGTTTAAAAATTAATCATCTCAGAAATTAAATTTTATATTATATGGCAGTCACTAATATTTTGTATTCATCACCTGAATAAAGTTGATTTTAAGGAAATAAATCCATAAATAATTTAATACTTTGTATTCAGTTTTTTTCCACCATGCTTTTACTAAATTTCTCAAAACAAAACATTTCATGAATTACTTATTACGCCAATGATAACCATGGCAATGTACTGCTGCATCCATCTTAGATCATTGACGAAGGCTAGGCCAGAAAGCTAGGCTATTAAAAAAGGCAGTGCTCTATACTATATGTTGATTTTCAAACGCAAAATTAGTCCAAATGGTAATTTTACTTTGTACGTTGTTTGCAGAATTATTCAGCCGTTGGCTGCCTTCTGTTTGTACTATTTATGTGTTTTTATGAATAAATACCTACCTATATTTCTCAACCAATAAGTGAAATTTATTTATATGTCAAACTTGGCTCGCATAAATGCTTCAATCATTAGGGAATTCCACAGTGCGAATTGCAGCTATACAGTAAATTATGTCTGAACATCAAGTCTCTTTATCTTGGTGTTTCTTTTTATACTATCTGCATTGCAGACTTTCACCTTTTTTTACACTTTCTGTATTGATTGGTTCAAGGTAATTTACAGTGACATCGTCCATTGATTGGTACCAAAAACAATTAAATGATGTTTTTTTAATTGCATCTTTAGCGTTACTTGTGTTTCCTTACTAATTGTACACACATTTATAATCAAAGGCAATCAACAGTCACCATTGAGAATTGCCTTTGATTATGTCATATATGTAGTTAATTCCAGCAAAAGTCAAACTATTGCATGCGTAGCCTACACCACGTTTCCATGTAAGCCTCATACTTTAACTACATAGGTTCAATTAGAAATATACTATGCACAATCTTACCCAATTTGAAGCTGTTAATTAACATTAACAAGTACATAAGTAACAACCATGACTGCTTTACCAGCTATAGCAGCAACACCCAACCCATGGACATCAATAGCATACTAGCATATAGGTAGCAACCGCGGCAGCTTTTCCACCTAGCGCAGTAACACGTACCCAACCCTTAGATTTGAACAGCGTAATAACATACAAGTAGCGACCATGCCAAGCAGTAACATTAAACCCATACACTTCAATAGCATATTAGCATATCATTAGCGACCAAAACTGCTTTCCGAGCTATAGCAGAAATAGCGACTACAGCAGTAACACTTAACCCTTAGACTCAGACTAGCATAATATCATATCAGTGCTGCTGCTATTTCTTTGCTATTTATATGGCTATATCAAGTATAGCAATTACACAGCAATTTGTTTGCAATTTATGGCTATATCAAGTATACCAATTGAAAGGTATTTGTAGGCTATTTATGGCTATATAATTCGCGAAAATAACTGCTTTCTAAGCTATAGCAGAACCAGCAGCTAAAGCACCTAACCCTTAGACTAGGTAGCATAATAGCATATCAGCTATAGCAACCACAAGTGCGAGCTGTAGCAGAAACAGCAGCTACAGCAGTAGTCTGGCAGCAGTAACACCTAACCCTTAGACTTGGTAGCATACTAGCATAAAACTATAGCAACCACAAGTGCGAGCTATAGCAGAAATAGCAGCTATAGCAGTACCACTTAACCCTTAGACTTCAATAGCATAATAGCATATCACTAGCAACCACAACTGCTTTTTTCAGCTATAGCAGTAACACTTAACCCTTCTCCTTCAATAGCATAATAGCATATCAGTAGCGACCACAACTGCTTTCCGAGCTATAGCAGAAATAGCAGCTACAGCAGTAAAACTTAACCCTTAGACTTCAATAGCATAATAGGATATCAGTAGCAACCACAACTGCTTTTCGACCTATAGCAGAAATAGCAGCTATAGCAGTAACACTTAAACCTTAGACTTGATAGCATAATAACAGTCCCACTGTCTATTTGACCAATAATGGCACAACTAACATTGCCTAACATGGTCATAGCACCAAAATAGCCAAAACAATCTGTATGTCTTAACACAGAAAACATTGGAACTCTAGTCTTCCTAGACTTCCAAAAAGCCGTTGATTTAATTAGCAGAAAATTCATGATGTTAATTTTGAACAAATGTAATTACGGTTTATCTTTTATAACATGGGTAGACACACTTTATACCAAAGCTGACTGTGTAATCATAAACAACGGATGGATTTCCGAAAGCTTCCAAATGAGTAAAGGGATTCGACAAGGATGCCCTTTATCCGCCCTTTTATTTATAATTGTGGCTGAAATAATGGCTTCAAATTTAATAAATGACAAAAGCGTAACAGGAATTAAATTACAATTAACTGAAACCGAATTTAAGATAGCACAACTTTCCGACGATACGGTATTATTTGTTGATAATGGCATAGCTTAAACAGAAGAAATGTTAAGAGAACAACTCTCATAGGAGACTACAATAAAGGTGGTTTAAAGATGGTTGATTTCTCTGTCCAAATAAAGTCGCTACATATAAACTGGATTAAAAGTGCAAAGAAATTCCACTATTCTACTTCTCAAAAATAGGACCGAGGGACTGCTGTCTAAATATGATGTGAACGATCTAAATAAAACTTATGCCTATAAGTAGGTACCAGTTGATATTAATATATAATTTGGCTAAAATGCCTACACTCTTTCATAATAATAATAAAAAGAAAAAAAAGACCACCACAACAACTAAACTATTTACATCATTACCTAATATTTAATATTCTTTTAATTAATGCTCTACTAATAATCTCCCATTGTGCATTGCAAGCTAAATCTACTGGTCGTGTAAATGTCCATTGGTATCCCTTTCCGGATATCACAGTCTTACAGGTATTTCTATGTACTATTTAAAGAACATCTCTCACTTTAGTCGGATACCATTCACATCATGAAATAGACTCTTCGTTATTCCTGTAGGAGGCCTATCGAGGTAACGCATTCATTTTGTTATTGTTCACTGTGCAAAAAAGATCCAATATTACTTATTATTATTATTTATAGGTAGCCATACATTTGTATCAAACCGTTCAAACATAATTAACGAGAAAAACAAGTTGAGAATGATTGTTTCGTCGTATTATTATAATCACTATACAAGATTATGAATGCTTATATGAATCCATGAATTGTCAAATGTGAGGCCTACTCTATCTTGTATTTCGGTAAAAATTAGTATGACATCATAGGTTGATGATGACGCAATATAATGTCCGTAGCGCAAAAGTAATTGCATTCAAGAAGTCGGTACTTATATTTTGTTCTCATAAATTCACCATTACGTAATATTTTGCGTATTTTTGGTGCTGAATTACTTGATGTAATTAACCACACATATTCCACGAAATGATAACAACTCTTGTCTATTTTTCAACCTTAAATTCATCCGGCCACAGTTAATGCAAAAAGTAGCACTGCACTTTTAAGTACAATTATATAATTTAAAAGAATACTGTTCAAAAGTTATCATAGAAATTGTAGGCCGCTATAAAAACATATTACCTAGAAGCAGCGCAAGTGATTGACTTCAGACTCAGTGTGGAAGAGTTTTCGTGATTTTGAATGTCCAAGTGTGCGCATGTTGACATTCTAAAGCGTAAAGCCTAAATGTATATGTTTACCTTAACAATTCATTCAAGTTCATTGTTATTATCAAAGTTCACAAATAGGCCTAAAGGTATATTTTTACTCTAACAATTCTTTTAAGCTCATTGTCAATATCAAAAGTTCGCAGTTTACATTTTACTTTTTAGAATGGAACCAAAGCGTCAAGTTCGTATAGCACTTTGGATAACTCCACGCTCTTTGTCGACAGCCTTTCTGAAGTGTATGTCTACGTTTGAGAAGGCACAACTCTTTCAAGAGCCTTTCTTCACAGCAGAAATGTTTGGTCCCGAAAGAACAATGATCATTCCACAATTTGATTCAATTTTAGGAAATCTCCCGGATGTCAAGAATTACACATTCGAGCACGTCAAGAATACATTAGAGATGGAATATCCCGGTAAAGATTTGGTGTTCACGAAAGATGGGGCAAAGTCGATATATGGCCGCTTCGAATGCATACCTCAAGGGTACCAACATGTTTTTCTGATTCGAAAGCCTAGCAAGGTGCACGTTTCTGTTGACAAACTTATGGACATAGCTAAAGGAGTTGGAGTGGAAAAAGATAACTTTTTCAGTAAAAATGTTAAGTTTTTGCAGGGGTCACCTCATCGGAATGTGCTCGAGTTACTGGAGCACGTTCAGGACGTCTTAGGTCAGAAACCTGTTGTCATTGATGCAGACGACCTTACAATATCACCCGGTAAAATTTTGAAGAAATTCTGTGAAATTGTAGGTCTTAAATATAGTGAGAGTATGCTAAAGTGGAAGCCTGGTCCTGATCCACGTTGGCAGAGGGCAGAAAGTGTCCAATCGATGTTCGCTTGTATGACTGACGCGCACGACAATTCTTACAGTAGCACTGGTTTCACACTGCGCACTCCTGGTACGGAAACAGGAACACCATTATCGGAACTAAGTGATGGAGTAAGGAAGTTGGTAGAAGATAGCACGCCATACTACGAAAAGTTAGCAGCAATGAAAATAAAGATTGAAGAATAAATATAAAAAGTCGTTAACAAAATTATATTAGTCTATTAGTTTGTAAAGAAATCGCCGGTCTAAAGAAACACCTATTTGCAGACTTCTATCAGCAATTGAAAAACAATTTCGACATTTGGATAAATTTCTCTAAAATAGTATACATTACATTATAATTAATAGCTAATTTCGTAAAGATATCTTCATGTCGGGACACCTCGGTGTCATCTGATAATTGTTTCAAGTGTCATAATTGAAAATGTAATATAAGTCAAAAACAAAGAAAAACAACAAAAAATGATAGCGAATGGTAAATCTCGATTACAACTAAAGGCTTTAGCTAGACAAATACGCTTTAATATTAGCAATGTAAAGTTGTTTCATTTTACCTTAAAAGAAAACAGTACTTTAAACTTCTTAATAAAAAGAAAAACTGTTTCAAGAATAACATTTTTAACAGACTTGAACATTTGGAATGCAATTATCCAAAGGCTTTCTGGAATCTATATAATGAATTTAATTCAGTGGAAAGAACTAAGCCTAATATTTCGCCAAAACAATGGCTGAATTACATTTCTAACTTGAACAGATGCATCACTTATGCAGATTCTGACTTTAATTTAATTTTATTCACAATTTTGATGATTTTATCAATAATTTCTCAATGAAATTCCAAAACGTGACCACTAACTCGGGAAAATGTCCTTCCCGATGGCATACAAGTTTAATTTGTAACGCCTATTAGGTGAAAAGGCAATCCAATCAACTATCGTGGTATTGCAGTTAATAGTAATTTATGCAAACTCTTCTGTTCAATTCTTACTAATAGGCTAAGTAATTTTGTTAAAAATAATAATAATAATCTTATATCTGAAAATAAAATTGCTTTTCGAAAGGAATCCCGTCCAGTGACCATATATTTTGACTTTGAAATCTATTATTGATAAACACATCTATGTCTCATGTGGATTTCTCTGCACACTGCTCTATTTTATTAAACTTCATAAGCTTCGTGTTAGCGGTAAATCACTTTTTATAACAGATATCTGATTTATAGTGATATCTCATTCTCTGTTAAATTAAATGCGGTGGCAAAATTACAAATCCATTCAAGTCGGTGGTTGGCGTTAAACAGGTGTGTAAACTCAGCCATTATTCTCGCCTGATCAAATAACCTAATGAGAAATGATCATGTCTTTTATATGCAGATGATGTTTTTTATGTCAGAATCTGCCACGGGACTTCTCTCGATAAATTAGCTACTTATTGTAATACATGGAAATTGACTAGTTAATAATATAGACAAAACCAAAGTTATGATTTTTAAATCCACTGGTAGATTGTTAAATGGATCATTAACTACAATATGTTATTGAAATCGTTACAGATTACAGCTACCTGGCTATTATCTTTATCCCATTCCATTTTGAACGACCATACACATTACAACAAAAAGCTTCTAAAGCTTACTTTAAAATTCGTAGAGACATCAGGAACGTCACGTGATATTCTACCAATCCTGTACTATGCAAACGAGGTGTGGTCTGTATCACCCACTAACGTAACAATCAACCACTAACGTAACATTAACCACTCACGTAACAATATTGCGGAACTTTCTTAAAGAATGCCAACATCCATAGCATTGGGTCGAGCAATATTGGTGAATTAAATTAAAGTTGTAAAAACCATTATTAAGTGTCAATAAAGGACAAACGAACAATGCAAATCTCGGCAGTTATCCGATTTTGTATAAGATGCTTAGTCTATTTACTAACTATTGGCATATATGATCTCAATGATACAGTAGGGACTCGATCTTTTTCTTGGCTTAATGATATCAACAACAATCAGTCGAAGATGCGCACTTATTGCCAATTTAAAAATAATTTTGTCACTAAAATTTATTGTCGACTGTAACCATAATTTGCCCTCTGATAGCTGTCTTTTGCAATAATTGAAGACGAATTTTATTTTTTAATCAAAGGCTCATTTTATTCAGATTAACGTTATGATGTGTATAGTAATATGTGAGGGAGCTTATTTATTTTTGATTATTTAAACGACAAGGACAATTCATTTTCTTATGTGCGCGCATGATTTTAATATTATTTTGCCTGTTATCAATTTTGTTAACTCCGGTCTTTTTTTTAAGTTCTGATGTTGTTTATTTGTTTGTTTTGTTGCTTACCTTCTTGATGTTAATTTTATCAAATTTGTTTTGATATACTAATAAATATTTAAATTAATTGACAAGTGTCATGTAAAGTGCTATAGGTAATTGATGGGTGTCATTTTATGAGTTAATATTGATATGACGGGTTATGCCCATATCTTGGTGTATCAATACGCTCTCATCTGGGCGTCATGGGAATTGAATCCTACCAGCAATTTCGAACCATTTGGTTCAATTTATCTATGCCATTCCACATTGAATTTGTCCACGCATTATTTTCTCAATTACAGCTGCATCCAACCCAGTCCCAGTTGTGGAACTGGGTTGGATGCTGTAATGGAGAAAATAATGCGACAGTCTGGACAGGATATGAAGATGAGAGGCTTAGCAATAGAAAACAATTTACAGTTTACTTTACAGTACTAAGTTATGATCATTTAAAAAATGTATCTGTACGTCCTTTATTGATGCTAAAGGGCGCTAGAGGTGGTTAGACATAATCATTTTGATTGTTGTCTGGAGTTAGAGACACGCCCTTTTTGACGATTCTTTGACAGCTCTTAAGTCTCTCTCCTCAGTGCTCCCTTTTATGTTTCACTGAAGGGAATAAATAAATAAAGTAAAGTAAGTATTTATTTTAATAATAATAATAATAATAATAATAACAATAATAATAATAATAATAATAATAATAATAATAATAATAATAATAATAATAATAACATTTATTCCAATGAATATTAATAAATCTAAAGCATTAATTAGGCCTACTTTCTCAATATTAATTAGAAGAAAAAATAGTGGAGTATTACTCTCATTCAAACGATCTTAAAGCTAATATAAATGTCTTTTTTGATCTAAAGTACATTTTTGGAGAGAAATTTAATTTCTCTCCAAAAATGTACTGCTATCGCGAAACCAGTCATTTAAACATTCATTTCGCCGCGGGCCGGGGAAGTACAAAATATTTTCCAAATACCATGTGACCCACAATCGTCCAATCAAATGACAAGGATTTAGGCGTATAATCCAACATGATGACATAAGTATATACGTTTGGTGGTGAGCGGGAAAATCCCGGCCGGTCTCGCTATCAATTGACCACCGCCGCCGTAAATATAATTACAGTAATAGGCCTAGGCTAGCCTAGTCCTAGTGTTCAATTTTATATCACCAAGCACTCCAAGCAAAGTTAATTGCATTAATCATTCACAGTTCTGTTCTTGGATGTACCTCATTCACATTCTTTTTGCTTTTTGATCAATGAATGCTGGTAGGCCATTTATATTGCGTTGCTAGCTCTCTATATGCCTAGGCCTGTGGAAGGCTTAGCCAGCTACAGGTAGCATACCACTATTTAGCCTAATTAATAAGCCCACCAGACCATGGCCCAGTGCAGTGAAGGTTGGGCCTGCTAAGCCAACTATAGTAGGCAAAGCTGGTTAGCGAGTAGGCTAGAGCTCTACGTTTAATAGTAGTACGATCGTGTCACTGAAAAAGAGCGAGGCATGTTGATTGAAGAAAAAGTATGCAATTGCAACTTGCAAGGCATAATATTTTACCATTCCCAAAAGCGAGACTAGACCTAGAGGATTAATATGACTTAATAGATAAGATAGATAAGTAGATAATAATTTTTATACATAAACCATAGGCCTATTTGATTTATTATTAGAGATAAATATTATTAGTATATTATTGCATTGTATTACTATAGGCCTAGGCCTAGTTTATACTTTTATCTCGTATTATTTAAAACTATTAACATTATTAAATGTTATTAATTTGTGTGTCAATAAGTTTTTTTACCGGCCCAATTCAAAAATAGGAAATAGGCCAAATGTTGGCTATTTAATTAATTAACTCTAATTAAATACAGAATAGTTATTTTATCTTAAATAGATATGCAGCATTCACGCAATACATTCCCCCCATACTTCATAATGTGTTCCATGTACAAAATATCTTCCGTACACACTGTAGTAGTATGGGAAACTGTGTGTTGATGGTCAACAGTATGTGTAATTTTTTAACAATAAAATATCACGCATTATTATTGATGTTAAATTATGTTATAATAATTTTTTCATTTGGTTTTTTTTTTTCTGTATACATTTTGTTGAAATTTTGAGAAAAATGCCTCACACTTAAGTCACAGTTAGGAGGACTAAGTTGGCATGACTAGTTTAGTTCAGCCATGGAGTTAAAGAATTATTCTTTACTCCATGGAGGTACAGTAGGACTTTTCAAACTAAATTTTACTAAAACAATTTGGCCTATAGCATTATTATTCATATAGTTTGAGCACAATACAGTACCTTTAACAACAACATTTATTCTTCAACAGAATGATATAATTTATAGGCGTAACGCTATATTTGAATACTACAGAGCCAAATATGGATAGTCCAGCTGGGCGTTCGACTACAACCATGGTCATTGAGACTGATGAAACAAGTGTCTTTGAACAGACTGAAGATGTTGTACAAGGGTTTATGTCACAAAGATTGTATATTGACCTGCAAAATGAGGAGGAAAATGTAACTTCAGCAACACCCAGTTTATTTGATTTTGAGTCTTCACATCCGTTAAGGTTTGTTTTTCATTACTGCATTGTTCAGCCCGAAAGACTTGTTTCAGTGGCTTTTTGAAAGATGAAACAGGCTTCAATCGTATGAAATTTTGTTCTTGTAAGGGAAATATTTACCCCAGTATTCAAACCCACCATATTCCAAATATCCTAAATGCTTTTTTATAGGCAGAAATCATGAATAATGCACGAGCCTAATTATTTTCTATGATAAAGAATTTCAAGATAGCCGACCTATTTCCTAAATATAACTTAACCCTTTAAATAATCCTAACCTATACCACTAGACCAAACTTTTGGCTTGGTGAAAAGGTATTGTGCGATTTCCATGCTTAAAGTATATAGAGCTTTTTATTTGTTATATATATATATATATATATAAATCCAAAGGCAAATTACTGAAAAAAATGACAATGCTGTGGGTATCAGTGGCTGGATCTCAATGGAGATACAAATAAAAAAGCGAAAAGCTAAATCAAAACGATAAAGTAAACAGCCAGAAAAGTTAGCAGAGCTTTCGGGCAACACTAGCCCTTCATATATATATATATATATACTATTACTATTTTATGTTCTCAACATTGTATAGCAATTCAACAAGACTAGGTCAACATCTTGCTGATTTTGCTGGAGAGATTGATACACAGTACAACAGAAATATTCAACCAATAGTTAATTCACTCAATATAAGACCTGGTACAGCCTTTGAAGCATTTGAACGTGTTGCAGAACTGTAAGTCTTCTTGAATCTTGCTAGATTAGGGACCCCTCAGGATACAAATCTTTTTTAGGAGATTTAGAGGGCTATCCCTGGTACCATATATAATATCCCTTTTTTGTTTTCTCTTCTGTGTTTGTATGGTATCGAAATCAAATCAAATGATCATAAAAAGTAGCATAATGAATTATTAGGCCTACTAGCTTCAGTAGTTTCCACATTTTTGTTTTGGCTCAATCTGTTCAGACACCATACATAATTTACTTCTTATTCTACAATATCTATGTTAATTATTATCATATCTATATTAATTATGTATGATAATAGTATTATTCGCATATTAAAAATCAATGCTGTACAATATTGTAAATAATTATAGGGAAATAATGGGACCTACTGAAGGGCCTTATACACTTTCAGGGTTCTCAGCAGACAGTGCCTTTCATACGGCTTGAGAAGAGCTACTGCTTTGAAAAAATAAATAAAAAGTAATATAAGAAATTTGTTAAAGCCCAGGCTTCCCATATGTATGATGTGGGAATTAGTTCCTGTATCTGGCCCGCATGAGTATTTGTTACAATTGGGCCCACATTAGAAAACTACTGAGAACCCATGCTTTAGATCAATGGCTTTAAGAAATGTGTATCAAGGTGTTTAGCAATAGCAGCCTACAGCAGTGGCATAAGGATGGGTGCTTACTGGCTATACCAAGGGTTACACTGCCAGAGTTTAAGAGGCCTGAAAGAATGAGCAACCCAATGCAACTACCTAGCGTCAGTGGGCACTTAGGAGTGCTAAACCCCTGCATTATGCCACTGGCCTACAGGACAATACAAGTTTATATTTTATATATTATATATATAATTGGGGAACAATTTAAAGCGCAATGAGAGTCTCTTATATGCTCTATAGGAAATGAACCACAGTATTATTATTATTAATTGGATCTTTTTTTTCTATCTTATTCTTCTTTCTTTCCACGAATTTTGTTGTGCGTATATCCCTAAATCTTCTCAACATAACATTGTATAACCTTAACAGAAGATTGACCTATATCTGAAGATGTCGTAATAATGTTTTCGGTGCCTTCCGATTTGCACAGCATAACATACAGTACGCATGATTATACGATTTTTACAAATTTAAATTTAGAATTTTTTATTTAAACTTAAGAAAATGTTAATTCATATCAAGGGTCAAATTTCTATGGAGTAAGAATGGCGTGTTGGACACAAAATTACGTATGCACGTGTGTGTAAAAAAATCAATTTCTAATCAACTATCTACACGTTTCATGTCATTTTAAGCATGTAAAAATGTCCACACGCACGCAAATGTTTACGTAGTGTTCAAAACATTTTTTTTTCACATGAATTATGTTTTTCCAGCCTTTTCTAGTAATTTTACCAACTTTTAAACAATTATGACTTAAAATCACGTCATATGAGCACGTCCAATTGGACAATTTCCACGCGTTTTTGTTTAAAAATTTGTCAAAATTGTCCCTTTTTTTAAACATAGTTTATTTTTATTACATATTCTGAAAGTTGATGAGTTATAGATATCGGATTATGCATCAATATGGCTAACCAGACATTATGACGTCACCGTATGGTCACTCAAATATAAAATATAGTATTTTTGTCTCTTTCGTCATAGCTCATCACATTTAATAGAGCCCATCTCCACTTATCCGTATTACATTTTCCCGAGATTTTGATATTGTCTAGGTTAATCAATTATCTTTCGCATGATTTACCATTTAAAAAATTTTGATGACGTCATCATGTTCAAAAGCGTGAATAACTTGGGTCACTTATTTTCATCATTCCAGTAAATTTCAACATGTTATAGCTCCTCAGAATGAAAAGTGATACTCATGATTAAAACATTTTCTGGAAGCTGTTGAATTGTAGATACGAATTCATGTACAAATTTTGTGCATCGGATGTTGTGACGTCATCATATGGCCAGTTGAATTATAAACGTCAAATTTTCATATTTTGTGTCATAGTTCATGACATTTAAAAGAGAGCGCATCCATATTCTACGTATCCAAATTTCTTCAACACGTTAATATGTTGTTGCTCAGATAATTCCCTTAAAAAATTGCTATCTACGTGCTTCATTTTGATGACGTCATGTTGAATAAAAGGCGGGTCCCGTTATTTTTACCTATTCTGCACTATATGTACAGTATATAGTGTATACTGTATATACTTATAGACACAAAATAGAGGGCACACTAACATTTTATTTTCTTCAGGTCACAACTGGCATAATCGTTTTTCTGTGCGCAATATTCTAACGTATGACGTGCACGTGGCGTTTTGCATGGAGGATAACCTCAACTCATCCATAGTGATGAGTTCAAATCTAGTTATTATTGGTAATTGAAATTGACTATTTCTTGTCTTTTATTAGTTTGTTCAAAGATGGAATTAATTGGGGAAGGATAGTTACATTGTTGATGTTTGGTTACCGAATTGCAATAGATTTTTCAAGGAATGCAGCACATATGATTAAACAAGTTAAAAAAACAGTTGCTAGGTTTATAATAACTCACAGGATTTCAAAATGGATAGCTGAGCAAGGAGGTTGGGTAAGTGTTGTTTTATTTAGTTTTACACTCTCTGTCTGCCAGTGCTACAATTACGGTAATTTGTTTTCCATTGTTTTTTTAATTTACTTTATTAGCCCAGTATAAATAATAAAATAACCATTAATATAATATAATATATTAATATATTAACATAGTGTAATATGTTATGAACAAACTTTAATAAATTAATTATAAACACAAATTACTATTATATACCTATAATATATTAAAGTACAGTATGTCCATATTAAAGTATACTTTTGTTCATAATATGATATAAATAGACATCTGAGACTTTATAACAATTCATGTAAAAGTTACTCATCTATCATAATGTATCATAATGTATATCATATTGTAGTGTATTGTTCAACTCTGTAATTAAATACAAATATTTGTTTTTTTGTATTCAAGGTTAGTGCAATGACTGACTTGACTAGAAACACTGGAGGGAGAGGCTTTTACTTAGTTTCTGCTCTAGCTGTTGTCTCGGTAATCGCTGCGTTGTACATATCTCGAAGGTAAACATACCGATGACAGAACAACATGTTTTGTATGTGGGCTGCATCAGTCTGGTTTTTTAGGAGTGTTGCGTCACAACAAAATATCCTTTTACATTCCAAGTTTTATGCTGGAAGGTCCATTAAGTTCATCTTAAAAAGATTCCCCCCCCCCCCCCCACCCTCTTTGGAGTGCAAAAGTAATCTGGGCTTCTTTTCAAGGTATTATGGTCTTCTTTTCGAGATAGACTAGTTGAAAATCAAAGAAGCAAGGTAATTTAATGCCAGATAACTTATGATGCAGATAATAATAATATATAATTTAATTTATATCGTAGTGTACATTCATTTTACAGTTTAAAATGGTATTTTGATCACAAGTATGTAAAATTGGCAGATAATGTCTCAAAAATCCTATTACCGTATTGTAGTAGCAATTCACAAAATGTTAGCATTCATTTCGAAAAGAAGCCCCTCTCTTTAGTTTGCAAAAGTAATCTCGAATAGAAGCCCATCTCGAAAAGAAGCCCACCTTGAAAAGAAGCCTACCCAAAAGTACTAAAAAAAGAAAAAGCATATTACTGTAAACAATGAAATATATATCATTGTGGTTGCAGGATTTTCCCACTGGCATTCCATGTGTGACATGAAAAACAGAGGGAAAAACAACATTTATGATGTTTTATTAGCCTGATAAGATAAGCCAACTGTACAGTGTCAGCGTATTGTAGTATGATGTACCATACACTGTGTTTAGTCGTGGTACTCAAAATGCAAATAAGTACTTAAATTTGAAATTTTAGCTCAGACAAAACATGATAGGATTCAATATTTCAAGAATCATTAAGAATTAGATATGTCTATAAAGTATATGTATAGTTAAAATTATCAGAAATACCAACAACGTGTTTCATAATTATTTCTTAAGTAGTGATTTACGTTTTTTATATTTAATTTTCTTACTTTGAACGCATCATTCTGGTTGATTTACTAACATTTTATACCATCCTCAGCTTTTATATCACATGATCGTTTGTTTTTTTTTTTTACTTGCTTTGTCCTGTTTGTGTACGTTAATGAATTTGTAATTTTTATTTATATCATTCATTTAGGGTTAGCTCGCCACAAGGTCATTTGATTAATAGAATTTCTGTTTTTCATCTGGCGTTACTTTTTGAGTATTGCCCTCTTCCTTCATATTACAATTTTTCATTGTTTTTCTTATTTTTATGAAATCGCTTTTGCTACTCATTACTTTTAATCATGAGGATACGAATAAACATAGAACATTGTTTAGAATAAACACACCCCTGTCCCAGTGCATTATTTTTGTTCCTCAAATAAAAACGCCATTCCACATATATACACACAATTGTATTACAACATATTTCTATTTGTAGTAGAATTCATTAACTTTCATGATCTACAATTTACCAGGCATTTTGATACCATTTTTTCTGTATTTTATCACTTCTTAATTTTATTAATTTGTTCATATCTATAAGGGTAATAATATTTGATACTTGAATTGAATATAATATACAGTAATACCTTTCAATTTTATCATCATCACTGAAAAGTGAGTTATTTTAATGAATGAGAGTGATTTTAAGGTTTAATTTAGATAACCATTTAGAGTATAAACAATTCCAAAGTTTATTGTAGTAGGCGTTTGTTATAATCGCCATGAATAAGTGAAAGTATAATATCAAATTTGATATATTTTTAATGTACTTTTATACAAACGTTTTTGTCTATTTTATATCTGGGAAAATATATAAAAACATGAATGATGTTTTAGCATCCTTGTTTGTATATGCAATTACAGAATAAAGACAAATGTATGCATTTCATGTGTCCATAGACGTTTGATTTACTTTTCAGTTTAAAGAAGTCTTGAGAAACAAGGGGAAAATAGTTATTGAATTTGATTGATTTGTATGATTTGCATATAATAATTGTAAACAATAAATAGATAGGCCTAAATGTGTTGAGTTAAGTTGTATAACCAACCAACCCACCTAGAATCTAGGTGTTTCATAATGAATTTATTTTTACTTTTCCATATCGAAATTTCGACATAACAAAGTAATAATAATGGATGTCTTCGTGGTTGACATGAGGTTTATTGTTAAAGCACACCTCCCCAATTGCGACATAGGCTTGCTATCCAATCCATTTATCTGATTGGTCAATAGTGTACCTCCGGGTTTAAAATTACACGTTGAAATGAATGATTAGTTTTTGCATGGAGTAATAATTATTACTCCATGTTTTTTGTTACTTAATTGCGACCACAGCAACTGTTAAAAACGTACGCGTTTTCAGCAAATCAACTCTCAGTTGCAATTTTGACATTACAAAAAAAAAATTCAAATGAAAAATCCAGAGGCCGTATTGTAATGTTGACCTTCATGCTCTGATTTACGTCGATTGACTGCGTGGTGGTGGAATAGTCGGCCCACATGATACTCCAGAAACAATCGCGCCCTTCTTTTCTATTCACACTACTGGATTAGGGAAATCCAGTGAGTAGGTTTATATCTTTTTACTATTTCTTGTCAAAAATTCCAAGGTTGACAACGTGATAGTGACGTCACGTCGGGTATAGTTAGATACGTCAGGAAGCTCTCTATTAATATTAGACAACAAGCTGTTACACAGTCATTCACAAGAGTAATTATTGCATTATTGTATCGCGTATTGTCCACTTTATCGAATTTAAAGTTTGATTATACGTAATAGAATAATGGAACCACAAATGAAAGCGACGACCCAAACTGCATTTGGTGCTGTCTCAGACCCTGTACCTGCAAATGATGCCATTCAATCTGATGTCGAATTGGTAAATTATGTTTTTTTTTAAAATTGTATTTGTCATTAATTATTACTTAGTAAAACAAAATGATGCAGGCAGTTGCAGGTTTGCTTTATTCTATAGCTGTAATTTTATAACGGTTAGTTTCCGATCCTATAAATGATTTTGGACAAATTCCGTGATTCATTTTACCATAAGTAGGCCTATTTCTATACATTAGAAAGTAGTTCTAAAAACATGTTCCAAAAACAGTTTTATTTAAAGAATATGATTATTGTGTGTATACAATGTTCGTATTATTAGTAATGATTATTAAATTATGGAATTCAATTCGATCATCATATGCATTCAAAAACCTATATACATGTAAAGTGGCTTGGTGGTTGCTTGGCTACCACTCCAAGGGTCCTGGGTTCAAGTCCCGTCACATGTCAGGATTTTTTCTAAGGACAAAATTACAACTTCACTCCCAAAGACTTGTTAAGACTTTGTTTATGTTAGAGCATCTTGTGAATTGCCCCAAGTCTGTATTCATTGTCTTTTTTTAAAATTTATTTGTTTTTATTTCGATTTTTGTCTGAAAATATCCAAACTCAAGTAATACACCTAGGAAACGCCATATATGCAAAAATATTTATATTTTTACTAATATTAAGATAAAACTCCGTCTGGAGCCCAGACTAGTGTATTATGTTTGTCTTGTGAACCTCTGAGGATCCCTAATGATCAGCAATTGCTGGATGGATCACCCTCATTAGATATGGTCCAAAAAAAAAATTGTGCCACGCCCATACAAAAAGCACGACACTGTATTTCAAAAGGAAACTATGATAAAACATTTGTATAGCTTACAATTATGTTATAATTTTCAGAAAAGTTTTTAGCCTATATTCCAAAAAACAACCAAAACAAGCTTCTTAAGCTTTGGAATGACTCAGAACACAATCTATTCCTAAAAGATTATCGACGGCAAGGACAAAAATAATTGAATTCAGAACGGTTGCCATTCATCGAAAAAATATCTTTATTTTTGTTGTTGATAATCAATATGCCTATGGGTTCACCTGCAAGAGCTATTAATATAAATAATCCCATGTTGGGTTGAACGCGTTGATCGCTCACGTCAAAACTGTTTTTGTGTTCCTAAACAATGACAAAACAAAACTTTTGACGGTATTAATTTGTGTTGTGTAATCTACAGGTAAAGAAGGATGTTAAAGAGAAACTAGGCAGAACATTTTCTGTTTACCAGGCTACACAATTTTGTACGCAAATAGTGGATGGTTATAAATACTTTGTGAAGGTAAGATCGGCCTACAGATTAGTGAAAGCTTTAAACAACCTTCATAGTTAACGATGTTGATTATCGACGGTAATACCACCCGTATTGTTCTTTGTATTGAATATGGTTTACGACGATTAAATAATAATTTGTTTTCTTCGTTAGGTTGATGTTGGTAATAGTGAATTTATTCATTTGGAGTTATACAAACCAAACGGTGGACAATTATCATTACTCAATGTTGAAGACAAGAAGTCTGAAAGCGATCCACTTAAAAAGTAAACATCTTCCATAGATGCACTAAACAAGGACACAACTTGAGAACATCATCGTCTATTGAAAGAACGCATTGTTAAATAAAAATGCTATAAGCCTACTAGTGTCTGGGAAATTTAAGTGTTTTTTTCAATTGTAGTATAGTACGGGTTAGGCACAGATAGAGCGAATAAAGTATGAATACTATCTAGGTCGTTAACTCTTAAAAAAGGAAATCAGTGGGCTAGCAATTGCGCAAACATAATTAATGATGATACAACTTCCTCTATTTTTGCAAGGTAGAACATTTAATGTACAAAAAACTTGAAAAACAGATGTAAGGTATTGTGAAATGAAACCGAGTATGGTGAATAAAATATACAATAAATATACTGTAATTAAACGGTAGTGGTAATTAAATGGTATTTTATAATCGTTTTCTTTTGTTAAAATAGTCACTGCAGGAGCAATAACGTATAGGCTTTTACAATTTAGGCCTATACACGGGCCTATACAACCACGGGTCATTAACTCATAGGTTTTTTTAAATCGAAAAATGTCCAATTGATATTAAAAGGAAGAACGACTCGATGGTAAGTTTGGTTCACACTTGAGTTGATTCGAACTCATTACAGCCTTCTTTTGTAATTTGATAAAATCCAGGGGCGGATCTTTTTGTTTTGTTTTAACGGTGTAGCCCTATTATTATTGTAAACATTGATATCAATAGTAATTCATAATGTGATCCCTTTAGCTGTCCAAAGCAGGGGGCGTTGTCCCGCTATCCGACCCTGACAAAATAAAATGCGTTGAGGAGCAGTACTATCCTAGTGTGAACGAAGGTTAGGATTTGTTCACACACAGGTGAGCTGCAGTGAAGACACACTACTGCACAAGGAAGCAGCCTAGACTAGGAAACGTCAGATTAGGTTTAATAGCGTCTTGTTACTACTATCGAAATTCATATAACTGTCTCGTTTATTTTGTTGATCAAAGATATACATTTTGACAAGATGATGATTATCATTTTCGAATTAGTGGTCTTCAAATTGTTTCAGTTTCACATATGAAATAAAAAGTAGGCAGGACGTACAAAACGTCAGTGTTGTATATTGTAATGAATGATGGCATATATTAATGAGCATTCCATATGCCTGCAAGTTAAGTTTTAAACTGCTAACAACAATATTAGTTAGGGATGGTTAGAGATTAAAAGAAAAACAAGCTATACTTGCTTCAGTCGAATATACGCCATAGTATTGGTGTTTCAACAAAGAAACACAATTAGAACAAGAATTTATACTTCGTCACTTTGACGAATTGTAGGTGATATAATATACCATCCTATTACCTGAAGCATATAGTGCTAGAAACGTATGATCGAGTTTATAGTTTAAAATGGTAGTTTGATCACAAATATGTAAAATTGGCAGGTAATATCTAAAAAATCCTATTATTATGTAGCAGCAATTTACAGCATTCATTTCGCAAAGAAGCCCACCCTGTAAAGAATCCCACTCAAGAGTACTAAACAACAATTACCTTTCCCATGGGTTACCGTTTACATTTTTGCGACACCATCATAAAGTTCTGTCTACATTATCAAACTTTATGTGACAAAAAAATGTGATGTGCCCATATATGGACATGACGATGTCATACTACTTCCATATTTGGGCATACTACTACCATATTTGGGCATATCACCACCATATTTGGGCATATCACACTTTTTTTGTCAAATTAGTTTGATAGTGTAGACAGAGCTTTAAAATAAATAAGAACCGATATTACTTGGTCTTGGTTACCGAGACACAAGACTAGGTTGAAGTTCAATGTTGCAGCCATTTGTCCTGTATACCCAATGAGAGTACAGCAAATCATTTAACATTTACATCTGTGTTTGTTTAATTTTCATTTTAGTATGAAATTTATAATTAGTATAACTTGATTAAAGCTAATTAATAATGTGTCAATAGTGGCCAGTGATCAACATTTTGTGATAGATGCAAATAGGTCATGTCAAAGGTTAACCTCAAAGGTCGGCTTGTCGTCTCGCTGTTTGACAATTTACAGTTTGAGTTTGTAGACGAATATACGGTGTACACATGTTCTTCTTAAATCCTGCATACCCAACCTCCTCGTAAAAAACAATGTACAATGGCGAAATATCCATTTTAAAGTAAGTTTCTAGCAAAGAAATCCATATTTTGTTTGTTATTTCTCTGAATGCAGTTAGACAATATCAATTTTATTTATTTCAATGTTGGCTAATTTGCACAGAACAAACATAAGAATCAAGCTAATAGTACTTTCTCCATTTCGTTCTCATACACCACTTTCGTTTAATCTTTTCTTTTTTTCTCGTTCATGCTCTTCAATTTCTCTTTCAATCTGGTTTCTATAATCTTCAGGAAGTTCCCAAAGTTGCAGCAAGTCGTACCTGGTGTGATCCTTCATATGCCATTCCTTCCCCTTCTCCATTTTTTCTTCTGGCATATCGGAGTAATCAATTCCTTGCATATCCATTCTTTCCCACCGTTTTGAATAAGGTCTTGGCTTTAATTTCACCTGCAAACAAAAGATATACAAATAATTTCTTGAGGTGAAAATATAACATTTCACTAAATTAAATTATTTTTTCCACTAGTTCAAGTTGTCCAATGACCTTGAGGATCGTAGGGGCTTATCAGATGAGATACAGTAGTAGTACTCCTACTCGTCTCGAAAGATGTACTAGGTTCTTTAAGTGCACATGAGCTAGATGTGTACACTGGACCTGTGGTTTATAGTTTTTTAAGACTCGTTCTACCACCAGAACCATGGAGCGAGTGAGCCACTGACCCTTGCCAATTGTTATGGCTACGTAATTACTGTTCCACTGTCTTAACCGCTCAGCCACTCACTCATTTTGTTTCACTGCACAAATATAAAACATTCATTATTTGTTTTATAACACACCAACTATTTTAAACTAAACTTTTACACAATTAATTCATCTTGAATCAATGTTCAAGGCTAGGCTGGAAGCTACAGTACCCATCAAATGGTAAGTATACAAGCATGTGTGTTATAATATATCATGTTACTTTCTATTTTGATATCAACTTTCCCATACCATTGGGCTGTCCCAAATGGTTTGGTTTTTAAAATGAACCTTAATTTTAATGGATTATATCTCCAATCTATTAAAAAATGGAAAGCCTAGCTGTGTATTTTTTCTCCTAAAATCAGAGAAATTGCAAGGTAGCTGAACCTTTTCTTAAATATAACCTGACCTTTTTCTTGAATATAACTGAACCTAACCTTCAAATAATCTCTCTCAACAAATAAATAATATCCAATGGCTGATGGGTTTTGAACCAAAGGCTCCAGTTCTACAAGCTATACCATTCGGCCAAAGAACAGACTAGCAGAAAACCTAGTACAGTATTTGATCTATGTTCATGATTATATAGTGCCCTCTATGTCTTTATAATGCATATTCATGTTTCTTTGATTGTCTTGGGACTAGGCACGATGGGTCTTTATACTTTCATTAATTGCTGTATCTGGGTTCATATATTATGGATCCTACCGATACAAGAAGTATGATTATGATATTGTTTATGGATTGGCGAACAATGACCGTTTTAATGGACTAAATTGGACATACGACAGTGATTTTATCGGTAAGCCTATATCAATTTCATTATCGCTCTCCTACGTCGAGTTGTCGCAGGCGACAGCAAGGCCGGATACATATAATGCTCTACACGATCTGAAGCGTATAAATACGTATAGCGGGACTTTCAAACGCAAATTTTTCAATGCGCCCATCCGATACTATCATAACTCTCAAAGTACATTTAACATGTCAGAATTATGTATGTGTGGAGATATTGAATTAAACCCTGGTCCACAAAATGGCAGACATTACGGAAATAGTAATCATCAACCCGGAACGAATACCATTGTTTGCAACAACAACAATCAAGCTCAAGTACTTCGAGGGAATACCCAGCTTGATTTGAATGCAGGTGGCAGCCGGAGATCCCCAACGTTTGAAGTAAATTGTTACCCTATCAAATTGCTCAAGTTGGCAGCCCCTGTTATTGCGCCTTCTGTGACATTTATCTGTAATCTTTCACTTTCATCTGGTATTTTTCCAAATGACCTAAAAATCGCCAAAGTTGTTCCCATATATAAAAGTGGGGCCAAGGACGAACTCAACAATTATCGACCTATATCCGTTTTACCAATCCTTTCTAAAATCATTGAACGCGCTGCTCATATCCAACTCTATGACTATCTTACAGCACAGAACATTCTCTCAGATAACCAATCAGGCTTTAGGAAACACTTCTCTACCACTACAGCACTTACTAACACATGTGACAACTGGCTCGATGCTATGAATGGGGGTCGCCTCACCGGGTCAGTTTTCATAGATTTAAGAAAAGCTTTTGACACGGTCAACCACAAGATCATGCTTAGAAAATTGACTCGGTGTGGTGTATCCTCATCTGGCATCGAGTGGTTCACATCATATCTAACTAACCGCACTCAAACAGTTAAATTCAAAAACACTTATTCTAATTTTCTCACCATAACACACGGTATACCTCAGGGGTCCATTCTTGGACCCTTGTTATTCACAATTTACATCAATGATCTTGCCACTGTTCCAGAACATAGCACTCTTGATCTTTATGCTGATGATTCCACCCTCTATTATTCGCACTCTAACATACATATAATTAACAGAAACATCAACTCTGACCTCTCACTAATTAACACATGGCTCACCTCTAACCGATTATCATTACACACTGACAAAACTGAGGCGATGTTAATTGGCGTCCCTCAGCGGCTTAAACACAAAACAATAGACGTATCGATTGCTGCACAACCGATCAAAGTAGTAACTAACCACAAACACTTAGGTGTGCACATTGACAATCAACTTAACTGGCATACCCATGTCAGTAAGTTGAGCTCTACACTTTCTTTAAAAATCCACACACTTGCACGAATTAGAAAATATCTTGACAAACGTACAGCACATTTATTTTACAACACATTAATTTTACCACACATTGACTACGGTGCTCTTCTCTGGGGCACCGGAAGTAAAACAAACATTAATAAGATTCAAAAACTTCAAAATCGCGCTATGCGTGTAGTTCTTCAAGCTCCGCCTCGCACCAGCACTCACATTCTTCTAACATCTCTACACATCATGAATGTGTCACAGAGGGTGCAGTACCAGGTAGGCTGCCTAGCTTTTAAAGCTATGAACAATATTGCCCCTCGATACATCGCCCAACGATTTTCCACTGTTCCGATACACTCTATGAGGACTAGGGCTGCTTCCAGGGGAGACTTACTGATACCCAAAGTTAAATTAGAATGTTTCCGGCGCTCTTTTTTTTATTCTGCTAGTATTTTATATAATGTATTACCTTCTGTTTTGAAAGAATGTACCAATATTAACTCGTTTAAATTTAATTTAAAAAAACACATTTTATCGTAATTGTCTAATTGAATTATTTTTTTTTTTTTGGATAATTATTTTTTTATATAATAGTTTTAAATTTAAATGTATATAGTAGATTCGTATTAGTTAAGTATAGTTTTATATATTTTGTCATTTTTAAGAGGGCCCCTGAATATCAGCTGGCCTGCGGGTTCAGCTGGAAGGGTTACCCTCTATAAATAAAGTTGAAATAAAATAAAAAAATTCATAATGTGGTCTCTAAAATGGATTTTTACTGAAATACGTTTGGAACAAAAAATCAAGCTTAAATATTCTACAAAAAGGGAAAAAGCTTCTATGTTTCAATACATATATAGAAATAAGGTTCTCGACACACCTAACTAAAGTTTTCTTTAATACTTACGCATGAGCAAATTAATGTGTTTACAAAGAGTGGGCGGAGCTTGCACTTGCATGCTGGGATATATATATATATATATATATACACAATAAAGTTAGGTTTACATGTTGCGCTGGAAATTCTCTATATTACTGAATTTAGACGTTGGCTTTAGCTTCTGGTGTCCAGAGAACACAATTGAACTGGGTCAACAATACAGTACTTACCTTGATATTATTAACAGGTATTGGATGGCCTGGCACATGTTTGATTGGTATCATATCTGGATCTATGGTGCTGTATTCTGGTAATGCATCTCGAAGATACCTCAGGTTAACATCAAGTCTTTTCTCAAGTTTAAGGACCTCAATTCTTCGAATTAATGGACTGTACATATCGTATATAATTTCAACACCTGTAATATACAGTACAAATGAATATTAAAGCATTTCTACTACTACACAAATATCCTTTTCCATTGCCTGGTATGTTACGTATCCGGATATTCACCCCCTGGACATTTACCCCCTGGAAAACTACCCCCCGGACAACCACCACCTGGACAACTACCCCCTTAGGACAACTACCCCTTTAAGACAACTACCCCTTTAAGACAACTACCCCCCGGACAACTACCCCCTTAGGAAAACAACCCCCTTAGGACAACTAACCCCTGGACAACTACCCCCCGGACAACTACCCCCCAGGACAATTACCCCCCAGGACAATTACCCCCAGGACAATTACCCCCCCCCCCCTCCCCCGGTAATTACCCCGCGGACAACTACCTCTGACACAATACTCCCCGTAGGACAACTACTCCTGGACCTGGACAATACTATGAGGGCAAATAATCTTTTAGAACAACTACCTCCGTAGGACAACTAACCCCTGGACAACTACCACCCCGGACAATTACCCCTAGGAACAATTACCCCCTAGGAACAATTACCCCCTGAAAATTACTCCCCTGGACAATTAAATTGAACAACGAAGAAATAAAAAAGAGTGTAGAGCAAAGGTTCAGGTCAGTATTGAAAGTTAGCTTTTATCAATTATGCCTCAATAATTGGCCGAAATAGGCTTACTTTAGACACTATGTTTAGTACCGAAATCTATGTCTGACCGTATGGTGACATACTAACTTATAATCTAGATATGGGATCGATGTGTGGCATACATAAAATCTAGAAATGTTTAAAAGCTAGGCCTACACTTTTGGACTACATGTTTTTTCCATAAAGAGTCATGCTATGCTCTGCTTCGAAAGATCTACTGGTTTTTTACATGACCTACGGTTTATAGTCCTTATCCGAGAAGACTCGGCCTGTACCTGTTTAAATATTATGCTTAAAAATGTGTTATCAATTTTAATTTTAAGCTGTTTTTGTTTTAGGTTTTAGGTGACAACAGGTTTAGAGGACAGACTGAACACTCACATCCGCCTTCCCATGGAAAGGTAAACGCCGAAAAAGTGAAAGCCGCAACCAAACGAAGAGCCACAACAACAAATGAACGCCCACAGCAGATATTAATGAGGACACTACCTCAGGCCACTGAAGAAGGCTGAGTTGCCCTTCCAGAAGTGAATAACATTCGACGAAACATTAGGAGACAACGACAGTTGAACAACCCCAATGCATTGTCTATACCAAGGACCATAGACGAGCTCGACATAGTACCAGACCAGACAATGTCGCTAGCCGGGGAGCCGTTTTTATGTCACGACTCTGGCAGAGATGACCCTCAGCGCATTCTCCTGTTTGCCACAGAAAGAAACATTCAGGTATCTCATCTTACCGTTTCAAATTAATTAATTAAACATTTCAGTATATCACCGGGCGGCTTAGAATTATTGTTCTGTGCCTGATGTATTTATATAATATATATATACATTATAGGGCCTATTCTATTAAATCGTGCAGTTGTTATTATAATAAGTAATGAGTCACGCTAAATGTAAATTTTCTTGCATGTATAGGTCCTATCAGCGTCTAACCACTGGTTTGCGGACGGAACATTTAAAGTCGTCCCAGCGATATTTTTCCAACTGTGGACAGTGCATGGTGTTTACGAGGGCCATGTAGTACCACTTGTCTATGCCCTCCTAAGAAACAAGACACAGCCTACATACATACGTGTTTGGAAGTCATTCGACAGCTGGGCGACTTCAACCCAACGACAATACGGATTGACTATGAAATGGCGGCAAGAAACACCCTTAGGCAAGTTTTCCCAGATGCCCAAACTAAGGGATGCCTCTTTCATCTTTGTCAGAGGATTCATGAGAGGGTAAGTTAGTTATATAAATTAAAATATACATAAAATCAAACCCCGACAATGCAAACAATAATTTGTCTATCACCACTCAATGAGGTATATCCTTTACTGATGATTCCCACTAAATGAATATTAACTAAAAGTAACATCATCACCATCTAACTACTGCACACCGGTCAACCGTCATATAGAAAAATGTGCTTTAATAACAAAATGATGTTTTTGGTTTGTGTTGGTGCACAAAACGTGAAGATGTCATTTTCTTTTAACCTGCCTTATCTAAAAGAAGCAAATCAATAAATCAAAATATTTCACCTTTTAATTTTCTAGATTAAGCAAGCGGGACTGAGTATTCACTACCGGGAGAACCAAGATTTTTCGTATCCAGTCCAGGATGATTGGAGCAATTGCATTCGCACCCGTGGAAGACACAGATGAGTGCTTCCAGGCATTGGTAAACATAGCGCAACCAGAGCTTCTGCCTATTCTTAATTATTTTGAGGACACGTATATCGGAAAGCCTCAACGCAATCATGATGCAAGACAGGCCCCACGATTTTCACCAGAAATGTGGAATGTTCACCATGACACGCTAGCCGGTGGGATGCGCACAACTAACCACGTCGAGGGGTGGCACCACCGCTTTCAAGTTGGCGTAGGTGCGGACCACCCAACATTCTGGATGTTTTTAGATTGCTTGAAAAGGGAACAGGCAATGAACGAAGTTGTGATCGGGCAAGCCCAAGCTGGTGCGCCACCTCCGGCGCAAAGCAGAGCGTACAGACAAACCAATCAACGTATTCTAAGGCTAGTAGAAGGCTATGGCGGTAGAGACACTTTAGATTTTTTAAGGGGTGTCTCCCATAACCTGCATTAGGGTAGTTAGTAGCCTTCAACATACCTTTTTATACTTTGTTTTTAAGTCAGTATCATTTTGATTGTCAAAATACTTTTCGCACTTGGTATAAAAAAAAAAGTCCCGAAAATGGGATCATCTGGATTATTACCTCTAATGAAACTTAGTCTTTAAATATGGCTGGAAATATCATATTTGACATTTTGACCTTTTTATTCTTTCTATGTCTAGGAATTTAATGTTGGTCTCATATTGTTCAAAATATCAATGTTTCTATGTACTTCAATAAAAATGTTTCATAAAAAATGACATGAAATGCTACCTTTGATTGTTGACATAATTTTTGCGTCAGGACAATGCTTCGATAACCACTGGTCTTAAAAGAGTTAATGTTTGTCTCAAATTTGTCATATATGTATTTTTTTACACTTGATGAATAATATCACTTTTGATATTTGACCTCAATGTTCACTCACCGAATAAACGGCGATCTTTAAATAAATTCCTCTCAAATAAACGGTGACCATGTCACTCCCATGAAACATCATATGGAATAATCGGCGTCTATTTCCATTAGATTATACCCCCTCCCATCGAATAAACAACTTCCTTCCAATAAATGTCCACCTAAAAACCACCTGAACAATAAACAGCCCAGGCCGTTTTTTCAATAAATACGGTACTTTAAATCTAGCACATCTAGGGTCTAACGTGCTGTTAAACAGAATAATCAGTTAAAAACGGGTGTTTCGAAACTAGAGACCCGAGACCCAATAAGAAAAGGGAGACCTAAATATATGAAAAGGGAGACCTAAATATACGAAAAGGGAGACCCCACTATACGAAAAGGGAGACCCTAATATACGAAAAGGGAGACCCAAATATAGGTCTCCTTTTTCGTATTGGGTCTCATGTCAGGTCTCTGGTCTCGGGTCTCTAGTTTCGAAACACCCGTTAAAAACAGATGATTTCATTTTTACAGAAACCGGTCCTATATATTTGTCTACTTTTGGATGGGGGGGGGGGGGGGGGGGGGGTTGGGGAGTAGTTGTCCTGGGGGTAGTTGTCCTAAGAGAGGGGGTAGTTGTCCGGGGGGTAGTTACCCGGGGGTAGTTACCCGGGGGGTAGTTATCCTAGGGGGGTAGTTGTCCGGGGGGTTGTTGTCCTAAGGGGGTAGTTGTCCTAAGGGGGTAGTTGTCCTAAGGGGGTAGTTGTCCGGGTGGTAAACATCCGGTGGGTAACTGTCTAGGGGGTAGGTGTCCTAGAACCGGTATGTTAACATGTGTGGTTTGTATAATTCATTGATATGACAGCATTTCTACCTCTCCTTTGGGACACCTCCTTTCAGGAAACAACCATATAAAGGGGACACATTTCTCTGTAATGAATGAGGGGCAATATATGTTTTAACATTACGCCCAACACCTTTCAAGGGGACACCTTGAGCATACAATAAAGACCCCTTTTAAAAGTTGTTCTATTGTATTCCGAAAGATGGATGTGAAGAGTGCATTTGTGAACAAAGTTTTCATATTGCCTTACCTAAACCATCCACAACATTCCTAAGCATAAATGTGTGACCTAGCCCATAACCTTTTCTGTTAATGCAGATACCTGCAAATCTCTTTTCATTACCCAGTGCATATGGGTCAGCTGTAGTGACAGCTAGTATACTACCTGAAAAAAAAGACATTTAAATGAAACAAATACTAAAAGAATAGTTAAGGTTATGTGCATATACACAATTTACTCATACTGTGTATGCGCTACCATTAAATGTGGTCAAAGGTTAAAAAATAAATTAAACTTTTCTCAGCTCTTAACTTTATTTATAGTCTAGGTTCTGACAGAGTTTCAAATTAATATCAGTAAAAAGATGAATATTTTGGCACATATGGCATGTCATACGTATAATCTTGTTATTCAGAAACAAAAACTAAATGCCGACTGGCATAAAAATCACAACTACAGACTTGAGGGCAAGTCCACTTCATTCATTATAAACAAAAATTGTTTACAAATTGTAAAATTAATATGCATGTTGATAATACAAATTTCAAATTATATTTTTTTAATGCTATACATAGTTTTTGGCAATTGCTTTTTTTTAGTAATTGATAAATTGACAGATATACAAAAAGAAGCCCATAAATTGAATACTGTCCCAGTAGTACAGTACAACCTACCAACATAAAATTCTGGAATATCAATAACTAATCGCCTTCTAAAACAGTCTTGTCTTTCCAAGTAATCTTGAAGTTTGGATCTTTTTCCCATTGGAGGAAAAAATTCTGGACTCATAAATGTTTCTTCCCTTCCATATTCATCAGATTTGCGTAGTTGAATAACTTCTTCATCTCCGACAACTTCAACAATCTTGTTTTCTAATGAACTACTGCATCGTGCAAGGGTTACTTGTTTACAATTATTGACTAAAAGGTTAAAACATTTAATGCTGTAAAAATATTTTAACAATAACATACATACACATACATTTACTTTAACGGTCGACAATAATAATGTCTACAAATAGTGTACTGGTAGTCATGCTATTGCCTACCTACTAGCCTAGCTGGGCATTCCTACCTACCTAGCTACATATAGATAGGAGGTAGGCGAATCAATCTAGCCTAGCTAGTAGCTATAGCTTTTACCCCTACCCTACTACTCTATCTATTCTAGCTAGTAGAGGCCTAGCATGAGGCTGATAGTATGTATAGCCTGGTCTAGTATACTATATAGGTAGGTAGTAGGCCTGTCTAGTAGGCTACTAGCTAGGGATTCCTAGCTAGGCCTACCCAGCCCCTACTAGCTAGCCTATCTATCTAGTTAGGCTAGCCTATCTAGCCTAGCAGGTTGTTTAGAAATTCTAAACAACTTTATTAGGTTCTGGGACCGATCCAGGTTCTGAATCAGATATTTACAAAATACATTATGCTATATCTTACCTGAAGACTGTCGTCTGATGGATCTCAGTAAAGTTCGTACAATCAACGCCGGAGACATGGGGATCGCCATTTTCTTTTTATAAAATGAGTGTGACCTGACCTCACTTACCCTTTATGGAAGGTTTCATTTTTAGGCCGAGACCGGGTTAAACAGTAATTCGTTTGTGAATACTGTATATCATATCTAATTTTTTTTAAATAAAGCGTTATGCTTCATATATATATATATATTATAAATATTGCAATACTTCAATTGATGATTTCAGTTTAAATATATAGTTTGCAACAATTGATAAAATACAAACTTTCGCTTTTTTCCTGTTTTATATTGGTAACGACCATGTGGTTGAAAGTGTTGCTGGGGCACGAGAGATATAGAGCTAGCGTAGCGAGGTGGTGGTGTCACATAATTCAGCAGGAAAACAACGCTAGCTGTGATAAAATGACGTTTCGTTAATTTGCATTTTTCTGTTGATCTGCTGAACATTTTGGGTATTAGTTTGTGTTCCAGTTGTTGTCAGTGACAGTGTTTACCCTGATAATGTTTATTTGACAGGTAAGTCAATCGTGTAATTATTTACGTGGTGAACAAATCTTACAATCCACAAAAAAAGGAGAAGCAACGTCTAATTTGTCTAATATATTTAGGTGGTGTATCAGGCCTAGGCCTAGCTGTATAGGCCTAGGCCTAGCTGTATAGGCCTAGTGATAGGCCCCAGAGCCCTCCTAAGTACTATTTAGCCGGTTTCCAAGGCTTGCTAGCCTAGCTACAGTACCTAGGGCCTAGTTCAGTCTAGGCACACAGTTCTAATGGATTTTTGGCCTAGGCCTAGGCCTAGGCCTAGGCCCTACTACTATTTACCTAAATTATAATAACTAGGCCTAACTTAACTTAATTTTTAAGATCTTTTCCTTTTATTTTAAGTTTGTGTTTTGTGTATTAATTATTTAATAAATAATAATGAAAAACTTAACTTAATTTAATTAACTAAAAATACTTAACCATTAAAACTATAACTAGGCCTAGGCCTAGGCTAAGAGTTTTTAATACTTAATTTTTCAGGGCCATAATGCTGAGGTGACCATATTTAATTTATCTTAATAAACTGTATATATTCCCTGAAACATCATGAAGAGGTCGGCTACAGTAAGTCACCAAGAACCAGTGACACGAAGACGACGTTCTCAACAGTCTACTGCAAACAATGCTGTACCATACTATGATCATCTAACCTCATTCAGACCATCACTAATCCCAGCCTTGTCAAATCCAGATTCATCGGAGACCGACTCCTCACAGATGATGTTGCCATCTAGTCATTCACACCAGCATTACATGATGAGTCCATGCCATTCTCCATCATCACCATTACGTGCCCACTTCTTAACAGCAGGTGTACCATACAATCAGCCTTTAGGTCGGCATCACAATACAACTACATACAGACAAGCGATCTCAGTGTCTAGTTTAAACCCATCACCAAGCACAGGAACGGTATTGATCCCAGTGTCTGGCCCAGCAGTCGGTTCTCACACAACTGTGACCGGGATAAGTAATTCTCACAGCAGTAATTTGCATATACCTCGTCGAATGTCTCACTCGGGTAGGCCGCAATCACCTTTATATTCTCCTATTCCATGTCCGAGTCCTGTAATTCCTCAGAATGGCATCTTTTTTGCCAATACTACACCACCAGGTACATTAAACAAGAGCATTCCTGTTCAAAGTATGAGACCAGCAAGAAGAGCATCGTTTTCTGGTCTCTCCAGTAAGTCAAGTGCAATGACTGTTAACGAAAATCCCTTTTACAATATTGCAAGAAGTGTACATAGATCAGCAATTCCACCTCGCTGCCAAAGTAAATTCCGATCTACAAATGAAGGTTCACCAAACTCTGGTGACGCACCATCAACCAGCTCACACACTATACCTCATCAGTTGAGGCAGCAAAGTTCCAGTAGTCACGACACTCTAATAGATGAACGACCCCCTGCCAATGCCAGGGTTCCGGAGGTGAATCTTCATCATAATCCATCAACATCCAGAATAACAAGAAGAGCCAGATCGCATTCCTTGTCTTTAGCAATGCTTTCCAACCCAGCCAATCTCTCTGCATCTCATGAAACTCATAGTTTAGCCTCTGCACAGAAAGCCTCAACTCTTCATGTAACATTCAACGAAACTGTAAATTCTTCTAGCACACCTTCGGGAAGTTCAGTACCAGATCCTGCAGAACAAACGGATGACTGTACTAATTTCAAGATGCTTCGAAAGGCTGGGCCATATTTGTTAGGCCCACGACTAGGATCATCGCCTGTTAAAAGTATAGTTCAATGTCTTGCTAGGAAGCAAGGAACAAGAAATTTCTATTGTATAAAGGTAATAACAGAATACACCTTTTTGTTGATCTATATTATGGCTCTCTGCCTGTAATTAGTATACACTATTCTTTTTGCATTGTCAATACAGTACCGCATACAAAAATAAGTAAAAAATTGGAAATTGAAGGGGGTTTCATATTAATTTCACAAAGTGATTATATTGACACACACTGAGAATTTCTCAAAGTTTTGTTTGAGTAGAGAAGAATGAAGAGTTCTTATACAGTAGAATCCCTATTAAGGGGACACTTTCTAGACCCATGTGTCTCCTTTATTTAGGTGTCCACTGAATAGGGAATAAAGTAAGAAGAACTATAATTTTTCCCAGTTTGTTCCAAAGAAAATCCCAAGGAGGGATTTTACAGTAGTTTACTTTTTATGGCATTGGTGGTTTGTTACTTTAGATGACCAAAATGCAATTTTATAAAAATTCCATTTGATAATATAAAGAAACCTATATTATTGACAGATTTTGACAATGTCTAACACCAAAGAAACAAGTGATGATGAACGTCAGGGAAAGATGTTACTCCATACTGAATATTCCCTACTGTCACTACTACATAATCAGGAAGGAGTAGTTCATCATCACGGATTATTCCAGGTGAGAATTCTGTTCTCTTTTTCTTTACAATTATTCACATAGTACATGTACATACATTAAAATGTTTTTATTGTAGAAAAACAAAAGAGAAAACACATGGAAACAAATTGATTTACTTGCTGTAGTATAGTAGTACCAATAACACAAAATTATTATTCAATTTAAAATTAAATTCTACACTATCAAACTTTATGTGACAAACAAATGTGATGTGCCCATATATGAACATGTATCACTACCATATTGGAGCACACCGCATTTTTTGTTTGTCAAACTAGTTTGGTAGAGTAGACAGAGCTTAACTTGTTAAGTGCCGTCAATATATTTCCCACAATTGCTCATCAGATTCTTGAAAATGATAAAATAGATTAAATGTGTTCCATCTCTTTATTTTTACTTTGTTTTTTTTGACGATATTTTGATGAAGAAATACAAGAAAATAGACACAAACTATCAAATGATTAACATTGTAACTTTACTGCCTTATTTGTTTTATTTCTCAGGACAAAGCTTTTGTACCAAAGCATACAGATACAACTAAGAATAAGAAGCTAGTTGGTAGTTACAAGCAACGGTTGTGTCTCGTTCTTGACTGTTTAGTGGCTCACGATTTTAGCACAACAACACCGCAATACATCAACCTTCAACACTATGTCATAAGAGAAAAGAAACTCTGTGAGAGAGAAACAATTGTCATATTTTATGATATTGTGCGTATCGTTGAAAGTCTTCATAAGGTATGTTAGTTGATTGTATTGTTACAAAAAATGAATGTTTATGTTTGATGGTACAAATAATTTCAAGAGGTGAAAGATGAAAGGTTATATTTTCTATAGCCTACTGACCGCATATTTGATTTCTTTTTTTGCTGTTTTTTTAGTCTGTATCATCATGTAACTGATCAACCTTCCCTTCTTCCCTCGCCATCTCTGAATAAAACTGTATAACTGATCAACCTTCCCTTCTTCCCTCACCATCTCTGAAAAAAAACTGTATAATTGATCAACCTTCCCTTCCTCCCTTATTACCATATCTGAATAAAACTGTATAACTGATCAACCTTCCCTTCTTCCCTCACCATCTCTGAATAAAACTGTATAACTGATCAACCTTCCCTTCTTCCCTCACCATCTCTGAATAAAACTGTATAACTGATCAACCTTCCTTTCTTCCCTCACTCACCATCTCTGAATGAAACTGTATAACTGATCAACCTTCCCTTCTTCCCTCACCATCTCTGAATAAAACTTTATAACTGATCAACCTTCCCTTCTTCCCTTGCCATCTCTGAATAAAACAGTATAACTGATCAACCTTCCCTTCTTCCCTCACCATTTCTGAATAAAACAGTATAACTGATAAACCTTCCATTCCCTCACCATCTCTGAATAAAACTGTATAACTGATCAACCTTCCTTTCTTCCCTCACCATCTCTGAATAAAACTGTATAACTGATCAACCTTCCCTTCTTCCCTCACCATCTCTGAATAAAACTGTTTAACTGATCAACCTTCCCTTCTTCCCTTGCCATCTCTGAATAAAACAGTATAACTGATCAACCTTCCCTTCTTCCCTCACCATTTCTGAATAAAACAGTATAACTGATAAACCTTCCATTCCCTCACCATCTCTGAATAAAACAGTATAACTGATCAACCTTCCCTTCTTCCCTCACCATTTCTGAATAAAACAGTATAACTGATAAACCTTCCATTCCCTCAACATCTCTGAATAAAACTGTATAACTGATCAATCTTTCCTTCCATCCTCACCATCTCTGAATAAAACAGTATAACTGATAAACCTTCCCTTCTTCCCTTGCCATCTCTGAATAAAACTGTTTAACTGATCAACCTTCCCTTCTTCCCTTGCCATCTCTGAATAAAACTGTATAACTGATCAATCTTCCCTTCTTCCCTCACCATCTCTGAATAAAACAGTATAACTGATCAACCTTCCCTTCTTCAAGTAACAATTAGTTAAAAAAAAAAACCTTTGTAGAATTATCTGACAATATCTTAATAATAACAACAACCCTAATAAGGTACTTTATTTTAACTTGTGTAGTTGTTTTCATGAAATTGTTTTTTTTTTTATAACAGTATATAAATATTCTTATTTAAAGTTTGTGATAATTAGGGTTTTAAACATTTATACTGCTTAATATAACTGTTTTATTTTATTTATTCAACTTCTCACTAACACTGTTAGTGAAGGATCGGGACCAACAGGTGGTAAACACCTAAAAACGGTCCAGTCCCAATTGCACAGTGGCTGTGTTTGTGTGGACTAGTACACCGGGGTAACCCCCTACTCATCTCTAAAGATGTACTAGGTTCTTTAAAGTGCACATGAGCTATGTGTACACTGGACCTACGGTTTATAGTCCTTATCCGAGAAGACTCGTTCTACCACCAGAACCATAGAGCGAGTGAGCCTCAACCCTTGCCGATGTTATGGCTACGTAATTACGGTTCCACTGAAACATGCATTCTGAAGCTCTGTTAATATACATCAAACTTTATTTGACAAAATTTGTGATGTGCCCATATATGTATTAATGAGTGATATCACTACCATATTTTGACACATCACATTTTTTTGTCAAACTAGTTTCATAGTGTCTATAAGACAGAACTTTATAACAGTTTTGTCGTAAATGTAGGCCTACAATTATTTACCTATTTGATTCAATATGTAAACATTGTTTCATTGTCGATATTTTGAATTTAACTATGAAACGACAAAAAGAAACTCTTTGTCTACAAGCAGGAACTTAGTTTTTTTATCGTATACACTACAAACTGAGAAAGTTATTACATAACCGCAATGACTAATCACCATGTGGCAGGATTTCACTTTGCTTTCTGTTTCAATGTGTTATCATTACAGCGCACCTTGCGACACGTGCATTAATGGCTTTGTCTGTCCATGTCAATTTTATGTAGTTAGAATAGAATTCACGTATCTCTGAAATTTGTTTAGTTTCCAGGAAACACAGTAAACACTGTAAATTGCATCAAACTACTGTACCTCGTCATATTTCCTTATTTGCAATTTACCAAGTTATCTTCAGATAATATTAGATAACAGAAAAAAATTAGTAACAAGCGTTCATTAATATTTATTTTAAAATGCATTAGGAAGTGACCATGTCATTCATTTTTATGAGAACATTGACTAACAATTACAAAAATAACCTGCTGAAGTTGAACTCTACTGTTGATGTCTCAAATAAAAGATGTTGTTTTAGTTTCTTTATAAAAATAAATTATATCAACAATACAAATATTACAATGTTGATATTACTATTTTTATTTAAGTTCTATTACAATTGATTATTTGTACAATTAGAACACTATTTATTTATAACAGCAGCACAGTGAATATGTGGTCCTAAACTACAGTAGTCTGTTTGGAAACAGACTGTACAGTATCAAGCAAATGTACAGTGCCAAGTTCCTACTGTAATGTAGAAGTGATATTGACTGTATGATACAGTAGGAATCAAATCAAACTTTAAGTTCAGAGGGTCCTAATTGTAATAGCATGCGAACAAGATATTTTACCAGTGGTGTGATACTCGCCCTGTAAGCGAGAGGTTGCAGGTTCGAATCCCGCCAAAGACATTTTTTCATACAACTAAAAAATACGGAACTTTCGCAGATGAGCTATGCCTGACGCGATTTTGAGATCATGTTCCGAATATGACCACTGTTTCTATATTTTGACAGTATGATTTATATTTTTCCATTAGATGCAATGTTATACTAAATGTTATTATTAAGCAAACAGGTACAAATATAAAAGAAAAAAATATTTAAATAAAATATTTGTTGTTTAATTTAAGCAATATGAGGGTAGATGAATCATAGCTTTTTGTATGCGATATAAGCCTGTAGTTTTCATTGCTTTTAAATTGAATTTGTTTATGGCCATTAAAACCTAAACAGTATATTGAACTTGATATGATATTTGTTTTTTGTTAAACATCAATCAAAAAGCTTTTCCTAATTCCATGTAGATTTGTATGTTACATAAATAAAATTGAAACTGTTTGATTTGGGAATTGACTGTTTCCTTATAGGTATACATAGTCATGTTTTACTTTAGAGTATTATAAATTATTATGTGTACAGTGCAGTATGTAATTCCTTACTTTAATTCTGTGTTCAGTTTTATATTTTTTTTTTTATTGCAGAAGAACATTGTGCATCGTGACCTAAAACTAGGAAATATGGTTCTAAACAAGAAGACTCACCGAATCACATTAACAAATTTTTGTCTAGGAAAACATCTTGTGTCTGAGAAAGATCTTTTAAAAGATCAAAGGGGAAGCCCTGCTTATATCAGTCCTGATGTTCTTAGTGGTAAGTCACAAGGCCCTTAACAGTATTTTATGCAGAATTTATATACAAAATTTTTTATTTATATTTTAAATATAAAAGTGGAGTAGTGGAGCTGTAGCTTCTTGGTGTTTAACGTGCTTGCCTTCCAATCCCAAAGTCCAGTGTTCAATCCTGACCTAGTTCCAGGGTTGAACTCACAGCTCTTTAAACTCCACTCCCTAAGCCTCAAATGAGACATAGTTTATAAGCACGATAAACTATAAAATAGTTTATCCATCCTGTAATTGGCGAGTTACTGTACTCACTGTTGGATGCGTACTGTACAAAATTTAAAAAAAAATAAAACAAAAATATAACTGAAAATGTTAGAAGTAAATGACCAAGCGATAAATTTTCTCAGAAGAAAATATCTGATCCGAAAAATTCCACTTTAAATCAGTTGCCACTGCCATCCTACAGTACTATACATTGGGTGTCGAAAGAAAGATGTTGATATTTGATTGGCCGCTTGCTTGATTTTGGTTTTGCAATCAACTTTCCTGGAAATCCTTGGCCATATGTTTGGCTTTCTGGAAACTCTTAAATTATATTTAAAGTCATACATGTATATTATTGCAGAATATTTAAAGGGTAAAGAAGAAGTTGGTACTTTTTGAGCATAACCAAAGTCTGCTTTTCAGAGAGTTTGGTATTAGGAGAGTTGACTGTTTGTTTACAAAAGGGAGACGTTCTAAACACTCCGGAAGTTTAGTTATGATAAATACAGACAGTACTGTATACTGATACACTACAGCATTGTTTAAAATTTAGCCTTGTATTACGCTCTGAACCCCTATTTTACCTTCCATTCCAGAGTTTCCATAAATTAATTAAACATGTCCACAGAGTTAACTGTACTAAACTAATAATGTGTGTAGAATAATGAATAATAATAATGAAATGAATAATTTTTATTGAAAAGTTTATTTTTCATGGAAAAACTCACAATTGATGTGAAACTGTTGTCATTCATACACCCTTATTGTTTTAATAGCATCAATGCCAACTAATTAATCACAATCAATTACTCATTTATGGGTTTTGTTTTGATGGTATTAACAGCTTGTCTGTCAGTTTCTATAGTATTATGTCTACATGCAATAAATCAGTAAGCAGAGATGCCAGATTTTAACTGACTAAATTTTGGAGTTTACAAAAAGTAATTGTGATATTTGTTTTTGTACAATTTGAACTGAAATAAATTGTGTTCACAATTTGCAAACAGTAAATTTATCGCCACAAAAATATTGTACAGAGAGATGATCATACATGTATGCCTACCATTGCCCGATATACAGTTTAGCCATTTACACTACAGTACTTCAGTTGCCACTATTTTTCTCAGAAACATTTTTTGTATGAAGAATACGTTTACAGGAAGAAGGCTTTTACTTTCACATTGCAATCTACAATGCAATCCATGTCATTTTGTGTGAAAGATTACAAATTGCACAACAGTTTTACCTGCTTAATTTACAAATTAGAATTCTCTGCGCATAACATTGTTAATAATGTTATGTAATTCTAGTCTGTCATGTATATTATGTAAAACCATTGTTGTTTTTTTTTTCAGGTAAACCATACCTTGGAAAGCCAAGTGATATGTGGGCTTTGGGGGTCGTTCTGTTCACAATGCTGTTTGGTCAGTTTCCATTCTACGATATCGTTCCAGATGAATTATTCCGTAAAATAAAGGCTGCAGAATTTTCAATTCCAAAGTAAGATAATTCAATTCTTTAGTTTTTTTTAATTGAAAAATAATTGATAACACACTAATAAAATAATAGGATTTTTTTCGAACTTGGTTTTTTACGAACTTGTTGGTCTAGCCCTATTCCCCCCACCCTACATCTCCTTTCAATGATTTCTGTCTGTAGTGTGAGTGGAAAAACTATTCATAGAAGAGGCCTCCCTTTCCCCTTTTAAACATAGGAACTGGAGCTGGCTAGAGCCCTTCTCTAAATCCACCTACCTATCGTTGCTCTTCTTTAGCAAGATAAATCATATATAGGCCTTAGACATAGTATGTGTTAATGTCATTGAACTTAAGTCTAGAAACTTGTCAAGTACTTTAAAGAAATAGTTACTTGTACCTTCAATTTTCAAGTCATTTTCGTTTTCTTTCACATTTTCGATCAATTTAATTTGTGTCTTCCTTTGAAATGCTTGCAAATTTCTTAAGCCTTACAAATTTGTAATTTATTATTTTTCATTAAATAAGGCTGCAAGTAGTCTCAAAGAGGATATATAGGATAAAAAATTATTCATAATAGCAAAGCATTAATATTCAACTATTTTTGTAATTTACTGACCTTGTTGTTGGTATTAGATTAATTTAGTCTTGGATCTTAAGTGCAGTTAATAATAGAATTATCCCTAGGCTTTCTTACAGTTCATTTTGGTTTTAAAATTGGTCATTAATAATTATGTATCTTAACATTGGAAGTAGAGAATTAATTGTAAATTATGATAAAAGTTATGTCAAGTTTGTGTTTTTTAAATTTAAAAATAACTGATTTCTTTAGCATTTTTGTTGATTGATTGCCCTCTCTCTGTCATGAAGATAATATGTAGTTAAAAAGGACCATCCAACTGTGTTATATAGATAAGTAGAGTGTTGATGGAATTTTAAAATTGAAGGAACTCGCATCCCACTTTGTTGCCGCTACTATTTCGTACTTATCGTACATGCCACTGAATATAATTCAGATGTTTACCAACTAAAAACTTTTAGACTTTTGCACACTGAAAGGTACGCATGGAACACTTTATCATACTGTAGGTCTACAGTAAATGTCAAGTATATGTATGGTTAGGATTAACCCTATTGTAAAATACAGACGTATTTAATTTTGGTAGTTTTAATATCATTTAATAGCACGTTTTAATAGATTTCGCACATTTTAAATTCATCACAAAATACCTCAGGCAATGGGTATTTCAATGTTTACCAGAGGTACTGTACGATGTGCATTCTAGCTAATTGAACGTAATTATAGTATGGGATTGTATTAAACACAGAAATAACTTTCTAAAAGAGTAGTAAATGTGGAGGTTTGAAAAAATGTTCTTATCTTAAGCCAAAATTTTGAAGATTTTGTTAATATTCAGGAGATTGAAATGAAAATTTGTGAGGTTCTCGGAGATTTTTGGAAGATTTTAATTACACAGTATTAGGTATTAAAGCTGATGTGCAAAGAAATATAGAAACTAAAACACAAGAATGATGTACCAGTAACTATTAATAACATAAATTATTTCTGGCTTTCCTTTCAAAATTCAGTTTATCTTGACAACACACAATGATTCTTAGGTTATTTTCAGAAGAATGTTACTGATAATAAAGTCAGAAATAATTTATTGATATTTTACTGTCAAGTAACATTCAGAGAGTATTCATTCAAGATAATTTAGTGACTTTGAATTTAAATTAAACAATAAAAATCTCTAAATATTTCAATGATTTTTTTAGAAAAGAAATGAATAATATTATATTAAATGTTAGTAAATTTTACCATACTATAAAATGGCAAACTAATCTATTGTGTCGTTATTTTTCAGTAACATAGGCAGATTCTAGAGTCTACTGTATCATGGACAATTTTTTAAATGTATTTTTTTTAATGCTGTTAGTGTCATACTTTCACTTTAGTGTGATGATTAATGCACTGTAGTTCTAAGTAGTGTATGTTAGTTTCCAAATTAATTTAATTCGTATTAAGTGTGAAAATAGACTTCACTACAAAACATTTTAAAAGTAAAAAACATTTTAAAAAAACCAGTTTGTATAGATGGATTTTAAGCCATTCTAGTGCTCTGTGGAATTTGGTGTAATACAGGTTGTTGTAGCATCAATCATAACAAGTCTAAAATTGCGATATATTGATTATTTATTGGTAAACTTAAACACACGATTGTGCATTGCGACTGTATGCGAGTCCTGCAATTGCTACAACCTGTCACAATGCAATGAATGTCTGAATAGGCACTATAACAACCATTACATTTAAATTTCGTGTATTTGCAGTAGTGCATTATAGATTCATTAGTTAAGTTTATTATAGTTATACAAATTGTTTAGAAAGGCAAATTCATTCATGTTTGGCAATCAATTAATTAAAACTTTTACATCATCCAGGAATTGAATGAAGCAAGTCTTTGTCAAAAACGGATAAAGAAGTGGTTGTGACTCAGTTACCACTTTACTATATGAATGCTTTTGTTACTCTATCCTTTGTCATTGCCCCACCTGTTGAAGAGTAAATCTTCCTTGCATGTAATTGATCACTCAGTACATTAATTATTTACATAATTAAGAAAGACAGGTTGGCTATAATTAGATTTGTAGTATGAGTGAAAGGTGTCTAGGCTATGTAGAGCATGAACTTCTGTAACATGCTGTTTGACCTCTTTAATTATGCATTGACTGTTTCTTAGTAATGTGTGATGTATGTCTTGTTTTTATTTAAATGTCAGAAAATTCATATACTGTGGCTTTAAAACTTTTCCTAACACAATAAAAATGTAAGACTAAAGAGGTATTTGATGAGCTAAACTTACAATTTTCTGAAATACTTGCTTACAATACATAAAGTTAAAGTGTGCAAATATACTGCTGTTGGTGTGAAATATGGGGATCTGCATACACTAGATTTTTTATTTAAGTTTCTTACCATTTGTTTTGGTCTGCTAAGTGTTTATTAAAGTATTTTACAAAGAATATCTTATTCTTTTACAGTGATGGACGTGTATCAGAGAGTAATTGTGCATTGATACGTGGTCTGTTGGTGTTGGATCCAACAAGAAGGCTAACTGCTTCACAAGTACTCGATGCTCTATCTAATACTCTCTCTATATGGTAGGTTTAATACATTTTTAAGTGCACCCTGTCTCAATGGTACAGTACTTTTACTACAGTACTAAATTAAATACATTTAGGCCATGGGAAATGAACAATTGGAAGCTTTTGATTTGCAACAACCGACGACCAAACTATGTCATGTTAGTTCATTGTGCACATGTGTAGATATTGGGACGTGTGTTCTTGATCGATCTGAACATACCCTAACTAGTCTGCTGCATACTTATTGACTTTTCGACCTTTGGAAAATGAAAATAGAGAGGTTTATGGAACTATAGAGGGCGCTATAATAATATATATCCCCATAGAAGGCGCTATGAAAAAACCAAAAATATTGGCATCTATAATGCTTGCCGAAGACGAAAAATGCGGTGCCAACTCATTATTTCACTTATTAAACAACGCATGTTATAAAACATCTTACGGACCGATATTGGTATGTTTTCTATTCTCTTATGAATTTAACATATCGGGAGACTCCTGCCATTATCAAGAGACTCTTGCCAATATCGGAAGACTCTTGCCATTATCGGGAGACTCCTGTCATTATCGGAAAACTCTTGCCATTATCAGGAGACTCTTGCCATTATCGGGAGACTCTTGCCATTATCGGGAGACTCTTGCCATTATCGGGAGACTCCTGCCATTATCGGGAAAGCTGAGAGGTCTGCTTTGCAGTGAGATGCTGATGAGAACCATAATGCTTTTTCCTTAGCCTTTCCAGGAATTCAACTCCCTGGCCTTACTATAAAGCAGCTATAAAAGTTGTTTTCTATGATTTTAGGAACAGTATGCGGTCACATAAGGATACACTGCAAGTTGTTCCAGACATCGATGATGTAGTCGAAGACGAGGAGAAGGAAGAGCAGCAAGTAGAACCAACCGAACTAGAGACGAAACTAAAAAAGGCTGAGCTTTCAATGAAAGTAGAACACAAGCCATTAGCATCAATCAGGAAAATTACTTCACACATAGGTATGCCACAAATCAGACGAGTTGAAGATGATGCTCGACCTCTGACCCAAGCAGAAATGATTACACATCGACACATTATATCTCAATAATATTGGTTTATTTTTCCAATAATAATGTAATCACAAAATTGTATATTAAACAATTGTTTTCCAATATACAAATAATGTGACCGCAAACATGGTATATTAAATCATTTTTTTATTACAAATAATGTGACCACAATATTGTATATTAAATAATCTTTTTATTACAAATAATGTGACCGCAACATTGTGTATTAAATAATTTTTTTTACAAATAATGTAACCATTGTATTGAATCACTTTTTTTAAATTTCAAAAATAATTTCTCATTATATCTCAATAATATTGGTTTATTTTTTCAATAATAATGTAATCACAAAATTGTATATTAAACAATTGTTTTCCAATATACAAATAATGTGACCACAACATGGTATATTAAATCATTTTTTATTACAAATAATGTGACCGCAAACATGGTATATTAAATCATTTTTTTATTACAAATAATGTGACCACAATATTGTATATTAAATAATTTTTTTATTACAAATAATGTGACCGCAACATTGTGTATTAAATTATTTTTTTTACAAATAATGTAACCATTGTATTGAATCACTTTTTTTAAATTTCAAAAATAATTTCTCATTATATCTCAATAATATTGGTTTATTTTTTCAATAATAATGTAATCACAAAATTGTATATTAAACAATTGTTTTCCAATATACAAATAATGTGACCACAACATGGTATATATTAAACATTTTTTTTATTACAAATAATGTGACCGCAAACATGGTATATTAAATCATTTTTTATTACAAATAATGTGACCGCAAACATGGTATATTAAATCATTTTTTTATTACAAATAATGTGACCACAATATTGTATATTAAATAATTTTTTTATTACAAATAATGTGACCGCAACATTGTGTATTAAATTATTTTTTTTACAAATAATGTAACCATTGTATTGAATCACTTTTTTTAAATTTAAAAAATAATTTGACCACAATGTTGTATATTAAATCATTTTTTATTACAAATAATGTAACCAAACATTGTATGGTTTAATGAAAGTTTTTATCATTTTTTCTTTCTTCAATATTATGCTATGAAGAACATAGCGTCATTAAAGAAAACATTAGAAAAGAAAACATAAAAGTAAATATTAATGATAAAAATAATAATAATTTTTTCTTGTAGCTAGTAGAATGAATTGTGGGAAATGAATAGCTACCCAGATATCTTTGTTACATTAATATTACTTGAATTGTGTGGTTTTATTTCAGTATTTACTAAAAGCAACACACACAGTACTGTAATACATTGTTTTTATAAGTCTATATTATTTGTACACAGTTATTATTATTATTAATTTAATTATTTACTGTAATACTAAATTAATTAATTGAATTATTGTGTTTACTTTATGTACAAATATTTTTAGCTTTGCAAACCATGCTTTATTAACTTAAATAAAAAAATAAATAAATACCCTTTTTGGGTAAATAACTGTTAGACTGTACATAAGTTCTTACACCAATGATGTACAGTGTTGTGAAAACTCTAGCTTTAATACATGGAATTATATACACTCTTCTACATTACTGTAATTTTACATATTCTATACAAATTATATTTGTTTCCATATATATATCTGAAATATATTTAATATTATAGAATACTATCTCTAGCTGGTATGGCCATAAATAGGTATTTGTATGTGCATATGGCTTTAACATGTGTTCACACTGTTTTGGGCTGGTAATCCAAATTATCATGTAATGGTATAAAAAGCTATCAGTGACGCCTTTAAGTTTTCAGTTATATGTCAGTGCCTTTTAAATGTGTGCACCAACTATTTTGTATGTATATTTTTGGTAGTTTGGGCCCATAATGTTATAATGTGCACACACACACATAATGTTATATTTGTACACACTCTATTATTGGAGGTGTGTGAACATAATAATTGTTGTGATGCAAACTATATAGGTTAATTCTGTATGTTTACACACGATATTATTTGAGATGTGAGCACATAATTCTTGACATCCACCATTTGAGCTGTCTACACATTATTCTGTATTTGTACACATACTGTTATTGGAGGTATGTGCACACACTCATGTATGCGATACACACCATTGTAGTTGTGTGCACACAATTCTGTATGTGTACACAGATATTTGAGTTGTGTACACATAATTTTGTATGTATTTTACACAACATGCAGTTGTGTGACACATATTTGTGTATGTGTACACACAATTATAGGAAGCGCACACAAAGTCAGTGTAGTACACATACTATTATTGGAGGTGTGTGCTTTTGTATGTATACTATTTGAGGTATGTGCAGATAATTCTGTGTACATTTTTTAAGTTTGTTGCACATAAAATTAGTCACTATTGCACACATTTTTGTTTGTTTCAAAACTGGTCTTGGTTTCAGACTGGTGAATACAAACCTAACAAATTAATGACACTGAACTTTATAAAGTAAGAGTTGCACTTGGGTTGTTGGTTTATTCTATTGTAGGAAATAAAATCTTGTCAGCCGTAGGCTATGTTTACACTTATCAAGTGCTTGCAGCATCCTTTAGAGGGCTCCTGTGTGGTGAACTTCCTAAAGATAACATGCATTGTTAATGCGTAGTTGATGTCCACTAGTCTGGACATCACTGTAGTGCGTAGATGGCCACTTACTATTATATACTACTTTTCTTAACTAAATGTCCCTTTTCCTACAAACTGCATGTTTTGTCGTACCCAATTCATCCAAGTCTTTCCTGGTCAAAGGATGACAAATCATTGTCATATCTTGATATAAAAGCTATTCCATCCTTCTGTTTATGGATACTGTACCATGAAGTTATACCCACATCTTAGCCCTACACGTTTGAATATTTATTTACTTTACTTCTCCCAGTAGTATGGTATGTCAGTTGGTCATTTTACAGAATAATCACCTAAATATGTTTTTTTTTTTAAATTGTTTTATTTGTTTTTTTTTGTTTAAATACTAAATAATTAAATACTGTAATATATTGTTACAATAGATAATTGAAAATACACGTGTATGCCTATTTGTTGTTTTACAATTTTTAATGATAAAAATATGTTATCAGCGATGATTATTATTTATAACAAAATAGATTGATTTGTAAACAATTTCGTAAACAATGAACTATTGATTGAATTAATTTATTGGACATAATGATTGGTTTTTTGATTATCGATAAAATACATAAGTTTAGTGGTTTAAAAGATTTAAACATTTATATAGCACACGCTCCTTTTACCGCCATGTTGGTTGAATTAGTTTAAAGAACATTGTTACTATCCATGGTTTGTGAAGATAAGAAATGTCATAAATTGTAATTAATTATAAATCATAAAGGAGTGAATATATTCCTACACCATTTTGGAACGTGAATAGTGCAAAATAAATATAAATATAGTTGTAGGTACATTTTAATAGTGAATGTTATATCATAAAACATGGATTAACGATCCAAAAATAAACTAATTCAGTATAGAACCCCTCTGTTGAGACAGGCTTATTCCCACGAAATGAACAAGGAAAAAATTACATATATAGTATTTTAAAGATATATTGTCCCCCTGAAAAAATAATTGTTTACCTTTTTTTTTGTTCAAATATGCAATAATTTCACATTCACTTTGACCAAAAATTGGATCAAAAAGTTTTTTCTGAAAAAACTGTAATTAAACCCAAAAAGTAGTCAACTTACTTGTTTGTCTATGGAAGTGAATAACTTAATTAAAACTGCAACATGGTCTGATTTTATAAATCTTTATTTTTCATGATTTTCGGGGACATACATCTTTAAACATCAATACGGCCAAATCCTAGTAAGGACACTTTGCCAGGTCCTGAATATGTCCCCATTATTAGAGGTTCAACTGTAATTGTGAATGACACGTTTGAAGACGAATCCATTAATTTCGTCTGAAACGCATAACAGGCTTAGGCCTATGTTATGTCATATTATTAATTACTTAATGTTCATAAAGAAAGAAAACAATAAAAAAAGCTTACGTCAAGACAATTTTCGTCTAGCTAGCCAGCTAGTAAGTTTATTGGTGTATAGCTTTATGAACATTACATACTACATTAAAACCAGATTAAATTAATGATTGATGTTCGGCCGAAACTGTTATTTAGGCCTACAGTGAAATGCATTTCTGAAGACGTAATTTAGTTCAATGTTGAATTTATTATTTGGTTATGCTGTAATTAGACCTCGTTTCTATATAATTCATGATTCTGTGTATATCATTAAAAATGGAAAATACTGACTGTTAATATTTATGATTGATGCTGTACCATGTTAAAATGGGGTTAAAATACAATGCTAAGTTTAAACAATGCATACAATTAGAGCTTATGCCATTAATAATTAATACCGTATAGTTGTATACTATTTTAAATTGTGATTGGAGTGCTATAGGTTTGATTGATGAAATATACAGTATATATATTTCCTCCATGACCATACCATGTTAAATATTGTTACTTAGTTTTAAAAGTCTTACAATATTCTTCAGGAGTAGAGGAGGATTTTGTATTTAATTGACCATTCAACATGTTACAGTATGTTTTAACCAGGGTATTGATTACAGACCGTTATTATCTGTATGAAAATACTACTGAATCGGAAACTTAGTGAAAATTAAGAAAAAAACTGCTAATCATAAGCCTTGTTAAAACTATAAATTGTACTTAATTAGTTAACTGTATTCTAAACAATATGATTGTATTAAAAAATACATTTACATTACGTTGTGAGTTTTCTGAAAATATTGTGAATTAGAGTTAAATAACAACCGGTTTCTTTGGCCTGAAAAATAAAAAGATAGAACGTACTCATTTTGATCAATTCATCCGGTGCCAGTTGTGAAGTAATTTTAATTCATTCAATAAAATGAATTTTATTCGGAGTCACTGTACAAACAAATCGATCCGATGAACAATCTTCTTTCTAAACAGTTATAGGCCTATAGGCATAGTCCAGAAAAACGAACAATCCATTAATTTTCATTATGGTGTTTCAGCCATAATAAGGTGAAAACGTAAATTTCAAGGGTAGCCTCGACGTGCGTATTTTCCTAACTTCAGACATGCGTAATTCAAAAATAAGAAAAAAAGAATTATATAAGCTTTCCTTTGACAATGGTTAATAAAAAAAGTAACTGAGGGCTAGTTTGTAACGACCGAAACACTTATTGTGCCTAATGATGTAACATTGATTTTATCGATATTTTACCTCAAATAATTCAACCGGGATTATTATCACCGCCTATCTATGACGTTTCGTATTAATTATTCAGGAAAGAGTCTTTTGTATGAAGTTTTTTTTTTCACAAAGTTAATTTGCTATAAGTTCTTTCTGTATTTTGAATGGGTAAAGTTTATACTACATAGGCCTAGGCCTATAATTATTTTTTTTTATTCAGCCAATGACATATTAACGGCCGGCACCTTTCAGTTCTCAATTTCTGTTAATTCTTTCTTTTTTGTCTTATGTAGGTGTGTTGTATTCTTTCATAATGAAAGAAATTCAACCTAAAAGATTAAAATTTCAACAGAGAGTAGCCATATCTCTTGTATTTTTGTGAAGTCATCAAATGTGGTATAACTTTGTATTGTTTGCAAGAAAATTCCAATGATCATCCATCCAAAAACTTCACAATCTGTTGTGTACGTTTACCACGGTTCTATGAACTTGACACGAGTTGTCCCAGGTTAATGATAATAAAAATGAACAATGTAAATATATAGGTCAGACAATGTCAATTGATATAACACACTGATGTGTCAAAATCATTCCTAATTGGTTGGTGCTATATACACGCACTCGATCAATTTCTATGCGTACAAGTTATCGTTATCTTTCAACACATACCTGTACTATCGGTAGCTCAGACAACTATTTGTATTTGTATTGACTATCAGTGATTGGAAGTAGAAGCAGCTAGCAGCCTATCTTATGAGTCATCTCTTGTTCGCTTAATCCGCGAGGGTTCGTGGAATTCAGATCACAATTAATAACATTCATTAATATCTACAGCCGGATTTAAACTATTTTTGATTAACTTAAGTTACTGTTATTAGTTACAGGAGTTGTATTGCGGGAATCAGCAAACGCCTGTGTTCATTTAGTAACTTGTGTTTATGTTGGTGGTTCGCTGCATGATTAATCGATGCAAAGCACGTAAAATATATTGACTCAAGGTTTTGAAAACTGGGTAAAGTAAGCTGTAGGCCCCTCTTGAGGCCATTGGTATTTTACCATGGCGGCCGATATACAGACAGCAGAGGCTTCAATGATGATGTGTACGTTGACAAATACACAAGAATCAAACAATGAAATACAATCTATGATGAATGAGGTAGGTTTAACACCTTATTAATTGTGAAGTGTGAATGTATATGCGATTTAGTTGTACAGATCTAACATTGTGCACAATTAATAATAGACATAATAAAATGTTATAGGCCTATTGTATTGTTTACGGTTATTACTAATTTATTATCCCAGGTGTATGGGTCTTTTCGTATGAAACTGTTTACACAAAAGCTGTATAATGTCATACAGAGGCAGACCTGGGCCAATATAGGACACCACGACCCCCCCCCCCCCCCGCCTCCCCACCCCAACGTTAGATTTTTCGGCAATAAAATACGATATGGACATATATGCAGCCTCATGGTTCTTAAGCCCGGCGCACACTAGAGCTTTCGGCTGAGCCAACTGGCACGAGTAACACTTGGCTCACTAAAAAATTTGCCGCAAACTATGATCGCGTTCTATCGGACGCACACTAAACGCGATTTTCTGATTGGATAATTACTTACTACGCTATACGGCACGCGCTGAAATATCATAATAAATCAGAACATGTCATGCGCAGTGGAATTTTTTAGTCAGCAGGAAGCTCACGTTCGGCGCACAAGTACACTTGAGGAGAATGGCACGCGTGCCAAAAAATATTAAACACGATAGATATTTTCCTCAGCGGCACGCGTGGCCGATTCCTCACGAAATCCCCGGTGTTACTCGTGCCAGTTGGCTCAGCCGGAAGCTCTAGGACTTTAGGATCGAAACTCTCCTACATTTCAGCCAACTTCCCCATCCTAACTACGGTAAAATACCGTAGGCCTATAAATTATAAATAAATAATTGAAGAATTATTAGGCCCTTCCTCTCTGTTAAAGTTGAGGATAAGTTGCAGTGTGTTTAATAGCAGGTAATTAATACAATTAAAGAACATATTTTAATGCGTAATTTATTTTAAAAGGCCTATTTTAGAATAATTGATTTTTTTTTTTGCTGTTTCTAAAACTTAAAATGGACATAGGCCTAATTAGCCTGTTGTATACGCCTACAAAATATGTTATAAAACCATGGCCCTATTCCAACAATAAACCAGTGTAAACTATTTATTTTATAGGTTCGTTGTAAGGCCGAACAAGCAGTTGGAAGGAGTTTTACATACTATGAAGCTACTCAATTTGCTACTCAACTTGTTAATGGTGTCAACTATTTTGTAAAGGTGATTTGTTTTAAATACACATGTAGTAGCTTATTACATGACGAACGTGATTGTATATTTTAAACAATTATAGGCCTAGACATAACCATAATGACAACCTGGAAACATATTGTTTATGTTTCTGAGTAAAGATGAGAAATTCTACTACCAAATGGAGTGGCCTTGTTATTTGGATATAATTTGTCCTTCTAAAAGATTTGAACAATATGGATAATGTGTTATCTTCTGTGACCATAATGTTCCCACTGTTACCCATCTGGTGCTAACTCCCAACGAAGATAACATTTTGATTGACTATATAAGCCATCTTCATTCACATGACGATGTACTGTCATAATACCACTGGTATATCTTCACAATCAAAACACAATACATTTCTTATTACTACTAATAAAATAGATTCATAAAATGTATTGCCATTAACAAACGCGTCCTCCAAGCTAAATTAACAAAAACGGTAATTGTTAAAACACATTACAAAAATAAGATTCACGGCTTAATTCAACAGAAAACAAATTAATGTTGTACGGTATCGTATAGGCCTCTACATAATAATAATAATAATAATAATAATAACAGGATTTTTATAGCGCACATACCACTCAAGAGTGCTCAAGGCGCATTCAAAAAATAAAACAAATCATACAAATGCCCGACAAATAAAATGCAATTTCTTTGGAGGGTCCCCATCCGTTCTCGTTCTGTCGCGGTCCCGGACCCCTACCTAGGTGACCAAACAAAGGAACAGGAACAGTTTATTTTCCTTATAAATAATTTTTAGAGTGGCTTTAGGCGTATTAAAATATGTATTATACATATTTTAATATAATTTTTATAGCCTATAATACTAATAGGCTACGGGTTTTTGCAGAAGGGACATTCGGTACCGTACGCCGATGTTACGTTTTTGTGTTTTATTCAAACGTATAATAAGTAAAGTAGTGTCAATTATACTGTAAAATATCCTAACAATTTATTATCTAAAACTTGTTTTATTTTTTAGGTTCGAACTGAAGAAAACAACTACATTCATATGAAAATTCACAAGGTATTTGGCGGTGACGTCACATTTACGTGTCTCGTGGACAACAAAGCAAAGGGTGATGAAATCCTTTATTTCTGAAAAAAAGCCGGAAATACTGCATTTTTGTTAGGCCTATTATAAATTAAAAAGGTGAAGCTTGTAACTGATGAATGCTTAATTTTAAGCCGATTGAATCACATGCCTAGCCTGTGATATTTAGTATTCTTATGAAATACAGGCCATGAGAAACATAGGCTTCTGAACAAATCGATAGATGCTTTAATCGATAAAGTAATATGGCCTACATTTGATGGATGTTGTGATCAGATCGTTGGCTACTATTACTAAAAATGATGTCTCAAACAGTTCCCAAATTATTATTTTTTATCTGTATTCTGTAAATATGTTTGGACATGTAAAATATAACAACTAATAATTATTTGCGTCAGGGAGCTAGTCAGATGTTGGCCATACTTCATTGGGCTCTAATATACCCCTAGCGACTTAGAAGTAGTGGGTTTGAGTACCACCAGAATAATGTACTTAGTATAAAGTAGGGTATAGGTCTAATCTGAATAATTAAGCTTGGACATGAAATAACACATAAATTAAGAATAATTAGATTTGTAAAAATTATTTGTTAAGAACAACATTGAACAATGGTAATATAAAATTGAATCGATTTTTGATATGCTTTTATTAATAAACATGACGTGATTATACAAAGTTTACAATGTAAAGTCTACTTAAACAATATTCTTATGGACAAAACAATAGTTCTTTTCTGAAACACGTTATGACATAGCCACACACGTCTTTATCAACATTCAGGCCTCATAAACAATAACACAAAACGAATATTTTATACCACCAGGATTGTTTGCCCAATGTATAGAGTTAGGCCTATTGTGGTTGCCCAATGTATAGAGTTATTGTGGTTGCCCAATGTATAGAGTTAGGCCTATTGTGGTTGCTGTTTTGAAATGCGGCGGAAAATAAAATAGAACATGTATTTTCACGGATACTTGAGTTTACAAATAATTTGCACCCATATGTTGGTAAAATGACCTTGGGGTTGACAGATTTTATTCAATAATATTGTTTACAGACAACTTTCAATGAACGATAATCCAGCGTAAAAACACACAATACGTCGTACACTTTATGTCTGTCAAGGGCTTTGTTATTTCAGTACACACCTTTTCCTTTTATTTATTTAGAAAGATCACATCGTAATGTTGGGCTTTCTTTTCAAGTTACTGTACTGCTTATTCGATACGAGTTATTTTATTCCAATATGAATATATTTGTTAAAAATACATTTGTTATATTATAGTACCATATATGCTTTTGTTATTATCCGAACATTGATCCTAAAATATTAATAATGATAAAAAAAAATCATATACAAATGTACAGTTCACACAATATTACAGTATCTCTAAAGTTCCCACAACGCAAACTAGTGGACATGTACATTTATATATTAAGCTCTGTCTACACTATAAAACTTTATGCGACTAACAAATGTGATGTTCTCATATATGAACATGATATCATATCACTACCATATTTGGACATATAACCACAGTATATTTGGGCACATATACTTTCACATTGACATAGAATTGATAGAATACACATTCTGACATTGACACTATAATACAAATTAACAACGTGTTATTACCTATAGATGGTCACATGATTCCAGTCTTGTTCACCAAATCGAAAACTGAAGTCTATTCCGGATTCTGAGACAATAGAAGCAACTGTACCTGCCGTAGTACCAGGATCGGCCTTACGGAGGTACCTGGAATGCCGCCGTGACATCACCTTACCAAAGTTGCGTCGCATGCTGCGGTCGCACTGCGGCGAAAAAGACGCAACCGCCCTTTACCACCAACTGCCCGGAATTATAAGCAAGACCATAAAAATCAGCCTGAAGCCTTTTGGTTCGAACGTTGAACCTGCGCCAAAAGCTGATATTCAAGGTGGCGCAAAGTTCCCATCATCAATGCCATTCAGTAAAATGTGTATAGGAGGGAGCCCTGTTTTTATAATTCTGTGTTTATTACTTGTATGATGTATCATGATTTTCATTACATCTATTTCAAATCTTTTTTTATGGTGGTTATGTGTAAATTTCCAACTTCAGATAAAACATTCAACGCATCGCAGGTGTTGCAGACGTTAAGCGACAGTTTTAGTGAAAATGATGACTCGGACATTGATAAGGAATATGAAGACACTGGTGAATCCACGCCTGTGGTTACACAATGAACCCGACAACGAACTAGAAAACAACGGGGGAGGAAGCAACTGCCAGCCATCCATTCCATTTAAAGTATTAGTAATGCAGTAGCATTCACTGAGAGAAGTCCACAAGCTTTTATATGCTTTTCGTTTACAAGTTTCATTTCTTTTTATATCTTTGACGTGTCTCTATTTGAGAATCACAGTGTGTGAGTACTTTTAATTAGGCCATATATAGGTCCATATATACTATTTAATCAAGTTACTACTTTATAGTACTGGCTATATATGTACAGTATCTATCCTAATAATTACAGTCTACAATCTAGGACGATGATTTATTGTTAATTCATTCCTAGTCTTAATGCATATAGGCCTAAGGCATAATTTTACCATTGATGCCTATTCCTTTGTTGAAATGTTATAGCAATTAAAGATATTAATTAATTTAGGTTAGTATAGCAGTTATATATTTTTGATTAGCATTTACGTTACCTTTTTGCTTAAACAGCTAAATACAATGTTTGTACGCTGTATTGCTATTTTTAATGTAGTCTAGATAATGTTTTTCTTTGTAATCCTCCACAGTTTTACCAATATAATATACTACGATACGACGCATAATAAACGTTAGTAACGAAACTCTAACTATATGTACATCTAGTGTCTTATTTGGTTATCTGGCTGTCTAGAAGACGCGACCGTTATCGAGGGCAGCACAGTAAAAACACTACTCAACCTTCAACATGTCTACAAGATCCGGAAGAAACTACAACTTAGGTAGTCAAGAAGATCGTCGATTGGACAGAATAAATCGACTATCAGCATCGGAACCAAGGCTTGCATCTATCGTGACAAGTCACCAACAGCAGCCATTGCTACCTGCACAACGACAGTCTCCAGAAGATGATCATGTCAGTACTCAATCATCGACGACCAGCTCTGCACGAGCACGTGCAAGAGCTGAAATTACTAAAGCCAAACTCCAGTTTGCCCGAAGAGAAGCAGAAATTATGTGTAAAGAAGCCGAACTGGAAAGGCAAAAGGCTCAACAACAAGCAGACTTCTATCTTCTTCAAGCTGAAAAAGAAGCCGCCATGGCAACAGCAGAAGCGGCAGCCTACGAAGATAATGAAATTGAATTTAGACCTCCGAGCCACACCACAAGTTTATCTGAACGGCTAGGCCTGCCGCCTCCTCAGAATTCGCACGGAAAACTATGTGACCAGACATTTCACACCCATCCCTCAGGAAGAACCACAACGGCAATCAATGCAGTTACCAACATCTCAATCTGTCGACCATTCCAGATTCCCAGCAGTTGATGCATTAACAAATCATCTTATGCGAAAAGAGCTTGTAGCTTCAGGTCTTCTCAAATTCGATGACAAGACAGCCAACTATAGACCTTGGAAGGCATCGTTTAAGAGAGTCACCAATGACCTGCGCTTGTCATCGTCTCAAGAACTCGATCTCATTACAAAGTGTTTGGGGGAGCAGTCATTACAACTTGTGATGCCTCTTAGAGCCATCAATGTAAATAATCCCGAAAAAGGTTTACACATGGTATGGGAAAATCTGGACAAAACGTATGGTGCTCCAGAAGTCATTGAAAGGGACCTACTTCAACGACTTGAAGAATTTCCAAAGTTCCAACTCAGGGACTACCTGAAGCTTCGTGAGCTTAAACACCTTATTCTTGAAGTAAACTGTGCCAAAGAAGAAGGACTGTATTCCGGATTACTGTCACTGGACTCAGCACATGGTGTAAATCCGATAGTTACAAAATTGCCTTATAACCTTCAAGAAAGGTGGATGTCAGGAACACAGTATAAGACGGAAAAGAAGGTCACCTTCCCTCCATTCAAAGTTTTTGTGGATTTTATAACCAATCAGGCGGATATGCGAAACGACCCCAGTTTCCAATCACCTGTGTCGGAGAAGCCTGCACGCAACAACAAACCACCCCCAAGATCACTTGCCGTGAATAGAACAAATGTTGGCCCAATACCACAAAAAAGAGACTGCAGAGAGACTGAATAATTGGTGTCCGATACACAAAGCTAGACACACTTTGGCAAAGTGCCGTTCCTTCAAGCAGAAACCAATAGAAGAGAGAAAGGCTCTGCTGAAGGAGTGTAACCTTTGTTACAAATGCTGCGCATCAAACACACATCAAGCCCGTGACTGCAAAGAAGCGATTGAGTGTGCCGTATGTAAAAGCAAGAGGCATATCACCGCCATGCATCCAGCAGACGCCACTTCAAGCAATACTGCAGTCCAAGAATCACCTCCACAGCAATATTCTTCTGCTTCAACCTCACAACAAGACGGCGAGGAGAGAGAAGATGGTTTAAAACCTTCACTCTCACCGCTTTGCACTCAAGTGTGCAAAAACATTCCTGGCGAACGTTCATGTTCCAAAATTTGCAAGTTACTGATCTTCCCAGAAAACCGTGAAGCTGAAGCGCTTGTGGTTTATGCAGTCATTGACGACCAGAGTAATGGGACACTGGCAAAACCACAATTATTCGACCACTTCCGGAACACATCAAAACCTACTTCCTTTACCTTACGTACCTGCTCAGGAAGTGTTCAAACGTTGGGAAGATCAACCAACAAGATGTGTATTCGATCTATGGACGGCAAAACATTGATAAAGATACCGTACATAAGAGAATGTGAAATGAATCCCGGTAACATGGAAGAAATACCATCCCCTGATATTGCTCTTCATCACCCTCATCTAAACGAAATTGCAAATCAAATGGAAGAGGTTGATCACTAAATACCAATCTTGCTCTTGATTGGCAGAGATGTAGTACAAGCTCACAAAGTCAGAGAACAGATAAATGGCCCAGACGATGCTCCTTACGCTCAACGACTCGATCTAGGTTGGGTAATTGTCGGCGAAACATGTTTAGACGAAGTTCAGCTGCCGCTGAAACAAACCAGTGTATATAAGGCGAACGTCACACAGTTTCCAGCCTGCCCTAATGCGATCCACTTGAGCGAGAAAAACGACAACGAGCCTGAAATAGGACGAACAGTATTCAAGGTTGGAGAAAACGATGATAAGCCTGCAATGTCTGTTGAGGATCGTCAGTTCATGAACATAATGGACAATAATGCATTCAGGGATGACAAGGGTAGTTGGGTAGCTCCTCTACCATTCAAGCCGTTAAGACAACCTCTACCAGACAATCGTGATATGGCTCAACGAAGATTCAATATTTGGAAACATGGTCAAAAACAAACATGCAGAAGTAGCACCGCCTATAGAAGAAGGAAAAGAACGATGGTACCTCCCCATGTTCGGAGTTTATCACCCACAGAAACCAGGCAAAATAAGGGTGGTGTTTGATTCATGCGCAGAGTGGAAAGGTGTATCTCTCAACAAAGTTCTGTTGAGTGGTCCTGACCTCAACAACTCCTTGCTGGGTGTCCTCTTGAGATTCAGGAAAGAACCAATTGCGGTAACAGCTGATGTTGAACAGATGTTCTACTGCTTCTATGTTCGAGAAGATCATCGTGACTACCTTAGATTCATGTGGTTCAAGGACAACAACATGGATAACGAAGTAATTGATTACCGAATGAAAGTCCACGTGTTTGGTAACAGCCCATCACCATCAGTTTCTATCTATTGTATGGGCAGAACAGCAAAAGAATACGAACAAAAATATGGTTCGGAAGCAAGTCAGTATATTTTGCGTAATTTTTACGTTGATGACGGACTAACATCATTACCTACTGCAGAAGAAGCAATTGCCTTAATACAAAAATCGAAGGCAATGCTTGCAGAAAGCAACTTACACCTTCACAAAATAGCGTCCAACAGTGGACAAGTAATGGCTGCTTTGGACGAAGCAGACAAGGCCAAAGACTTACAAAACATCAATCTGAAAAGCGAAACTCCACCATGCCAACGAAGTCTCGGGGTATCATGGGACTTGGAAACAGGCAGCTTCACCTTCAAGATATCAGCACAAAAGAATGATGAATACACTAGAAGGGGAGTTTTGTCTGTGGTCAACAGCCTATTTGACCCATTGGGTCTTGTATCACCAATCACTCTACAAGGGAAAATCCTTGTGAGAAAGTTAAGCTCCGGAACTGTCGATTGGGACGCTCCTCTTAATCCAGAATACAAAGAAGAGTGGGACAGTTGGAAACAGTCACTAGCCCACCTGGAAAATCTCAAGGTACCAAGATGTTATGTACGCACTTCGGTAAAACTGGCTACGAGAAAAGAGTTGAGTATTTTCTCAGATGCGTCAACTCAAGCTATCGGAGCTGTCGCCTATCTTACTGTGACCACCGAAGTAGGCCGTCACACTGGGTTCGTTTTATCCAAAAGCAAGGTAGCTCCCAAACCAGCTCACACAGTTCCTAGATTGGAATTGTGTGCTGCGGTATTAGCGACTGAAATGTTCGAACTAATTAAAGAGGAAATGGACATCCGCTTTGATACGGTGCAATTTTATACAGACAGTCGTTAGTGCTTGGTTACATAAATAATAAGACACGCCGCTTCTATGTTTATGTAGCAAATAGAATCAACCGGATCACAAAATCAACATCTCCAAGTCAATGGCACTATGTAGCAACTGTATACTGTAACAATAACAAATCTACACTTAAAGAAATCAATATTGGTGTTCCACAAGGAAGTGTCCTGGGACCCATCTTGTTTCTCATTTTCATAAATGATATTTCGCAGTCTATAGTAAATGGAACTTGCAGCGTTTTTGCTGATGATGTTGTGGTTTACACCTCAGGTGATACTGCTAAGATAGTAAATGATTCATTACAAATAATTATTGATAACATTGGTAAATGGTATGATGACAACCACCTCTCTATAAATACTGAAAAAACAAAGGTTATGTTACTAAGAAACAATCATACAGCTGACAGTAATGATTTAAATATACAAATTGGAACCAGTAAATTAGAACAAGTTGATAGTATAAGGTATCTGGGAGTCGTAATCGATGAAATGTTAACTTGGAAACAAAATACTCAATGTATTAGTAAAAATATTGGATATAAAATAACAATGCTAGGTAAAATGGCTAGTAGTTTAAGTAAACCGTTACTAGAAACTCTATATATAAGTACAATTCAGCCTTGTAGTGATTATGCTATAACAGTCTGGGGAAATACGACAGAGTTAAACAAAAATATTTTAAAGCGACATCAAAAAAGAGCTGCTCGAATTGTAACTAACAACTTCGATTATATTAATGTAAGGGGTGACAACATCATCCAGAACCTATCGTGGCAAACTCTTGAAGAGAAACGAGATTTCTCCCTAGCATGTCTAATGTATAAATGTGTTTACGGCCTTGCACCAATTAGATTAGTAAATGAAATTGAATTGATTCGCGATATTCACACCCACTTAACACGTGGAGTAGAAAATTTGAATGTAACAATACCTAAATACACCCTTTAAAGTTGCAGGCGCAAAAATATGGAACAATTTACTAATTAATATTAAATCGGCACCAACAATTACGTCCTTTAAGGCTAGATACAAATCTCATTTCTTTTCATAAAAACTGACATGTATTATATTTAATTAAGTTTCTCTTTTGTATATTTTGATTAAGACAGGACCACAATGTAAAACAGATACACTGTTATCTGATTGTTTTATCCTGTATAAATATATTATTTATTATTATTATTATTATTAACTGAGAGCAACCCTGCAGACTTTGCCTCTGCTCCAGACGCTCTCATTTGCAGCAACTGGTTCGATGGCCCAATCATTGTCCAGACTGGTGGGCCACAGACATCAGTTCCTAAAAACACATTTGACTTGATAGATCCGGATGAAGATGACGAAGTGAGACCTACTGTCACCACAATGTCAACACATACCGTCGAGCCACGTCTTGGCAACTCACGTTTTAAACGTTTTTCAAAGACTGTTACTTGTAATAGCAAAACTTAAGAAGGTGGCAGCTTCGTTCAAGTTGAAAAAGAACAACGGATGGGGAATGTTTACTTCCCAGATAACACTAGAGGAGATTAGCGCAGCCAGAATCGTTGTGGTGCAGGCGGTCCAAGAAGAGAAGTACCTAGATGAAATTGCATGTCTAAAAAGAAGACGTCCATTACCAAAGACCAGCACTCTTCGAAAGTTAGATCCTATTTTGGGAGACGACGGGCTACTTAGAATCGGAGGGCGCTCTGAAAATCTAGAGATAGATTACAACTAAAAACATCCAATAATTCTACCAGCGGATAACCATGTGGCAACCTTGATTGCTAGATATCATCACCGCAGAGTGGCCCATCAAGGTCGTCACATAACTGAAGGAGCAATACGATCCGGTGGATATTGGGTTATTGGAGGAAAACGGCTTGTTTCAGCAATGATATACAAGTGTGCGACCTGCAGAAAATTAAGAGGTAAAACTGCGAGATGGCTGACTTACCACTAGACCGCATCACGCCTTCACCTCCATTTACCAGTGTCGGCATAGATGTATTTAGTCCATGGAATGTGATAACACGCCGAACCAGAGGTGGCAGTGCCGACAGCAAACGATGGGCAGTTACGTTTGCCTGTATTACGTCAAGGGCTGTACACATCGAAGTATTGGAATCGATGTCGTCTTCAAGTTTAATAAAATAATGCTCTTCGTAGATTCTTTGCTATTCGTGGACCGGTAAGAATCATTCGATCAGACAGAGGTACAAATTTCATCGGCGCAGCAAAAGAACTTAATCTGCAAATTGCGAAAATTGATGTGAAAAACTTCCTACAGACCACACGCATCCCACATCGGAGGTGTCTGGGAAAGGGTGATCGGGACGGCACGTCGTATACTCGATGTAATGTTGCTAAATACAAGTACTAGATTGACACATGAAATCCTAGTCACACTCATGGCGGAAGTCATGGACATAATTAACTCAAGACCTCTAGTACCTGTATCAACGGACCCTGATGATCCAACCCTACTTACACCTGCCATGCTCCTCACCCAAAAACTTGATCGCAGTTCAGCACTTGTAGGAAACTTTGACATCAACCAAGCGTACACCTCATAATGGAAGCATGTACAGAACCTAGCCAATTCCTTTTGGAAAAGATGGAAACAGGACTAATTGTCGAACCTGCATCAGCGAACCAAATGGCAGGACAATCAACCCAATGTAAAGGAAGGAGATGTTGTGCTATTGAGAGATAAGCAAGCACACAGGAACGACTGGCCAATGGCAATAGTTAAGCGTGCATTTCCGAGTGAGGATGGAAAGATAAGGAAAGTTGAATTTACAACGTGGAAAGCTGGCGAAAACAAAAAGTATACTAGGACAATTTCTGATCTTGTTCTACTTGTGTCCGAGGACAATTAATTTAGTGCCCTAACAGGTTATGCCAGACGAGGAGTATTTTGTCTCCAAATAAATTTCCTTACAAATTTACTTAGCATAATTATCCTTAATATAAAATGTAGTTAGTACACTATTGAATTTATTGCAACTTTAATTGTTACCATGGTTACTCCTAGTTTTGACCTGGAGTACCACACTGTATTATCATTAAGGCACTTGTTTGGCTTTGGACATTCCAATGCATTGACTTAATTTGTACATTGTACAGTATAAAATGTATGTAATGTAATACTAATGTATTAGTAATAAAGTATAAGCATTCACTGAGAGAAGTCCACAAGCTTTTATATGCTTTTCGTTTACAAGTTTCATTTCTTTTTATATCTTTGACGTGTCTCTATTTGAGAATCACAGTGTGTGAGTACATGTTAATTTATAATTGTTATTTTAACTTTTAATTAGGCCATATATAGGTCCATATATACTATTTAATCAAGTTACTACTTTATAGTACTGGCTATATATGTACAGTATCTATCTTAGTAATTACAGTCTACAATCTAGGACGATGATTTATTGTTAATTCATTCCTAGTCTTAATGCATATAAGGCATAATTTTACTATTGACACCTATTCCTTTGTTAAAATGTTATAGCAATTAAAGATATTAATTAATTTAGGTTAGTATAGCAGTTATATATTTTTGATTAGCATTTACGTTACCCTTTTTGCTTAAACAGCTAAATACAATGTTTGTACGCTGTATTGCTATTTTTAAAGTAGTCTAGATAATGTTTTTCTTTGTAATCCTCCACAGTTTTACCAATATAATATACTACGATACGACGCATAATAAACGTTAGTAACGAAACTCTAACTATATGTACATCTAGTGTCTTATTTGGTTATCTGGCTGTCTAGAAGACGCGACCGTTATCGAGGGCAGCACAAGCAGCATTGTTTGATTGGGAGGCTGTTGAATCCGGTGGAGGGAAGATAGGGAGAGAAAAACATCTGCTTTGGCACAGGAAGGAATCTGCCACCTTCCTAGCAATACGCACTGTGTGTGAGGCATTCGGACCAGACGCGAATGCACAGGCTGGATGCCCAATATTGAGTTCAATGACTTTTTAGAGGGGAAAGGAGATCATAGTAGACTTCTGGCTTATCGCGGAAACAGATTTAATGTGCCATTCATAAACTGTGGGCATACAAGTGATTTGTTTAGGACCTTGCAAGCAGAAAAATCAGCTGACCAGGTCAGTTATCTATGACATGGAGGACAGTATAGTTGTCGGTGGTATCCGTGCTATGGGTATCATCAATTCTCATGTAACACTGCCTCTTATGCGAATGCTGGATAAGTATGACATCACAGTGATGGATACTGGAAAGTATTACACGCGATTACATGACTGTGTTCAAACCTGGATGGATCTTCTCAATGATAGCGCTGTTAAAAAAGGAATTTTGCGGCAGGTTTTCGGGTATATTTCCGAAACTTTTCGGAATCATATCTCGAGAATCGTAAATCCGATTGACATGATTTTTTCGCCAAATTTCATCTAGATTAATTTTGCACACCCATAAAGGTAGATGAAATATTAGTGTGCTATACCTAATAAAACCAAATAGTAGTCTCCACATCCTCAAAATGTGTAGGCGGAGATTGTGTTTGGTTTTCAATAGAGGACAGTGATGGCAAGTAAGGTGGCATTGCGCAAAGTCCAAATGACTGGGGACGGTTGCAAGTGGAATTTGATGCAACAAGTAGACATGTAGCAGCTGGGAAAGGAAATGGAAACACAGTACTGCCGAAGAAGAAAGTCCGAAATTCCGATGGTAATACTGTTGATGCGTTTGTGGAAGGTTACAAGGATAGATGCTGCAGATATTGTGATAGCTCACCTTGAAGGCGCTGCTAGGAAAGAGATAAGTTACAATTCTCTAATTCCATATTGGAAAAGCAGAAGCATCATTGCTTTCTTCATTCCACATTGTGACAGTCAATAGAAAACATCAAATTCTTCTTTCAACAATGAGATGGACAATAGCATATATCACTGCTTTCTTTATTCCACATTGAGATGGATAATAGCAGACATCACTTCTTATTTCATTCCATATTGAGATGGTCAATAGCACACATTACTTTTTCCTTTCTTCATTCAACATGGAGATGGACAATAGCAGACACCACTGCTTTCTTCCTTCTACATTGAGATGGTCAATAGCATACACCACTGCTGTCTTCATGCTACATTAAGGTGGTCAGTAGCAGACGTCACTGCTTGCTTCATTCCACATTGATATGGTTAATGGCAGACATCACTGCTTTCTTCAATCCACATTGAGACGGTCAATAGCAGACATCACTGCCTTTTTGAGGAATGTTTCATTGCCTTCAAGCAAAGTCCTTAAGCTTCTCACATGATCTGAAGTCAACTGAATTTAGACAAAATAGTGAGGAATAAAAATAAGAAATATAATACAGTAATAATAGTATGAAATGAAATATTTAGAACATTTGCTGAAATAAATCACTAGCATAAAATCATACTACTTCTCTCGACAAGCTTCTGCTCTTTGTACAGTGGTCATAAGAAAGTGATGACTCACTGTTGGTGTGGAGAATTGAAATAAATAAAACATAGAATAACTAAAGCAAAATTTAATGTACCTGGCTTCCATATTTCTTTACAAATGTGTGTAGTAGCTTGGCAAATTTTGCACATGAACGCATATCAGATGCATGATTCTGCAACCCTGATACAATCATGGTAATGTCACTGTCTTCGAATTGAAGCTAGAAGAGAAAAAAGAATGATCTTTACTTCAAGGATCAAAATAAACTTGCAAGTTATGGCAGGCCTGTACACTAAATGGACAAAAAACCTAATTTAGTGTGAACTTTTTTTTGTTTCATTATACTTTTTTGATATGGAAATTATTTTAAGTTGATCATTTATCCGAGGATTCTTCCTAATACAGTAATAAGAAAACAAGACACCTGGTTTCTATATATTATTGTATTCTGTCAATATTGGCCAAGGGAAACCGATTTTTCATGATTGGACTCATGATTTCAAAACCACTCCCAAAAACTGTTTTAAGTTTTACATCAAAATACAGACCGTATTCTTCTATCTACCTACTTTTGAATCTATCAACAATTGTACACAAGTAGTAACATGAACACTCCACAACACATTTTCTTTAAAGATGTCTCTAAAGAAAGAAAGAAAAAAGAACTAATTATTAACAATAAACCAAACGTCGAGCAGCAGTGTTGAAGAAAATCAAACAAATAAAACATAAAAAAATTCCCCTAATTGTATTACGGATTCTGGCAAAAACAGAAAGACAATTAATGCAGCAACTAGATAACGTCAGGGTCAGCTAATTAGGTAGTGCATTGTTTCTCTATTTTTATCATAAATTACCATACAACGTACATCTAAGACAAGGAATGACCTGGTTTAATGTTTTTAATGTAATATATATGTATTATTTTTATAAAACATCAACAATGTTGATTGGTCTTTAATACAATCTATATTTAAAATTGATTCCCGCCTCAATCTATGTTTTATTTAATCCTTTTAAAAAGAAATCTAGTCTTAGAAAAGTACTTACTTAAGGAGAAGATGTTTGTTTTCAACATCGAGCGCATCTTTAACTATATTTGTAACTAAACTGCATTGACAAGCCGTGAACTTATCACTTTGAATAACTGGTATCAGAATATTCTGTACTACAGGTCTCTGGAAAACTTTACTGAATATCAGAGATGCATTGACGAGTTGTCTTGAAGGAGGGTTTGTTAAACCTAGAATCTGAACAAATGTATATTTTATTTCCACAAATATACTGATAAGTCAACTGAGTACTGTCTGAATACATCTTGTTAGTTAGTAGTCAGTTATCATAATTCCAAAAAAATTATTAGGGGTATCTGCAACATACAGTAGTTAACAATTAAAAGATAAGATGTCTAAACTAAATAAAATAAACAATGTAATATTATGTATTTTTCTGTTCTATCTTTCAAACAAGGAATTGTTTAATTGAATAAAATAGTGAATAATATCAAATAAATTCTTATTATTCTATCTTTTGGTATATTGCTGGGAGAAAGCGGGCATCCAAGGTTATTTTAGCCTGTTTCAACATATTTTGATGGGTACCTTTTTCATAAATAGAAGTTGTGCAATCATAGCAACACTAGTGATTGGTAAATAGTCTGATACAGCAGCAAAATCTTGGCTAACAGTGACTAAATGTTTAGTGTCAAGTTCTTCAAGTTTCAGGATTCTACAAGCAACACCCATCTACAATACAAACACAATAACATGCACTAATATACAAATAATGAATGTGAAAGGTGAGGTGAAATTCCATTTTCACAAGGCAAAGCCTGAAAATAGAATTTCATATTTCCCCAAATGAAATTATTTGTACCATCGCACAAATATAAAAACATTAATTATTTGTTTTATATAACATTCAAGTTTATTGTCATTGCCATTGTTCTGATCTTGTTGTTTTGAAGGAGAAGAATCTTGTTCGAGTCGCTACCTTCGCAGAACCACAGCTATTGGATTTCACACAGATTTTTTTTCCATACTATTGCACGCCATGTGATCCACAATCGGCCAATCAAATGAGATGAATTATTTAGGTGTTATATAAATATACATATTTAGTATACACTTTGTTATTATCTATGACAGAGGCTGAGGTAACCATTGCCCATTTCAAAGATGGAATGGGTTGAGTGCACATGATGTTCTTAGTATACAGTACAATTCATCTGATCTAATTTTCTACCAATGGTGAGTCAGATGTGATAACAGACTAATATCGTTTCATGTGTGCTTTGCTTATACAGTACTGTATACGTACAAATTAAAAAAAATTTCTAATGTACATGATTAACATACTGACACCAGCTTGAATTGTATACACACTTAGACAAGAAATATGAATAAGGAAGAGTATGAAAATCTGATCAGTGAGTACAGTCAAATACCTTATCTTTTACATTAAAATACCTTATCTTTTATATAACTTATCCATTTTGTTTGAATAAAGTTAAATACTGACACCAGCTTGAATTGTATACACACTTAGACAAGAAATACAAATAAGGAAGAGTATTCATATGAAGTATGAAAATCTGATCAGTGAGTACAGTCAAATACCTTTTCTTTTACATTCAAATACCTTATCTTTTATATAACTTATCCATTTTGTTTGAATGAAGTTAAATACTGCACCTGAGCACTGTTAAGGGTACCAAGAAATCCCAAATCACAACACAACTCTTGCGAACTCAGCCAAGAGCGAGACATTTTCTCCAATTTTACCTAGGAAAAATAAGCAGAACACAAATACATTATACAGTACAATGTATAATTAGTTTTTGTTAAATAAAAAAGTAGTTTTCACGGACATATTTGACAGTACAAGAACATGTTGATATATCTAATTTGTAAATATAAACTATCTCTATCATTATCAATGGTAGTCAGTACTTTTAGGATGGCACAAAAAAAGAAAGATTTTGGGCCCTCAAGTTTGGTTCTCACTCTGGCGCAACACAAGTAAGTTGACAAATTACAAGCAATGAATCTTCTGAACTGTCGCTTCTGATTGGTCAACCGAGAGAGTTGACATAATAACAAACCTGCAGATCAGTATCGAAGTGTTCATCCGGTTCTTGAACACAGACTGCATCATTTCCAGAAGCCACAGCCATTTGTTCTTGTACCAATGATTCTTCTGAAATCTCTCCCCTCTGTTTCTTCTGTACTGTCTCAGATAAATCACTTATAAATGCTACTGTATCAGATCCAATATTTCTCTTTAAACAATTTTGAGATGGATTTTTGTTACCCTGATCACAAACAGTCAACAGACCATGTGATAAATGCTGTTTTCCATCAGCATGATGACTAGTTATTTCACTTGCTGATTTCATAGTGTTATTGAGACCTAGGCCTAATGTCTCTGGGCTTATGTGAGGTAAGTTCGTAGTACTGGTGGTTTGCATGAAAGTGCCTGGAGGGGAACTTGAAATTCCGGTGTTAGTTACACTGTCTGATCTGCAAGTAGCAGACACATTCTTTAGATTATCACAGCTATTTATGGATGAAATATTACTTTTCTTAAACTTCTGACAAATCATAAAAACCCTATTTTTAGTTGTAGTGTTAACAATATCTATGGCTTTATATTCAATATCTTTTTTCATCCGCATGCATATTTTGTTTTGAAGCTGTTTGAGATGAAATGCACCCCATTTATCAATTAGTTTGTTGTTAGGATTTCCATAGCAATCTCTTAGCAACATCAAGCTTTCTGTTGATATTTCAACAGCATGATGAACAATGAAAGCCAGAAGGTTCCTTTGTAATGAAAGAGGAAGAAGCAGAATCTTTGGTAAACTGAAACACAAAAAAATATTTTAATTACATTAAAATATGAAGTTTCTTCATTCAAACAATATATTCTAAAAATGTAATTTAAAAAATCTATGATACAACATATTAATATACATGTATTATTTACAGGCCTCACAGTAATCAAGATTTGTTGTTGTCCAGAGGGCAACCAGTGTCTGGCGACTGAAATGATCAAATATCTGATTGTAACTGGATTCCAAAATTATTGTAATATTTTAAAAAATTTTACTTGGTGACCATCCTGACCGACGACAATTTCAATTTTTAGTTAACTTGCATAAATTGTTGGTTGCCCCAGGACCAAAGGCAACTGATTTTGTGAGCTCAGTTTAAATATGTTGTATGTATGTAAAGTATAAACAATTAATACAGTAAAACAAACGCACAACTTTAAAGAGTTACTAATACAGCAGGGCTGTTTCTGATAAAGTGCTTTCAAAAGGTCTGGCCATAGTGGTTCCATTTTCCAGGACTTGAGATGCCATTGACTTTCTGCCAACCATAATTCTGCATGCTGAAGAGCATCAGTGGAAGATGATAGATATTCTAATAAACCTTGAAGAGAAAATAATAATAATTTCCAAATATTATTAAAGAATAAATCGAAACAATTATATTTTCTGGAAGTAACTTAACCTAAACCATGCCATGGAGCCTAAACTGTAGGCCAATGTTATGTAGTCTATGTTACTGTAAAGTGCAACATGTTAAAAAACCAGGAGTGGTTGGCTTGTGATGAGGCTATGGCCTAGGGGTTGCGGGATCGGTTCTCTGCTTGTTTTTTTTTTTTGGTTTAAGAGAGATTATTTAGATGGTTAGGTTTTTAATATTTAGGACAAGCTTTATATTTAGGAACAAGTTTTATATTTAGGAATGCAATATTATCGTACCTTTAGCAAACGGAAGTTAGAACACGGTACTGTACGGTATTTTTAGCCACGGCTTAATTTATAATTTTAAAATAAAACCCTGTAGTTTTCAATATAATGACTAATCATGGCCTTTTTTGTATGATATATACATTATGACTAATTTTACACACCATACATTTGTAAGCCTGGACCATATTTGGCGGCCAAAAACAGTCTTACTGCCCTGACCGATTTATCCAGGTCGGACCAATTTTGGTGGCTAAATTTGGTGCGACAGTCCTCCTAATAATACCAAGACTTAACAATTTAATTAAAGTGTTAATTTAACGAAATATGATATATTTTATTGTCGGAAAGGTTATTACTATAGAGTTCTGGTTATTACTAGAACTCTATAATAGGGATTATCCCTATTATAGAGTTCTAGTAATAACCTTTCCGACAATAAAACCTCACTCAAAAGGTATTGGTAGGTTTTGGCGTTTAGGAGGACCCTCTAGGGTAGGCACTCTACTATCTAGGACTAGCAGTTTTCGATGAAATTGGTCGAGTCTGAAATCCGTCGCGATAAAATCAACTTCCAGCATAGAGCTATACTTTTGATATCGGTCGCGTTTGAAATCGGTCGCGCTATTTTGTATGGAGCGAGATGCATGCTAGCAGGATATACATTTTCTTCGTTTATATAGATTTAATTGATATTTTTTAGGAACTAGATTATTTATGTGGATATTTTTTATTTGGTTAATAAATATTTATTATAAATCAAGGCAAGTTACTGAAATAAACCCCCAAATAAGCCATATCGGGGATGCGCTTTCTATGATCGTGCAGCCGTTTCCTCTAACAGTACGTTATTTTGCTGACAGAGATTCTCCTTTTTAAAAAAAACATGCACTAGTGTGGACAAAACACGTACGATCGTTGTCCATGGTCAGGTAAAGATGACGTACCGGTATATTACTAATAACCATACGTTTGAAACATCTATAGGCCTCCTGCACATTTTTTTGTGAAACGATGTATATAATTTACGTATATACGTTGGCGATACTAGTTTTTAATTTGAATATCTTTTATTTCTTCATTTATAATAATCATTTAATGTAAATAATTAAGTACAAGTGTTAAGTACAACTCAGTGTCTCACATCCATACGCCGTTCGTAAATCTAAATGTTTAAATATCAGTGCAGATTACCTCGTTAAGAATCGTGTCCACCTTTATCCATCCATTATTATTCTCACATCTATCATTGTACATCATAGTCATACTGTATCTATAGGCTCGGTAGATTGATTTATAACAGAATATTATCTATATATTTTATTATTATCCTAAAACCATGCTCACGTCAGAGTGGTGGATATCGTCTACTATCGACCAAAATAAAACGCGACCGATATCTCCATACAAAATACCGGATGTTGATTTTATAGCGACCAATTTTAAGTGCGACCGATTTCAAGCGCGACAGATTTCATCTGACACTGGACTAGGTAGTATTAATAATTAGTAAGACTAGTAGGCCTATCCTACTACTATAGTACTATCTAGCTAGCTAAAAATTATTACATAGCCAGCTAGCTAGGCCTAGTAGTCTAGTAGGCCTGCCTACTAGACTACTATATAGGCCTAGGCCTCTAGCTAGTTCTAGGCTAGCCTATAATAATAATAAGAGGTTTAATATTATTAAACTATAAAAGCATACTTATCGCCGGCATAGCATAGTAGTAGGCTTACCTCTCCACTCTTTTGGAAAATAGCTTAAATTACAATCGTTATTGTTTGTATCTAATTGAAGATCCATTCCTTTTCAACGTTGACTGGGGTACGAGTGTGGCACTGGCACATGGCACATGTGGTTAACAGAAATAAACAAACCTATGTGTGATGTAATTGGCTTATTAAAAAGGTCATGGTTTCTTTATCCAATAAGAAAGGGCATACTACACCCAGCCTTCTAAACCTCGCTCCAAAGAAGGGCGGATCGGATAGGAGGTTTATTTGTTGAGCTGCGCGCGCACGTCACCATCTAGGCCTAGTTGATTGTTGGTGTTTTTTCGCGCGGGGATTTCTGAATTGATGAAGAAGGTAAAAATATTACATCATATCACAGCAGCAGTAGGCCTAGGCTAGAGTAAGTAATAATAATGTTATATTATTTACAATAGGATAAGTAATATACCGAAGCTTGCCTAGGTAAGGTGTAGAATAATAATCTGCAAAGGTAGGAATATCAATCATAGCAGGCTAGGCTAGCTAGCCTAGCCTAGGCCTATGCCTGGCCTAACTAACATAACAGATAGCCTAGGCCCTACTAGGCTAGTTCTAGCTAGCTAGGCCGGCCTCTCTACTCTAGCTAGGCTAGTAGTAGGCCTAGGCCTAGCTAGTAGGCCTAAATGGCCTAGGCTAGGCCTAGCAGGGCCTTCATAGGCTAGAAGATAAAGCCTACTAGCCTAGCCTAGGCCTGAGGGACATTCAGTTTAGGCCCTCTCTCGGCCTCTCTACTCTAGCTAGGCCCTAGGCTAGGTAGTAGAGTAGGCCTAGGCCTAGAGTTTATGATGATTTTGTTCGCGTTAAAATCAGCTTCCGGCATTTTTTATGGTGCGCCGCTACAGCTAATATTAAATAAGCCCCAGGCAGAGGCCTACTTTTGATGGAATAGACCCTAGTTTGATGATATTGGTCACGTTTGAAATCGGTCGAGTTTTATTGCGAGGTATTAGGGCCTAGGCCTAGAATGATTTTCGTAATTAACTGTAAAATAAGAAATACGCAATAGCCCATAAAAAAATGTCAATAGTATTATTAATTTATTATAATTTCTATATTATAAAAATTAAAGATGTATTGTCCCTTTGACTAATTCCAAAAAAAATAAAAAAAAAAGATTTAAAAAAAAGTGTGTCATTTTGAAGTGTCATAATACTTAATAGTTATTAACTTTTAACTGAAATACAGACGTTTTTTCGTTCAAAAAATAACTTTGACTTCCAGTCAACGTTTTCGATCAAAACATATCCCATAATGCAATGCGCTTATTTGGCTACTCTTTATGCATAATCATAAAACTTCCTCGCGATCTGTGTGAAAATACCTTCTCAACCGTTGCGAGTTGTAAACAATCCTAATTAGCATATCATGCAAATGCATACTCATTGTTTGTAATCTTTGTTTACTTTCGCTCGCGACGATTTTCCAGACGAAATGTAATCAAACTAATTTACCTGTTAATTACATAAACTTGTTGTTTTTGGCTCGAATTTTCGACTTAAAGTGAGTAACTTTAATATTACTTTGATATTGATGGCCAATTTAAATTTAGAATATTTTGACCTTCATTTTTTGTGTTTCAAGGGACAATACATCTTTAACTAGAAACATAATGAGCATTTTCATTAAAAACAGCGATAATGTATCTAGTGCGCCCATACAAATCAGCGCAACCAAAATTAAACGAACGATCGATCGATGACAAACAATGATGTGCAACAAAGTGTTATCAACAGATATACAGTAACATAGCATTTTCAGGGCATTTCAGACGCTTTAACGGAGGATCGTATGAGAAGAAATACAGTATTACTGTAATGTTTTTAAAAGATTGGTATACATCACTGTATGATAGAAAAAAATTAGAAACATTTTTTAATTTTTTTAATCACACAGTTGTAGGCTAATCTTTCCTAATTTTACAGTAAAAATGTTGTCCATAGGACTGTCCATTAAGGAGTTACGAATTTTGAAGTAACTTGTCCTCTGAAAATATGCTAAAAACTCTATGTTATTTCTGTTGGGTACGCTTCGTGGCACGGCATTATTTGTTTACATTTCGTGAAAAATGCTTATTATCCGTATACCGTATGGCCTAGCTAGGTTAGTTTGACAGTATTTTTTATTTAATGATTTAAATACAGTATGAAGAACCTGACATGATCAAATCAACAGTATTAATGTAATGTAGGAAGTTTGCAACAACATACTGTAGCTACTAAGAAGCAATAAGTTCAGGTCAATCAATGTGTTGTCAGTCATCCCCTGAAACCAGCAAAACTGTGTCGAGGTTATGAGCAAAGAAGCACATCCCAACTTCCCTGCATGTGCACAAAGATTTGACATGACCCTAGAGATCATCATCATCGATCATATGAATCAAAAGCTCCCTAAACAGGATTGTGTTGTGTATTACTGTACAATTCAATAAACTTATTTATTAATTGATTTTATTGTAAAATATTTAGGCCTCTCTAGTTCAATTTTAAAATGTCACAAGGAGAACTTGAAAAACGCTTTGCACATTTCCTGCAACCAATCAGAGACTTGACAAAGAACTGGGAAGTGGATGTCGCTGCAGAGCTTAAAGAATATCTCCAAGAGGTATGAACCCTGTTTTGAATTAATTAATACTTCCACACAAAGTACTGTACTGTAGGTTGTTATCACTCACTCACATGCTGTTTAAATTCATACATCTCAAAAGAAATGACCACTAAAGCTAAATGGTTCCCATTTGGACGCAATGCAACAATGTAACACATTGAGTTGACCAATCATAATCGACAGTTCGAATAATCCATTGTGTCGTTATTGGTCAGATTTTTTATGCGGGATGGCCTTGCATTGTTTCCAAGTGGAAGCAAGTATTGTTACTAATTATTTAGAAACTATAAGAATCTCAAGAACAAAATAATTCCTTTGCATGGTAATATTCTGCTCAAGGTACAGTAATATTTGTTTCCTTGATCCCTGCTAAAAGAACTATTCAGTCATTTCAGAGAATTTTATATATATATTTTTAACTCTCTGTTGTAGAACTTTCTACCTGTTGGTCAAACCTTTCTACAGTATGTTTATGTCTACAAACAGATCATTTTAAAGACAATTTTCAGGCTTTTAAAAATGGCAATTGGCAGTGCATAGTTTAGAAAGAATGGAATATGACTGTGGCTTGCTCTTTCGATAATTGGTGATTTTTTTTTGTTGCAATAGTATATTGCTGAAAATATTGGTTTTTTAAATAAATTTTCATTCAGATTGAAACAATCAAAATATCTTTTGATGGAGGAGCAACTACAATGAACTTTGCTGAAGCAGCTTTGTTGATTCAAGGCTCTGCATGTGTATACAGTAAGAAAGTAGAATACCTCTACAGTCTGGTTTACCAGACTTTAGACTTGTTGGCTAATAGACGGTAAGTGAAACAAATTATAAATGAAATTCCAATTTTGTTCCAGTTATGCGGTTATTAAAAGAAAGTTTCCTCCTGTCCAAATGGAAAACCCTCTTGGACACAACTTTAGATGTTACGTTAAGCTTTATTAAATCATGATATTTTGTACAACCAAGTCAATCTAACAACAGGACACTGAGCTCAATTGTTTTAGTCATTTGATCTTATGTATGGCTGCGACAAATACCAACAGTACTGTACTATGTACATAATCTCCGCGTCACACGGTGTCTGTTAAGGGGCGAGGAACTGATAGTGTCGCAGCCACAGATAAACCCTTTGATCTCCGGAGATCAACATCCTGTTAGATTGCCTTAGTACAACTAGAAAAAGTTTGATGAATGCTAGTGGATAATGTTATGATAACGATCGAGTATTGTGTTTATTGTACAGTATTATATACCGTATGTTTCAATAGTTTCAAATGTTTAATAGTTTCAAATAAAACAAGTTTATGAAATTATATTGATGTTTATTTTATAGAAAGCAACAATTACCAAGTTCAATAGACAAAGAAGGCAATGATAAAGATGTTTCAGTTGCAGATAGAAATGCTGATCAAGAGGTAAACAACACTTTTTATTTTCAACCTTGAGTTTAGCTTGGTGGTATTTGTGTAAAAGAGGTATTAGACTGAGTGTTTATTAGCTTCTGATTGCAAAAATAGCTAATTATCCAATTGCTATATTAACCAAGGATATCTAACAGGTTTATCTGTGACTGCGACACAATCAGTTCCATGCCCCTTGACATACAGTACACTGCGTGTCACAAAGTGGTATTTGTCGCAGCCAGACATAAGATTAAAAGAATGTTACAAGTTCCTATCTGGCAAGGTGAGCTCAGTGCCCTGTTGTTAGATTGACTTGCTGTAACTGCCTTTTTGTGCTGCTATACCAATCTTTAACTAATCCTGCGTCGTTATCTTACTATGGATTGCAATGGACTAACTATAGTATCAATCATTCTGTTCATCTCTCGTTGAAAGTAGAGTGTGCTATAAAAAATCTAATGAAAGTTTTATATTTGTGTAGTCGAACAAATAATTTCATTTTGTGAAAGATGAAATGTTCCACACAATTATTTGTACCATAATGTTTTATATTCGTGTAGTCGAACAATTAATTCCATTTTGTAAAAGATGAAATTATTTGTACCATTGCATTCATAAACTTCAACTTCATTATTTGCATATTACTTGCCATTGACATTAGGAAGTAGTATAGTTTGGTCTATTGACAAATTTGTAAATAATATAAAAAATATATATGTATATGTATTTTTAATTCAAGTTTCTTCTATTGGATGATATTCAAGATTCTAACAATGTCAATATGAAAACAACTGATCAAAACGACAACGTAAGTGTTTTGAGTATTTATTAAGTAACAATGTATTTGACTTGATTGTATTTTATATTTCAAATGACATACAGTACATATAAATGTAAATGGACCTCCAGTTTTAATTACCACAAGTCCTGAATTACATTTAAATATTTATCATGGTTGTCGTTTCCAATTTGTATTTTCAGTGTTTTTATTTAGCATTTTTAGTAATAAGATATTATTTTATTGATGTATTCTTAGATGATTCAATTAATGGTACAGACACCAATGTCACTACAGAAATTAGATGATATTGGTAAAGACACACCTCTCCTCAGGTAAGTAGAAATGCAATGCAACCAATGTTACTTTACTTATGGTGATCTGACGAGAACCGGTGTTTCAATGCAGTATGGCGGTCTTAAGAGTCTTTCACACCTGTTCCGGCACGGTTCCGGAAACATTGAGGTTCGATTCGTCGGACCGGAACCGTGCCAAAACAGGTGTGAAAGACCCTTATAGGAATGTATTACGGAAATATTATATATTTAAGTTATCTGATTTATGTCTAATTCCAGTCGTAAAGGAGAAATGTTAGGAAACCATGGTGACTTTCGTTTTAACACCGGCAGCATTCTACCATCCGGACTACTGTTGATGGATGTGGCGCAGTTGTCCAACTTAGAAGATGCACTTACAAATGTACCGCAATCTACACCTTTGTTTCTAGGGAACACAAATCTAAATGGTAAGTTGAAAGATTTTAATTTAGTAATTCGATGAGGCCTACAAGTTGCCCATATCATAGGATAACGGCATAGCTTTTGTACTGATTTTTTGTTTATGACATAAATATTAATTCTTGCTAAAAAATACTATTCAATTTAAAATTCCTGTCACAGGTCAATAACCTTTCTAACCGCTCTAACACCAGTGAGCCTGATGTTGCATACAGGATTGGATGTGAAACATTGCCACTAACAATCCTGTTGTCCAGTTGATTTGAATATCTTTTAGTATTTACTTGGATGAATGACAAATTTAAATTTAAAACGTAAATTCAAGATTGAATTATTTTTTATTTTTAATTACTGATTATCAACATTTATTTTTACACCTTTTTTTAATATTCAGAGTTTGCAGGTGAACCAGTGGAGGATAATGGGCTGAATATTCCAGAAGCGGGACATTTACCAGAGTCACATGATATAAGTTGTATGTACTTTTACTAAGAAAACCTATATCTATCTTATATAGAATTGTGTTCTTAGCTGTCCCAAACTCGCCTACATTCTCGCAACATAAAAACATTGAAAATAATTTTATTATGAACTACAATTATCAATATGACTAATTTAATTATTAATAGAGAGATGAATATTTCAATATGATATTTTAGTGATCAGTACTTAAATATAAGTAAAGTTAATAATACTATTCATGAAGTTGTAACAGACCTGAGTGTCCTTGTCATTTGATTGGTTGATTATGCATCACATGCCATTTGGTATAATGTATTAGTTCTACCTAACTGAAAAATAATATCTAAATGGTTATAATTAACAGTTCTAATGCATGTTCAGTTTTCTCTCAATTTTCCTGAATATAATTATTAATTTATGCCTTATATTAATTTGAAATTGTTGAATGTTGAATCCTTTACAATTTTTCCTTGTTTTGTAATTGCAGTAGATGATGTAGAAATGGGAGATCCAATGGAAAATTCATTTCATGAACAGGAAGATTTGGTAAATAATAATATGTATATTTGCATCATTCTTCATTAGTTCTCTTTTCTTATTTTTAGTCTGCATTACAGTAATACTTTTTGACAATCATGTCTGGTACCACAGGGCTAAAAATGTACACGTTCATCATTTATTCTTATTTTAGCATATTATTTATTATTATTATATTTTAACGTATATAACGTTTTTGCAATTTGATGTATTTTTCTGTGTAGTTTTATTTTCTTAATTATGCCAAGCAAAATGAGAGAAATAAGTAAACTAATACAATTTCTTGAATCTTAACAATTAGTTACTCTGAACTGAGATTGTATCTCTTTTATATCAAAGGCACAGTCTCAATGAGATGAGCAACAAGTACAGTAAATAAAATAAGAAAAGAACAAATTACTTAGATTACTTAAATATTTACAAAGTATGCTTTGTCATGATAATTGTGGTCAAGGATTGTGTGAATTAAAAATAAAAAATAAAAACAAATTAAAAACGCTGACAAATAGAACTGAAGATACTGAGTACAAACATGAATATTATTAGGGAGGTTTCGCAACCTTACGAATACGAAAACGGATATGTCACACATTCTGAAACTTTTGAGCTGATCCCCATTTCATATTCGTAAAGCGTATTCGTGTTGACGAATATCACCAGTCATATTCGTAACTACAAAACGAGTATAGTTTTTGATCTATTTTGCACATTTTGCATTTGAATCAGGAATGATTCATGATTATAATATAATTATAGATTTATTGAAAGTAATTTACTAAAATGCCAGGTCAATTTTGATAAATAGCAGTTTTTAAAGTCCTCACTCGCTTTGATGTTACGCTAGGCCTAGGCAGATAAGCACCAAGCAACACGTACCAGCGCTTCGCTCAAATTTACCGCAGTCATATTTTGGACGGCGTCCTGAATATTTCGTTGCCATGCGAAACAGATTTTTACTGGCTTACGAAAACGAATACGTGTGCATGACGTATCCGTTTTCGTTATCGTATTCGTAAGATTGCGAAACCTCCCTATTATCAAATTCTTTGAGTTCTGAACAGAGAAGTATAGATCCATCACAGATATCTTTAATCTGTTTGTTTCAGGTTGTTTTGAAATTTGAAAGATTGCATCTTATTAAATTGCCAATGATACATACTGTAATTAATTTAAATCTTCAATTAAAATTGTTTCACTAAAATAGTCGAATTAATAGAATTCTTGTATTAGAAAATAAATTTGTTGTGGCTAGACTCAATTATATCATTATAATGTGGTATGTCATAATTGTAAGAGATAGTAGACTTGTGTGAGAGGCATGAGTTTGAGTTCTGTTTCATTGCCTCTGATCCTTTTAATAGGATAATTTAGATCTAGCTACAAGAGTAGGGAATCATCACAACTGATCTTGGTCCCCCAGTACTGGGCCCAATGTGACAACAATCTTTCAGTATAAAAGAAGAAATGAATTTTAAAAATATATCTTGTTTTATTCCCAGCTATTTATAATTTTATATAGCAAAGTGAAAAATTAAAATCTAATTTTATTTGCAATTATGTACTGTACACTATGGCTAATAATGTAAAAAAAGAAAATGTTTTTCTACTGTACAATTTTCTATTTTAATGGTACTATTGGTTTTCCTTACTCTATTCCTTACTGTTATATTTTTAAAAGATTGTTAATCGTATGCAGTTGAGGACAAGGGAACAAATACCTATCAAAATTGTCCCTACAAAGTTTGTTGACCCTTGGCAACTGCAAGATCCACATGATGGAGATGCTGTATTACAGAAATCATTTAGAAAAGGTTGGTTGTATTACCATGTATTTATTATTTATTAGTGGCCACACAATAGATATCTATGGCATGTGTTATGTAAAGCCTAAAGCTCTGTCAACACTATCAAACTTGTTTGATTTGCCCAAATCCATTAGTAGTGACTAAATCTCTGTTTACACTTTCAGACTAGTTTGACAAAAAAAAAGTGTGCCATGCCCAAATATGGTAGTAATATGATGTCTCGTGTTCATTATCACATTTTTTCGTCACATAAAGTTTGGTAGTGTAGACAGAGCACTAGTTTTTATACTTTTAGAAATTAAGATACATTTTCTTTGTGAAAATATGTTATGTATGTATTAATTTCCTTTTGATCAAAATGTTTATATCGTATTCAAATTTTGTTACCAACCTGGTGGTGAGAATCCCAAATGAATACAATAAAAATGAATAATAATGTGTGAACTATTTATTGTTACTAGAATTAACTCTGTTACTATTATTTTTCTATTCATAATGCCCTTTAGCCAACCCATACAAAGTACCACCAAAACTGGAGACAGGGAAAAAAAGAAAACGTAAAAATACACAAGAAAAATGTCTTCTGCCATTGACTGAGTATATAAGTCAATCATGTAAGTAATTATTATTAATAGGTGTTATTATATAACACCTAAATAAATTCCTGTCATTTGATTGGATGAATGTGGGTCACATGGCGTGCAATAGTACGCACTATTAAACGATTGTTTAATAGTACTTCTTTTCATGTACGAAAAAAAAAATCTTTTCGCGTTTGGAAAATATTTTTGTTTTATACTATTGCTTTTGAAATACAACAGCGCCACCTATTTTGTACTTTCGCTGCGATTTGAATGTTATGTTATGGTTTTTCGCGATTTCTGGAGAGATATATGTACTAATTTAGATCAAAAAGGCATTTAAATTTAGCTTTAGATCGTTTGTAGGATTTTGATTATTTAATGGGAACATCTCTACAAGACGTTTAGCCTTGCTAGGCCTAGGATTGTTTGGTTGTTTGTTGACATAATAAGTAGGTGTGTTTATAAAATCCATATAAATATAGTATTTAATATAATATCAAAAACCAAATGTTACTGTTTTAATCAATGTGAATCAAATGTAAGCTTTGGCTAGGGCTACCTTTTATTCAAATGACAGGAATCTATTTAGATGTTATATATTAAAACAAATAATGAATCTTATTCGTGTAATGGTACACTCATAAAAATTCATTATTTGTATATTATTAAATATTCATAAATATTGAAGAAGTATCTTGAATTAATTCAACTGCGATGCTCTTCTTTATGATCCAATTATAAAGTTAATACTACATTAGAAAGTCACTCAATCAATTGATTGATAAAGTGCAAGAGCTGTAGTACTAAATTTGTGTATTTGCACTTTGTGTATCAACAAAAAAGAACATAAAATTGCATGAAAGGGTAATTTATAATTATACCTGCCCACTCTCATGCATTATGTAGGATCATGCATCCATAAAAATTATTGAGAAAAACATTATTTTGTTTTTTTAAATGTGGTAAAAGATATTTGTTGTTGCTGGATTAAAAAAAGACACTAAATTGTCATTTATTTTTTACATTGATTTTAAAATTCGTGGAAATGATTATAGATAATGCATATAGCAACAAACTACCATGTAGCATCTTAAAGCGACCTACATTCAGGGAACTGGAGTATTTATACTGGCAAGAATTCAAAAGACAACAACAGTTTTTTAGAGACGAAAAGAAAACATTGGTAATTGATTTGATTATATGGAGCTTTGATTTGGTTGACCTAGGACCTATGATGTGAATAGAGGGGTGGGGGTTAGGAGGATAACCTGTCTTGCAACCTAACTGAGCTGTATTGCTCACAGGTATGAATTACCCACCACCAGAACCAATATTTGTGCCGTACAGCTGCCACTAAGCTTCTGAGATGGACCAGTACACCGGGTGACCTACTACTCTTCCAAAAGAGCCATGTGTGTATAATGGACCCCCAGTTTTGAGTCCTTAAGACTTTTACTACTACCAGAACCAGCGTCTATTGTATGGAAATGAATTGCGGCATCTATGACTTAAATGCTCGGATTGTAATTTAAATGTCGCAAAATTGAAGTTACCTTTACTAAATGCCATGGCTCGTAGTGTACCATGTTAATTTAATTTTAGTTTCTATACAATTTAAAAGGTAAATTTATACTTTTGTAGGCAAGACAAGGTCGATACCAGGAACTGGAAGAAAGAGAGAAAGAAGATGAACAAGAAAGACAAGCTGAAGAAGAAAGAAATGAAAATCCTTTACCCATTTTTAATGACAAAGGTCCTGATGAATTTGGCTTTGAAAATGATGATGAGGAGGATGATGATGGACCCCCTGAATTTGCTGGGGATAATCAAGTTCCCCCTATTGGTACGATGATGACAATGGTCAAATAATAATTATTTTTATCTCGTACATTCTCTTTTTAAGACGATGTTTGCTGAATTGCAGCATTTATTTCTGTATTTAAGAAGTTGCAGCCTGTCATCCATATAGAAGTATTTTTTCTGTAATTTCTTTAATAATTCTTTAATTAGCCCATTTGTTCAATTCCTTTCAGCTTTGGATGAGGAGCCAGTTATTTCTAGTTATGAAGATTTAGTTCGACATCATGTAGTAAGTTAGAAAGCTTTCAATTTATTACTTATTCTAAAGCAACAATGAAAATTTAACTCCTCATTTAGTACGAATAATAATAATAATACTGTAACTATCGCACCTCTGGTAACCTGAAAATATTGATAGTTCTGTTACAGAACCAGCTCTTGTAATCGTTCAATTTGTGCAGTATAATCTTATGCACTAAAGGTCACATCATGTCAGTGCTGCCATTTCAAGAGCTCTCTCATCTGTCCATGGCAGTGACTGTGTGTGAACCCCTACTTGTCTCAAAAGATGTACTAGATTTTTTAAAGTACACACAGTGGATCTATCATTTTTAGTGTTCCTCTGCAAGCTCTTAAAATATTCAAAGGACTGTTAAAGTAACAGCTCTTCTAAATGGCACTCTATGAAAATGGTCAAAATACAGCTCTTCTAAATTCTAGCGAGCTCTGAATATGTTGCAAGTGCTGTTGCAGTACCAGCTCTTGTAAATGCCTTATGAAAGATCTCAACATTTTGCAGGTGCTGTAAACAATACCAGCTCATTTCCAAAAATGTTTTAGATGCTGTCACAGTTACTCTCAACTTTGTTTTTTAGGAAACCTACCTTGTTGGTGCCCAAAAATTTGCTCAATTGACAGAACTATCAAAAAGAGTTTCTGAGTGGGAGGACAAAATAATGCCTGTACTTCAAAAAGAGGTAAAATAATGTTTATTGTTATTTTTAAAGTAAAAAAATATGCCAAAAGTGAAGTAGAGCATTTTTTATGAGACTAAGTGTCTCATACATAGAATTCTTCAATTAAAGTTTTTGTATAACCTGCTGATGATAACGATGTAAACCAGACCAGAGTGACAATCATGTTAATGTGTTATATGAACAATAAAAAAAAATCGTACATTGCAGGAACAATTTGGATATTTTGATATCCATGAATATGGAACAAGAATGATAGACAAACTTGCAAATAAGTCTGGAAACTTAAAGCCTATCACATTTAAGGAGATTGTTTCTGAGAATACAAGTGTTGATGTTGGAAGATTATTTCTGGCTTCATTACAATTGGTAAGTTTTCTACTTCTACAAATTTATGTCTAGTATTAGGATTGTGTTAGTCAATTTAGGAATATACAGTTCACATTTACAATTGATACCAACGAACAAATAAAAGAATGATCTACCAAACATTGTTTTTCAGCCTATCCATGTGATAAAAGTTAAACATCATTAAGAAACTGGTTCATCAATTAGGTTTTTCTGATGGTTTATATCACAAAACAGTTAAAATTAAAAGATCTGTAAAAAATTGTTTTTGCGTCTACTTGACAACGTGTGATTAAAAGTTAAACATCATTAAGGAATTACTTCAAATTTTCTTTTGAAATTATACCTTGATGAGGTTTTTCTGATGCTAAATTTCAGAAAACAGACTATCCCACAAAATTCAAACTCATCAGTATGGGCTATTGCTATTGGTGGAATGTGAGGAAACATTTAATGCATTTGTTTAAGATCTAAGGCAATGTGAATATTTTTTTTGTGAACTCTTGATTTCCTTCTAACCTGGGAGTATACCCTGTTTTATGCAGATCATTAGGTCCTTTTGTATAACCTGCTGAATGAATGACATGTCTGTCAGCATAATATTTGTTGCGTTATTTTGCCTATGAATTTTGGGCATTCGTATCAAACAGTTAACATTTTCGGCCGCCACAACTACATAATGTATATACACATTCTGTATTCATACAACCATGAAGGAAATGGTACAACAGGAAGAGTTGAACCGCATTTGGCATTAATAGTAAATTGGTCACTCATGGACAGAATGAAAACAAAATTAATGTGTTGCTATAAAATCCTATGGTGGACTGACACAACACGGTAACATGTATGCGTGTGTCATTTACGTTATAAAGGAGAAACCTTGTGATGTGCTGAATGTTTTCTTGATATTGGCTGGTGGATTAATGCAATTTTTACCCTCCACGAAAATTACAAATGTTATTTCTGGTGACCTACACTAGCGGCCCATATTCCCAAAATGTTCTTACCATGTCCCAACCATGGCGGGGCTGAGGTGGAGGACTCTTGGTCACTGGTACAGTACACTGATGTCCAGGCTCTTGCTTGGAACCCTATTTTAGGCAGTGAAATCCAAAGTTTGCGTAACATTTCTTTAGTCACTACCTCATAATGAATCTGTCCAGTAAAATGGTACAAAAGGTACAATATGTGTGTTGTTAGACCTTTTAATTAGTAATGTTAAAGGCCAAGAAATTCTCATTTATACAGTATTCTTTGCGGAGGCATTAGATCATGATAATAGTGAGTTTTTGCATCAGGATGGTAGTGATAGGAGACGGTAGATATGAATGGATATGTTAATTGAAATATTAAATTAAAATATTACTCTGTGCATGTATATAAGCCCAGTATACTCCGTTCCGTTCTTATCGCAACTATAATTGGTCGATTTTTTAGTTCAAAGCTAAACTTTCGTGTACAGGGTCTGCGGACTATGTCAGGACAGGGGCTGACTGTCATCGTTACTCATTGTCACTGTTAATTACCGTCTCGTTCATCTACTATCCCTAAGCAAAAGCTCCCTAATTGCACCCTAGGCCTACGTACAGTATTATTAGTCTTATTTTGCCTCTACTGTATGATACAGACTGTTTTTATCATTGTAAATAATGTAAATTTGAGATTTGAGTTTTTTGGAGGATCTCAAATGTTATTACAATGACTGTATATTAAACATTATAAATTTTTGACACACACATAAGGATATCTATTTTTTAGGCCAACTCTGGAAATGTTAATATCAGTTGTGAAACCACGGAAGGAGTTGCGGTAGTCGACACAATGCGATTAGAGCTTCTGCAACATGAGCGCCATCATGAACAACTTGTTATGTACAGAGCACCATCAATTGTTAGTTAACCTTTCAATAGTTTCAGTTTAGATTAAGTAACTGCATGCCTGTTAAATAAGTACTAAATAAATATTACATTATTAATCATGTGTGAAGACACAGCAGACGAAATGTTTTATAACAAACATTTATTAATGTTAAAACATTTAAATTTTTTTTTATTTATGTAAAATTTATAATATATTCACCAATCACACTTAGGTGAGATTTTTCCCTTATAAATATTAAGTATTTCCCTTAAATTGCATTTCACTTAGTTTAGATAGCATGTTTTTAAAATTTTAGTATGGTAGTGATATTTCCAAATATGGTAGTGCTATGACATCATCATTTCCATTATGGGAACATCACATAAAATTTGACAGTGTACCAGGCTTGTACATGATTTTAAAATGTTTCTTGTCATTATATTTACATTTGGCTTAGGGTAACCATTCAGTGTTTCAGATTCTCTGGTGTTATGACCATGTCTGTCAAATACCATTTCTATTCCATTACATAGTATTGACGGTGCAGTGCTATTAAAACATTTGAACATTAAACATGATAATTTCTTCTTATTTTAAATTTTCCATGAAAAATCATTGATTATGTCATCACCACATGTTGTTTTATAATTAACATTATATGTAAGATATGTAAAAATGCTTGCAGCTCTTTTTTGTAATTTGTGTATTTTCATTTGATTCGCTACTGTAAAACCCCAAACTGAGATATCATAGTCCATGGTGGTATTGTGGTTATCGTTACATTTTTACTGTAGTTATAAAATTGTATGAAAGCTTTGTCCTGATAAGCTCATTGTTAAGTGCACGTTTGTCAAAATATAATTTCTGTGTATTTTTTTTTGCTTGTTTAGTTGTTCGTAGATATCATTCTGTTCTGTGTTTCCAGGTTTGTTGTTAATTTTGGCTAGTATTTAATTTCTTAATTTGCAGTTCATGAGGAGTTCACATGGACTTCCAAGATTGGTACATGTGGGGGTAGATCGTCAGTGTAGGAATGTGAGGTGTGGATCTTAGCTGTTTGGACTTGTCTTTCTATGAAATCATTTACTTTTGGTCTCCTTGGTGATGTTGTGACATGATCGAATGACCATTCACATGTGAATTGATGGTATGCTTGACTATCAGAATGTGGTCTGTTATCATTTACTACCTTCTCTGGGATTCTAAACTCTGCAAAAACTTGCTTAGTGATGTTCACAATTACATTGCTCAGTGACATGGCTGGGAGTTTCTTAATAATAGGGAATTTGCTATAGAAATCTGTGATAAGAAGATATTTCTGGTTGTTTAGCTCAACAGATCTGTAGCAATTGTGCCTTTGAGGTATCTCATGAGGTAGAAATTGTTCTGGTGTCTGAGCATGTTCACAGGTACTAGCTTGTCAATGTCGGTGTTAATGTTGTTCCAAAAAACAGACTCTTTTGCAAGTAGCTTTGTTTGTTCTGGTCCTAGATGTGCTGTGTGCAGTTGCTTTAGTATCTCTTTTTGCATGTGCACTAGTATGATGATTCTTTAATACTTCTAAACTATGGCTATCTACTAGGCCTTCTTGTTCTCTGCTACCTGTATCTCTGGGTAGATGCATCATGCCGATGATTCTGATGTTTATTGTAATACATCAAAAAACATTTTCTTGCAATTCTGTTGGGATTAGGCACTATATTTTTATATTTTGATGAAAAAATAGATATTCATTATGGCATCTTCCATATGAGTGCGACATAATTTGTCCTCTCAATTTTTTGGCAAAGCACTGACTTGCAAGGTGGTAGGCATGTTGGATCCGATGTCTTAATCGTCTTAAGCGGATTCTCTCCATGCTGTGGTGCATATATTTTATCGAATATTTCTACTCTTGCCTTGTTTACTTTCTTCAATGTTGGTCTACTGTACATAGCACATACAAATTCTTCTAGAATATCTGAAGTGCTATCTCTAACATTTTTGGACAATCCAATTGATTAATGCCTCAGTAAATCGTGTTGATTCAACCATTATAGAGACGTAGCTTTCCTTTCCGCATAAATACAGCAGTGTAGTTGAATCCAGTAAATGCGTGATACGCAGGTAAAGCAGAACAAAAACGTTGGTCCTATGCTTGTTGCTATTTTGCTAACGTTAATGATTCTTCCCATTAAGATGGATACTTTTAGTGTTGAAGCAAAATACAAGTGTCACTTGCTCGAATAACACAAGTTGAAGGTCTTGAAATTTGCTGAGATACATATCTGGCATGAAACATGATGCGGGTATCTGCCTCTAAATGATCACAGGCAAGCTCCTGTACCAAATTTCGATGCAATTTCCCATCAAAAACTTGATATCTGAATCCCTTTCTTTCCTTCATTTTTATCTTTATTTGCCTGATTTATATATTGTCTTCTGCATGTGTTATGATATTTTACTTCTTTTGAGTGGAATCCAATGTTTCCTATTTTGGCTTGCATAACAGAGTCACCTAATATAACAGCAGGTTCTTTGATATTCTGCTCTGCCACATCCAATTCACAGCTGGTAAGTCGGGTTTCTTTTCTCTTTTCTGTCTCTCTTTCATTGTCACAAAATATACATACATTTCCAAAAACACCTGTTGGTTTGGAAGAATGATGGGATACATCTTTACGATGGGTTTTTCATGCCTTGTATTATCTGTCGAACTAGGTGTTTTACATTATAATTTTAGTAAAGCGGTAAATGATTTATAGCACTTAATATGGTAGCCATCTCATGATTATTCTTTAAATCCTTCTGCTGGATCAATCACCACTATCTTTGTGATCGGTCTTCTGAACTCACCACCACTAGTCTTTAACTTAACATTTCTGATCTTTCCATCGGTACCTGGATAAACATGAATTCCCAAAGTCCACTTCCCTCTAATAGAACTAGGATCTGATAACATAACTGTGTCATCAACACGTACGTTTCGCCTCTCGACGTTCCACTTCCTACGAGGAACCAGCAATGGAAAAACGTCCGTATTCTAGGCCTTCCAAAACGAATCTACTATTCGTTGAACAAATTCTGCTCGGTGTCTCGGGTTATTGGTCGGCTTAAATGGACCTTGTGGAACTGCACTGAAAGCACGTCCTAATAGCAAATCATTGGGGCACAGATAGCTTCCATCATCTGGATCGTTGGGAATTCGTCCAATCGGTCTTTTGTTAACCAGATTTCCCACCTCAAGTAAACATGTATATAATTCAAACGGGGTCAATATCTGTGAACCTATCGCTCTCTTTAATGCATTCTTTACACTTCTAACAAGTGCTTCTGCACAACCATTTTGGTGGGGCGCTGACGGTGTTGTGAATCGCCATTCAAATCTGCTATCTGAACAGTAATCTTGAAGGATGGAAACAACCCAACCTCTTATCATCTCTTTCAACTCACGTTCAGCTTTTTGTTCTGCTTTTCTGAATATTACACACCGGAACTTTTTTTTTGGCAATTCTGTGTAAACCCAGTATCCAATAATTTCTCCTTACTTTGGCTGTAGTAGTGGCTACTCCACTGTGTGCATTCTCGTGTTCTTGACGAGTAATCAACTTGCAAATGTAATGTTGATGTGGTGATGTTTTCTCTCGTATGATATCCGACTTTCACTTACTCTACCTCCAACCCGAATGATTCCATCTTCTTTAAACGGGCTAAGTGACTGGAATTAACCTTTCTTCATACGATCATGCAACGGTCTTTGAGCAATTCGAATCCAATACAATTCAGCTGATTCTAATTCCTTTAGGTTTACTGATCCACTCTGGACTACCTTCATTTTAACTCTTAACTTCAATATTGTGGATGAATCTTTTCACATAAGCTGTTATTCTGATTAATCTTGGCCAACTTGACACTCTCTCACACTCGATGATCTCCATTCGCAGTTCTACAACGGAGTAACATGTTCCCCTTGATTATGACTGGGGCAGCTAGACACATGGGGTCGTAAACACCATTTACTTCCGACAACACCATCCTTTTGGTTCGTGAATTTGGATGTGGTTCTGCTATCCGGAACGTAAATGTGTCATCTTGTAGGTTCCAACACACTCCCAGTGTTCGCTGGATTGATTCCAGTTTGACGTTATTTCATTTTCAACCAAAGAAGCTGCTGGAGCTAACTCCTCTGGCTTGAAAGCAGCCATGACATCAGGATTGGTAGACGTAAACTGGTGCAGTCAAATATTTGAGGTTGACAGGAGATCTCTTGTTCGTTTCAAGATATCAAAGCCTCCTCCACAGTTGGTAGAGATTTGAGCAGATCATCCATGTAAAAGTGTTCATCCATCAGTTGCTTGACATCCATACCAAAAACAGCAGCTCCCTCCATTTCTGTCTTCCTTAAACCGCTGTTGGCTACTGCTGGAGATGGTTTATTTCCAAATATATCGACCGACATGCAGTATGTTACAATTTCTGCATCAGACTGATTGTCTTTGAACCACAGAAAACGTAGATATTTCCTGTGATCTTCTCGCACTTTAAATACGCAACATCTGTTCAATGTCACCCGTCATTGCTACTGGTTCTTCGCGGAATCGAATGAGTACTCCAAGTAACTGGTTCATTAGATCAGGGCCAGACAAAAGAGTGTCGTTTAGCAAAACACCGATGAACGTAGCACTGGAGTCAAAAACCAACAACCAGCTTTCAGCAACTTATTCTCTACCCTACACGTAAGCCTTTTATCCAATATTTTGCCTATAAAATCGAAGTAATGAACTTTCTTTTTAGGATCTTTATTCAATAAGGTGACGAGCGTCTTCATCCTTTGTGTTGCTTGACACTTGTTGTTAGGTAGTTTTTTCCGACCTGTTTTGAATGGAAAGGGCGCAACCCAATTGCCAGCGGCATCTTTAACCATCTCGTGACTCATAAGATTTGAAAACTCTAAATCTTTAGTTGAAGGGCCTAATTTTTCATCATCTGCAGTCTGTGTAAAAATGTCTGCACCAAATTGCTTTTCGTGATTTAGAATCTGGCAGATTTCTACCGTATTTTCGCAGGGTTGAAAGTTGGCTGAATTACGTCCATTGGTTAGTTGTGTGTAGTAGGTACTGATGGCCTGTTTCTGGTTTGTTAGATCTCGTCGAAGGTGTGCACCATTTAAACACACTTCTCCTATCACAACCCAGCCAAGATCTAAGCGATGTGCCCAGGGTTCTTGATTTTCTCCGTTGATGACTTCCCTAACTTTGTGAAATTGGGGAGCATCTTTTCCAATCAGAATCAAAACATCCGCGTCTTTCTTTAAAGGTGGTATAAGATTTGATATTTGCTCCAGATGTTTGAATGCTTCGGCAGCCTCTGGGGTAGGAATTTCCGACATGTCTTTTAATGAGAATCAATGTTTAGTATATTCATCAGCTTTAATTTGAGCCTAATTTTAAAGAAATTGATGTACGTTAACACGTCCTGTGCCATAAAATCAAAATATTGGTAAAATGTGGGTCAAAAAGTAGGTAATTGACCTCTGACCCCAAGGCCCAGCACCCGAAACACTTAAGAATCGGATTTTCAGATGTACCAAAGTATGTATGACACACAAAATTCATATTAAGACCAATGGTAAAATATTAAAATCCACGAATACTTTAAATGATGGAAGGTGACCTTCTTTTCCGTCTTTTTTTTATTTTCATTTCCAAAAACACAACGCGCCACCAGACAAAAACAAACAAAAAATGGTTCTCAACAAGAGACCAAAAAAAAACCAAAAACAAAATCTTTTCCGTCTTATACGCAGAGCCTTGGACACTCGCTAGCATAGTGGCCTAGCTGCTTACATCTGGGGCAGGGTATCTTAGACTTATCACGCTTGACAGCAGGTGTTCTTCGTTGGTACGAGTTCTGCTCCAGCTTTGTGAGTCTTCTTGTTTCGCTCTAATGTTCTCAGTAAGATCAGTAAGATCAGTCTGGACCTTTATGGCAAGTGACAAGTTCTCCAGTGTTTTCAGTATCCTGTCGTCGGTGTCATTACTGCAGACAGCAACATTTCTTCCTGCTTTCTGGTGAAGACCTTCTTCCATATCTAAGGCCCAAATCCCGAAGTTTAAAGAAACTTGCACCAGGGTCTTCTTTCAACATTTTACTAAGTTCCTGCCGCAGCACACTATCTTTTAGTCCTTCACAATATTGTTCCCTGATGGTGTGTTCTGGATCTGGGGCACCGGCGACGGACAAGTTTTTCCGAAAGGCCAAGCAGATCGAAGGCAAAGACGGACACTGTCTGACCCTTTTTCTGAATTCTGTTATATATCTGCCGCATGAGAGTACTTCAAGTCATCCGCTCTCCAAAGGTCTCTTGCAAGGTGTCTAGTATATCCTCCGGACCATTTGCTACGTTCGGTCGTATCTTCCTCCTAGCTGCGCCTTCCAGGTGTGCGAGAATAAAGTCTGCAGCACTTCGTCCTTGCAGTCCTCTTACCCGTAGTGCAGCCTGTACATCTTCACTAAATGTTTCCACTGAACTACCTTCAGATCCAGAGAAGGGGCGTAGTTTTCGTTCAGCACGTAGACGGTATTTCCATTCCCGTTAAAAAACGCAGGTTTATACATTAGTAACATGGTTCTTAAAACCCCCAACGTTCAGGCGGCCTACTTTTTCTGGATGATCTACTAGCATTTACTGTTTTGTCTACTACATTTACACTTTCCTTGGGCTTAAGGCACCTTGGCATAGCATTATCGTTATCATGATCTGATGGCCCTTTAAGTACACCTGTATTATCAATTAATGTTCTATCTGATTCTTATCAGCGTTTAGTAGGTAGTCCCCGCGTTTCCAAAGCTAATGTAATTGTCTTCCAGATGATGCCATTATGCCGCTCCGTTTGTCCGTTACACTGGGGGTTATAACTAGTTCCTTTCTAAAGCCTGTTTTCCTGTCGACGTCAGTCGACGCTATCGTTGACAATAATCGGCGATCTTCCACGTAAACATTGAAATGTTAACGATTTACAGGAAAGGTACTTTTTTAACTAACGACGGCGATACAAAACGTCGGCGATTTACAGGAAAAGGTGTAATAATCGACGGTAATCGACGCTACAATTCGCAATCGTTGACAATCGCAGGAGTTGAATCCAGTTCAACTCTAGCGATATCGCAACGCTAAAACGTAAGAACCGACCAATCATCTTGGCGATACAGCACATGACGTCACGTAATTGATGTAAAATTCTGCTGACTACATTTATTTTTGTTGCATCGCGGTCAAAGCTAGGCCTAGCCTTGCCAAAGTGACTATAAAATTATGTTCCGGAAAGTAGGCGTGGGGATATTAGGTAGGTCTAAGTATTCTGCCTAGTCCAAAATGCTATTTGGGCTAGGATAGGCCTACTGAAAACGAAGAACCATCAGTATAGAGATATTAGTATGCCTAGGCCCACGTCTCCTACACTGTGAGCCTACTAGTAGAGGCAGCGGAATCCTCTATTCTTTTTTTCGCGTTACGACGACGTCGAGAGAGAAGTTAACGTTCAACGCTAGAAATCAAATGTTCGCGCTATCGTTATCATTTCAACTTGATCGTTTTCAAACGATCGTCGTTGAACGATTAACGATGATAGCGTCGAATAACGTCGACAGGCTTTAGGAATGCTGCTCCTCTGTCTGAGTGAATATAAGCCGGTGTTCCGAATAAAGAGAACAACTGACAGAGACAAACAATAACCGTTGATGATTTCATATCCCAGAAAGGAAATATAAATGGGAATCCATCCCGAAAACTGTTAAGAAGTAAACATTCTTATCTGCGCTAGGCAACGGTCCTTTAAAATCTATATTAAGACGCTCAAAGGGCTGGGTGACTTTAGCGTGTTATTAGGTTTATAAAATGGTGGCTTTAACTTTGCACAGACTTGGCAATCTTTCTTACCTCCTCTACTGTTCTTCGTTTTAACAAAATGCCACATCCTAGTTATTCCTGGATGGCACAACATATTGTGGAGCTCGACAAGGCGGTCAGTTACTTTACTCGCTGAGCAGAACGCTCTAGTCATTGTGTCTGGGAGAATATTTTCTGTACCTGGGCGGTACACTATATCAAATCCGAAACATGAAAGTTCGATCCTGCGCCTCATTTTCAATCTTGCCTTTATGTTGAATGTCAAATATATAGCTATATACACACCCTTCAAAATCCCCAAAGTATTAAAATAAGAAGTGCACTCTGAAACATTCTCATAATTTCTAGGCGATACAAAGTTTGTCAGTATGCTGAGTTTATCGAGCTCACCTTCATCGGGCGCTGTGGGTACCACCGCCACAAGGTTCTAGAATGTTCTGATCCAGTGTGTCAACTCTTTTGCTGCGGTGGCTGAATTTGGCTCACATTCTAGCCTCTCTGGTCTGAGAATTCTCTCCATCGGAATTTGTATAATTATCGTTAAACAAGTAGTTGATTAAATTGTAGTGTGATTAGCAATAAAGAGAATAGTCTTCATCTACCTGTGTAAGGTTTTAATCTACTAAATGTGAACAACATAGCATAAACAACAACTGTCGTGATACGAATGATCAAAGATGGCGCAAATGTATGTCGCGCCGAACATGTCACCACACCTTGTTTAAATCTACGATAGTTTCAGCCAATTCAAGTCCGTCATGCAATGAATGTTCTGGGTGTGGTTCTAATAAGATCATCGTCATCAATCCTCCCTTCCAGGTAGCTTCTTAGTGGTAGCTTATTGCTTTCGAGAAAGCTACCAAGATCTCTCTTGAAGTATAACTTTTTTGAACTGCATCCTCTATTTGAATGGGAAGAATATTGTTAGCTTCCCTGTCTGGCCCGGCGGCGATTTTTTTTCGTACATAAGTTGGGGACGACCCCTTATGTGAAAGATAGCCGAACTACTTCCTAAATATAACTAAACATAACTCTCTAAATAATCTCTCTCACTATAAAGTAAAAAGAAGTTGCTCATCGGATTCGAACGCCATACATCGACATGTAAAGTCCATCGTCTGCCTTATGGGAAAGCACCCGAACCCTTATTCTCTGGCGTTGATTTCTCACCTCTGCAGACGTCACCTCCGCCGGTGTCACAAATCCACCGATTATTAGTTTCATGTCCGTCAAAAGTGCTAATCCTTTATCCTCCATTGCGTAATAAATAAGTCAATACACATAATTGTTCAGTAAACATGCCCACACGTTTACATGGCAGTGATTTAGATTATGAAACATAAAAATGATGCATCACCAAATCGTTGTGGCCACATGAATGGACCGAGATAATCACCAATCATTTCTCTATTTGTTGGTCCATGCATAGTTTTCATTTTTTCTTTTCGCACGTTGTCACATCGTTGAACATGGTTAGGTACCTGCGTCTGTGGGTCCAAAAAATTCAACGTGTGGCCGAAGCCTTGCTTCTGTTTCTACTGACGCTGCCCATATCAGTGAGCCTGGTCTAATCCAGTCGTGTATAATTGGCATCAACGTCGCGTCGTCTCGGCGCTCAGCTGTATCAATAACCCATGCTTAATATCAGGTTGGTAGGCACCAGCAATTTATTGTGGAATTGTGATGTTAAATAATGACAGGAGCCATGTTTGTGTTCGACTGTTTTTATTATCCCTATAGAGGGCGACAACATCATATGTTAGTGTTAACATACGTTACATGCTCCCTTTAATATTATTACAATACTGAGTATGGTGCTTTTAGCAGTAATACAAATAGTGATTTTTCTTATGATTTAACATGTTGTACTGTACATGGATTTCTTACAATAAAGTATATCTGAAACGTGAATAATGTGTACATATAATTATTTCTATTAACCTTAAAACAATAACTCATAATTAACACTAAATAACTCTTTAACACTTTACTTTACTTGATCTTTGTGTTTGCTTGTATATCATTATATGATTGATTTATACTTTGTCGACTTTCATATTGACCTTAGTTGCTCCCTTAGACATTCTGCCACTACGTGTAGTTACATTTGGTTTAATTTGAATTGATTCATATGTAGCCTGATGGGTTGGGTTGTGGACAATAGGATTATTATGATCATTTTGTGGTATTTCATCCTGATCAGACATATCATGTTCAGGCAAATTAGCATCAGAATCATGTTTTGTCTGTTGCGGAGGATGGTTTTCCTTGGTATCATACATGTGTCTACGGTTCCTCTTAAATACCTTTCCATAATCATTCTGTACTAATACACTTCGAGGCTGATTTAATTTAGTCTTCACAATACCATATTCCCATTCCCCTTTTGCATTTCTGAATCTGACAGGTTTGCCTATGGTTGGCTGTTTGATTAAACTTCTTGCCTTTTGGTCATAATATGATTTTTGTTTTTGTTGTCTGTCTTGTAGTTTATTTTTCATTGGGGGTGCAATGTGTGGTTTTAAAAGTGCCTCTGTCGTTGGCAACTTGGATCTTTAGAGTCTACTGTTTAGTAATTCACTCGGTGAATATCCATCTGTACCATCAATGGGGGTGTTTCTAAATTCTAGGAGTGAATTGTATGGGTCATTACCCGTCTTTATCGCTTTCTTTAAGAGCTTTTTAACAGATTTGACTGAATTTTCTACTTGTCCATTAGATTGGGGAAATCATGGACTTGTTGTTATGTGTTGGAATCCCCAGTCGGTTGCGAATTTGTGATATACATCGCTGTCATAGCAAGGACCGTTATCGCTGATGACTATTAGTGGGGTTCCTGATCTACTAAATACAGATGTGGTAGCGTTTACTACTGTTTGTGCGGTTTTATCCGCGATCTCTATTACTTCAGGAAACTTTGAGTAATAGTCTGTTATAATAATATAATCTTTCGGTCCGAGTTCGAATAAATCTGTACCGACTTTTGCCCAGGGGCGGTCTGGTATTTCGTGTGGTTGCATCGGTTCTGCTGCGCGTTTACAGCGAAATTACATGCAAGTTGAACATTTTGAGATTATGTCCTCTATTTGAGCATTTATGCCGGGCCAGAACATAATTGTTTTCGCTCGTTGATTTGGTTTCCACGAAACAATTAGTTATTACATGACACAATTTCGTCTTTGAAATTAAAGTATGGCCTAGCTTCTAATGGAATTGCTGCTTTTTCTGGCCATTCGTACTAATGCGAGTGTCGGGTCTCTTTTGGATGCTCTGCGTAGTTCTACCAATTTTTCGTCCGTTATTGGTAGTTGGTTTATAATACTTGATACTATGTATTCATCGTTCTCGATTTGTGGGGGGTCATCCCTAAGGGTAGCACGGCTTAGCGTGTCTGGGATAAGGTTTTCCTTACCAGGTACCCACACAACTTCAAGGTCATATCTAAGAAGTGCTAATCGCATTCTCTGTAGTCTGGGGCTTAATTTATGGAGTGGTTTTTGAAATATTCCCACTAGGCAGTAGTGTATCCAGTGGGGGGAGGGGGGGGGCGCCCCCCCCCCCTGATTTGGTGTCCGTCGGCACATCATCGCGTCTGTCGGCAAACAAAGGTGCCGGAAAAAAAAAGTTAGGCAAATAAGAATAAACTATTCTGACAATAATTGAACTGTAAACATAATTCTTTTGAGTGTTTGTTTATTTACATATCATATCATTCTCTTCATATCAACTATTTTTTATTTTCATTACATCTAACCAAACACGTAAAAAATGTGGTCAAAATATCTTATCATCGAGCACGTACGGCCGTACGCGCTAGATTGTTTACTCAAAAGTCTTTGAACTTACCCTATTCAACCTTGTTTTTGCAGTTTGAGCCTCTCATGACCTGGGATGTGTATGTCTTCTTACGCTAAGATTATATAGTTCCACATGCCATGTGCTTTTTTCTCTAAGATATATTTATTATAAGTGCCAAAAACCCGATATGAGGCCTTTATTATTCAAATTTGTTAAAGAAAAAGCACACATACCATTAAAAATATCCATGTATTTCATTTTTGGAACAGAATATTCCGTGAGGCTCAACTACAAACCCACCATTTTGTGATATAATGTCATCGTAAGCCAATCAAAGCTGAGCTTTCTCGTGATTGGCATTGCTCACGGCTGAATGATTTTGGATTCTGGCTGATTTGATTGGTGGATGCGAATCACCCGCAGCGGAATGTTTTCTCTCGCGCGTGTAACATGAAGTCATACGGTCTCTCTGATCGTTACTACACAAAGTTAGAGCAATGAATTGTCCGAATTCCGTTAAAGTAAACAACTTTATATATTTTATAAGCATTTAATAACATGTTTTATTGATATTTCCAATGGTGATATATAAAATAAATTACTGAAAAACGTAATTATATGTAATTATTTTAACCAAAAATGGCGTAGTTAATAGAATTGTCGACTGAGGCCGCAAATTGTTTTACTTCTTTCGTGGCCGGCTAAAAACAATCATTTTCGGCGATGTTTTAGACCCTATATTTCGAAAACTACAAGTCAGATTTTCGTAATTCTTTCTTTATTGTAATATTAATACAATATACTAACAGATAATGTTTAATTTAGTGTTAATTTTGCATCGTTATCTCATATAAGACAATATGACTATGCAATCCTAGAACATATATTGATCAGGTGTATGTACAGGTAATGACACTAATTTTGTCGGCAAATTGGCAATTCCCGGCCCCCCAACTTCAAAATCCTGGATACGCCACTGCCACTAGGGGCTTGTGGTCGGTTTCCACGATTGTTTTTGCTCCATAAATATAATCATGAAATCGTGCATATCCAAACTGGCGTAATTAGTTTCAGCCTGGTTTAATCTACGGGATGCATAGGCTACCGGTTGCCCTACTTGACTAATCATAGCACCAAAACCTTGGTTGCTTGCGTCTGTTGCCACTCTTACTGGCTGGCTAGCATCATAGTATTTAAATGTCGGCGCTGTTGTGGAGATATTTATGACTTGGGATTTCCATGACCAATCAAAAACTCCTTTTGCAAGAAGTGCGCGGAGTGAGGCTGTCACGTTGGATAAATTAGGGACGAACTTGGCAAGGTATACCATAATTCCCAAAAAGGTTTCCAATTCGTTTTTTGTTTTGGGTCTGGGCATTTCTGTTAGGGCTCGGATTTAGGCCTTGGGCTGTAAGTAGGTGTCCTGAATATTCAACGTGATCTACACTTACTTCAGATTTAGGGCGATTTAGTTTCAGACCAGATGCACTAACTTTGTCAAAAAATATTTGCAACCTTTCATCGTGTTGCGCATCGTTATCTCCGACTATTAGCATGTCGTCAACGATTATGCCAATGCCTGGTATATTACCAAACTCCTCTTCCATAGCACGTTGCCAAATTTCACCTGCGGAGTTTATACCAAACGGCATGCGTTTAAACCTATATCTACCCCAAGAGGTGTTAAATGTGGTTAGCTTAGCATTAACTGCCAGTAGCTAGATGTCGCGTCAAATTTCGAAAAAACTTTAGCATTTGGCATTTTTGCGATTACCGATTCAACGTATTCATTGGGTAGTGCTGACGGCGTATAGCCTTATTTAGTTCGCGAGGGTCTAAGCAAATTCGTACTTTCCCATTTTTCTTTAGGACTGTGGTAATTTGACTTACCCATTCAGTCGCGTCTGTTACTGTCTGAATTACACCTATGCTGGTCATGCGATCTAATTCGTCTTTAATCCTGTCCCGAATTTTGTGGGGGATTTGGCGGGGTGGTAACTGTACTGGACATACATTTGGGTCAATTACTATGCGTTTTATCGCTTCTGACCTTATCTTGATATCAGTTTAATCTAGCTAAGTCAATTTTTCACAGTATATTCCTTATGGCCAGGAATCGATGTGGTTATGTTTTCACGGTGCGCAATAAAAAATTACGCGGTCTACGCACGATTTAACGAAATCACGTTTGTAATCATATCTTCACAACCATGAATCACAATTAAATAAAATTTGGTACTCATAAATTTCAGGGCATAAATCATCATATGGCAATACAATTACGTGCGTAGCGCATTTAACGCATGCGTACGCGCGCTTAAAATTTTCAAAATTTATTTTCGATGAAATAAGAGTACGTTTCAGGCAATTTTAAGCGTTTACAAAATTGCCATGAGTGCGCGCGCGTTAAATGTTATTGTGCACTCTTTTTGCCCGATTTCTGTTTTCTTGACTTACTTTTGAACTCGAAATTACGTTATACGAGCACGTCAAAAGTGACAGGCTACGCACGTGTAAATTAAAAAAATATAAATGTTTTTAAACATTTCAACATTTTTAAACATGTTCAGTAATTTCGGTCAGTTGGTAGGTTGGTCGGTCGGTCGGTCTGTCTGTCGGTCTGTCTGTCGGTCCGGTATCACTATGCATTGTAGCACGCGACTTAATGGCTGTTGGCCTTGTTCTAACTCTATGGACCTTTTACTAGGTTTGTGTTTATCATTTATGTTAATCTCATTAACTCTTCTCAATAAACCCATTATTTCACATGTTTCTCTCCCAAGTGTAGGCGAAACTTTCTCATTCAGTATTTGAAATGTCACCTGATCACTAACTATTTTACCAGCTTGGGTTGTTTTACATTCTAGTTTTAATGTAATCTTAGTTGGCTTAATTAGTTTACGAATGTTCTCATGCATTAAGTCAACTACATAATTTGGAAGGATATTTGTTTGAGCACCACTGTCCAGTTTAAATGTGACTGGAAAGTCATTAATTAAGCATTCTTGAGTCCAATCAGTGTCACTAATTTTGTTGATCTCGTGTACCATCTCTACCGATTCTAATTCAAAGAATTCAAACGCTTCTCCTTCATCATCAGGGTGTGTAATTTCTTTGATTGAGCGTGTTGCTCCTCTGCCTTTTCTGCCTATGTATCGTTTATCTTTACCTGTTCCTTGACCGGTCTGTGTTCTCATAGTGGGTTGACTGCTTCTGCACTTCACAGCAAAGCGATTTGGTTTGTTGCATTTTTACAAGTTTTCCCGAATGCCGGGCAGTTTCTAGGTGTGTGTGTTCTCCCACACTGACGGCAATCAGTCACTGTTTTCTGCTGTTGCTTTAAAATTTCAATTGTTTTTTCTGTGGACTGGTTTGTAGCACCCAATGTCTTTGTATGTGTTTCACTCAGTTCAGCAGCTTGGAAATACGTGGTCGCCTTTTCAAGTGTTAGTTTAGTATTTTTCAGAAGTCCTTTTCTGACTGTGTTATCTCTAATGCCAATGACTATTTGGTCTTTGATGAGGCTGTTGTTAAGCTCACCAAATTCACATCGTCGTGCTTTTGTCTTTAGATCTGTCAGGAAGTCATTGAATTGTTATTTTTCTGTCAACCATTAAAAAACGTAACATACAGTATGGCAGATATAAGTTCTTCACTAGAAAACACTGGCTCTAACCTGTTTTTATCTGCTTCATCTGTGAACGTGAATGAATTATATGTGGCTAGACTGTCTTCTCCCACACAGTTCATGAGTATTGCGACCTTCACGTTGTCCGGCTTATCATTCAGGCCTGCGGCTGTCAGATAAATGTTAAAAAATGTTAAAATTTTCCGGGGTGGGGGGCGACTGATTTGGTGTCCGTCGGCACATCACCGCGGTCCGTCGGCAAACAAAGGTGCCGGGAAAAAAATAAAGTTAGGCAAATAAGAATGAACTATTATTCTGACAATATTATTGAACTGTAAACATAATTTTTTTTAGTGTTCGTTTATTTACATATCATTCCCTTCAGATCAAATTGTTTTACTTCTTTGGTGGCTAAAAACGATCATTTTCGGCGATGTTTTAGACCCTATATTTCGAAAACTACAAGTCAGATTTTCGTAATTCTTTCTTTATTGTAATAAAGAAAGAATTAAATACTAACAGATAATGTTTAATTTGGTTTTAATTTTGCATCGTTATCCCTATAAGATATGACTATGCAATCCTAGAACATATATTGATCAGGTGTATGGAAAGGTAATGACACTAGTTTTGTCGGCAAATTGGAAATTCCCGGCCCCCCCGACTTCAAAGTCCTGGGTACGCCACTGCATTGTACTGGCGAAAATCCCATACCTCCGGCACCAATCAATAAGAGCTTCTCTGTTTTGTCTAGTCTGAGTGATATTAGTAATAAAGTTATTGACTCAAATTCAACTCGCTCCAGCAGATGTTGGGGTAGTGCTTGAGCCATGTTGAATGATTATTAAATTTATTATTTATGTTTCTTATTTTTTGCACCATACTGGTCACCGATTATCATCAAGTGATTTAATTGGTTAGTTTCCAAAATATTTGATTTCTGCGTTCTCAAGCAAATGTGCCGCTATGCGGATAAAGTGCTTTTATGAAATACCGCACTAGTTGTGTACGGATATGCCGCATTTGTATAGTTGCTGATATTACGCGCAAAACAGAAAATGCATGGTGATTGGTTCAAATCTTTTTGCACAATATTTGTCACCGCTAATGGCCAAGTGATTTCTGCTGCATACTTCAACAACAAATACAGTGAGGTTCATTATCTATGTAGTTGATCTCGCATCAACTGTTTAGGGGATCGATGAGGGCGCCACAATTACCCGACGCAGACAGTAGATAATACCACGACAAACCATATACTGTTATGGTAACTTTATTCAAAGACTGGCTCTCTCTGTAAGTCTGGTGACTAAACATAAGAAAGGTCTAATTAACATCAGATAACTAGTGTCGTACATCATAAAACACAATAATCATAAAACGTAAGGTATAAGAACAAGCATTATGCCGTCAGTACAGGAATGTAGTCAAAGCGCATACATTATCTCTATGGTCAACTTGAATCATAAACAGTTATAGATTAACATTTCAAACAAGCAAATGACTGCGATGCCAGTCCGAGCTACTGTATAAACTTACGAAAACTATGGCGCAACTATCCAATTCTACAACTGATCAGTAATCATCAATCAGCTTTCACGACGCAGTACATCTCAAATGTACCAACACAAATATACATCAATCAAGTATAAAATGAGTGGTCGAAAATGCACGTCAAATCCTGTTCACATTCAGGATACCACTGACGCGCGCTAAACATACCATGTGACAACACACGAACAATGTCGCCCTCTATAATGATTTGCAAAACTCTTACACACCCCCCTGTAAAATTCAATGCAATTTTACACTCTAACCAGTAGCAATCGAGGATCTGTATACAATGCAAAGTTTGACAACGGGTCGTTTAGAATATTGTTGTTAACCTTAACATCAACGCTTCTAACGTGCCCATCTTTACTTCTATACACGCGAAGTACCTTGCCCATAGGCCATCTTCCTCTGGGTGTAGTCTCGTCAACTAAAAGTACGACGTCGTCCACCATTACATTCCCTTTCGGTGTAGTCCATTTATTTTTCTTCTGTAATAATGGAAGATACTCCTTCCTCCAACGGGTCCAGAATAACGAAGCCAGGTATTGCACCTGCAGCCATCTCCCTTTGCCGTACGTCGCTGACTTGTCGACTGGCGCATCTGAACCTTTCATGATAAGTAGTAGATGATTCGGTGTAAGTGGCTCCTCATCTCTTGTATCTTGAGAAATATTGGTGAGTGGCCTTGAGTTGAGGATTGATTCTACTTCAGTTAGAACAGTCGCTAGCACATCCTCATGAACGGTCTGCTGTCTTAATACACCATGCATTATCCTGCGTACAGATTTTATCAACCGTTCCCAGGCACCTCCAAAATGGCTTGCGCTAGGTGGATTAAAGTGCCATTCAAACATCTTAGTATGGCAGAATCGTTCTATTTTATCGTTGTTAAAAGACTTCATAGCTTCTTTTAACTCTCCTTCGCCACCATGAAAGTTAGTACCGTTGTCGCTAAACATCTTTTCGGGCTGACCTCTTCTAGCGACAAATCGTCTCAACGCGTTAATGAAAGAGTCGGTGTCAAGACCCTTTGCCAATTCCAAGTGCACAGCTCGGATTACCAGACAAGTAAATATACATCCGTAACGTTTTACTATACTTCTACGCTGCTTTACATCAATTGGACCGATATAATCCACACCCACAAACGTAAAGGATGGCTTGCTGTCTGTTACTCTTTCTGTCGATAACTCTGCCATCATTTGTTGAGCTGGTCTAGCTTGATATTTCTTACATACAACACAATTTCTCAACGCACCCTTTATCGCAGAGCGACCCTTTATCACCCAGAAACGTTCACGTAGAGAATTTAATGTAGAAGCCCAACCGCTATGACCTACTATCTGATGATGATGTCGTAAAATAAGTTTGGTAACATATGTATCTGCTGGTAACCGAATGGGATGTTTTGTACATTCATCCACACTTGCTCGCCCAATTCGTCCTCCTACTCTTAAGAGGTCTCCTATCAAGACAGGATTTAGTTTGGCAAAACGATTGTCAGTCTTCCAATGGCTAAGTTCGGTTTTCCGCAACCAAGTGAGCATTTGTGTTTCACTATCCTTGATCTCGTCTACAGATAAATTGTTCCCTTGCATCGGTCTAGCCTTGATCACGTTCTTGAAACGTAATATCCAAGCATACACACGAACTAACTTTGTCCATGATGAATATCTCGGTACTAGCTCTTGCAGCACAGTGTTTTTACCTACATTGTTAGTGGTGTGGGTGAAGGCAGCTAACTTAACTTCAGGATCTACGGAATTATTTGTATCTGCAATATAGATATTTGGCCAATTATCTTCACTGTCCGTCAAGTATTCAGGACCTGTAAGCCATTTTAGTTATCTGAAGAGTTCCTCTAGAGCCTTCATCTGACGGGTTATCTTCGCTCCTGACGTGTCGCCATTGGTGTGGTTGAGATGTTTCTCTGATTCTAGCGACTCGGTTTGGGTTTACGTGGACTTGGTGGAACATACCTTCTATGTCAGCAACTAGAGCTATACGTTCCTGCCTAAACCTTGAAAGAACTCCAACAAGGTTGCTGGTAATCTCTGGACCCTTTAACAAATTATCATTTAACGATATGCCCTTCCACTTAGCAGCGCAGTCAAATACAACTCGTACCTTCCCTGGCTTGCGTGGATGTATCACAGGATGATGTGGTAGATACCAGACATTACCCTCGTCACCTTTCTTGTGTGTGACTGGCTCGGCGTGTCCCTTGGAGATGTATGTTTCTACCGTCTCAACATATTTAGCCCTTAGACCTTCATCTTTGTCCAGCTTTCGCTTTAGGCTCGCCAATCTGATCTCGGCTATTGGTTTGTTGCAAGGAAGTGGATGGTCATCATATTTCCATAAAGTACCTATTTGGTAGTGTTTGGATTCTTGGTGCAATGTAGTACCGACTAAAATATCTCTAGCCCTTCTATCTTTCACAGAATCTTCTTCAACTTCTAGACCTTTGTTGTCTAGTTCCCAAGTTTGTTGCAGCTGCTGCATAAGTTGTTCGTTCGACACCGAAACGCTGATTCAATTACTATTAGACGTCAATTTTCCTTTTGTTTCTTTACCGGGACCCATCACGCACCAGCCAAGCTGAGTTCTAACAGCATAGGGTTCCTTGGCTTTACCACGCCTCTCTTCTTGGACCCAGAAGGCTTCCGGTGTATCAGCACCAATTAGCAGTTGCACGTCTAGACCATTATCTAATTCTATAGGCAAACTCTTGAGGTGGTCCCAAGAACTCAATTCTTTTAGAGTTGGGATGGACTCTTTACCTGCAGAGACACTCTCTACAGTCAGCACCTTCAACGATAATTCTTTTTTCTCCCGTATACCGCTGACGTTAACATCAAATGAGAAGCCTACCTTGTCGGCATCGCCATTTACTGTTGTTGCCGTATATTTCACTCTTTGACCAGCAACACCGAGTTTCCTCCTTAGGGCTTCGGAGCAGAGACTTAAATCCGAGCCGTTATCGAGTAAAGCCAACGTCTTTACCTTGTTCCCATTACTTGCAACAACTTCTACGGGAACAGTCATCAAGTAAATATTTCGGCCGCTTATAGCTGCTAATGATGTTACACCTTCTGGAGGATGCAGCAGATCGTGATGTCTAGTGGACTTGCATGTCTTGCATTCTGTTTTTCTATGACACTTCGAAGATATGTGGCCAGGTATCAGACATCTATAACATAGTCTCTTAGCTTTCACAGATTTTACCTTATCATCATAAGACATGTCTATAAATTGTTCACAATTATAAATTCTATGATCTCTTTCGCATGCAAAACAAGATAAGCCCTTGGACGTCTTGACAACATTTGTTCGTACCTTTGGTTTTTCGGTGTCTTTGGATCCATTTAATTTACTCCCCGACTTACCCACGCTTCGGCCGAACATATTACAAGAAACCTCTGCTTGCCTTTCTACAAACTTCAACATATCTTGAAATGTTGGTTCACCACTCTCTAAAATGTTATGTGCGACATTTGCCCATTTGTTTTGTAACACAGTAGGCAACAAAGATTGGACCTTTAACAAGTTACTGGTGCTATTGAAATCACTAGTATACCCCATTTGTGTTAACGTTACATCACACTTCTTCATTGCACTTACTAGTGACCAAAGTGCGTCACCATCGCCTATGGTTATTTGCTTTCGGGTTTGCATGTCAGTCATTAAAGCACTTAAAATCATGTGAGGCTGGCCAAATTGTTTACGTAAAATTTCAAGAGCCTTATCATAGCCTCCAGATTCCATTAAAGGACAGCTATCCATGCAACAGCGTGCTTTACCTTTGCACAACTGAAGGAGATATTGAAGTTTAGTATTATCATTAGACAATTTTGATGCAACATTAGTTTTAAAGTTATTTACAAAGGTCCAGTAATCAACTGTGATTACTGGCTACATACAGTGGCTACATTAGATACATGACTAACCTCCTTTACTACAGGTTTGTGCTTAGCAAGGAATTTTTTCGCTAAATTCTTGACCTTCCAAAAGGCCTCTTGAGAAGTCTCCATCCACTGTTCTTCAGTTTCGAATGCTTCATCGACGCTTTCTTGCTACGCCGATGATTTCTCAGCACCTTCGTCTTAGCTTCCAGATCTTCCATGTTGACTTAGATGCTGAGTTTTCTCACTGTAGTTGATCTCGCATCAACTGTTTAGGGGATCGATGAGGGCGCCACAATTACCCGACGCAGACAGTAGATAATACCACGACAAACCATATACTGTTATGGTAACTTTATTCAAAGACTGGCTCTCTCTGTAAGTCTGGTGACTAAACATAAGAAAGGTCTAATTAACATCAGATAACTAGTGTCGTACATCATAAAACACAATCATAAAACGTAAGGTATAAAACAAGCATTATGCCGTCAGTACAGGAATGTAGTCAAAGCGCATACATTATCTCTATGATCAACTTGAATCATTATAAACAGTTATAGATTAACATTTCAAACATGACTGCGATGCCAGTCCGAGCTACTGTATAAACTTACGAAAACTATGGCGCAACTATCCAATTCTACAACTGATCAGTAATCATCAATCAGCTTTCACGACGCAGTACATCTCAAATGTACCAACACAAATATACATCAATCAAGTATAAAATGAGTGGTCGAAAATGCACGTCAAATCTTGTTCACATTCAGGATACCACTGACGCGCGCTAAACATACCATGTGACAACACACGAACAATGTCGCCCTCTATAAAGATTTGCAAAACTCTTACAATCTATATTTTACAATGGATACAGTTTGGTAGCAATTTGAGTCCACTTAAGAAAGAATGTTGCATCACCAAATCGTTGTAGCCACATGAATAGACCGAGATAATCACCAATCATTTCTCTATTTGTTGGTCCATGCATAGCTTTCATTTTTCTTTTCGCACTTTGTCACATCGCTTGAACATAGTTAGTTACTTGCGTCTGTGTCCAAAAAGTTCAACGTGTGGCCGAAGCTCTGTAAATTGTTGGTAAAATATGTTACAGCGACATTTCTAAAGAATTGGTTCCAGTCATAGCTTTCATTTTTCTTTTCGCACGTTGTCACATCGCTTGAACATGGTTAGTTACTTGCGTCTGTGGGTCCAAAAAGTTCAACGTGTGGCCGAAGCTTTGGTTCTGTTTCTGCTGATACGCTGCCCACATATCTGACCATCAGTGATCCTGGTCTAATCCAGTCGTGAATAATTGGCATCAACGTCGCGGCATCTCGGCGGTCAACTGTATCAATAAACCATGCTTAGTATCAGATTGGTAGGCACAAATCTATTGTGGAATGATGGTTTTTTTATCTTTAAGTAAAACACGATTCGACAATCTCGGCGATAACTCCTGGACCACCAGGTCTGTGGATTGCTGTGGATTGTTGATAAAATATGTTACAGTGACATTTCTACAGAATTGGTTCCAGTCAACAACTGTCTTCTGAGAACTGATCCCAAATTCTCCACACACCATTTCGTACGACGGTGGTCCTCTTCTTCTTTCACAATTTGACGCCCACAAACACGTTAATCCTACAATTTGCCACAGTTCCAAATATTCTTATGCTGATTGGATCTTGCGTAAAACCTCTATGCACTCAATATTTCAATAGGGACATTGCATTGTACTGTCCAAAATCCTATACCTCCGGCACCAATCAATAAGAGCTTCTCTGTTTTGTCTAGTCTGAGTCCTATTAGTACTAAAGTTATTGACTCAAATTCAACTCGCTCCGGCAGATGTTGGGGTAGTGCTTGAGCCATGTTGAATGATTAACTCATTTACTATTTATGTTTCTTATTTTTTGCACGATACTGGTCACCGATTATCATCAAGGGATTTAATTGGTTAGTTTAAAAAATATTTGATTTCTGCGTCTTTTTCTAAAAATATACCGCAGTTCCGTTCCCATGAAATAGAACCTCAAGCAAATGTGCCGCTATGCGGAAAGTGCTTTGATGAAATACCGCACTTTTTGTGTACGGATATGCCGCATTTTTTATAGTTGCTGATATTACGCGCAAAACAGAAAATACATGGTGATTGGTTCAAATCTTTTTGCACAATATTTGTCACCGCTAATGGCCAAGTGATTTCTGCTGCATACTTCAACAACAAATACAGTGAGGTTCATTATCTATATCTTACAATGGATATAATACAGTTTGGTAGCAATTTGAGTCAACATATGAAAGAATGTTGCATCACCAAATCGTTGTAGCCACATGAATAGACCGAGATAATCACCAATCATTTCTCTATTTGTTGGTCCAGGCATAGCTTTCATTTTTTTCTTTTGGTTGGTAGGCACAAATCTATTGTGGAATGATGATTTGTTTTATCTTTAAGTAAAACACGATTCGACAATCTCGGCGATAACTCCTGGACCACCAGGTCTGGGGATTGCTGTGGATTGTTGATAAAATATGTTACAGTGACATTTCTACAGAATTGGTTCCAGTCTACAACTGTCTTCTGAGAACTGATCCCAAATTCTCGACACACCATTTCGTATGACGAAAATAATGCATGTTGATTGTTCAAACTCACAATATTTGTCACAGATTATGGCCAAATTCTTTTTTCAAAGACTGACTTCAGTCCTCTGTTCTTGTTGCTCCTTTGACGCTCCTTTTCCATTTCTTAGGGTTGTTTTCTATGCTTTTTTTGTCATCTCCGAAATGTACTACTGTATTACAGTCAGCAGTATGTAACAGTATATACTGTACTACTTGTTGAGAACATAAAATTAAACTTTCTAGAACACTTTTGTATTTTGTTGGTTTATTTGATATTAATAAAGCTCTACAATTGTCGTTAGTTTACTTGTTCTTTATTCGTTGTGTACGATGGAATGCCCCAAAGGTAGACTATAGATGGCAGCAGACATATTAAGATGATCATCAACATCTTCCCTTTTAAAAGTAGTTAACATATTGGTATAAAGTTTAATTTTAACACTATGAGCAACATCATAAAAAATTTAAAACAAACACAACTATTCTACATAAAACAGGCATTAAACTATGCAAGGTCTCAACTAGACCATAAAACTTATATGATTAACAATAACAATAATAACTCTTCCTTTCTCTAGTTAACTTAACATGGTAAAGTTCATTTCTGGATGTATCTACAGTAGGATTAGGCCGTGATATTCTTCCAGAGCGTGTGGTGATTTAAAGGATATTTACAATATTTGTGATATAATGAAAGTTCCATTCAGTGGCGAAAGCACGAAAATTCTGCGCAGTCAAACTGTCTGGCATTATCAGTGATTGTGTTCATGGGTACACCATGAGTTGCGAATCTGCTCTTTAATTTAAGGATCACCGCATGTGCTATTATGTTAGGTAGGGAACAGAAATCAAACCATGTGGAGTAGGAGTCTCCAATCGCTAAATAGTTTAAGTCGTTCCAAACAAATAAGTCAACACCGATGGTTTGAAAGGGTGTTTCTGGAGTTGGATAGCTTTGTAGCGGTTCCTTCTGTAAGTGTGGTTTCATGCAATTGCATACTGAACATGACTGAACATATTGATCTATATCAGAGCTCATTTTGGACCAAAAAACTGTCTCTTCCACGACGTTTTGTTGCGTCTGCTTCGTGCAAGATTTGTAATATTACACCATTATCTTGAATGGAAAGTTCATCGCGGTTTGGAAAAAATGTTCGAATTTCCTGAGGAACACATTGGGCTTTTGTAGGCCAACCTTGTTGAATCGTCATTTTGAGTCGCTGCAGTGTAGTATCGTTTTGTGTAGCAGTTGCTAATTCTTGTTGTCTGGGCTCTGATATTTGTAGGACAGACATAACTTCGTAATACTCTGCTTCATCATTACTTTGCCCGGATGTGATAAGTGGTGCTCGAGAGAGAGAGAGAGAGAGAGATTATCTGCTACATATAATTCTGCTCCACGCTTATATAAAAGGTTAATATCATATTTCTGTAATTGTAAGCGCATTCTTTGAAGACGAGCTGGGACAGCATATATAGGCTTCCTCATTATAGTGCTCAGGGGTTTATGATCTGTTTCAACAGTTATTTGCTTCCCATAGATATAGTCTTTAAACTTGTTACATGCACAAACTATGGCCAGAAGTTCTTTCTCGATTTGGCTATAGCGCTGTTCGGCGCTTGTCATTGTCCATGCATAAGCAATTGGATCTTTGTCTTGTAAGCAGGCACACCCAAGACGAAATTTTGAAGCATCGCATGTCAAAGTAATGGGTTTAGTAACATCAAAGTATTTAAGGGTTGGTGATTCTGCAATCTTTGTTTTGATTGTGGCAAAGGCATTGATATATCTTCTATGCTATGCTATGTCTTTTTGTGTCAGCTGTCTGAGAGGGGTGGCGAGGTCGCTAAGATCAGGTATGTATTTTTCAAGGTAATTAACCATACCTAGAAATCGCTGCAAGGCTGTAATGTCTTCTGGTTCAGGCATGTCAATTCTTGCTGCTACTTTCTTTGGGTCTGGCTTCATGCCACTGCCTAAAAATACTTTACCAAGGTATGTGACTTCGTTTACTCGAAATCGACATTTGGCAGGGTTAAGTTTTAAGTTAATGCTCCGCGCTCTGTCTAGTATTTTTTTAAGATTAGCATCATGTTCAAGCTGAGTCTTCCCATAGACAAGGATGTCGTCTACGGCAATGAAACGTGGAAGGTTTATAAAAAGGTCTTAAATTGTTATCTGAAATACTTCAGATCCCGAACTTATGCCATACGGCATCCTGAGAAACCTGTATCGACAAATGATCGTGTTGAATGTTGTTAGTTTCGAAGAGTAATCATCAAGAGGGATCTGCCAAAATGATGACTTTGCATCAAGTACTCTGAAAACATAGCACCTTCAAGTTCAGCAGCTATTTGTTCTACTGTGCGCATTGGATGATGAGGGCATTTGATAGCTTTATTCAGGTCACGTGGGTCTATACACAAGCGGATTTCATCAGTTCCTTTTTTGTGTATTGCCACCATAGACGATATCACCAGTTCACATTTGTCATGCAGTACACACCAATGGTCATGCAGTACACACCAATGGTCATGCAGTACACACCAATCGTCATGCAGTACACACCAAACATCATGCAGTACACACCAATCGTCATGCAGTACACACCAAACATCATTCAGTACACACCAATCGTCATGCAGTACACACCAATCGTCATGCAGTACACACCAATGGTCATGCAATACACACCAATGGTCATGCAGTACACACCAATCGTCATGCAGTACACACCAATCGTCATGCAGTCAAATACTGCGTAATTTATACCGCACCTATCGACAAAATCGTATATCACGTGACGTTTATTAGACGCAATACGAACAAACTACGCAATATTTGACTGCATGACGATTGGTGTGTACTGCATGACGATTGGTGTGTACTGCATATGACGATTGGTGTGTACTGCATGACGATTGGTGTGTACTGCATGACCATTGGTGTGTACTGCATGACGATTGGTGTGTACTGCATGACGATTGGTGGGTACTGCATGATGTTTGGTGTGTACTGCATGACGATTGGTGTGTACTGCATGATGTTTGGTGTGTACTGCATGACGATTGGTGTGTACTGCATGACCATTGGTGTGTACTGCATGACAATTGGTGTGTACTGCATGATACATGTGAACTGAAGGCAGAGGAGGCGTTCCATAGATATGGTACTCGGTGAAGCATTCGTCGGTGAAGATTGCTTGTTGAATGCTTAGTTAAACGTTCAGTATTCTTTTCTGCTGCTTCCATTACCTGAGCCATTTCAACAGCAGAGTCTAAAGTTAAAGTGTCACCTTTAGCTATAGCATAGCTTTCTGTATGGTCGTATGGTTTACGCCACACACTAACCTGTCTCTCAGCATGTCATTCAAAGTATTGGCAAAGTCACACAATTTAGCCAGCGACCTAAGCGAGGTTAAATAGGACGTTATAGTTTCATCAGTTCGTCTAATTCTAGAGTTAAAATCAAATCGTGCCAATATCTTAGATTTAGTAGGTTGATAGTGGGCTTTCTGAGCTGTTATAATATTTTTAAAAGATTCCTCACTAGGCTTTTTCGGCGCTACGATCGACTCGACCAAGCGAAATGTCAACGACCCAACTAGCGAGTTGAATACCGCCCGTTTCTTAGTAGCTTATGTGATTCCATTTGCTGTGAAATATTCACTTACCCGTTGTACATAAGTTTCAAACTGTTTTATTCTACCCAATGGCAATTGACCACGTAACGTACCTTTCTGAACTACTAATACCACTTCATCAACCCTAAGATCCCTCTTGGGTTCCCTCCACGTTTTTCGTTGGTTCAATGCTGGTAACCACTCCCTTAACCACCTATTCCAAAAGTTTCGCATTAATTCTTGGACACGTCTCCATCGTTTCCTAGGATTAACAACGGTTGAGTCTAGTATGCTCTCTGGAGCTAGATTACCTCCCATTTGACCATGTAAAAATGGTTTGGAGTTAATGGAATTACATCCTTTACTGAGGCAGATTGTTAATGGACGTGAGTTTAATATACCCTCTGCTCCTACAAATGCAGAATGTAACTCTTCATCCGTTATATCGGCATTTCTTAATACTCAGAAACACTCAAGAATTCAGGACCTCGCCACCAAAGTTCATTCTGCTGCAACTCTATAACAGTACATCCTCGCGAAGCCATATCCGCAGGGTTTAATTTAGTGGGTATATATCTCCATTGACTAGTTTCTATTTCTATATCTTTTAATTCGCCCAAATTTGCTATCCATCGTTCTAATTTCTGACCTACATCAGGGGACAACTCTTCATCCCAGTCTAATCCATTTGCCCAAATCTCCTGCATAATTATCTTGCCTGCGACTACTACAGGAGCCAAAATCCCTAGTGGATCAAATATAGAAGCGATTCTACTCAAAGCTAACCTCTTGGTTAACTTACAGACATTAGAAGGACCAGAACCTCTTTGAAACTTAAATGTATCTTCCTTGGCTTTCCATATTAAACCTAAGGTTTTTGCAGAAGGTAACTCGTTCCCACTTAATTTGATTTCTTTAGCGCTATCTACTTCTGGTATTTTTACCAGTACCGCTTTTGAATTTGAAACCCATTTTCTAGCACTCATACCCGCGCTTCCCCATAATTCGTTCAGCTCTCTATATAACTCTACTGCCTCTTGCTCATTTTTAACCGAGGTCATGGTAATCCATGTAGGTAGAGTCTAAAACAGTCCGTGCTGCTAGGGGATACTCTTTAGAATTTTTTCGTGAATGTTTCTGAGTTACAAATTGAGCTAAGAATGGCGCAACATTAAGACCAAACACTAGTCGATTGAACTCATAAATTTATGGCATCCGCTCTGTGTCTAAATCTCGCCACAAAAACCTAAGCATTTTCCTATTTTCTGGTTGCACTCCAATCTGGAGATACATTTCTGCAATATCGCAAATAATCGCTACCTTTTCCTTTCTAAATCTTAATAACACATCGAATAAATCGTTCTGCAATTCAGGCCCTGGATAGATCATATCATTCGAACATCTTCCTCCATAACGCGCCGCGGCGTCGAACACTAACCTAACTTTCGTTGTTTCCCTATCGGGTTTAATTACTGGGAAATGTGCACACGTCTTACCAACCACGCTGTCGGTATTTGTTTTTCCTTTCTTTTTTTCTATGGCATGGTAAAACGGCCTTTTACACACTATACAATAGCGCCCTCATTATTCTTTTGTTGTTCTTCAGAACACTTAGTTTTACAAAATGCAGGATCGCATGCAATATAGTCATAACTGTGGAGAGGTCTTTCAGACCAAGATACTGTCCACAATTTTCTTTGCATTAACGGCTGACCTTTTCCATCTATTGGAGATCCAGCTAGGCAGTTTTTCAAGCAATCTGTTTATTTCTCTGGTGTGACTCCCAGTGAAGGTATTTCATCCATTGCAGTACTAAACTGCTTCAAGATGTCAAGTTTTTGTAGCTCACTGGCATTCCTTGCGTCAATCTTAGGCCACTTGTCAAGTTTGTTTCTAAATGCCTCAGCTGGGCCACCCACATAGGTATTCTTTAGATAATGAATTATGTCAAATAATGGAATGTTTTTATCTTCAATAAGGCTCTTAAATGATCTGGACGGGTCACCACTGAAGAGTGACGGTTCAGGTAGTGGAATTTTGTTTAGGCTCATGCTACAGATATTGCCAGTGGAATTCAAATCTGTGTGTCTATTATTACTTCCGTTTTGTTTTTTGTTTAAAGCGCCTGACATGCGTTTCCATCAGCATTTCATTCATTGATTCGTTTCCTTTAGATAATGATTCAGCTGCCTGCAGATTGTTCTTGTAATCGGGCTTTGCGATTTTAGTATAAATAAATATGAACATTATGTCTACTTGACAAAATATGTATATACACAGGTTAACCTTAATCTAACCTTATAATTTTATCGGGAATAACAAAAAAAAAGAAGAAAAACGCTAATTGGTGATAATGAGATGGGAGCCATTAAAATGCCTGATTTGATGCGGCGCACTAAATGTGTGGCTGGTTGGATGGTGATGGTGATTATGAATGGTGATGGTGCTAAATGGAAAATCATTCCAAAAATATCCAAACAATATGTGATGTTAATGTCTTACATAATATGTCATGTTATACTGTAGTATTATTGATGTTAATTTAGATAATATTCCACTGTTTTATAGAAATAGGATAAAACCTTACATAAATTATAATTACTATTTTTCATACATTTCAACTATTCTTTAAAAATATCATCCCTCATACTTCATATTTTTTTGAAATTTTTTTCAATGAGTATGATTTTCTTGAAAATCACGCCTTTTTGCGTTTTGGGGGGATACCTTGTAATTTCCTATTCTTTTACATGCAAAAGGGGGGTATATTTGAATATTCCTAAAAAATTAATTTCTTCACTAAAAAAAAAAATAAAATGTTTTTATATGTAATTTTTCCAGATCTTTTTATTTCTGGTATTGTTATTGCGTATACATTGCGCAATTTCGCGTAAATAGACACTTTCCCCCGTTGGGTCCAATTGGGTTTTTTACTTTGCTAGGGAGTATGATCACGTGACATTTCTCACAACATTTTTCACACTGCAGCTGGCGATCTGTTATTGTCGCGATGTTATTTTTGACGGGCGAAAAGTATATTAAAACATTCTGGATGTGACCCTATCATGTTTCACAGTGTAATAAGTGATTATGAGATTATTACTAAAATGTCAAATTTAACGAGATTTGAGAAAGACGTGGCTATATATTCAATAAAGCTAGGCCTAGGCCTACTAGAGTCTAGGTATGTAACGATGCTGCTTGGCCTCTAGTTGGCTGCCTGATAGCCTTACAGCAGTGAAGTGTGTTCTGGCACCCAATCTCGGCCTACCCATGGGCCATGATAGGGTGCCTGAATAGTTGCTTTTCAGTCAGACATAAGCTTCCACATCCGTTACTATTCTTTACTATTCTGAGCAATACCAGTCTTGTTTTGTAGAGAATTTTGTGTTTCACAATTCTTAATGTGCGAGAAAACCCACGAACGAAACGACCAAGCATTTTCGAACCCATGACTACAGTCCTACCTAGACATGAATTCAAGCCTAGCTAGCTAGGCTGAGCAGACGATTTAGCTAGGCCTAGCTTAAAATTAATAAGCAATTTGATTAAGATTATTATGCTGTTGTTGTACAGTGCAAATCATGATGTTACATGTAAATTATGCTGACATTTTTATTGCAAATATTACTTGGGCCTAAACAAATCGTATTAATTGTCTGTATAAACAGGGAGTTGTAAAAATTATTTTACAACTCCCTGGTATAAAATTGATTCGCCATTTTCCAACACATAATTTACCAAAGGGAGACATTTCACCAACGCGTTCACCGGCGACTAAAACGCGTCAGTCGCTAAGTGTAACGCGTTTTGCGACGTATTGTAAACTAATAACCCCTAAGTTACTGAAAAAGTGTAATGTAGTAAAAAACACTATTTTCTGACCGATTTTTTAGAAATTAGTTTTTGGAAAATATTGCCATATCTTCCCTGTTTTTTGTATGTAATCACTTTCAATTAAACATACTTAAACATAATATAAGCTGAGAAAGTCTGAGTGTAGCTCCACTTTAAGGGTACAGATATTTCTGGATGAATCTAATGAGTTAGTTAAACAAATATGAAATTAAAATGGGAAGAGTACTTCAGTAACAACAACATAAATTGGAAAACATCATGGTTATGGAAAGTATGTAAAATGAAATATAAGAAACTAGCACCATTCACTTTTTAGATGTTACATATAGCATACTGCCTTTCAACAAACTGCTTTATCAGTGGAAAGGAAAGAAACACAAACGTGTGATAAATGTGGAGAAATTGAAAATGAAAATGTATTTTTCAGTTGTACATTTATTAAGAATTTTGGAAGAAAGTGTTCAGTATCTTCATAAGTTTACACCACAATAGTATATCAATAAGCATTTGCTACTAGGAACAGCAGATATTCTAGTTAATGTTATAACGATGCTTGGAAACAAAAAGGTTAACGATGCATTAGGCATATCGTCTTTGTGTTATCTTTTGTTTTGCTTTTTAAACTTCTTTTGAAGTGTAGTATGGAAACATATAAGAAGATTATTAAAACAAATGATGCCATATGGAATATAAAGTGAATTTACAACATTTAAAAATGTTTTAGGCCTACCACTGATGACGTTCATCAAATTATAATTATAAACAACAGCTCTTATACTATGACGTTATCCAAATTCCTTCACTTGCACTGATGAAGGGCTAGTGTTGCCCGAAAGCTCTGCTAACTTTTCTGGCTGTTTTACTTATCGTTTTAATTTAGCTTTTCGCTTTTTTTTGTATCTCCATTGAGATCCAGCCACTGATAACCACAGCATTGTCATTTTTTCAGTAATTTGCCTTTGGATTTATATATATATATATATATATATCCAATCGAGTTTGAACAATACCATGAAAGCCCCAGTGGTCTAATGGTTAGGACAACTGCATATCAAGCAGACGGTCCGAGTTCGAGTCTCGGTTGGGGCGATTTTGAGGCGATTTTGAGGCGATTTCCTCATCTTTATCGTTTCAAATTAATTAATTAAATTTCAGTATATCACCGGGCGGTTTAGAATTAATGTTCTTTGCCTGATGTGTTTATATAAATATAAATATATATATAAATAAAATAACAGCAGAAAACTGGGTTACTACATTGTTTTAATCGCTACAAATCTGTTTCGTATGACCAGCATATATATATAATAATATATATAATAAATAATGTAATAATATATGTAATAATATGAAGATTTTATCGTGATGACATAACTGTGATGATATTAATGTGAATAAAAGTGGTGGTTACGCAACAAAAGGAAAAGAAGAAAAGACAAGCTTGATTGTGCCATAGAGTGGCAAAAGAGGCGAACATCTTCTGTCGCTGATTACGCATGTCCATATTTTTCTTTGAAGGTGTATAGCCTTTGTCAATTTTTAGTCGCGTGGACGCGACTCTATAGTTCACTATGTCGGTCGGTTGGTCAGTCTGTCTGTCTGTCTGTCGGTCGGTCTGTCTGTCTGTCGGTCCGGTATCACTATGCATTGTAGCACGCGACTTAATAGCTGTCCTTGTTAAAGATGAATCGCATCTCATGGAACTGATTTTAAAGATGAATTCATAATTTGGAACAAGTTGGTTATCTGCGCAAATGCAACATGTGTCACCATGAAAATCACGAATGAACAGTTTGGACCGAAGGTCTAGCTTCTGTCTTAGGTATGCAACAAAAGGAGTCTCATACAACATGTACCGAATGCAAAATCAATTTATTCTTCTATGATAATTTCTTATTAAACACGAACAAACACAAAACGATACAAACACAAAAACCATGGGCCTCAAACAAGTGAGTGACCACAATTGAGGGCAATAATTTAACCTTATGGATAATAAATTTACTTAAGTATGACCTGTCTCCAATTACCAGGACTCTTGCAGTATGGTTCTTTTTGTTATAAATCTGGATTAATATAATTACGACGTAACCTGTCTCCAATTACCAGGGTGTCTGCAATGATATTATCCTTCTCAACAACTTTACAATAATTGCCACTCAGGGCTTACAGAGTAAATACTAGCTCCAGTGTGGTACTTATGTGACTTAAATGTCAATAATCAACTGTTATTACCCAATGCAATTCAAATAATATAGAAATATACTACTGCTTATTATTCTGACACTGTGGATTTACAACACCAAGTTATCTTTTCGAATGTCCAAGCGTCAGCTACAGTTCCACACGCTAGCTGTCTCTTCTTCCAGTGGTTAACGTGGTTAAAATGGCTGTGGCTTTCAGACTTCCTCCGGTTGTACAATTTACAGATTGTTAAGTGTAACCTCAGGGACTTGAACGTAGGCGACAAATGTCCACTACAAAAGGCTGCTTGACTATCATAGGAGACGACGAATTCCATGCACGTTCAGCTGGGAGCCTTGTCGGGAGTTTTAATCCGCGATACTGCGCTCACCCCAGTCCGTCGGTTTATAACTGAACTACAATAATATGAGCATCATGGTTCTACCAATTTTTAGTCGCGTGGACGCGACTCTATAGTTCACTATGTCGGTCGGTCTGTCTGTCTGTCTGTCTGTCTGTCTGTCGGTCCAGTATCACTATGCATTGTAGCACGCGACTTAATGGCTGTTGGCCTTGTTATAAAAGGCCAGGCTTATACAGTTAGGTGCAACCAATGCACACTGCACCCCACGATAAATAAGCTCTAATCACTCCTAGATGTCCCGCACAATTGGCGGTGGGAATTAATGACTCAACGCAATGATGTCGAGAGATTGAGTGCCTAACATTTCGCAAACCACGTTAGACAACGCTTTGCCACACCGGGCAAGCAATATGCAAATTTTGCCGCCGCAACAATACCTTGAAATATGCTAGGGTCCTATACCTACCACTCTAGAGAGGGCGCTATACTAGACTATAGTTTTCAAATGTGACAACATGCACACAATTTAGAATATAACAACATAAAATTGATTATACGGCCTGAAGCAAATATGTTAATAGTGTGCTGAATGGTGTTTATTTTGTGTCATACAGTATACCTGTATACACTACCGTGCTGCTGTATATACTATGTACAGTGTGGCATACAGTAAATGCAATTACAGAACTCACCCCTTTTCCACATACAAATGAAACATAGATGAAAAGATAATTATCTGAGCAAGAACATAATGAAATTTGTACGAAAATCGGTAAATACAATATTAAAGCTTATAAAACGAATAATTATTATTAAACTAAAGTTACCATAACATTGCAACAATTTACACCCCAAAATTAAATACAGGACAAAAAGTACAATGCAAAGATGACGAATATGCATTTTGCAGTTTGTTATACTGTCACGGACTTCAATTGCGTAGGCCTATGTATCCGAGCGGTTTATAATAAATTTAGGAACTCCCTTTGTGACATAAAAGTATATACACACAGTCCGCACTGTTGTAAAACAACTCAAAACAAAGCTTTAATTTTAATCAACTTCTAAGAATCCAGTATGTATAAGTGAGAGTGTGTGTACGTTTGTTTGTTACTGCACGTATCTATACATATTGGGTATCAAAATGACCGCAATTGTACCGCCATCTTGGATCCAAGTTAGGGGCCAAAATGGGGTCAAAATGCCCCACTTTTGATGTTTGTTCGTTATACAAATTTCTGTATTAAAATGACTGAAATTGTACCGGGAAGGTTTTAAACTACATTAAAAAAATTCCGAGGGTTTAGGAGGGGGAGTTGGGGTTGAGGGGATGGTGAGGATTTTTGCTTGGGATAAGGGTAGTAGACTATCAAATTGAACAGAATTGTAGTAGGAAATTATTAGAATTATTTTAATTATCTCTGGCAAGGGGGTGGGAGTTTGGGATGCGGTCGTAGGCCTATCAATACGGACGAAAATGTACCGGGAATGTTTTAAACTATATTAAACTGCCACTGAGGGGTTATGATTGGGAGTAATGGCTTAACAAAATTTTACTTGAAACGTCTTCCAAGTAGGAGTGTGTTGGGAGGGGGAAGGGGGGACACTGGCGTTTGGGGAAAAGTACTGTACAACATAATTGGAATTGTACTGGGAACATTTACTACATTTGAACTGTTGTGGGGAGGAGATAAGGTTTGTTGATTGCATCTGGGATGAGGAGAGGAGAAAGAAGTTTTTGGTATAGGTAATTCAGTAGTATCAAAATTAGATATTTTAATCATTAGCCAATATGACACCTGTCCATTTACATACCTATTTTTGCCCTCTCATATGAAGCTGAAGTTGAAGATAGTGATTAAGTTCGCAATTTAGGAATCCTGTCTCTGCCTGGTTTTGTGTGATGTTTTCTTGTTCTTTGTCCATGTTTTTTTATATTGTATTTTTATGAGACAAAATAAATGAAATGAAATGAATTGAAATTTATACTGTGAAGAATTTATTTTAAAACAATCACCGTGAGAGAGCGAGTACGTTTGTTTGTTCGTTATACACGTTTTTGTTACTGCACTTAGCCATACATATGAAGTATCAAAATGACCACAATTGTACCAGGAAGGTTCTAAACTATATTTTAACATTTACCCCCATCTTGGATCCAAATTAGAGGTAAAATGCCCCACTTTTCCCCACTTTTGATGTTTATTCGCTATACAAATTTCTGTTTTTGCATATATATATATATATATATATATATATATATAACAAATCAGGCAAAGAACATTAATTCTAAACCGCCCGGTGATATACTGAAATTTAATTAATTAATTTATATATATATATATAAATTTATTTATAATTATATAAATTTATATTTATATATATATATATTGCTACAGTATATCTATAATTGCTTATCACGGTCTCAAGCTAACCCTATGTCCATCCTTTTACAATCCAAAATCACACTTCAAACACTTTACAATGTTGTAGCTTTATGATCAAGTAACAAAAAGAATTGTACCCATTTAACAGAAAAGTTATTGAATTATAGAATAGTTTTATAAAAGAAATCCTTCACCATTCAACTGTTATTGTAAAGTTGACCTAGCATGAGTTGAGTTGCCTGACTTTACTATTCACGGTCTCTAGCTAACCCTATTTCCATTGTACAATACAATACAATACAATACAATTTAATGGAATTACTTGTGTAACAGTGGCACACGTTAGACAATACCTAACGGTGCATCCAAAGCAAAATTAAAAAGAAAAAGCAAAATAACATGACGAATAAGAGATCTAGTCTCACTGAATAAGTAGCTCAACTACTATACTTACATAATAATAAAGTTGGTACAAATTAAAAGCAATTAATATACAGTTAAAAAAAACCAATTTAAACATTATTTGCAGGGTTATTTAAAATTTCAGTTCGTTTTTTCCAAGAGTCTTTTAAATATATCTTACAAACCTTGTCAAAAATTGAACCAAGTGTGGCATTCTCAGAAAATAAATCATCAAGTAAATAGTGAAGTTTTAGGTCAGCAGAACAATTTGTAAATATGTCCCAGTACTCTTGTAGATTGTTTTCATATAAAGAATTTTTAATTTCATCAAACACCTTATACCTAATATTATTTAATCCAGGACATTCTAAAAGGAAATGTTTAATATTTTCAATTGACCCATTAATACATAATTTACAACTACCATTGAAATTCTCGTGCCAACCAATCTTTCTTCCTTCAAGATCCAAACAGTTAGATCTAGCTTTAAATTTTAAATTTACTCCTTTAAAGTCAATTTTGTCATCCAAGTATTTTTCGAATGATGGTTTATCTTTATACATTAAATAATTGTTCAATGTTGATTTCTTTTGGGCTCTTTCGAACCATTCTCGATCATCATTATTACAATTTACTGGCATAAAATTTAACGAAAGGTCAACTGATGGATCTATATTAAAATAATTACACAAATTGTATTTTGAAATTAGGCATCGAATATGGCTTAGCCACTTTCATTTCAGGTTATTTTGATTTTGCATGATTGCTTTGGAAGAGTAGACGTGGCCACCTATCATCATCTAAGTTCTTCAACCGTTGGAAATATTTTATTCTAAAGTTGTTATGTATAGTGGCAACTGAGTACCATCCTAGGTCACCATAGAGAGCTTCTTTAGCTGTATTTCTAGGTGCTTTTAGAATTATCCTTGCCATTTGATACTGAAGGTTTTCTATTTTTTTTCAGATTTCCCTCCACTTAACCAAACGGAGCATCCATAATTGATAGTGGGCAAGCCAATCACTCTCCAAAGCAAATCACCAAAATACACTCTATTAAAATCATCTTGGTTGTAAATTATAGATTTTATGTATGCAATTATCCTATTACCTTTCATTAGGACTTCCTCAACATGTTGTGAATCGGTATTAACGTTAGAGATGTAGATCCCAAGATATTTATAAGAATTAGTTTCCGTAATGTAGGGGTTTCCTAATTTCCACTTTTTATATTTGTTTGTCCGTTGTCCGGTGATGAGGACATTGGATTTGTTAAAATTAAAAGCAAGCTTCCACTTTCTGGAAAATTCACTTGCTGTTTGGAGAAGAAGGTTCAATTCTCTTTCGTCATCACCGATTAACACTACATCGTCAGCCCAAAAGAGAGCTCCAATTCTAACATCAAATATGTTTACTCCAAGGTCTTTGGTACGTATCATTGTTTGAAGTTCATTTATGAAGATGAAAATAAAATTGGGGATAGTGAACACCCTTGTTTTACACCTTCTTCAATGTTAAAAAAGTCAGTTTCAGTATCACCAAACCTAACTTTACCTTTTACATTCATATAAAGATTCTTAATAATTTCTAGCATATTACCCCTAATACCTATTCTCTTAACAGCTGAAAAAAGTTTATCTCTCCAAACAGTGTCAAATGCTTTCTTAAAATCCAAAAAAGCGAGAAATGTTTTTTTCCCTTCTGATTGTCTTGCACTTATAATGCTCTTAAGTGTGAAGATGTGATCTTCACGTCTTCTTTCTACTCTAAAACCACCCTGAACTTCGCTCAAGAGGTTGAATTCTTCAATGAAGTTTGACACTGTTTGGGAGATGATACGGTTATAAACTTTAGCAACACATGAGTTAAGCGTTATACCCCTGTAGTTGTTTAGATCTCTAGGATCACCTTTTTTTAAAGAGCGGAATTATAGTACCCATGTTCCAATCATTTGGGATAGTTTTAAGTTCACATAACCTCTTAAATAGATTAAACAATGAATATGTAAGAGCATGACCTCCATTTTTTAACATTTCATTTGTTATCGTATCTAAGCCAGGACTTTTGTTGTTTTTGCAATGCTTGATTGCATTGGCAACGTCATCGAAAGTGAGATTAAGTTCATCTAGGTTATTATCATTATCCCAGTTACAGTCTGGATTACCATCCTCTTCTAAATACATGGATAAATGATCATCATTTGATATTAAATTGGTTTTACCTAGGTTCTTATAATATTCGGCTATTGATGATTTCATCGTTTCTCTATCAGACGTTACATTCTGTGTGTTAGGAATAATAATAGAGTTTGCTTTGTTGTTTTTCTGTTTACCTTTTAACATCGACCAAAAATCACTACATTGGGCGCCACCCTTTTCAGCAAGTTTTGTACATTTATTTATTCGATTAAGCATAATTTTCTTATTTATTATTAATTTGCATTCTTTGCTTTTAAGCTGATAATGGTTCCATAATGTATTACACATATCTTTATCGAAGTCAATTATTATTATCTTTGTTCTTGGAATAATGGCGGTGCGCTTGACAGGCGTTTCGTCTTTCCAAAATTAACCCTTCAATTTCTTTATCAAACCATGGTTTGTGTTTTTTAGATTTTGATCTGTAACCAAAGCAACATTCAGCAGTGGATATGATATTATCTTTCCACTGACACCATGCTTCATCTGCATTTAAATTTGAAGGATTCCAATTTACAAATTTAGTTTTAATAGCTTGCTGAAATGGTTCCCAATTTTGATCTCGGTTTATATTCCAGTAAGTTTGTTTACTATCAATATGAACCGTATCATTCTTCTTGTTATATTCATGTTTTAGGCAGAGATCCCTCACTATTCAATCGTTGTTGTAAAGTTGACCTTGCATGAGCTGACTTTACTAATCACGGTCTCTAGCTAATCCTATGTCCATTGTATGTATTATCAGAAATCTAATGACAACTTTTTATCAAAAGTACTCTATACTATTAATTTCCTTTGAAATTAGTAATTGCTTTTATTTCCTGAAAGCACCGTCGTTTACAAACATTCAATCTATATATAAATTTACTTAAGGGCAAAATTCGGTAAATCGCGCGTTACTTCTAGAATTTCTACTCGATGGTATATAAAGGTTCGTACTTTCGGTACTGATTTTAACCACATGATGTGACCCTGTTTACTAATTAAATGTAGTTAGATAATTAGTTATTGACAATTAAATCGAATTTAGGTTCAACGATTTGCCCCAAATAGGGGTGTTTTCCGATCGTAGTATACACTGTCTAATGGATGTCCATCTTGATTAATACCCGCACACAATAATACGAGGATGCTTCGCATTAACTATCTACTTCTACGATATTGTTTTTAATAGCTGAAAACCGGTTGAACAGCTCGAGTAACAGCATCATAATGTTGAAGATTTTCTTTAAAAAAATACTATTTTGATTTAATATACGTTTATACAAATGTATTTATTTTCGATGAATGAAACATTCCAATTTAACTATTTGGTTTAACACAAGTACCTGTAGGTAAATTTGTGGCCCGTTGGTGAATAAACCTGAAACCGTTAGTAGGCCCTATTGCAATACTTTGACAATACTCATAAATATATACGTATTAACCATTGTTGGTTGCCATTTGAATTGCAATTTTTTTACTGTAGGTACTGTTAGATATATCAACACATGAATGTACAAATAAACTTATTACTGAGAGTTGGCGCGCCCTACTGTTAGATATATAAACGCACAATATACAAATAAACTTTATTACTGACAGTTGCTTCTCAACGTTTGTATTAATTAATAATTACAAAAAATATAAACGTTGTATGTAGTGGTGCATCGTTACAAATTGGCCTGTTTCTGCTGCATATAAATAACCGGTTAAAATCGGTGTGAATAAATTAACTGTTTATTTTGAAATGGATTAAAAATAACAAGACCGCGTTTCTGCTCAATTTGTGCTCCGAAAAAAACGGTTAAATCAATGGGTGGTCGTTGACAAATCGTTAGAATTACTCAAAATGCAATTGGTCCTGGCGGTTAATTCAAACGTTACTGTTGTGTAGTTGACTCGGGGTCAGCAGCTGTCAATCAAATAACCGTTATTTTGTGTTGTAGCTAAAACAGTTTCCCAGCGATAACCGGTTAAATGGCGTTCTAACACCGAATTGAATGGGTGTTTTTAACCGGTTATTTTGCGCTGCCTTTTAACCGGTTACCACAAACATTTCATGATTCACTCACTAATGGAACAAACCAAAGGTAAAGAAATAGCAGAGGGGATTAGCAACTAAGGCGGAACAGCCTATGTTTTTAAAGCTTGATACACAAAAAAACGTCTCTACTTCGTAAAATGCTTAATAAGGCACTGATTTTTTTAATTCAAAAACTTTTAATTTTAATTAACTAAATCATTATAAAGAATTTAATGTACATATGGTGACTCAATAACTGGCTTTTCCTCTTTGTACCAACCCTCTTCCTCAACCCTAATGTTACATACAAAACACAAATTGGATTTGTTTACATGAGTCCAAATAAAAAATGTGGACACATTTTTTATGACAAAATGGGAAACTGAGATACAGTCCGTTGTGGAAAAAACGGATTATGAAGATTACATGTGTTTAATATAATGTATTATAGTACGCGTTTTTAATTTACGCTGTATTCGAGAACCATCTGTGGGCACCCTCTAGTAATTAGACATTACTGTTTTGAAATTTTGAAAATTGCGACAGGTTATTACAAAGTGTGACGATACAATCAGGCGCACTTACAATGATTTCAATTAAATATTTCTTTTATATCTATTATTTTTGAATAACGACCTGTTCATAACTATACAGTAATTCTTAAAATAGCAATGAAGAAGAAACGGCATGAACTGGTTGTTTAAATTATACAAATTAGAAGTATCTTTGGTGTTCATTCATTATCTTGCTATTAGGCCTATATTGCTAACAATAAACACAATAGCAAAAACAAAATAAAATGCAAAATCAAGGTTAACATACATAAACAAAATAGAGATAGGTAAAAACTATAAATATAGTATTTATTGAGAAAATCATGATCAATTCGATGGTAGTGTTAAAGATGTATTGTCCCTTGAAACACAAAAAAATGAAGGTAAAAATATTCTAAATTTAAATTGGCCATATCAAAGTAATATTAAAGTTATTCACTTTAAGTCGAAAATTCGAGCCAAAAGCAACAAGTTTACGTAATTAACAGGTAAATTAGTTTGATTACATTTCGTCTGGAAAATCGTCGCGAGCGAAATTAAACAAAGATTTCAAACCACGAGTACGCATTATGCATATGCTAATTAGGATTGTTTACAACTCGTCACGATTGAGAAGGTATTTTCACACAGATCGTGAGGAAGTTTTATGATTATGCATACAGAGTAGCCAAACAAGCGCGTTTCATTATGGGGTATGTTTTGATCGAAAACTTTGACTGGAAGTCAGAGTTATTTTTTAACAAAAAAACGTCTGTATTTCAGTTAAATGATTTTTTTTTTTGACAAATTTTTGGTGATAGTTAATAACTATTATGATACTTCAAAATGACCCACCTTTTTTCGAAATCTGTTATTTTTTATTTTTTTGGAATTAGTCAAAGGGACAATACATCTTTAAATGAAGAGTTTTATAGAAACAGTACTAAAGATGTGGGGGAGCAAACGTCCTGGGATGGGGGCGCTACGGTCCGCGGGAAAATTTAACGGGGATAAATATCCATGGGAAAAATTCCTGGGGTAAATGTCCGGTGGGGGGTGGAGGGTTTCTGGGGGGGGGGGGGAATTTCTAGTAGGCAACAAGCCTAAAACCATATTATACTTTACAAACATGAGAAAGAAACAGATATAACTCTTGATGAATAACTGGCATCGGCATATGAATTGTATTTGGTGATGGGTACGCCAAATTCATATCCCATACGTCAATAATATGAATGCCAATATCTTTAAAGATATCAAGAAACAAGCTACGTATATCGTAAATTAATCTATCACCGGTATATAGAAGAGAAGTGCGGGTATCATGATTTCGAGGTTTTGGGGTTTTGACAACAATAATAGTATTAGGACAACGCTTCCGTAATCTCAGCACTGTTTGACGCAAGAGGTAAAGTCTCTCTATATACCGTTCTTTTACCCACTGTGTATAATGGGCCCATGGACTGATCATAATAATGTAATTACATGTGCTAGAGTCGAGGTTATCCAAGATCTCATATTCCCATCTACCAATGCGGTAAGGGCAAGCACGACCTCCTATTGAATATGGATGGAAAGTAAATGTCAAATTTACTACGTCACTAGAATGATACGTTATCTTAGCGTTAAGATCTTTTGTCTTTTTGCTTTTACTGAGACCTAAAAGATCTAGTAAACCCGCATTCCATTGTCTTGTCGTGGAATCTCCAAAGAAGTAGAGTTGTTTTCCTTTCACACACTGCTTTATTTCCGCCATTGTCCACTGCTTCGACTTACATCGTAGAGACGTCCAAGTGTCTTTCACCCAAAAACCATCACTCAGTGTAGCTGGTAAATCCGCCTTGCATTCCGGTATCACCAGACTGTGTGCCATGATATCAGAAGTTTCTGTTAATAAAAAATATCATCTAATTTTAAAATCACCCGATTCTCGTTCGGTATTACCAATCAGAAGAGAATGATACAAACTCCGTATTTGGAGGTTTTTTGTAGTTAATACACATGCCACCGCACGATCGTTGTTAAAATACGTATTTGTTGTTGTAAAAGATAAGATATTCACTTCTTTTCCTAAATGCGCAAGCTAAGTTTTACATCGGAAACGAAGATTTTCTGCTGCAAAATGTATATTATTGGATTAAACCCTTTTGTAAAGTTCCATGAAAGCACAGTGGTAGAATGGTAGTTGTTTCCTTTTAAAAGAAACTATCCCTAGTTCGTTGAATTTCCTGAATTTGGAATTTTACTACTCAAAATTGAATACATTTGTACATAGATTCACCATTTCCGTCTCTATAATTTAGTGCAATATAGGCCTAAGTACATTTCACAAAAATAAATGTAGTTAGGCCTACATACAGTCTATTTTGAATTAGAAAAAGTAGAAAGTTTACCTGTGTTGTTGACTGTTATTTTCAGAGGACCATTCAAAATCTTAACGTAAGTTACAGACCTACAGAAACAATATTTATACATTAGATACAACTACTAGCCGTTCAAAGTGGAACATATTGATTTTGTAAGATTCCTTTTGAGAAAGTAGGTTTACTGTAACATAAAATATTAATAAGGTTACATCCACCTGATCAAGTGTTACTATGCGTGCAAAGCATTGACCCGATTAGTTTTTTCTCATTGAGTAGCTTTTTTTTCTATTCTGAGAATAAATGAAAAATAATAAAAAACTACTATTAATGCAATAGTTCTCTGGATCTATAGATTATGTTAAGAACTTCTTTTTTATAATCCAGTGGACCTAGATGTACAGTACGATTCAGAAAATGTCTACCCTACATTAAAATATCACATACTTTCTAGGGAAATTGCACACTTTTTACCGGTGGGAACAGGACTCTGTTGGCCAAACGAGTACTGTTTAAATTGTAAAGTACTAAAGGGTGAGCTCGCTTCGCTCGCTCCCCCTCTAGGAAGTGTAGACGATGGTTCTCGGAATGATAATGACTAAAAAGTTTTAGGACATTCTGGCCTGGACGATTTTGATCGGTTACCATTATTTAAATGCTTTTGATATTCGTAAAACTAAACCTACTCACTAACCTGTTTCACAGTGTCTTAGATGATTAATAGCGTTTTTTAGATGATTATAGCGTATAGTGTTTATTGTAGATATGAAAAGTGGTAAAAAAGAATAACAAATGCTTGGTAAATTGTAGGCCTAGATAAAAGTCTGATGAAATCTACTTAAAAATAGTATAATACATATAAACTTACTTGTGAAAGAGAGCGGCGTTTTCAGCAAATAAATTAGAAAATTTTTGTTCAATGTGAGTAGACTTTGATCTAAGTGACGTAAGCGAATCACATGTAAGCATTTTCTGCTTTGGTTTATCACACACAAATACAGTTTTGCCCATTGCCAGTGAAAAATTATAAACGCATTTATTATTGTATTCAAACTGCATTTTGAATGTACATAGCTTTATTTCTTGTCGTCTCTTGTCCTTCGATGTGAATTTACCATCCCAAACGATTCTATCTTCCATCGGCCAAAGTACATTTTCAATAAACTGAGTTGTTTCAGACGGATGTACCAATATAATTTCAATATCATATTCACCTGACTGTGCAGCAAAAAACTTAGCCTCATAAGTACCGTTATCAAAATCAGTTATCTTGCCTGCTACATTTACTACCTTATTTCTTATAGTTGCATACCAAAATTCACCTCCTTTTATGGAATGACTGTTGTTGATATCTCTAGCTTCAATTATCACACTAAAGTAGCCACCGACGTTGACAGATTGTCCAGACTGTTTAAAATAATACATTGTGTTTGTCGAATTTATAATTCCAACATGTTTTTTCTGTAAAAAAATAAAATTAACCGAATAACTAGATAATTAGAAATTGAAATTAGTACAAGAACAAATTGATCCATGGTTTTGTTTAAAGAACTATTAGTTCGTGGCATTGTCAGAACCATATAGTTTTAAAAGAAAATATGTTTCCTACATACCTTGACAGCATTGTTTGTTTGATTTGCTAAATACTCGTAAAACTGGAGCTTCTGTTTCGCATAGACCTAAAATGGATCGTTTGGTAACTAGTTAGTGCGATCTCTCGATACGCAGTTTTACGCCTAACGCAACATAAGAGATTTTACCAATCACAAGCGATGAATTATTCGAACTGTCGCTTGTCATTGGTCACACTCGCTTGCGTTGCGGTTACGTCCTTGCGTTGCGTCCTACCTAGCGTAGTCTTGTCACATGTTGTGATATGAAAAATCAACTGTACTGTGTCACATGGTATCTTTATAATTGAATGTAGTCCAAACAGGTGATAATCAATCTATATACTGTATTTAAATATTATAAATTTACTTAAGGGCAAAATTCGGTAAATCGCACGAATTTTTACCCGATGGTATACAAAGTTATTTCATACGTTCGGTACTGATTTTAACCACCTAACATAACCCTGTTTACTAATTAAGTTGAGTTAGATAATTAGTTATTGACGATTACAACGAATTTAGGTTCGACGATTTGCCCCAAATAGGGGTGTTTTCCAATCGTGATATACACTGTAATGCCCACACACAATAATACGAGGATGCTTCGCATTTACCTATCTCCTTCTACGATAATTGTTTTTAATAGCTGAAAACCGGTCAAACAGCTCGTGTACAGCATCATAATGTTGACGACAAGCCGATTTTCTTTAAAAAAATACTATTTTGATAGATTTAATAATATGTTTACGAAAGAATTGCTTTGCAATGAAGTGAACATTCCAAGTATTAGGCTCCCAGTACAGTATAATCATTTGGTATAACACAAGTAGGTAAATTTATGGGCCCATGGGATAAACTTAAAACCTTTAGTATATATCAATACTGACAATATTGTAAATACATAATTATTAACCACTTTTAGTCGCCATTTGAGACGCAAATTTCTTACTGTGAGTGTGGGGTACTGTTATGATATATAAACACATATACAAATAAACTTTATTACTGACAGTTGATTTTCAACGTTTGTGTTAATTAATAATTACAACAAGATATAAACGTCGTAGTGGTGTATCGTTACATATGTACATATTTCCAAGGACTGATTTTAATTCATAATTCTAATTTAAATCATAAGCTAAATAATGGACAATTCATATATTTTACGGATTTTATTTGACTTTTTAATATGTTTTAATAACTAATGATCAAAATTGTATATATATATATAATTATAATTTTAATATAAATTGTATAGGCCTATATACATTTTTTTTGCTATAATTAATAATAATTATAAACATTATATTTTTATAAACTCAATTTTTTTAATTTAAATTATGTTTTTATTATCTTTCTAATGTTTGCCTGTACTCAAAAGATGTAGAATAACAAAAGATGGCTTGCTTGAATTTGTATATAAATAAATAATTGTTAATCTTAACGAATAATGATAATTATAATAACTCAGTATATTTTTATAAACTTTTTAAATTCTTATAATCATCTTTTATTTAATTTGTCATTGTCGTTTGCCCTCTAGAATTGTTGTGGTTTTTGTATATACCGAATAAATAAAATAAATAAAATGCAAATTGGGTTTGTCTCATTTTGTGACAAGTTTTTCTTTTGGAAATATTCCCAGGGTGCTAATCTTAGTTGATTACATACAAATCACCATGTCCATTTTTTCGTTCCTGTAAACGACATGTATTATAGTCCTGCGCCGTACGTACATTTGAAATCGCCAGTTGAAATGAAAAAATATATGGTTACCGAGTGCATAAAAAATATATTTAAAAATTGTTCCTCTTTTTATCCATCCTCTTCCCCATCCCACACCCCAAATGTCACAAACACAAAATTGGTTTATTTAAATGAGTCTAAATAAAAAATTTGGACTCATTCTGTGAACAGTTTCTCTTTCGGAAGTAATTCCCAGGGTGCTGATTGCAGTTGAATTTTGAATATGCTACTATATGTAGTCTTTTCTTGGTCAAAATAGTGTAGCGCTAGGCCGCGTATGGTGAATATGCGTACAGCTTGTTGGTGCGGTTGTGGAGGACCGCTGATCGTCAGGTAGGTGTGGGCCTATATAGATTTTATATATTGAAACAATTGGTAGATAAAAATAATAATGCACATGTCTTATAGTTCAATACCCCTTTTCTACACTAGTATCATAAAATCAATTTACAGCAGTATTTAAAGAAGTTAATTTCGCCATGATATTACTAGCTAGCCTAGGAGCGCTCTCGTCGCGCGGTTAGCGTAAGCCTGCCTGGAGGAGGCTTATAATCTAAGACCACGGCGCTGAAATTCTAAGGCTAAGACTTCTTATTGCAATGGTCTTAAATCTAAGACCATCGTTGCTAAGGGTTCCATCTTGATCTTGGGCTTAAGTCTAAGACCTTTATTGCAATCCGCCCCTGGGGTACGTACATTTGAAATCGAAATCGTTTTTTAAGCTGAAATTACTGTGTATTCGAGAACCATCTGCAAGCGAAGTGAGCGTACCATCTAGTCTATGTAATTAAAGATTCCGTAAAGTTGCCGTAACAATAAATATAATAGAAATGCTTTAAAACTGTTATAATGTTGTAGTTTTATTCTGAATTGTGGTTCCCACTAAGTAGTAAACCCGAGTACGTAGACACAATGCAAGCGAGTTGACCAATGACAATTGACAGTTCGAATAATCCAGCTCGTGATTGTGTCAAATTAGCCTACTTACTCTACAATTTCTACAACTGTATAAAAATAGCCTGTATTAGTAGAGTATGAATACTAATTAATAGCCTACTATATTACATAAAATTTAAATAACAATAAGTAAATAACTCAATTTTAATTAAATTAACTTTTTTTTCTTATTCGTAAGGGCAACCCATTCTTATTTCATTCAAATTTTCAGTTTTAGTGTAAATTCAATATTTTAACAATGTAACAAATATCGATAAAATATGTTCAATATTGTAATGTTTATACCACTTTAACTTTACAGGCCTGATGCAGGCATTCATATACTGTTAATTAACTGTACAATGTTCATACCGTATTCGATTCTCAATAGTAGATCCTACAGCATATTTTGTTTGGAAAGCCATACACAGTCCAGATAATAATTTGACCACAAAGTATTGGCCTAAAAATGCATGATACATTATGAACTCAACATAATAATTATTTATGATGTAGGTGTTTCATACCTGTTGGTTGAACCTTTTAATAGTTGGAGTCACATCAGACGATACGGTCTCACGGAATGAAAAACGTGGAGTAGTCTGAAATGTCAATAACACTATCGGTAATATTGTAATGTTTATACCACTTTAACTTTACAGGCCTGATGCAGGACACAACATTTATATTGATCATAATTTGAAATAATTATCGTCCGATAGTTTTGCAAAGTTTTTTTACACGGTTAATTTTAAAATAAACACTTTCTAATCAAGTGAGAATACTGTAGTTGAAATTACCCTGTTAAATACCTATTCTGTTGTACGTCACAAATGTTGTTGTAGAGCCTTATGAATAATAAACGGCTTGGCAAAACATGCCATCAGATAATTATATAATATACTTGAATATTACGTTTTTAGTGTTATTCAATTTTATTCACAAGTATTCACAACAATTCTGCATTTTACCTTTTTTTCGCCATGATTTCTGTTACACACGTTTAATGTATTTACATTTAACCAAATATGATTGTAGCTGAGCTTTATAATTATAGCAATACTGTTCTATCAAAATACATTATTGACGTTTACAGTCAAATGAATCACTATGCTTGATTATTGGTATCGTATCTGCTTTGTTGCTTAGCATACACCACTGATTTTAGTTTGTGGATTGTAACTAAACTGAATATAATGTAATCGAACGTGAGATCAATAGGATCATGTGATTCCTGTGGTGTTAATTGCTGTACTGTAATTTCATTACATGGCACTATTTGTAATTATGTCGAATGTTATTTCTACCAGGCCATTTTTCCATAACATAAGTTCGCCTATTTTTTAAAAAATAATTTAAACTCTGAAGTTAAATATAGTATGTAGTTTAGTTGTAATGAGAGATGATATACAACAGTATCATAATTGATGATTTTTCAGCTGAAAGCACAGGGGCGGTCGCAGGACTATTTTCAGAGGGTTGCCCAAAGACTCCAGGGCTGTAGACACTGAGTATTTGAGCAAATAAATTGTTAAATGACACCCCTAGATGGCCGCAAATGGTACTCTCGCACGTAAAATTCATGATAAATTGCACCTCTAGTTCGCCGGAAATGTTACTTAGGCCTACTCTATAGTGCGCTAGCAAACAGAGGATTGTAGTCTATATTCCGCCGGTAATAAAACATACGCGACTAACAATATAAAATAACATTTTTTTTCGTTCAATGCGAACGTAAGGTACTTCTGGTACGGTAATACATTCTAATAACTGTACTCAATTAATGTAATTCATTATCAATTAATAATTTTAAAAAGCTATACAAAAAAATATAAAGCTGCTGCTAAAAATATATTGAGCAAAACGTTAAATTATATTATTTTGAATTAAATGCTAAATAAAGTCAGATGATAAAACCACAATTTCCAAAATTAATTTTTATTTACGCAGTGGCTGCATCTCCGCCTAGTCGTAGATCCAAGCTAGATTCTATATCTACGCCTACGCGATAGTTTTGCAAATTCTTTTTACACGGTTAATTTTAAAATAAAGACTTTCTTATCAAGTGGGAATACTGTAGTTGAAATTACCCTGTTAAATACCTATTCTGTTGTACGTCACAAATGTTGTTGTAGAGCCTTATGAATAATAAACGGCTAGGCAAAACATGCCATCAGATAATTATATAATATACAGGTACTTGAATATTACTGTTCTATCAAAATACATTATTGACGTTTACAGTCAAATGAATCACCACGCTTGATTATTAATATCGTATGTGCTGATTTAAGTTTATGGATTGGACTAAACTGAATATAAATGTAATCAAACGTGAGATCAATAGGATCAAGTGATGTGGTGTTTGTAGTACTGTGATTTCATTACATGGCACTATTTTTAATTATGCCCAATGTTATTTCTACCAGCCCTATTTTGTTTTCTAATAATTTAGAGTCAGATTAAGTTAAATATACTGTAGTTTCTTACAATTATTTCATAAACTGCGTATGCCAATACTACGAAAAAGACCATTCTATATACTCTTGTTTGTTTACTAACTTGAACAGTCATCTTCTTTCCTAATTTTAACTCCATAGCTTTTAGATTCAACACACGAATCACCAATCTGTAAATGAAATAATTATTTAACATGATTAAATTGTGTATATGAGTTCAATGAGATGATATAGTTTAGTTATAATAAGAGATGATATACTAAAGTATCATAATTGATCACTAAATATACATTTTTTTGATAATTTTTTTCAGCTGTATAGGCCTAAAGCAACCCAAGCAAATTGACCAATAATCCATTGCTCGTGATTGGTCAAATTACTTGCGTTTTGCTTACGTCATTTCGTTGAGTCCTAGTGGGAACCAAACTTTAGGAGGCATAAAAAAAAAAACTTTTCTACCAGATTTTACAACCGAAATACAGGGTTTGGGGAGAGAGGATCGAAAGGGGCGGATCACCCGGAAGCTTCTATGATATTATGACATAACGGTACTCTGAGTAGCTTTGAGAACAGATATTTGAATGGGCACACTTAGTAGGGTATTGTTTTACTTTTATTATAAGGAAATATCATTCCCCCCAAAAAACCTGGTCAATCTTCTCGGACGGGGGTTGGGGGCTCCCCAACAGTGGCCCTGGTTCTTTCCCCCGCTGGCGTCACTACTGCCACTCTACAATCCAAAATGTAAACAACATTATCTTAATCGGAATAGTTTTAAATTGCAATTCCCTCATCACTTATCACCAGTACCTACAGTAACACGACATTGTAAATCAGCCACAATAGTTAGTAAGTAAATAAATAGTAAAATGATTGGTGTCTGTTCACTTCCTGCCCACCGTAATTGTCTACCAAACCTACCACACTATTTCTAGATCAGCATTCCTTCCTGCAATTTGTTTAAGAAATTAATAGAGATTTCGATTCTTTGCTGGTATTATCAGAGAAGAGTTAAATTACAATTATTAATTAAACTCTTCCCTGGTATTATGCACTCATACGTGCTTTCTGGATATACTGTCCTCTGGTCAGACCAATAAATGCCCATAAAAAATGTTAGTTTGAAATTAACCTACTACAAAATCTTATCCGTAAAACATAATACAGTAGTCCTAACAATACAAGAAACTCACCAGAATCGTTGAATATATTGGTACTATTATTTAGCTACCATATACCCAGAACATCGCTTCCTTTGGTTGTCACTGTACAATTAAAACTATTATATTATATCCTACTCGTAGTTGCTTGCGGCAAATAAAATATGGTGGCGCTATGTCAGTATCTTTGGAATACAGAAACTTTAGGCATTCATATACATCAATAACCAATAGTATTGTAACGTGTTCTGATGATCCTGAATATGCAATTAAGTCGTTATCATTTATAATAAAGTTATCGTTCGGCAATGGTAGAGTAGAGGATAACAATGACATTTTTATAACATTGTGTTCTATGGTTCCAAATTAGCACCCATGGAACACACTGTTGTAGATTTAAAGAAACGTTATTATTAGGCGTTCTATGCCGCCTTCAGAATTGACGCACATTGATCACATTGCTGTAGAATATGAAGAAAAATGAACTGTTGAGTAACAGACAGAGCTGTCCATTGTCCGCATTGTTATTTATTTTAGTTGCCGAAATCATGGCAATTAACATACGAGAAAATCGACACTGCAAAGGTATTAAACTACCAAGCACAGAAAACAATGATAATATAGTAAAAATTGCACAATTGGAAGATGATACTGTAATTTTCACAAGTGAAGGACGCAGTTTAGACATTTTTTTAATGAAATACAAACGTTTTGTAACATATCAGGTCTAAAATTGAATAAAAAAAAACAAAAGGCATTTGGATTGGTTCAAGTAGATTTAGTAACTCCACTCCGTTCAATATTTCATGAACAAAGGAACCAATAAAATGTATTGGAATATATGTTGGCTATAATACCAATTCTTGTGAAAAAAAAAATTGGGATGACAAAATTATTAACTTAAAAAATACATTAAAATTATGGGAAAAAAGATATTTATCCTTTCTTGGGAAAATAACAATTATTAAAACACTGGCTATATCCAAACATATATACGCCAGTATTATAGATGTACCTACACATATTTTTCCTCTAGTTGAAAAAGAAATTTTTCATTTCCTATGGGGAGAAAAAAAGGAAAAAATTAAAAGAAAAACACTTAACACTTAAATGCTGTGATTCAATAACAATATTATAAGTTCAGAACCACTAATTGCAAATGAAATCAAATCTCAACAGCTGTGGGAAAATAAATGTTTCTCATAAATGATATTTCGCAGTCTATAGTAAATGGAACTTGCAGCGTTTTTTCACCTCAGGTGATACTGCTAAGATAGTAAGTGATTCATTACAAATAATTATTGATAACATTGGTAAATGGTATGATGACAACCACCTCTCTATAAATACTGAAAAAACAAAGGTTATGTTACTAAGAAACAATCATACAGCTGACAGTAATGATTTAAATATACAAATTGGAACCAGTAAATTAGAACAAGTTGATAGTATAAGGTATCTGGGAGTCGTAATCGATGAAATGTTAACTTGGAAACAAAATACTCAATGTATTAGTAAAAATATTGGATATAAAATAACAATGCTAGGTAAAATGGCTAGTAGTTTAAGTAAACCGTTACTAGAAACTCTATATATAAGTACAATTCAGCCTTGTAGTCTGTAGTAGTAGCCTGGGGAAATACGACAGAGTTAAACAAAAATATTTTAAAGCGACATCAAAAAAGAGCTGCTCGAATTGTAACTAATAACTTCGATTATATTAATGTAAGGGGTGACAACATCATCCAGAACCTATCGTGGCAAACTCTTGAAGAGAAACGAGATTTCTCCCTAGCATGTCTAATGTATAAATATGTTTACGGCCTTGCACCAATTAGATTAGTAAATGAAATTGAATTGATTCGCGATATTCACACCCACTTAACACGTGGAGTAGAAAATTTGAATGTAACAATACCTAAATACACCCTTAGTAAAATGAATTCGTCCTTTAAAGTTGCAGGCGCAAAAATATGGAACAATTTACCAATTAATATTAAATCGGCACCAACAATTACGTCCTTTAAGGCTAGATACAAATCTCATTTCTTTTCATAAAAACTGACATGTATTATATTTAATTAAGTTTCTCTTTTGTATATTTTGATTAAGACAGGACCACAATGTAAAACAGATACACTGTTATCTGATTGTTTTATCCTGTATAAATATATTATTTATTATTATTATTATTATAATAAATATATAACTCTGCAAGGTAATTCAATGTACCTTAGCAATTGGTTAAATTCGGGATTCCGAACAATAAATGATATCATTATTAATAATGAACTAATAACATACCACGAGTTGCTTCCCAAGTTGATTCATAAAGAAAATAGTGTCATAGAATATTTCTCAATTATCAATGCTATACCAAATAAATGGAAACAAATAGTAACATCACCAATTGTTGAAAATGTAAATGATGAATATGTAGATATAAGTTTATTTTATAAGAAAAACAAATCTTTAATATTTTATAGACACATTGTTAATAACAAAGCATCCATTCCAATATCTCAAGCAAAGTGGGAATTTGAATTAGGTGTTTAGTTAAATTGGCATAAAATATGGTTTAATAAAGTTGTTAGCTCTAAACATATAGTTAAAGTTTGTCAATTTAATTTCAAGCTGTTGCACAGAATTTTAGCATGTAGTGCAAAGCTGAAATTATGGAAGTTAGTGGAAACTCACCTATGCAAAAAATGTAAAACTGAAATAGAAAATGAAAAACATATGATATTACTTTGTAAAACAATTCAACCAGTCTGGAGAAAGTTTGATTTAATGATTGTAACGTGTTTTCCTGCCAACGAAACACGCCATCAATTTTCCAGTTGGATAGACATTGTTACAGGGAATACTAACAGCAAACTCATAAATGAACTTATTTCTATTTTATGTTTTTGTATTTCTAAGTCAGGTTTTACCTATAATAATTTATTAAAAGAAGAAAATGTTTCACAAACAATATGGAACGTATACAAAACGGAACTTTCCAATTTAATACAATATGAACACGCATGTAACTTTATCAAAACTGAACAAAAATGGGCTAACGTACAAGAAAAACTGTTAGACTTTTTTAGTACGTTTTGATAGTTATAAATATATATCTATGCTCCTCCGTAATACGATGAGGATGAAAAAGATTCGCTATCCAATCGAAGATAAAAAATACCATAAAAACCCCAGTGGTCTAAAGGTTAAGAAAAATCTGCATATCAAGCAAACTGTTCCGGTTTCGAATTTCGATTTTAGCGACTTTTCCATCTTTATCGTTTTGAATTTTTCTGTACCTGTGATTAGTATATGTATAATATGTATATATATATTTAATTGAATAGATATACAAATATTTTAATATTGATATATTAGTTAGTAAAGTTAGTTTAAGTCTTTTTATTGCTATATATATATTTTTTTAAAGTTTTACATCCGGGTATGAAGCGTCTCACATACACACAGAGCCAAAATACTATTCTGGACTTGCACAGTGTATGGACTCTAACCTTACGGTTTTCATTAAATAGATCATTCCATCCTATCTATTCTAAATACCTTATTTTTCAAACTGTTGCATTCTTCTTACTCATCTCATTCATGTTTGTCTTGGTGAAAAGGGAGGGTATTTTATATTCCTCCCCTGAGTTTATAGCCTCTCTACCCGAACACGAACACGAACACGAGCTTTATAGAATAATTACAACTGTACAACAAAATACGTTTTTAATCAATTTTTATCGTCTTTTATTAGGCATTTTGTTAATTATTTTATATATTTAATTTACTTTTTTTAAATGTAAAATAATGAATGCAATGTTTTTATAACAATTACTATTAACATTGTAAGATAAAATAATAAGAAAAAATATGTTTAAAAAATATAATATTTATAACAGAGTATGATAATAAAAGTGGGACGAACCCACACAAGACAAAAAAAAAGAATATGAAGAAATGTATTATATTCTATGGTTTGAAATTTCAAGTTCCGAATATGAAAAATCTAATTTTTTAATTTATGTGTTCTGTTTTTGTATGTTTGGAGCCATATGATATTTTTAATAAACACAATTGAAAACGATTAACACTCTCTGTGTTTGGTTTGGAGAAGTTAAAGTGTTTATGGGCATATCTGTTGTGATAGAAGGAAGGGTGTTTTATTTAACGTTTGCTGAAAAAAAAAATTAGCGGATTGACATCTTCAAGAAGATCTTTATTATTATTTTTCAATCTATATTTTAAAATACTACAGTATCTTGTCTTATGGAGTACCTGAAATATATGGTAAAGCAGCTGAAATTGTTGTAGAGGAATCATCATTATCAACTGCAAATGTAATCCTCTTTTAATGCATTGATCGATCAAAAGCAATTGATATTGACGAGAAGCGGACATCATGTTAAGTCACCATTTGACTGGTTAGCCAAAGAATATTATTAACAACTTGTTACTAAAGACGCTTATGCTAAGATGCAATTAAAGGAACGCTACTGTAATGATAGTGTTATTGCAAAAGTGGCGTCATATTGAGCAGAAGCTTAATTTTTAAACGTTTACTTCACCTACCAAGTTCAACTTGCCAAGTAAACATACCTGCCTTTGACCAACGTTACTGTAGTGACGAAGAGAACATGTGCATTTTGATGGTAGGTGAGAACATTTCTTTTGTAAAGAGGTTCATCATATTGATGAATGTGAACATTTAAAGAATCTAATCCAGAATGAGAGAAAGGAGTTCTTGAGATTTATGATTTAGAGTATTTGCTGCTACTCAAAATCTTAAATGATGTCTTATTTACTGTACTGGTATGCCTAGTTGTGTTTTTAAAGGCTTTATTTTAGGCCATATATAACTGGTTGCCTGATGTATGTTTTGCTTGATTGGGTCACTGTGGGAATGGAACATGTGCCCCTCTCAATTTGTAAGAAACTTAAAGCCTAGATCATTAGTATCCTGGCCTTTCAGCCATCATTGATCAATAGGCATGATCTTTATTTGTATCCCTGTGTTCGAGTTTATAGTAGGGATACCTTGCTTCAGTTTCCAAAGTTCTCGCAAAAAAGCATTGTCCTCTTTACTTATCAGGTGTAGAAAGAATGTGACATTTTAAAACCATACCGTGGCTTTAAAGATGTATTGTCCCCCAAAAACATGAAAAATGAAGATGAATTAAAGCAGACTTTGTATAGTAGTTTTAATCAACTTAATCACTTCTGTAGAAAAAACGAACAAAAAATGTTTTCACTTAGAAAAAGACAAAATAAATGGTTAAATTAAACCAAAAACCCATATACAATATATCTTTAAAGCTGGCAGGAGAGTTATTGTCCAGAAACATATTACACCTTTGCTGAATAACATCAAGTATTCTCCATAAAACAATGTGTATGTACCAATTTTAATTACTTGTGCTATTCCTGTATAATCCCCCACCTTTATCGTAATCCAGGTGGTGTTCAACAACAGATATCAACATGTAAAGAAATAATAAATATAAGAAACTAGCTCAATTGTTAGATGTTACATATACTGCCTTTCAACAAACGGCCATCAGTAGAAAGTTAAAGAAACTAAAACGTGTGATAAATGTGGACAAATTGAAAATGTAGATTTATTATGAATTTAAAAAAAATTGATCTTCTGCATCTTATTTCTAAAGACTGACTTCAGTCCTCTGTTCTTGTTGCTCCTTTGACGCTCCATAGAAACAAAAATATTGTTTCCATTTTTAGGGTTGTTTTCTTTGCTTTATCGTCATTTCCGAAATGTACTATTACAGTCAGTAGTATGTAACTGAATATACTACTTGTTGAAAACATAAAATGAAACATTCTGGAACACTTTCATATTCTCTTTAAATAACGATGGCAAGCATAAAATCAGTATATGAGAGAAATATGGATTATTCTGTAAATTGAAATGATTAGATATGATTACCTATCGTTTTACATTTCAAGTTTATTCTCCTAGTCAAGGCACAGGACCTGTATGATCTGCATTCTTTTCGGTCACAGAAACATCTTCAAAAAGGTTGCCTGGGTGCTTCAATGCATATTCAGGAAATCAGTCAGACATATGCTCATTTTCTTTTTTTTCCATCCGCATTGTGCTGTAGATGCCAATCTTTATCTGGCGCAGTGTCAGCATTACATTGACGCTTACATGACAAATAATCAGTGAATTAAAAAGCTGCATATATAGCTGGATAAACTCTATTTTTATTTTACTTTTTTATTTTTAAATAGTAAACAGTATACACGCAACAAAGCAATTATGTATAGTAGAAACTCACATACCGCACTGCATTATAATAGGCCTAATTGTATTCCTTACAATGTGCTAGATCAAATAACATTGTTTGCTGATGGTATCTATTATATCTATGTAATCTACTTGGGCATGTTAATTCTCTAGCGTTTTCTATTAGGACCAAATCAGTGTAAAGGTGATTTAGGTAATTTGATATTCCATATAATGATCATAGTTATGGCATTGGTTGCTGATGGTATCTGCAAATATCTAGGCTACTTGAGGTAAGGGGTCTCTAGTCGAACATTAGCGGGGTCTGCATGCACCAAGGCATATTCTGTATTACTTACAATGTGCTAGATCAACGGGAGTCTAGTCAGGGTGTCTGGTACTTGCTTAATCTTTCGTTACCAATTAAGTATTGTACGAACTTGTTCATTTAGCATTAGTTTGGTGAATTTGATATGAGGATGTCAATGGGCATCGCATGGTGATGAAATTAGGTGGTATCTCTCTTATCTATCTGGTAAGCATTTTTACCACCCTTTGAGATGCTCCACGTGTATACGCAGACACCCATTTTTATTGACTTTAGATCACTCTCTACACCATCATATACTGTAGTTAAATATTAGTACCTAGTTCATCTAACCAAATGTTTCTGGGCTGCCGGTCTAGTACCCTTCTTTTTCTGTCTTTTTGTTACAACTTATACAGAATAGTCTCTCTATTTCTATGGCCATACTCCTTGCATTGGTTTATTGTCATGTGGTAAACTACTTGATGCTTTCCTAGTTGTACAAAATACAGGATCGCATGCAATATAGGATTCTGTAGTCATAACTGTGGAGAGGTCTTTCAGGCCAGGATACTTTCCACAATTGTCTTTACATTAACGGCTGACCTTTTCCATCTATTGGAAATCCAGCTAGACAGTTTCTCAAGCAATCTTTTTATTTCGCTGGTGTCATTTAAGACTCCCAGTGAAGGTAATTCATCCATTGCAGCAGTACCTGAACCGTCACTCTTCAGTGGTGACCCGTCCAGATCCAAATTGGAAGGTCTCATTTAAGAAGAATACCTATGTGGCCCAGCTAAGGCATTTAGAAACAAACTTGACAAGTGGCCTAAGATTGACGCAAGGAATGCCAGTGAGCTACAAAAACTTGACTTCTGGAAGCAGTTTAGTGGAATTTTGTTTAGGCTCATGCTACAGATATTGCCAGTGGAATTCAAATATGTGTGTCTATTATTAATTCCGTTTTGTTTTTTTGTTTAAAGCGCCTGACACGCGTTTCCATCAGCATTTCATTCATTGATTCGTTTCCTTTAGATAATGATTCAGCTGCCTGCAGATTGTTCTTGTAATCGGGCTTGGCGATTTCAGTATAAATAAATATGAACATTATGTCTACTTGACAAAATATGTATATACACAGGTTAACCTTATATAATTTTATCGGGAATAACAAAAATAAAGAAGAAAAACGCTAATTGGTGATAATGAGATGGGAGCCATTAAAATGCCTGATTTGATGCGGCGCACTAAATGTGTGGCTGGTTGGATGGTGATGGTGAATATGAATGGTGATGGTGCTAAATGGAAAATCATTCCAAAAATATCCAAACAATATGTGATGTTAATGTTTTACATAATATGTCATGTTGTACTGTAGATTATTGATGTTAATTTAGATAATATTCCACTGTTTTATAGAAATAGGATAAAACCTATGCGGTTTTTGAGGCATCAGAGTAGAAATGTAAACGCTGCGAGTCAAATTTTTGTGGGGGTGAAAAAATGGTAACGCCATTGTGTTTGCTAAGAAAGTCGGCCCAAATTTGGAGATCCTCCTTTGCTGAGTCAGAAAGGTGAATAGTTGAAAAGGGGTTAGTTAGACCGGCCGTTAGGGCATATAGCCTTCTTAGGAACGCCCGTCCAAATGGTATAACGCAGGTGGCAAATTGTAGCTTTCCAATGAGAGATTGGAGGGCTCTCAAAGTAGTTGAGTGAAGTGTGAGGAAGTTTTGAACTTCAACGGAGTAACGTAATAATAATAATATAATGTATTATAGTACGCGTTTTTAATTTACGCTGTTTTCGAGAACAATCTGTGGGCACCCTCTAGTAATTAGACATTACTGTTGTTACTAAATTTTGAAAATTGCGACAGGTTATTACAAAGTGTGACGATACAATCAGGCGCACCTATAATGATTTTAATTAAATATTTCTTATATTATTTTTGAATAACGACCTGTTCATAACTATACAGTAATCCTTAAAATAGCAATGAAGAAGAAGCGGCATGAACTAGTTGTTTAAATTATACACATTAGAAGTATCTTTGGTGTTCATTCATTATCTTGCTATTAGGCCTACATTGCTAACAATAAACACAATAGCAAAAACAAAATAAAATGCATAAATATACAATACATAAACAAAATAGAGATAGGTAAAAGCTATAAATATAGTATTTAATGAGAAAAATCATGATCCATTCAATGGTAGTGTTATATGAAGAATTTTATAGAAACAGTACTAAATATGTGGGGTGGGGGGAGCAAACGTCCTGGGGTGGGGGCGCTACGGTCCGCGGGAAAATTTTACGGGGATAAATATCCATGGGAAAAATTTCTAGGGTAAATGTCCAGTAGGCAACAAGCCTAAAATCATATTATACTTTACAAACATGAGAAAGAAACAGATGTAACTCCTGATGAATAACTGGCATCGGCATGTGAATTGTATTTGGTGATGGGTACGCCAAATTCATATCCCATACGTCAATAATATGAATGCCAATATCTTTAAAGATATCAAGAAACAAGCTACGTATATCGTAAATTAATCTATCACCAGTATATAGAAGAGAAGTGCGGGTATCATGATTTCGAGGTTTTGGGGTTTTCACAACAATAATAGTATTAGGACAACGCTTCCGTAATCTCAGCACAGTTTGACGCAAGAGGTAAAGTCTCTCTATATACCGTTCTTTTACCCACTGTGTATAATGAGCCCATGGACTAATCATAATAATGTAATTACATGTGCTAGAGTCGAGGTTATCCAAGATCTCATATTCCCATCTACCAATGCGGTAAGGGCAAGCACGACTTCCTATTGAATATGGATGGAAAGTAAATGTCAAATTTACTACGTCACTAGAATGATACGTTATCTTAGCATTAAGATCTTTTGTCCTTTTGCTTTTACTGAGACCTAAAAGATCTAGTAAACCCGCATTCCATTGTCTTGTCGTGGAATCTCCAAAGAAGTAGAGTTGTTTTCCTTTCACGCACTGCTTTATTTCCGCCATTGTCCACTGCTTCGACTTACATCGTAGAGACGTCCAAGTGTCTTTCACCCAAAAACCATCACTCAGTGTAGCTGGTAAATCCGCCTTGCATTCCGGTATCACCAGATTGTGTGCCATGATATCAGAAGTTTCTGTTAATAAAAAATATCACCTAACTTTAAAATCATCCGATTCTCGTTCGGTATTACCAATCAGAAGAGAAAGATACAAACTCCGTATTTGGAGTTTTTTTTTGTAGTTAATACACATGACACCGCACGATCGTTGTTAAAATACGTATTTGTTGTTGTAAAAGATAAGATAATCACTTCTTTTCCTAAATGCGCAAGCTAAGTTTTACATCGGAAACGAAGATTTTCTGCTGCAAAATGTATATTATTGGATTAAACCCTTTTGTAAAGTTCCATGAAAGCACAGTGGTAGAATGGTAATTGTTTCCTTTTAAAAGAAACTATCCCTAGTTCGTTGAATTTCCTGAATTTGGAATTTTACTACTCAAAATTGAATAGTACATAGATTCAACATTTCCGTCTCTATAATTTAGTGCAATATAGGCCTAAGTACATTTCACAAAAATAAATGTAGTTAGGCCTACATACAGTCTATTTTGAATTAGAAAAAGTAGAAAGTTTACCTGTGTTGTTGACTGTTATTTTCAGAGGACCATTCAAAATCTTAACGTAAGTTACAGACCTACAGAAACAATATTTTTACATTAGATACAACTACTAGCCGTTCAAAGTGGAACATATTGATTTTGTGGGATTCCTTTTGAGAAAGGAGGTTTACTGTACAATAAAATATTAGTAAGGTTACATCCACCTGACCGCAAGTGTTACTATGCGTGCAAAGCATTGACCCGATTAGTTTTTTTTCATTGAGTAGCATTTTTTTCTATTCTGAGAATAAATGAAAAATAATAAAAAAGTACTATTAATGCAATAGTTCTCTGGATCTATAGATTATTTTAAGAACTTCTTTTTGATAATCCAGTGGACCTAGATGTACAGTACGATTCAGAAAATGTCTACCCTACATTAAAATATCACATCCTTTCTAGGGAAATTGCACACTTTTTACCGGTCGGAACAGGACTCTGTTGGCCAAACGAGTACTGGTTAAATTGTAAAGTACTAGAAGGGTGAGCTCGCTTCGCTCGCTCCCCCTCTAGGAAGTGTAGACGATGGTTCTCGGAATGATAATGACTCGGGTAAAAAGTTTTAGAAGAACATTCTGGCCTGGACGATTTTGATTGGTTACCATTATTTAAATGCTTTTGATTCTTAAAACTAAACCTACTCACTAACCTGTTTCACAGTGTCTTAGATGATTAATAGCGTTTTACGTATAGTGTTTATTGTAGATATGAAAAGTGGTAAAAAAGAATAACAAATGCTTGGTAAAGTGTAGGCCTAGATAACAGTCTGATGAAATCTACTCAAAAATAGTATAATTGTGTTATAAATATAATACAGTATTGTGTGTATAAATGTGGATGGGCGTTAATTAGATGGTATTTGGATGGGAGGGAGGGTGGGAGAAGGGCGATAATTATTTTTATTGATGTTTTATTGGGGAGGTGTTCCGGGCGTTTATTCAAATAAATAACATCCTAATTGGTATAATCAAAGAACTTATAACACAAGAATCTCCTGTTCGTCCGAAGCGCGTAACAATTTCGAAAGGCATTGTGGGATAGAATAGAGCTATGGGTGGCGCCATTGTGAGCCATGGAGTAGGGCGCCCGCATCAAATTAGAAAGTCAAAATCATAGAGGGGTTCTGCTAATACTCTAGGGGGGTAGAGTAATTGACTGAGGAGTAGGGCGCCCGCATCAAATTAGAAAGTCAAAATCATAGAGGGGATCTGCTAATACTCTAGGGGGGTCGAGTAATTGACTTCCTAGTTTGGAGGGGGCGCTGCTCCATGCTGTGAAATGGCGTCGCCCAGTTTGACCTTTTAACCCTGTACTTCCGATACTGTGTTTTGAATGCAAATTGAAGAACAGGAGATTCTTGTGTTATAAGTTCTTTGGTATAATTAATACATTATTCCGCGACACAGTGAGCCGTTTTGGCCTAAGAAGGAAGACGTTTTAGACGGCTTGCAACATGGGCAGAAGTACCCCAGGGTCCTGACGGGACACAGATAGCGCATAGTATACATAAAGTCCTGGTAGTTTACTCAACAACTCGGCTATCGGGGTTTCATTCGATTTCAAACAAAAGCTCTTATCATCAATTATCTCGATGTAATTTTATATAATTATTTCCCACAATTTACTCCTATGTTTTATGAATATATTTAATTTGAGTACTATACCTTCACACGCGCGGTCCGAAAATAAACAAAAAACCAAACGGCCAACTTAGTTGAAACAGGCAGTTGTTTTACAACTCCCTGGTTGAAACCAACCATGCAGGAAACTTGCAAGGTGATTGACACACCTTATCGTGAACCCGGAAATTACTTACCGCGCGTAGAGTTAAAATTTACCGATTGAAATCAGAAAATTTCTTATAAAACCCTTTATAATATCTTCCTAAGATAGAAATATGGAACAATATCGTAATAGTGGAAACTAATGTTATCAAATCTACGTTTTGCGGTACATCTGAGATAGATAAGGTAGGTATCAAAAGGCGGAGATTAGTACCAAAGTTTTTCCATTGTGCTCGCCTTTGTCAGAATTAACTATAATTTATATATAGATGTGAAAGCGAGTTCAATTTCATCTCAACACTTTTTCCAGGTCATCTACAGATATCCTCTATATAACATACAATGAAAAAGATTTTATAAAAATAATATGACTTTATATATGATATGTAAACTTACTTGTGAAAGAGAGCGGCGTTTTCAGCAAATAAATTAGAAAATTTTTGTTCAATGTGATTAGACTTTGATCTAAGTGACGTAAGCGAATCACATGTAAGCATTTTCTGCTTTGGTTTATCACATACAAATACGGTTTTGCCCATTGCCAGTGAAAAATTATAAACGCATTTATTATTGTATTCAAACTGCATTTTGAATGTACATAGCTTTATTTCTTGTCGTCTCTTGTCCTTCGATGTGAATTTACCATCCCAAACGACTCGATCTTCCATCGGCCAAAGTACATTTTCAATAAACTTAGTTGTTTCAGACGGATGTACCAATATAATTTCAACATCATATTCACCTGGCTGTGCAGCAAAAAACTTAGCCTCATAAGTACCGTTATCAAAATCAGTTATCTTGCCTGCTACATTTACAACCTTATTTCTTATAGTTGCATACCAAAATTCACCTCCTTTTATGGAATGACTGTTGTTGATATCTCTAGCTTCAATTATCACACTAAAGTAGCCACCGACGTTGACAGATTGTCCAGACTGTTTAAAATAATACCTTGTGTTTGTCGAATTTATAATTCCAACATGTTTTTTCTGTAAAAAAATAAAATTAACCGAATAACTAGATAATTAGAAATTAAAATTAGTATAAGAACAAATTGATCCATGGTTTTGTTTAAAGATGTATTGTCCCCCAAAATCATGAAAAATAAAGATTTTTAAAATCGGACTTTGAATAGGCCATTTTGCAGTTTTAATGAGGTTGTTCACTTCCATAAGAAAAAAAACGGGAGAAACAATTTATTTCACTTATAAAAAGACAAAATAAACAGTTAAATTACCCAAAAACTCATTGTCTTCCAGACAATTTGACCATTTTTTGCTTTAAATTACATTTTTCTCAGGTAAATAAATTTTTTTCAGACCCAATTTTTTGTGAGAGTGAATAACTATTATGTGACATTAAAATAACATATTCAACAAAAAAATTAAAAGAAATATTATTTTAGGGGGACAATATATCTTTAAAGAACTATTAGTTCGTGGCATTGTCAGAACCATATAGTTTTAAAAGAAAATATGTTTCCTACATACCTTGACAGCATTGTTTGTTTGATTTACTAAATACTCGTAAAACTGGAGCTTCTGTTTTGCATAGACCTAAAAATGGATCATACCCGATGGTATATAAAGTTATTTCATACGTTCGGTACTGATTTTAACCACCTAGCATAACCCTGTTTACTAATTAAGTTGAGTTAGATAATTAGTTATTGACGATTACAACGAATTTAGGTTCAACCATTTGACCCAAATAGGGGTGTTTTCCAATCTTGATATACACTGTAATGCCCACACACAATAATAAGATAATTCAACATTTATTAGTTTCTATCAATGGTAAAACAATACAATAAAAAAGAATGATAATTTATACTGAGAAAATACAAAAAATACCATTAATAGAGGATCTTGCAAGAAAAGAATACTTGTCACGCAAGACGCATAAAGAAAAGAAAAAAAATACATTTGTATATAATTATTAAATAAAGTAAAAAAGTCATGACAAAAACAGTTTGAAGGTCTAGTTTGAGTACAATGATAACAAATTACTTTTAAGTTTTTTACGAAAAGTTGGAAGAGAGGAAGAGTTAACAATACTAGTATCTAATTGATTCCAAATTAAAGGGCCGGAAACATAAATAAAGTGGGAAGAACTAGTTAATCTTACAAAAGGAATAGTTAACTGAAACTTATGAACAGTAATTCTTAAATTGTGACCATGGTTGAAATCAACAGTGTTAAATAAATTCATCATGGGAGAAGGAAGATTGTTAGAAAAATATTGAAAGACAAAATAGGCACTTTGTAATTTATTTATATCACCTAACTTCAGTAACTTAAGTTCATAAAATAAAGGTTCAGATGGAGTAATGCGAGACGTAAAAGTAATATTTCTAATAGCACGCTTAATCAGCTTATTAAGTTTATCGAGATGTGATGGATAGTCAGCAGCCCAAATAATGTTACAATAATAAAGATGAGGTAAAATTAAAGAATTATATAATGAAAGAAGGATACGCCGGGGAAAAGTGTGCTTAAGATTATTTATAATCCCAATTGTTTTATTTGCAATATGATTCTGATGACTGGTCCAGTTTTCCTGGATTAAAACACCAAGGAACATAGTCTCTGACGTTTGTTTAATGTTATCTCCATTGATAAATATATTGTAATCAGTAAGGTCTAACGATTGACGTTGTGTATGAAAAAGAATGTAATTGGTTTTCATGGAGTTTATAAGGAGTTTATTTGATATGAACCAGTCATTATATTTTTACAATTCATTATTAACATAGAAAATAAAACTTTTAAATCTGAATGAGAAAAAAATAGTGTAGTGTCATCAGCAAAGGAGATGACATGGAGGGTGTCACTGACTCTTGGATAAGTCATTTACGTAAATTAAAAAAAGGGAAATACGAGGATGCTTCGCATTTACCTATCTCCTTCTACGATAATTGTTTTTAATAGCTGAAAACCGGTCAAACAGATCGTGTACAGCATCATAATGTTGACGAAAAGCCGATTTTCTTTAAAAAATACTATTTTGATAGATTTAATAATACTTTTACGAAAGAATTGCTTGGCAATGAAGTGAACATTCCAAGTATTAGGCTCCCAGTACAGTATAATCATTTGGTATAACACAAGTAGGTAAATTTATGGTCCCATGGGATAAACTTAAAACCTTTAGTATATATCAATACTGACAATATGGTAAATACATAATTATTAACCACTTTTAGTCGCCATTTGAGACGCAAATTTCTTACTGTGAGTGTGGGTACTGTTATGATATATAAACACATATACAAATAAACTTTATTACTGACAGTTGATTTTCAACGTTTGTGTTAATTAATAATTACAACAAGATATAAACGTCGTAGTGGTGTATCTTTACATATGTACATATTTCCAAGGACTGATTTTAATTCATAATTCTAATTCAAATCATAAGCTAGATAATGAACAATTCATATATTTTACGGATTTTATTTGACTTTTTAATATGTTTTAATAACTAATGATCAAAATTGTATATATATATATATAATTATATTTTTACTATAAATTGTATAGGCCTATATACATTTTTTTTTGCTATAATTAATAATAATTATAAACATTATATTTTTATAAACTCAATTTTTTAAAATTATGTTTTTAATATCTTTCTAATGTTTGCCTGTACTCAAAAGATGTAGAATAGCAAAAGATGGCTTGCTTCAATTTGTATATAAATAAATAATTGTTAATCTTAACGAATAATGATAATTATAATAACTTAGTATATTTTTATATACTTTTTAAATTTTTATAATCATCATTTATTTAATTTGTCATTGTCGTTTGCCCTCTGGGATTGTTGTGGTTTTTTTTATATACCGAATAAATAAAATAAATAAAATACAAATTGGGTTTTTCTTTTGGAAGTATTCCCAGGGTGCTAATCTTAGTTGATTACATACGAATCACCATGTCCATTTTTTCGTGTCTGTAAACGACATTGTATTATATAGTCCTACGCCGTACGTACATTAAAAATCGCCAGTTGAACTGAAAAAATATATGGTTACCGAGTGCTTAAAAAATATATTTAAAAATTGTTCCTCTTTTTATCCATCCTCTTCCCCATCCCACACCAAATGTCACAAACACAAAATTGGTTTATTTAAATGAGTCTAAATAAAAAAGTTTCTCTTTCGGAAGTAATTCCCAGGGTGCTAATTTCAGTTAAGTACATAAATCATTGTCTATATATTCGTCTCTGTAAACGAAAATATATTATAGTCCTTTGACTTTGTCTTATGCTTAAATCTAAGCCCTAAGCCCCTCGCGAAAGTAAATACTAGGAGATTTTAGCAAACAATTAAAAATATTGGCAACAAAATTGTATGTAATTTGATAGTAAATATTGGTTAACTAATACATGCTTAAAGTTTACAAACAAATATTTCAAAAAAATAAATTTTGAATATGCTACAATATGTAGTCTTTTCTTGGTCAAAATAGTGTAGCGCTAGGCCGCGTATGGTGAATGCGTACAGCTTGTTGGTGCGGTTGTGGAGGACCGCTGATCGTCAGGTAGGTGTGGGCCTATATAGATTTTATTTATTGAAACAATTGGTAAATAAAAATAATACCCCTTTTCTACACTAGTATCATAAAATCAATTCACAGCAGTATTTAAAGAAGTTAATTTCGCCATGATATTACTAGCTAGCGTAAGCCTGCCTGGAGGAGATTTATAATCTAACACCACGGCGCTGAAATTCTAAGGCTAAGACTTCTTATTGCAATGGTCTTAAATCTAAGACCATCGTTGCTAAGGGTTCCATCTTGATCTTGGGCTTAAATCTAAGACCGCGGTTAAGACCTTTATTGCAATCCGCCCCTGGGGTACGTACATTTTAAATCGAAATCGTTTTTTAAGCTGAAATTACTGTGTATTCAAGAACCATCTGCAAGCGAAGTCTACGTAATTAAAGATTCTGAATATATTAAGATATTTTTGTATATGTATTTTTTTTTGTCGTTGGTCCACCCACAACACACCAAGCCCACTGGCAACGTTGCCGTAACAATAAATATAATAGAAATGCTTTAAAACTGTTATAATTTTGTAGTTTTATTCTGAATTGTGTTTCCCACTAAGTAGTGACGCGAGTACGTAGACACAATGCAAGCGAGTTGACCAATGACAAGTGACAGTTCGCATAATCCAGCTCGTGATTGGTCAAATTAGACTACTTTTACTATACAATTTCTACAACTGTATAAAAATAGCCTGTATTAGTAGAGTATGAATACTAATTAATAGCCTACTTACTATACAATTTCTACAACTGTATAAAAATAGCCTGTATTAGTAGAGTATGAATACTAATTAATAGCCTACTATATTACATAAAATTTTAATAACAATAAGTAAATAACTCAATTTTAATTAAATTAACTTTTTTTTCTTATTCGTAAGGGCAACCCATTCTTATTTCATTCAAATTTTCAATTTTAGTGTAAATTCAATTTTTTAACAATGTAACAAATATCGATAAAATATGTTCAATATTGTAATGTTTATACCACTTTAACTTTACAGGCCTGATGCAGGCATTCATATACTGTTAATTAACTGTACAATGTTCATACTGTATTCGATTCTCAATAATTATTAGATCCTACAGCATATTTTGTTTGGAAAGCCATACACAGTCCAGATAATAATTTGACCACAAAGTATTGGCCTATAAATGCATGATACATTATGAACTCAACATAATAATTATTTATGATGTAGGTGTTTCATACCTGTTGGTTGAACCTTTTAATAGTTGGAATCACATCAGACGATACGGTCTCACGGAATGAAAAACGTGGAGTAGTCTGAAATGTCAATAACACTATCGGTAATATTGTAATGTTTATACCACTTTAACTTTACAGGCCTGATGCAGGACACAACATTTATATTGATCATAATTTGAAATAATTATCGTCCGATAGTTTTGCAAAGTTTTTTTACACGGTTAATTTTAAAATAAACACTTTCTTATCAAGTGAGAATACTGTAGTTGAAATTACCCTGTTAAATACCTATTATGTTGTACGTCACAAATGTTGTTGTAGAGCCTTATGAATAATAAACGGCTTGGCAAAACATGCCATCAGATAATTATATAATATACTTGAATATTACGTTTTTAGTATTCACAACAATTCTGTATTTTACCTTTTTTTCGTCATGATTTCTGTTACACACGTTTAATGTATTTACATTTATTTTAACCAAATATGATTGTAGCTGAGCTTTATAATTATAGCAACACTGTTCTATCAAAATACATTATTGACGTTTACAGTCAAATGAATCACTATGCTTGATTATTAATATCGTATGTGCTTTGTTGCTTAGCATACACCACTGACTGAATATAAATGTAATCAAACGTGAGATCAATAGAATCAATTGATTCATGTGGTGTTTGTAGTAGGCCTACTGTGATTTCATTACATGGCACTATTTTTAATTATGCCCAATGTTATTTCTACCAGGCCTATTTTGTTTTCTAATAATTTAGAGTCAGATTAAATTAAATATACTGTAGTTTCTTACAATTATTCCATACACTGCGTATGCCAATACTACGAAAAAGAGCATTCTATATACTCTTGTTTGTTTACTAACTTGAGCAGTCAACTTCTTTCCTAGTTTCAACTTCATAGCTTTGAGATTCAACACACGAATCACCAATCTGTAAATGAAATAATTAACATGATAAAATTGTGTATATTAATTCAATGAGATGATATAGTTTAGTTATAATGAGAGATGCTATACTAAAGTATCATAATTGATCACAAAATATACATTTTTTTGATAATTTTTTTTCAGCTGTATAAAGCAACCCAAGCAAATTGACCAATAATCCATTGCTCGTGATAGGTCAAAATACTTGCGTTCCGCTTACGTCATTTCGTTGCGTCCTAGTGGGAACCAAACTTTAAGAAGAATAAAAAAAACCCTTTTCTACCAGATTTTACAACCGAAATACAGGGTTTGGGGAGAGAGAGGATCGAAAGGGGCGGATCACCCAGATGCTCCGATGATATTATGACATAACGGTACTCTTTACGTTTTAAGAACAAATCTTTGAATGTGCACACTTAGTAGGGTTTTGTTTTACATTTATTATAAACTGGTCAATCTTCTCGGACGGGTTTGGGGGCTCCCCAACAGTGGCCCTGGTTCTTTCCCCCGCTGGCGTCACTACTGCCACTCTACAATCAACAAGGCCAACAGCCATAAGTCGCGTGCTAAAACGCATAGTGATACCAGACCGACCGACCGACATAGTGGACTATAGAATCGCGTCCACGCGACTAAAAATGTAAACAACATTATCTTAATCGGAATACTTTTAAATTGCAATTCCCTCATCACCAGTACCTACAGTAACACCACATTATAAATCGGCCACAATAGTTAGTAAGTAAATAAATAGTAAAATGATTGGTGTCTCTTCACTTCCTGCCCACCATAATTGTCTACAAAACCTACCACACTATATCTAGATCAGCATTAACAATACAAGAAACTCACCAGAATCGTTGAATATATTGGTACTATTATTTTAGCTACCATATACCCAGAACATCGCTTCCCTTGGTTGTCACTGTACAATTAAAACTATTATATTATATCCTACTCGTAGTTGCTTGCGGCAAATAAAATAATATTATGGTGGCGCTATGTCAGTATCTTTGGAATACAGAAACTTATATACATCAATAACCAATAGTATTTTGAAAGCCATTATAACTTGTTCTGATGATCCTGAATATGCAATTAATTCGTTATCATTTATAATAAAGTTGTCGTTAAGGCAATAGAGTAGAGGGTAACAATGACATTTTTATAACATTGTGTTCTATGGTTCCAAATTAGCACCGATGGAACACACTTTGTAGATTTAAAGAAACGTTATTATTAAGCGTTCTATGCCGCCTTCAGAATTGACGCACATTGATCACATTGCTGTAGAATATGAAGAAATGTATTATGTTCTATGGTTTGAAATTTCAAGTTCCGAATATAAAAAATCTAATTTTTTAATATATGTGTTCTGTTTTTGTATGTTTGGAGCCATATGATATTTTTAATAAACACAATTGAAAACGGTTAACACTCTCTGTGTTTGGTTTGGAGCAGTTAAAGTGTTTATGGGCATATCTGTTGTGATAGAAGGAAGGATGTTTTATTTAACGTTTGCTGAAAAAAATGAGCGGATTGACATCTTCAAGAAGATCTTTATTATTATTTTTCAATCTATATTTTAAAATACTACAGTATCTTGTCTTATGGAGTACCTGAAATATATGGTAAAGCAGCTGAAATTGTTGTAGAGGAATCATCAATATCAACTGCAAATGTAATCCTCTTTTAATGCATTGGTCGATCTAAAGCAATTGATATTGACGAGAAGCGGACATCATGTTAAGTCACCATTTGACTGGTTAGCCAAAGAATATTATCAACAACTACTTGTTACTAAAGACACTTATGCTAAGATGCAATTAAAGGAACGCTACTGTAATGATAGTGTTATTTCAAACGTGGCGTCATATTGAGCAGAAGCTTAATTTTTAAACGTTTACTTCACCTGCCAAGTTCAACTTGCCAAGTAAACATACCTGCCTTTGACCAACGTTACTGTAGTGACGAAGAGAACATGTGAATTTAGATGGTAGGTGAGAACATTTCTTTTGTAAAGAGGTTCATCATATTGATGAATGTGAACATTTAAAGAATCTAATCCGGAATGAGAGAAAGGAGTTCTTGAGATTTATGATTTAGAGTATTTGCGGCTACTCAAAATCTTAAATGATGTCTTATTTACTGTACTGGTATGCCTAGTTGTGTTTTTAAAGGCTTTATTTTAGGCCATATATAACTGGTTGCCTGATGTATGTTTTGCTTGATTGGGTCACTGTGGGAATGTAACATGTGCCCCTCTCAATTTGTAAGAAACTTAAAGCCTAGATCATTAGTATCCTGGCCTTTCAGCCGTCATTGATCAATAGGCACGATCTTTATTTGTATCCCTGTGTTCGAGTTTATAGTAGGGATACCTTGGTTCAGTTTCCAAAGTTCTCGCAAAAAAGCATTGTCCTCTTTACTTATCAGGTGTAAAAAGAATGTGACATTTTAAAACCATACCGTGGCTTTAAAGATGTATTGTCCCCCAAAAACATGAACAATGAAGATGAATTAAAGCAGACTTTGAATAGGTTATAGTAGTAGTTTTAATCAACTTAATCACTTCTGTAGAAAAAACGAACAAAAAATGTTTTCACTTAGAAAAAGAAAAAATAAATGGTTAAATTAAACCAAAAACCCATATACAATATATCTTTAAAGCTGGCAGGAGAGTTATTGTCCGGAAACATATTACACCTTTGCTGAATAACATCAAGTATTCTCAATAAAACAATGTGTATGTACCAATTTTAATTACTTGTGCTGTTCCTGTATAATCCCCCACCTTTATCGTAATCCAGGTGGTGTTCAACAACAGATATCAACATGTAAAGAAATAATAAATATAAGAAACTAGCACAATTGTTAGATGTTACATATACTGCCTTTCAACAAACGGCCATCAGTAGAAAGTTAAAGAAACTAAAACGTGTGATAAATGTGGACAAATTGAAAATGTAGATTTATTATGAATTTAAAAAAAATTGATCTTCTGCATCTTATTTCCAAAGACTGACTTGCTATAAAACAGTCTTAACTGATGGTCTTAACTCCCCGATTAAAGCCGGCTTTATCAGATAGACGGTCTTATTAAAGCCACTCCTGATAGACCATTGCTATAAACCAGTCTTAGATAAGACCGCGTAAAGTAACAAATTGAGGGCGTACTTTGCGCGTAGAATACCAAATAAGGTAATGTTCGTCACGCTTGTTCAATTCACAATCATAACAGTACGTACATTTCTACGCGAGAAAATCCATTCTAGGCCTATATAACAATAAAATCACCGTTATTATTTGATTTAACACTTAAAACTCGTTCAATTGGTTTTCTTTGACGATAAATAATACGTAAAAGCAACAAAAAGAGAGGTTTAAGACTGTTTTAAGACTCCTTCGAGTAGGCTTTAATTTTAAAGACCGTTTACAGGTTAGACCGCGGTATAGCAATGGTCTATAATATAAGACTACTTGCTACGTCACGAATTATAGCCGGCTAAGCGCTAAGACCGGTTATAGACCGCTTATAGCAATCCGCCCCAGTCCTCTGTTCTTGTTGCTCCGTTGACGCTCCATAGAAACAAAACTATTGTTTCCATTTTTAGGGTTGTTTTCTATGCTTTATCGTCATTTCCGAAATGTACTATTACAGTCAGTAGTATGTAACTGAATATACTACTTGTTGAAAACATAAAATGAAACATTCTGGAACACTTTCATATTCTCTTTAAATAACGATGGCAAGCATAAAATCAGTATATGAGAGAAATATGGATTATTCTGTAAATTGAAATGATTAGATATGATTACCTATCGTTTTACATTTCAAGTTTATTCTCCTAGTCAAGGCACAGGACCTGTATGATCTGCATTCTTTTCGGTCACAGAAACATCTTCAAAAAGGTTGCCTGGGTGCTTCAATGCATATTCAGGAAATCAGTCAGACATATGCTCATTTTCTTTTTTTTCCATCCGCATTGTGCTGTAGATGCCAATCTTTATCTGGCGCAGTGTCAGCATTACATTGACGCTTACATGACAAATAATCAGTGAATTAAAAAGCTGCATATATAGCTGGATAAACTCTATTTTTATTTTACTTTTTTATTTTTAAATAGTAAACAGTATACACGCAACAAAGCAATTATGTATAGTAGAAACTCACATACCGCACTGCATTATAATAGGCCTAATTTTATTCCTTACAATGTGCTAGATCAAATAACATTGTTTGCTGATGGTATCTATTATATCTATGTAATCTACTTGGGCATGTTAATTCTCTAGCGTTTTCTATTAGGACCAAATCAGTGTAAAGGTGATTTAGGTAATTTGATATTCCTTATAATGATCATAGTTATGGCATTGGTTGCTGATGGTATCTGCAAATATCTAGGCTACTTGAGGTAAGGGGTCTCTAGTCGAACATTAGCGGGGTCTGCATGCACTAAGGCAGTGCATAGGTGGTCCGTTAATAGGCTATTTTGTATTACTTACAATGTGCTAGATCAACGGGAGTCTAGTCAGGGTGTCTGGTACTTGCGATGTAATCTTTCGTTACCCATTAAGTATTGTACGAACTCAACTTGTTCATTTAGCATTAGTTTGGTGAAATTGATATGAGGATGTCAATGAGCATCGCATGGTGATGAAATTAGGTGGTATCTCTCTTATCTATCTGGTAAGCATTTTTACCACCCTTTGAGATCCCCCACGTGTATACGCAGCGGCAGACACCCATTTTTATTGACTTTAGGTCACCCTCTACACCATCATATACTGTAGTTAAATATTAGTACCTAGTTCATCTAACCAAATGTTTCTGGGCTGCCGGTCTAGTACTCTTCCTTTTCTGTCTTTTTGTTACAACTTATACAGAATAGTCTCTCTACTTCTATGGCCATACTCCTTGCATTGGTTTATTGTCATGTGGTAAACTACTTGATGCTTTCCTAGTTGTACAAAATACAGGATCGCATGCAATATAGGATTCTGTAGTCATAACTGTGGAGAGGTCTTTCAGGCCAGGATACTTTCCACAATTGTCTTTACATTAACGGCTGACCTTTTCCATCTATTGGAGATCCAGCTAGACAGTTTCTCAAGCAATCTTTTTATTTCGCTGGTGTCATTTAAGACTCCCAGTGAAGGTAATTCATCCATTGCAGCAGTACCTGAACCGTCACTCTTCAGTGGTGACCCGTCCAGATCCAAATTGGAAGGTCTCATTTAAGAAGAATACCTATGTGGGCCAGCTAAGGCATTTAGAAACAAACTTGACAAGTGGCCTAAGATTGACGCAAGGAATGCCAGTGAGCTACAAAAACTTGACTTCTGGAAGCAGTTTAGTGGAATTTTGTTTAGGCTCATGCTACAGATATTGCCAGTGGAATTCAAATATGTGTGTCTATTATTAATTCCGTTTTGTTTTTTTGTTTAAAGCGCCTGACACGCGTTTCCATCAGCATTTCATTCTTACCTTTAGTGATTCTTACCTTTAGTGATTAAAAGAGGCTGTAAGCTTAATGCTCGTAATAGTTGCCTCCTCTCCTTTTGTTTATGTGAATGTCGAGGTTGTTTTTGAATGAATTTGTGTTTGTGCTGTTAATGACATGTTCTGGTAGTGAGTTCCATTTGTTGATTGCTCTGACGTCAAAATAGGTATCTCTCCTGATGGTTTTGTATCTAGGTTTAGATAGTGTAAGTGAGTGTCTTCTGGTTATATAACCTCCGGGGTTCTGCCTTAGAATGAAAAATGAATTTGCCTCAATGTTTACTATACCACGGATAATTTTGAACATGTCAATGAGATCATCTCTATCTCGTCTTTCTTCGAGTGTTGGTAGGTGAAGCATTGCAAGACGCTCATCAGCGAGAAGATCCCTAAGTTCAGGTACAAGTTTGGTTGCTCGGTTTTGTGCTTTTTCTAAAATCTTCTTGAGTCCAACTTGGTTAGGTGACCACACTTGTACACAGTACTCTAAAAGTGGACGAATTAGCGTTTTATACAATGGGATGAACATCTCTTTATCCAAGTAAGTGAAGGTGCGCCTGATCATTGCAATTCTGCCATTAGCTTTTGCGACAATCTTGTTTATGTGGGTTTTGAATTTGAAATCTGTAGTAACAGTTATTCCCAGATCACTTTGCTCAGTCACAGATGCAAGTTCAGTGTCACCAAGACGATATGTATGATTAGGATTTTGCGACCTCATATGTACAACATTACACTTTGTCTCATTGAACTGGAGAAGCCAGCGTTTACTATATGTGTTGAGTTTGTCAAGGTCTTTTTGAAGAATTTGGGCATCATTTTCAGAGCGTATGCGGCGATATACTTTTGCATCATCCGCAAATAACTTGCCGTTTGAGTTGATTGAGTCAAGAATGTCATTTATAAAAATCAGGAAGAGTACTGGACCTAGTACTGAGCCTTGGATGACTCCACTAGTCACTGGTGGCCAACATGATAGTTGCCCTTTAACAGAGACACGCTGACGTCTATCATCAAAGTTGGATGTCCACTTTAGGATTTTGCCTGATATACCAGTTGCTCTCAGTTTAGCTATCAGTCTTTCATGAGGTACCATATCAAATGCTTTACGACAGTCTAGATATACAACATCGACAGAGTCACCATCGTCAAATGCGTTGTGAATATCTTGAACAAATTCTAAGAGTTGTGTGCAGCAAGAACGATTTGGTCTGAAACCATGTTGATGTTTACTCAAGGTGTTGTTTCTTTCGAGGTGGGATACCATGGCACTTTTTATGATCCTCTCTAGTAGTTTGCCAACAACGGATGTCAGACTAATAGGCCTGTAGTTTGATGGGTTTATTTTGGAGCCGGCTTTATGGATTGGTGTGACGTTCGCGTCTTTCCATTCCCTTGGTATGCTACCGGAACTAACAGATTTGCAAAAGATAATATGTAAAGGAACAGACAAACTTTTGATGCATTCCTTCAGTACCCGAGGATGAACACCGTCCGGGCCTGGTGATGAGTTCGAGTTTAGTTGGTTGATGGCGGATTCGACTTCATCAATGTTAATTTCTAGGTCATCTAGCAGTGAGCCCTCAAACACATTATCATGTATCGGTATTTCGTTTGTGTCTTCGGTAACATAAACTGCGTTAAACGTTGAATTGAATTTCACTGTTTTCTAGGCTAGATGTTGAGAGAGAGCCATCAGGTCGTTTAAGTTGAGTTGCTTCAGCTTTTATTGATGTGCGGCTCCTAGCATATGCATAAAACGCCTTTGGGTTGTTTTTTTATGTTGAGAGCCAGATCACGTTCAAATGATGCCTTTGCTCGTCTCATAGCTGTTACTGTATGTAATTTACTGAAAATCCAAAATGAACTTGTGTTATAATACAAACAACATTATTCAATCAAAGAAACGCTCTACTACACATGAGAAATAGATGTCGATCGATAAACTTCTGACGACGACTAAAACAATGATTTTATTTCATCTCTGGCTTGTTAAATTATCATGACACATTACCGCACTTCCCCCTCTTCTCGCAATGAAGAGCCGTGCAGATCTTCCCTATCTAGGCTCGTGTATGTAGCCTACTACGTCATTCACAAATTACCCACGCATAGCAGTGTTACTAGCGCCATCACAGATTACCTCTAATGGATCAAGCATGAACACATGAACTTTGCATCAAAACAAAATTCATCGACAAACGAAATATAGCCTATATTCATGTAATATGCCTAATATTTAAATATTAGGCATATTTCCAAGGCTAATAATCGATTTGTCCATAATTATTGCGTTTTTTCCGGGATTTTTCCATAATCTAAGGCCAATTTTGAGGCCAAATCATAATTGTGCGTATAGTTTTGTATTTCCGATGCGTGTAGTACCCTATTTATCTTCATTTCCGTACGTCTGTACATATTAGGCCGAATTTCCGTAGTAATTTATGGACGTTCTGAATTTTGAACCGTGTTATACCGGTAGCAGAGCATTATTTTCTTTGTTTTACTTTGGAGTGTGGTTTAAACAACACTTTTGTAAAGTTTATAGTTGATAAATAAAAATTAATTTTGGAAATTGTTGTTTTATCATCTTACTTTATTTAGCATTTAATTCAAAATAATACAATTTAACGTTTTGCTCAATATATATATATATATATATCCCGCCAGAGACATTTTTTCATACAACTAAAAAATACGGAACTTTCGCCAATGAGCTATGCTCGACGCGATTATGAGATCATGTTCCGAATATGAGCACTGTTTCTATAATTTACAGTATGATTTATATATAATTTACACAGTGCTACGCAACATCATTGATTTACATATACACAATATTATTTAAAAAACCGTTGCGAATTAAAGTTGGAATTTATTCTGACTTGTTAAGCCTCCACTGATTGTGAGGGCGTTTGTTGTATGAGAGAATGTATCTGGTGGGTGAAAATCTGTGATAATACCATACATGGCTCTGTGGTCTAGTGGTATGATACTCGCCCTGTAAGCGAGAGGTTGCAGGTTCGAATCCCGCCAGAGACATTTTTTCATACAACTAAAAAATACGGAACTTTCGCCAATGAGCTATGCTCGACGCGATTATGAGATCATGTTCCGAATATGAGCACTGTTTCTATAATTTACAGTATGATTTATATATAATTTACACAGTGCTACGCAACATCATTGATTTACATATACACAATATTATTTAAAAAACCGTTGCGAATTAAAGTTGGAATTTATTCTGACTTGTTAAGCCTCCACTGATTGTGAGGGCGTTTGTTGTATGAGAGAATGTATCTGGTGGGTGAAAATCTGTGATAATACCATACATGGCTCTGTGGTCTAGTGGTATGATACTCGCCCTGTAAGCGAGAGGTTGCAGGTTCGAATCCCGCCAGAGACATTTTTTCATACAACTAAAAAATACGGAACTTTCGCCAATGAGCTATGCTCGACGCGATTATGAGATCATGTTCCGAATATGAGCACTGTTTCTATAATTTACAGTATGATTTATATATAATTTACACAGTGCTACGCAACATCATTGATTTACATATACACAATATTATTTAAAAAACCGTTGCGAATTAAAGTTGGAATTTATTCTGACTTGTTAAGCCTCCACTGATTGTGAGGGCGTTTGTTGTATGAGAGAATGTATCTGGTGGGTGAAAATCTGTGATAATACCATACATGGCTCTGTGGTCTAGTGGTATGATACTCGCCCTGTAAGCGAGAGGTTGCAGGTTCGAATCCCGCCAGAGACATTTTTTCATACAACTAAAAAATACGGAACTTTCGCCAATGAGCTATGCTCGACGCGATTATGAGATCATGTTCCGAATATGAGCACTGTTTCTATAATTTACAGTATGATTTATATATAATTTACACAGTGCTACGCAACATCATTGATTTACATATACACAATATTATTTAAAAAACCGTTGCGAATTAAAGTTGGAATTTATTCTGACTTGTTAAGCCTCCACTGATTGTGAGGGCGTTTGTTGTATGAGAGAATGTATCTGGTGGGTGAAAATCTGTGATAATACCATACATGGCTCTGTGGTCTAGTGGTATGATACTCGCCCTGTAAGCGAGAGGTTGCAGGTTCGAATCCCGCCAGAGACATTTTTTCATACAACTAAAAAATACGGAACTTTCGCCAATGAGCTATGCTCGACGCGATTATGAGATCATGTTCCGAATATGAGCACTGTTTCTATAATTTACAGTATGATTATATATATATATATATATATATATATATATATATATACTGATACCCACAGCATTGTCATTTTTTTCAGTAATTTGCCTTTGGATTTATATATATTTTCTACTGTTTGTATCAATTTTGATCTGATTTTGCTGTAATTATGGAGGGTACTTTGGATAACTTTACCAAATTATGACTTTATCCAAATTCCCTCACTTGCACTGATGAAGGGCTAGTGTTGCCCGAAAGCTCTGCTAACTTTTCTGGCTGTTTACATTATCGTTTTGATTTAGCTTTTCGCTTTTTTATTTGTATCTCCATTGAGATCCAGCCACTGATACCCACAGCATTGTCATTTTTTTCAGTAATTTGCCTTTGGATTTATATATATTTTCTACTGTTTGTATCAATTTTGATCTGATTTTGCTGTAATTATGGAGGGTACTTTGGATAACTTTACCAAATTATGACTTTATCCAAATTCCCTCACTTGCACTGATGAAGGGCTAGTGTTGCCCGAAAGCTCTGCTAACTTTTCTGGCTGTTTACATTATCGTTTTGATTTAGCTTTTCGCTTTTTTATTTGTATCTCCATTGAGATCCAGCCACTGATACCCACAGCATTGTCATTTTTTTCAGTAATTTGCCTTTGGATTTATATATATATATATATATATATATATATATATATATATATATATATAAACAAATCAGGCAAAGAACATTAATTCTAAACCGCCCGGTGATATACTGAAATTTAATTAATTAATTTGAAACGATAAAGATGAGGAAATCTGTGAGAATGAGAAAAAGTCGCCCCAACCGAGACATGTGTGTTGATGTCGTACAGGTACCTAGGCGTTGGGTGGTAATCTTAAGGGCGATGCTCATGTCAGGAATAGAATAAGTAAATGTCAGAGAGCTTTCTATGCATTGCAAGGAATTGGCATGTGTAAATATTATGGTTCGTCTACAGATGTAAAACTACATGTCTGGAAAAGTCCCGATACCAGTAACTCTAACGTTGGCCTACAATGTGTAAAATGAGCAAGAAGGATATTCTTGACTTAAATTAATTCTAGCGGCGTTGGGTTTACCTGTAGAAACACTGCTCTCCTTCACTCTTTAAATTTACCCAAGTTCCAACATTATTAAATGTAACCAAGTCAATTTACTTCAACAGATATGTATTAGTGATTCCAAATCTAGGTCTTTTTACTCGCATCTATTAAATAACAATTTAGAACATGTAAAAAACACCCTAATTGATAACATACAAAGCAATGACTTTTCTATTTGTAATATTGTCTTTAATAGTACATACCGCCATAATCTTTCAAAAATGTGTAACACTGTGGATTGTGTCAATCATGGTATCTGTGATAGGGTTAAGTCTGCCCTTTTTCATAATGATTTTGACACATTATTTAACTTGTTAAAACCATTTTCGTGTGAATCTTCATTTTGATATGTTTTAGATTGCTGTCAAGTTTTTATATGTATCTCCTAAGAGAGGTGACAACATTTGAATTTGAATATTCAGGATCATCAGAACACGTTATAATGGCTTGCAAAAAGAATATTGGTTATTGTATGTATATTCATGAACGCCTTAAGTTATTGTATTCCAAAAATACTTTAGCGCCACCATAATTTAGTTGCATGACAACCACGAGTAGGATATAATAATATAATAGTTGTAATTGTACAGTGACAACCAAAGTGATGTTCTGGGTATACGGTAGCTAAATAATAGTACCAATATATTCAACGATTCTGGTGAGTTTCTTGTATTGCTAGGACTATGTTTTACGGATAATATTTTGTAGTAGGTTAATTTCAAACAAACATTTATTATGAACATAATTTGTTTGACCGGACACATGCATATACTAAAAAATGAAATAGCGCAAATCTCTATTAGTTACTTAAACAAATTACAGGAAGAAATGCTGATCTAGATTTAGTGTGGTAGATTGTAGAAAATCACGGTGGGCAGGAAGTGAACAGATTTGGAGAAAATGAACTTTAAATTGCACTCGTACACCAATTATTTTACTATTTTATTATGTTACTATTATATATTACTATTGTGGCTGATTTACAATGTGGTGTTACTGTATAGTTACTGGTGATAAGTTATGAGGGAATTGCAATTTAAAACTATTCCGATTAAGATAATGTTGTTTACATTGTGTAATTAGTAGTGGAGGAGGTACCAGAGCCACCGATCGGGGCCCCCAACCCCTGTCCGAGAAGATTGACCCACGGGTGGGGTTGGGGGGTTAGGGGGGGTTATGGTAGGGTTAGGTGTGGTAATAAAATTTCATGATAAAAAAAAGCAATACCCTACTAGGTGTGCCCATTCAAATATGTGTTCTTTAAAAGCTACTAAGAGTACCGTTATGTCTAATATCGTCGGAGCTTCCGGGTGATCCGCCCCTTTCGATCCTTTCTCTCCAAACCCTGTAATTTGGTTGTAAATCTGGTAGAAAGGTTTTTTTTTATTCTTCTTAAAGTTTGGTTCCCACTAGGACGCAACGCAATGACGTAAGCGGAACGCAAGTAATTTGACCAATCAATGGTCAATTCGCTTGTGTTGCTTCAGGGGCGGACCCATACAATATCCATATTTATACGTTATAGAAGTCCAGTCTGGAAGAGAATATTTGTAAATTGGCAGAATGCACAGCAGTCACCAATAGGCCTACTATACCGCGCAAAATAAGTTTCTGAGCATACACAGAATGAATTTCTGATTGACTAGTTGCTTGTGGTGCGCGCGTCATGAGAACAGGGAGATGTATCTCTCGCCTGATGAGAGGTACGAAAGGAAGCCAACACACACTGTGTTCGGGAAAAACCTGTCATATGGGTCGTCGATTTGTTCATAGTTATTGCGTTTTTCCATAATTTAAGGCCAAATCATAATTTTGCGTATAGTTTTGTTTTTCCGTGTAGTACCCTATTTATCTTCATTTCCGTATACGTCCGTAATATTAGGCCGAATTTCCATAGTAACAGAGAATTATACCGGTAGCAGAGCAAATTTTGCTTCTTTCTGCAAAATGTCCTATAATTAATTTCTTTATTTTATATTTATTATTTATTGTACAGTTTATAGTGGATAAATGAAAATGAATTTGGAAAATTGTGGTTTTAATTAACTGCTGACTTATTTAGCATTTAATTCAAAATAATACAATGTAACGTTTTCCTCAATATTTATAGCAGTAGCTTCATATTTTTTTGTCTAACTTAAATCATTAATTGATAATAATAATTAATTTACATTAATTAATAGTATTTTAGTTATTACCGTACCAGAAGTACCGCATTGACGCAAAAAAAAAAATTTTTTTTAGTGTGTTCTCTAAAAAAGGGCACCTTTACCATTTAGGGGAAATTATGGGGACGGGGGGTGTTTCCGGACCCGGAACTTGATAGGCTTAGTCATAAAGTAGTTACAGAGTTAAAGGGCATTTTATCATTGTTGAATGTTTTGTTAGCTTAATTGTTAAAATTGGCCAAATAAGTAATGCTGGCGCCAACGAATTTAGCGACCTTCACAACCAAAATATTTCTTTGTAACAAAATAAATGGAACGCTACAAAAATAATCCTCCGCTTCATCACTGCATGTATACCTACTAACCAGACAAGAACGTATTTTTGTTACGTTTCAACAATAGACCTATAGTAGTATAAGAATACAATTTTGATTTAAGAGTAAGGGATTACTTTGAATAAACCATTGGTAATTTACTGAAAATCCAAAATGAACTTGTGTTATAATACAAACAACATTATTAAATCAAAGAAACTACTACACATGAGAAATAGATGTCGGTCGATAAACTTCTGACGACGACTAAAACAATGACAATCAGCTAAATGTATTCGTGATTTTATTTCACCTCTGGCTTGTTACATTATACATTATCATGACACATTACCGGACTTCCCTCTCCTCTCGCAATGTGCAGATCTTCATTGCCAATGCTAATAATCGATTTGTCCATAATGATTGCGTTTTGCCGGGGGGTTTTCCATAATCTAAGGCCAATTTTTAGGACAAAACATAATTGTGCTTATAGTTTTATATTTCCGATGCGTGTAGTACCCTATTTATCTTCATTTCCGTACGTCCGTAAATATTAGGCCGAATTTCTGTAGTAATTTATAGACGTTTCGAAATTTGAACCGTGTTATACCGGCAGAGCAAAGTTTGCTTCTTTCTGCAAATGTCCTATCATTTATTTTGGAGTGTGGTTTAAACAACACTTTTGCAAAGTTTATAGTGGATAAGTAAAACGAACTGGCTGCCTCTACGCCTAGTCGTAAATCCAATCCTAGATTCTATATTTACGCCGATATCGCGTCCCCTATAATTTTTTGATAAAATACTAATATGTTATTATATCGATGGATTGTAAGTCAACTGGATGGCTGAATGGGTAGTACCTGGGTCTCGCAATGTAATGCTGTAGGTTAGGCTCGTGTTCGAAACTCCTTTCTGGTATTTTTTTTTTTTTTTTTACATTTTTGTTTTACTCACCATCTTCTTTATTGACCATCTTCTTTTCTCATCATTTTCCTAGAGGGATGTTTTTTTAGGTTACGAGGGCCTTGGCCCGATCAGGTCAATAGGCGTAGATATAGAATCTAGCTTGGATCTACGACTAGGCGGAGATGCAGCCACTGCATAAATAAAAATGAATTTTGGAAATTGTGGTTTTATCAACTGACTTTATTTAGCATTTAATTCAAAGTAATACAATTTAACGTTTTCGTTTTTTATATTTTTAGCAGCAGCTTTATATTTTTTTGTATAGCTTTTTAAAATTATTAATTGATAATGAATTTACATTAATTGAGTAAAGTTATTAGAATGTTATACCGTACCAGAAGTACCTTACGTTCGCATTGAACGAAAACAAATGTTATTTTATATTGTTAGTCGCGTATGTTTTATTACCGGCAGAATATAGGCTACAATCCTCTGTTTGCTAGCGCACTAATAGAGTAAGTGACATTTCCGGCGAACTAGAGGTGCAATTTATCATGAATTTTACGTGCGAGAGTACCATTTGCGGCCATCTAGGGGTGTCATTTAACAATTTACTTGCTCAAATACTCAGTGTCTACAGCCCTGGAGTCTTTTGGCAACCCACTGAATATAGTCCTGCGACCGCCCCTGTGCTTTCAGCTGAAAAATCATCAATTATGATACTGTTGTATATCATCTCTCATTACAACTAAACTACATCGTCAACACAATTTAATCATGTTAAATAATTATTTCATTTACAGATTGGTGATTCGTGTGTTGAATCTAAAAGCTATGAAGTTGAAATTAGGAAAGAAGATGACTGTTCAAGTTAGTAAACAAACAAGAGTATATAGAATGCTCTTTTTCGTAGCAGTGGCGTATGCAGTTTATGAAATAATTGTAAGAAACTATACTTAACTTCAGAGTTTAAATTATTTTTAAAAAAATAGGCGAACTTATGTTATGGAAAAATGGCCTGGTAGAAATAACATTCGACATAATTACAAATAGTGCCATGTAATGAAATTACAGTACAGCAATTAACACCACAGCAATCACATGATCCTATTGATCTCACGTTCGATTACATTTATATTCAGTTTAGTTACAATCCACAAACTAAAATCAGTGGTGTATGCTAAGCAACAAAGCAGATACGATACCAATAATCAAGCATAGTGATTCATTTGACTGTAAACGTCAATAATGTATTTAGAATAGTATTGCTATAATTATAAAGCTCAGCTACAATCATATTTGGTTAAATGTAAATAAATTAAACATGTGTAACAGAAATCATGACGAATAAAAAAAATTTTCTCTTAAAATGGTAAAATACAGAATTATAGTGAATAGGCCTACTTTTTTAAAAGAGTGAAAATAAAATTGAATAACACTAAAAACGTAAAATGCAAGTATATTATATACTTATCAAGTCATCTGATGGCATGTTTTGCCAAACCGTTTATTATTCATAAGCTTCTACAACAATTGTGACGTACAACATAATAGGTATTTGACAGGGTAATTTCAACTAGAGTATTCCCAATTGATAAGAAAGTGTTTATTTTAAAATTAACCGTGTAAAAAAACTTTGCAAAACTATCGGACGATAATTATTGCAAATTATGATCAATATAAATGTTTGTCCTGCATCAGGCCTGTAAAGTTAAAGTGGTATAAACATTACAATATTACCGATAGTGTTATTGACATTTCAGACTACTCCACGTTTTTCATTCCGTGAGACCGTATCGTCTGATGTGATTCCAACTATTAAAAGGTTCAACCAACAGGTATGAAACATCTATATCATAAATAATATGTTGAGTTCATATGTATCATATCATGCAATCACTGGCCAATACTTGGTGGTCAAATTATTATTTGTACTGTATAGCTTTCCAAACAAAATATGCTGTAGGATCTACTATTGAGAATCGAATACGGTATGAACATTTAACAGTTAATTAACAGTATATTTTATCGATGTTTGTTACATTTTTTAATATTGATTTTGCATTAAAATTGAAAATTTGAATGAAATAAAAATGGGTCGCCCTTACGAATATGAAAAAAAAAGTAAATTTAATTAAAATTGAGTTATTTACTAAATGTGCCTAAATGTGATAATATAATATATTAGGCTATTAATTAGTATTCATACTCTACTAATACAGGCTACTTTTTTATACATAATCTGCGATCTATATATAATAGCACTATAACACAGACAAATATTACCGTAATATATAATTCATTTACGGCACCATATAACATATTAAACTAATGATACGTGGAAAACATTTTATCTATTTATAAATTTACGTATAGGGGCAAAATTCGGTAAATCGCGCGTTACTTCTAGAATGTTTACTCGATGGTATATAAAGTTGGTTCGTACTTTCGGTACTGATTTTAACCATCTGATGTAACCCTGTTTAATTGAGTTAGGTCATTAGTTATTAATAATTAAAACGAATTTAGGTTCAACGGTTTGACCCGAATAGGGGTGTTTACCGATCGTGGACAGGGACGGACCTAGGGGTGTTGCCCTAGTGGCCCGGGCAACACCCTTAAGTTCATACTAAATGTTTCTGCCACTAAATTAAAGTCCCATTTTATCGTATACAATATCCAGATATATTTACAGTATATGTTATAGAAGTCCAGTCTGCAAGAGAACATTTGTAAATTGGCAGAATGCACAGCAGTCACAAATATAGGCCTACAATACCTCGCAGAGATAAGTGTAGATAAGTTTCTGAGCACGCGCAGAATGAATTTCTGATTAACTAGTTGCTTGGGCGTTATGAGAGCAGGGAGCTGCATATCTTTCCTGATAAAAGTAATTGGTTGTAATCTATATTTATTGGTACTTAAAATAACTATTTTACCATTGATAATTCATCGTTTATGACGTTTGCAGTATTTATACAATGGAAAGGAGGCCAACACACACTGTGTTGGGGAAAAACCCGTCAAATGTGTCGTCGATTTGTTCATAATTATTGAGTTTTTTCCGTAATTTTTTCCACAAACCGTAATTTTGCGTATAGTTTTGTATTTCTGTGTAGTACCCTATTTATCTTCATTTCCGTATACGTCCGTAATATTACGCCGGTAGCAGAGCAAATTTTGCTTCTTTCTGCAAATTTGCTATCATTATTTTCTTTGTTTTATATTTATTATTTTTTGTACAGTTTATAGTGGATAAATGAAAATTAATTTTAGAAATTGTGGTTTTAATTAACTGCTGACTTATTTAACATTTATTTAAAAAATAACACAATTTAAATATTTAGGCCTATAGCAGCAGCTTCATATTTTGTTGTCTAACTTTTTTATATCATTATTTGATAATTATAATTAATTTACATTAATTTAATAGTTATTAGAATGTATTACCGTACCAGAAGTACCTTCATCATTCGCATTGAACGCAAAAAAATGTTATCGTATTTTTAGTCGCGTGTCTTTAAAAATTTAAAACCGGACCTTGATAAGGCTTAGTCATAAAGTAGTTACAGACAGCTTCCCTGTTTTGGACACAGCACTTCCCGATTCTGGACAGAAATTTCCCCATTTTGGACAAATCGGATTTCTCTATATGGAACAGCTTCCCTATTTTGGACACAGCACTTCCCCATTCTGAACAGAAATGTCCCCATTTTGGACAAATCGGATTTCCTTATATTGGACAGCTTCCCTATTTTGGGCACAGCACTTCCCCATTCGACAAAATTCACCAATCCCTCTCTAGTTTTGTAGGCCTAGCTGGTAATCATCGGTAACGTACGAACATCGTACGGAGCTATAGGCCTAGCCTGACGTTGTATAGTTACTGCATTAATTCTCTTTATGTTTTTGCCAGACTCCGTTGATACAAATCGGGGGAAACCCAGTATTTTCCCTGAAAAGTTAAGAGTCTCCCATTTGTTTTGGCCTCACGATCGATCGAGTGGGTGAATTACAGAAGAAAAACAAAAAATATAAATCCGCACGCAATGCTTTAGATTTATAGCCGGCCGCTAAGATTATTTATATTAAATCGTCTTATTTTTCACATTTTTAACCAATTAAAGCAGTTGAGCCGGGTTGTTTTCAGATCCTGCCCTCCTGTAGGCAAGTTTAGGGAATTAACAAACACATAATACATATCTGTTGAGTCGATTCGTTTAAGACACACAACTTATTGTGTAAGCTTGTGGAACATGTATTCAAAGCTTGTGGTGCGAGACTTACGTTACATTTCGAACAATACGACACTGTATAAATAACGTAATGTAATTCCCCATGCTGTGAAAATTGAATAGGTCATTATAATATTTATTGTTTGAAGGTTTGCATTGCGAAATCAAATGGTGATAACGTTTGCGGTACACCACGTATATTAGCTCTGAAAAGAAATGTTGGGATTATCACATATATTTGAAACTATATGAACCAAGATTTAAAATACTGAAAACAATTTTGTGATACTAAATTTACTTCCAGAGATATCACAGTTTAAAGTTTAGGTTGTTACAATCAATGGCAGAGTTCAAGCCTCACTCGCTCCATGATTCTGATGGTATAACGTTGCTAGCTTTGTGAAAATTAGTAAAAGAAGTAATGCTTATTTCGACCTTCACAACCAAAATATTTCTTTGTAAAAAAAATAATTTTAAATGGCACGCTACAAAAATAATGGATACCAAATAATCGAACTAAAACGTATCTTTGTTAAGTTACTATCAATACATTTTCATATCACGCAATTCATTTTCAACAATATTAATAGTATAAAAATATAATTTTAATTGAATAGTGAGGCATTAGTTACAATGTTGAATTTGAATAAACCATTGGTAAGCTTTTCAATTTAATAACAATCCAAAATGAACTTGCTGTTAGGTTATAATACAAAAAAAATTATTCAAAGAAACGCTCTACTACACATTAGAAATAGATGTCGATCAATAAACTTCTGACTACGACTAAATCACGATATACTAATGTATTCGTGTCACTTTACACTAAAACCCCTACCAAAGAAGCAATAGAAATAGTAGAAAGGAGACTTACACAAGATAAAACATTGAAAAAAAGGCACAAACATTGTCATTACAGATATAATAGATTTACTATCACTTGTCATTAATAGCACTTATTTCAGCTTCCAAGAAAAAATATATAAACAGATAGGCGGTATTGCCATGAGCAGTCCCATCAGCCCGATTGTTGCAAATTTGTATCTGGAAGATTTGAAAAAAAAGCACTGAAAACAGCACCAGACGGAATGAAACCAACATTTTGGAAAAGGTGCGTTGATGCATATTAGCTCTCATTCCTGAGGGATCAGCCGAAAATCTTAACTCACACTTAAACACAATTGACAAGACAGGTAATATAAAATACAGTACCCTTCTTAGACATCATAATTACATAGAACAATGGAGATCTAACGACAACAATTTACAGAAAAAAGTCCGACACAGATCAATACTTAAACTTTCACTCCTGCCATCCATTGGAACACAGGTTAAGTGTGGCTAACACCCTGGTTGACAGATGTGAAAAAGTAGTAACTAGAAAAGTGAAATGAAAAATATTAAACACGCGCTCGTTGGGTGCGAGTACCCAAATTGGTCCATGGACAAGATAATCCAAAAAAGATCGGAGAAAAAAAAACAACGAAAATGTCAAACGAAAAACGAAAGATACAACAAAAACAAAGAAAACATAGGGATACCATACATACCAAGAATACCAGAAAGAATTAGACGCTGCTTATCTAGTTACAATGTCAACACTTATTTTACACAACAAAACAAATTAAGAAATGTTTTAGTTCACCCTAAAGACAAAATAAAAAATGATGACAAATCCGATGTAATATACCAAGTAAATTGCAACAACTGTGAAAAGGCTTATATAGGAGAAACAGCGAGAATCTTATCCACAAGGATAAAAGAACATAAAGCAGATGTTACTTCACATTGCACAGGTATTTTAACACGTTCAGCCCGAAATTCAGCCTCAGAAATTATTCATAACTCAGCCATCACCGATCACATGACCACTCACACTCATTTACCAAATTGGAAGGTAAAAATACTAGGCACAGAATCTTCATGGAAAGACAGAAAAATAAAAGAATCCATACAAATAAGAAAACATGGTAATACTATGAACAGAGACGACGGCGGATTAGAACTTAGGAGGAGGCCCCGACAATCCCATTTGGGTAAACCTGAACGAACGTTACATAGATGGCACTATACCAAATACGAGATCGCATGGTAACAAGTCATAGAGACTCACTCATGATTAAGCTGCGTCGTTGAACAGCGAAAGCTAGAGTAAAAAACGTAAGTTTTACGATTTTTATTTGCCCTTGAATCATCCAAAAGGAATCCATAGTGGAAATTGTGGTTTTAACATCTGACTTTATTTAGCATTTAATTCAAAATAATACAATGTAACGTTTTGCTCAATATATTTATAGCAGCAGCTTCATATTTTTGTACAACTTTTTAAAATTATTGATAATTAATTTGCATTAATTGATTATAGTTATTAGATAGTAATACCGTACCAGAAGTACCTTCACCAGGGACTTTCCCGTAACGTTCGCATTGAATGAAAACATTTTTATCCTATTGTTAGTCCCGTATATCACCGGCGGAATAATATATGCTACAATCTTCTGTTTGCTAGCGCACTAAGAGTGACATTTCCGGCGAACTAGAAATGCAATTTTTCATGAATTTTACATGCGAGAGTACTATTTGCGGCCATCTAGGGGTGTCATTTAACAATTTGCTTCGCCACAGGCGGCCCTGTGGCTCAAATACTCAGTGTCTACAGCCCTGGACTCCTTGGGCAACTCTCTTAACATAGTCCTGCGACCGCCCCTGGTATACACTGTCTAACGGATGTCCATCTTGAAAAATACCCGCAAACAATAATACGAGGATGCTTCGTCTATCTCCTTCTACGATAATTGTTTTTAACAGCCCGAGTACAGCATCATAATGATAAATAGATTTAATATATGTTTATACAAATGTATTGATTTACGATGAATGGAACATTCCAATCTTTCTTCCACAATTGTCTATTCCCTCAGATGTAATATATAACACAAAGGCAAGTACACTCATAAAATATTTGTTTTTCACGCTGCTTTAGCCAGCTACGTCCCAAGAGGACTACTCATTCAGAAGCTATAAGCAGCAGTTATAGTTCTAGAGGCCGACGTTTTTGATAATTTGTAAACTAGGACGGGTCATGCTAAAATTACAAACCCCAAAGCACGCCTTGGAGAAGAGAGTCTATGAAAAAATTTGCTGATAATACAGTATTATATAGATGCATGTAGACAGTAATCTGTAAAATCTTGTTCAATAAATAATGACTTTGTTTTTGCTGTCAACCTAGGCAAGTATTATAATAATTCACTGTCAAATAATCAAAATATTATTTCTGATATTTATAATGAGTCCCATTTGACTGTCAATCTAGACCGATATTATAATACTGTAATTCGCTGTCAGATAATCATTGAATTATTATAAAAACAGTCCATATAAGGCTGATGTAGTGACCCCCACACTTGACCTTAGCAATAAAATAAACTAAAGTGACAGAAATTGAGTCTGTTTAGTATAATAAAGTAATATTATTTAGACATCATTTTTATTTAAATTATTTAATAAGCACATCATCTTTTACAGATTCAGTATTTTTTATTTTTCAATTACAGTTGCACAATATGACATATCAAAGTATAAATTCTTGTTGTATTTAATTAAAATACAAAAGTTATTCACTTCTGTAACTGTAAAAAAATAGTATTTATTCAGGTAAAAGGTTTAATTATAACCCTAAGTATTATTTGCTTTAAATTACATTTTTTCAGGTAATTAATTGTTTGGCTAACGTGAATAACTATTATGTGACAATAAAATGACACATTAAAAAACAAATTTGAAATACAAAATATTTTTCAGGGGGACAATATATCTTTAAAACTGTTATTTTAAATGGCTGCTAAATTGAATTTTATTTGACATTTAATTTTGCTTATTAAAATTAGCATGAGACTCAAAATGGCCACCATATTCATGAATTGTATGGGGTAAGAAGCGACTAACATTCTTAATAAAGGTATCTATTTTTAGGTTTATCGAAAACCGAGACCACCCTGTAGAACATAAATATTGAGAAATGTTGGTGGGGTCTCTAATCTATAGAACAAAAATATTGAGAATTTGTAGTGGGGTCAACTAAATATTGATGAGATTGAGTGAGGCCACTCGATTCTTGAAAACATAAGGCTTCACCTAGTTAACACAATGTTGAGAATTGTTAGTTGGAGGTCCCCATTTCAATTCAAGATTTATTTTTTTTAAACAGAGACCACCATCTAGAACACAATATTTTGTAGGGATTTTACAATTCATCGCAAGCAGAGACGAGACCTTTCCCTCTATAACACACTTGGAAAATGTTAATGGCGTCTTTGCTTTCAATACATCTTGATAACAGAGACTTATCCTTCTGTTCTAGGCTGGTTTCCCTCTGGAAATTTGACCCCGGTGGAAAACACAGTAGTAGATGTCCGGGGGAAAAAATTCCTGTGGAAAATGTCCATGGGAAAATGTGCAATGGAAAATGTCACAGGGAGAAACCAGCCTGCTCCCCCTACTGCACTGTATAAATGACATAATATTGACAGTTTAGTGGGGTCTATGTGTTTTTAAGTAGGCCTAATATTGAAATCAAAAGGCTCCACCTAAAACACTATATTTAGAATTTTTAGTAGGAATCTCTGTTTACATAATTTCACAGAAACAGAGAAACACCATCCTCTTGAACATAATATTGTGAACTTTTTTGGGGGGAGGGGTCTCTATTTTCAAAAACCCGTAAACAAAGACCCGGTACAGAATACAATATTGAGAAGATTTTTGAGTAGAGATCTCTGTTCACATTAAAAGTTTTCAATAATTGTGTTAGGTTTCTCAAACTGTGTTTTACGACAAAACAACAAAAATCGTAAAACTTAATATTGTAAACTTTTATTGGCAGTCTCTGTTTTCGAAAACTCAGAGAGACCCAGTATGAATACAATATTGAAAATATTTTTAGTGGCGATCTCCGTTTTCAAGAAGTCTTGACAATAGCGACCCCCGCTATTAGACTACACAACAATGACTTTCAAAGATAGGTCATTAGGTCTGTTGTATTTTATATTGCTTGATCAGTTGTTGTTGTTGTTAGTTCCAAGTTGATCACGAATGTAAATATTATGTGTGTATTGTTTTGATTGTTTTTTTCTGCCAACAAGAAAACTATTATCATTATACTATGTATGAATTACGTAATAAATCGAATCTGAATCTGAAGCTGTTTCTACACTAGTGTATCAAACTTTATGTAAGAAAAAAATCTCTAGAACATAAGATTGAGAAGTCTTAGTGAGGTTTTCATGAAATCTCCAAAACAGAAACCACCCTATAAAACACAATATTGAGAGGTTTTAGTGGGGGTCTGTGTTTCGAGATATATTATGGTCTCTGTTTTTGAAATTTATTTTAGAAAACAGAGACCTTCCTAAAGAACACAATATTGAAAAGTTTAGTGGCGATCTCTATTTTAGAGAAATATCGATAATCACACACAATAATATTGGGACATTTGAAAAGATTCTCTGTTTTCTCAAAAACACAGATCTTCATTAGAACACAACATTTAGAAGCATATTTCATGAAATTTCATTTGATACCCAACAGTTCTTCCTAATACTCTAATTATTTAATATTATATAAATGTACCAAAAAAATGTGTAATTAACTTATGCACATATTTTTAATAGCTTTCTTTTTAAACATTTTCAATTTTGTGGTCTCTATTTTCAAGAAATCTTTAAAAATACATAGGCCCCCACTAGAAATTCTCAATATTGTGTTATAAGGTGGTCGCTATTGTCAGGACTTCTTGAAAACGAAGATCCTAATAAAAATATTTTCAATATTGTATTCATGGGTCTGTGTTTTCCGGTTTTCGAAAACACCCCTATTTGGGGAAAATCGTTGGACCTAAATTCGTTTTAATCGTCAATAACTATTTATCTAACTCAATTTCATTAGTAAACAGGGTTATGTTAGGTGGTTAAAATCAGTACCGAACGTATGAACTAACTTTATATACCATCGGATAAAAATTCTAGAAGTAACGCGCGATTTACAGAATTTTGCCCTTACGTAATTATATATATATAGATTGATTATCACCTGTTTTTGGACTACATTCAATTCTAAAGATACCATGTGACACAGTACAGTTGTTTTTCGTATCACAAAATGTGGCAAGACTACGCTAAGCTTCCCACTAGGACGCAACGCAAGGACGTAGACGCAACGCAAACAAGTGTGATTAATGACAAGCGACAGTTCGAATAATTCATAGCTTGTGATTGATCAAATCTCTTATGTTGCGTTAGGCGTAAAACTACATATCGAGAGATCGCACTAACTAGTTACCAAACGATCCATTTTTAGGTCTATGCAAAACAGAAGCTCCAGTTTTATGAGTATTTAGCAAATCAAACAAACAATGCTGTCAAGGTATGTAGGAAACATATTTTCTTTTAAAACTATATGGTTCTGAGATTGCCACTAACTAATCGTTCTTTGAACAAAAATATGGATCAATTTGTTCTTGTACTAATTTCAATTTCTAATTACCGAGTTATTCGGTTAATTTTATTTTTTTTACAGAAAAAACATGTTGGAATTATAAATTCGACAAACACGATGTATTATTTTAAGCATTCTGGACAATCTGTCAACGCCGGTAGCTACTTTAGTGTGATAATTGAAGCTAGAGATATCAACAACAGTCATTCCATAAAAGGAGGTGAATTTTGGTATGCAACTATAAGAAATAAGGTAGTAAATGTAGCAGGCAAGATAACTGATTTTGATAACGGTACTTATGAGGCTAAGTTTTTTGCTGCACAGCCAGGTGAATATGATGTTGAAATTATATTGGTACATCCGTCTGAAACAACTAAGTTTATTGAAAATGTACTTTGGCCGATGGAAGATCGAGTCGTTTGGGATGGTAAATTCACATCGAAGGACGAGAAACGACAAGAAACAAAGCTATGTACATTTAAAATGCAGTTTAAATACAATAATAAATGCGTTTATAATTTTTCACTGGCAATGGGCAAAACCGTATTTGTGTGTGATAAACCAAAGCATAAAATGCTTACATGTGATTCGCTGATGTCACTAAAATCAAAGACTACTCGCATTGAAAAGAAATTTTCTAATTTATTTGCTGAAAACGCCGCTCTCTTTCACAAGTAAGTTTTATCATAGGCCTATAGTTAAATTTATCTTCATTTAGGTCGCACAAAAAACTTTTTAAGTGTATGTTTTATAGAGGATATCTGTAGATGACCTGGAGAAATTGTTGAGATGAAATTTAACTCGCTTTCACATACTTTACAATTTAACCAGTATTTTTTGGCCAGTCTTGTTCTGACCGGTAATAACTAAGACATTTTTAAAGTAAAAAGTGTGCAATTTCCCTTTGAACAGGATGTGATATTTTAATTTAGGGTAGATATTTTCTGAATCGTACTGCACATCTATAGGTCCACTGAAATAACAAAAAGAAGTTCTTAACATACTTTATAGATCCAGAGAACTATTGCATTAATAGTAGTTTTTTTTTATTTTTCATTTATTCTCAGAATAGAAAAAATGCTACTCAATGGGGAAAAATATTCGGGTCAATGCTTTGCACCTATAGTAACACTTGCGATCAGGTGGATGTAACTTTACTAATATTTATGTTACGGTAAACCTCCTTTCTCAAAAGGAATCCCACAAAATCAATATGTTCCACTCTTTGAAGGACTAGTAGTTGTATCTAATGTATAAATATTGTTTCTGTAGGTCTGTAACTTACGTTAAGATTTTGAATGGTCCTCTACAAATAACTGTGAACAACACAGGTAACCTTTCTACTTTTTCTAATTAAAAATATACTGTATTTAGGCCTAACTATATTTATTTTTCTGAATTGTACTTAGGCCTATATTGCACTAATTATAGAGACGGAATTGGTGAATCTAGGTACAGATATATTCAATTTTGAGTAGTGAAATTCCAAATTTAGGAAATTCCACGAAATTTCACGAATAGTTTCTTTTAAAATGAAACAATTACCATTCTACGACTGTGCTTTCATGGAACTTACTTCTCACTAAAACAAGATTTACAAAAGGGTTTAATCCATTAATATACATTCTGTTTATCAGCAGCAGAAAATCTTCGTTTCCAGATTAAAACTTAGCCTGCGCATTTAGGAAAAGAAGTGATTATCTTATCTTTTACAACAACAAATACGAATTTTAACAACGATCGTGCGGTGTCATGTGTATTAACTACAAAAAAACTCCAAATACGGAGTTTGTATCATTCTCTTCTGATTGGTAATACCGAAGATGAATCGGGTGATTTTAAAGTTGGGTGATATTTTTTATTAACAGAAACTTCTGATAACATGGCACACAGTCTGGTGATACCGGAATGCAAGGCGGATTTACCAGCTACACTGAGTGATGGTTTTTGGGTGAACGACACTTGGACGTCTCTACGATGTAAGTCGAAGAAGTGGACAATGGCGGAAATAAAGCACTGTGTGAAAGGAAAACAACTCTACTTCTTTGGAGATTCCACGACAAGACAATGGAATGCGGGTTTACTAGATCTTTTAGGTCTCAGTAAAAGCAATAAAACAAAAAATCTTAACGCTAAAAGAACATATCATTCAAGTGACGTAGTCAATTTGACATATACTTTCCATCCATATTCAATAGGAAATAGGCCTTGTCCTTACCGCATTGGTAGATGGGAATATGAGATCTTGGATAACCTCGACTCTAGCACATGTAATTACATTATTATGATCAGTCCATGGGCCCATTATACACAGTGGGTAAAAGAACGGTATATAGAGAGACTTTACCTTTTGCGTCAAACATTGCTGAGATTACGGAAGCGTTGTCCTCATACTATTTTGGTCGTTAAAACCCCAAAACCTCGAAATCATGATACCCGCACTTCTCTTCTATATACCGGTGATAGATTAATTTATGATATACGTGGTTTGTTTGTCGATATCTTTAAAGATATTGGCATTCATATTATTGACGTATGGGATATGAATTTGGCGTACCCATCACCAAATACAGTTCACATGCCGATGCAAGTTATTTATCAGGAGCTATATCTGTTTCTTTCTCATGTTTGTAAAGTATAATAGTGTTTAATCAAATGGATTGTAGAGTATAGAATTTGTTTTATTCTATAATTATTGGTGCGCCTAATTGTTAGTCACATTCTGTTACTAATCGTCGCATTTGTAATAACCCGTCGTATTTCTCGTAAAATTAGTAACAGAAATGTATGTCTCTTAGTAACATTGTATGTTATGCATTATTATTGAATGTTTGTCAGAAACATCCTGTAACTAACCCACCAGGATAATAAGCACACATTATTACCAATATTTAAAAAGGGAGATCGTAAAGACCTAAATAATTATAGAGGCATCTCATTAACATCTTGTGTTTCCAAAATATTTAACAGAGTAATCTCAATGTATATATCTTGTTTTGTTGAAAAAGAAAATATACTTTCGGAAGTCCAGGGAGGCTTTAGAGCCTATCACCGTTGTGAAGATCACATCTTTACATTGAAAAGTATTTTATCTTGTCGTTCAATTGAAGGTAAAACTACACATCTAGCTTTCCTGGACTTCCGAAAAGCATTTGATAGTGTATGGCGTGATGGTCTCCTAAAATGTGCCTGGGATACGGGAGTTAGAGGGAAAATTTGGAAAATAATAAGCTCACTATATGACAATGTTAAAGCAAAAGTAAAAGTGGGGGAAAGCATGACTGATGAGTTTAATATCCACAAAGGAGTAAAACAAGGGTGTGTACTCTCACCAATTTTATTTTCTATATTTATTAATGAATTTGTTAAACTTCTTCGTGAAAGCAATTTCGGGGTAAGAATGAATGGTGTCTGGATGGGAGGGCTCTTTTGGGCTGATGATGTTATATTGATTGCTAATAATGAAAGGGAAATGACTGAAATGTTAGAAATTGCCAATATATTCGCCAAAGAATGGAAACTTGGTTTTAATCATGAAAAATCAAATGTCATGGTTGTTGGAAAACGCATAAATAAAGATAAAGAGTGGAAATTAGGTGAAAATCGATAAAAGAAGTAAATAGTTATAAATATTTAGGGGTCTATATTTCCTCAAACATGAGTGAACATTCACATTATGAACATGTTATCCAAAAGGGCAACCGGCTTATAGCTTATATCAAAGGTATCATAGCTAACCTTGATGACTTTAACCGGGTGTACTATGGAAACATACTGTGGAAAACCATTGCAATTCCTTCAATAAATTATGCTTGTAGCATTTGGTATAATAATTCCAAGAAGGATAACGAAGACCTAGAGAAAGTGCAATTGCAAATGGCCCGCTTTCTTCTCAAAGCTCCACGGTATACTTCAAAAGAGGCACTTTATGGTGACCTTGGGTGGGTTCCATTATCCAAGTTACACAAACTGTCCAGAGTTAAATTATTTAATCGTTTTATAACTATGGATGACCACAGGTGGCCTAATATTGTACTTAATTCTATGCTACAATTGAAATGTGACTTTGATCGTTTAAAATATAAATTTCTTAGTAGTTGTGTTGACATATTTGAAAAATGTACAGATAGGCCCTATAGGCTTTTACAACAATGTTTTTGATAATGATAGTTTAACTCTTGTTCCTTTCTCAGTCAGCAATGTCGAGCGATGTGTGTCAGAATCATATAAATCAGAGTGGTCAAATAATATAATGCAAAAAACCTCATTAAATTTATACTCAAAATTGAAACCTTTCCCTAATTTAGAAAAATATTTACTTGATAAAACACAAGTCTGAAATTTAAATTAAGATCTAACACTCTACCTTTAGATTGTAAAACTTATAAATGGTCCAATGATGTGTCCGGTCTTTGTACTTTATGTGGGAATGGTGAAATTGAAGACATTAAACATTTTTTATTAAACTGTAAAGCATTTGATAATATTAGAATGAAAGAATTATCCATTCTACAAAATAATCTTGTGCTCTGTAATGATTATGACACATGGAATCGTTACACAACAGCCAGTGCTGATGATAAATTACAGTATATTTTAGGTGGAGATTCTATCGCGATTTGTAAAGAATCTGAGACCTTTTTTGATTTGTTTTGTAAACAATACACAAGAGCTGCATGGGAGAAACGGTCAGAACTTAAATCTCCCAATATATAGATTGTTTTTCTTTTGTATTGTTGCTTTTATATATGATTTGTAAATATTATACACCTGTGATAACAACTATAGGTCTTCAGTACCTGATGTTGAAACACAATGGTTTGTAATGTAAACTCTTTACTATATATTTTATGTTTATTTTTATATACCTTTTTAAATTATCAACTCAAACCTATGATACTGTAGGACAATTTAATACAGTACCTGTATTACCATGTTGATAATGATTTTTCTTTTATATTTTTGCAAATAGTTTAAGAACCTGTATCCGTCATATTATGTATTGTTTTGATGTATTATGTTAAATTGGATGCACCACTTCTGTGTGTGCCACCGATGCAAAGGTGTCATTTCCTAATAAATTATTATTATTTATGGACTGTATTGAGAATAGTGAGGGTTTTAAGAATCTCTACAATAGACTGAGGTTACATTGCTACTTCCTATTATACTACACCTTTGGACTATACAGTACTTTTAGTTCATTTATTTTGAAATACAGATTCACTGTAGTTAGAAAAAACATCATTTTACAGTAGACCAGGTCTATCTATCACAAGCATGATGGGATCTGAAGAGTAAACACGTACAGTACAGCTAATAATTACTGCTTCGTTCCCACGCGTAACCCTTCGTAGCAAAGATCGTATAGCGCCACGTAGTGGCGCAAGATATGGAACTGACGCTCGAAAAATGATAATTGCATGGGCAGCCATTCCGGCAAGCGGATTACCCAGAAGGCAATGTGGCACAACACCGAAATCAATGTAAACAAATAGGGTTTACATCGATAAACAGTACGACTTTATTTTATCTTTTGCGTCAAAATGAAAGAACATTTATATAAAATTCGATTATATAAAGTTACTCCATTTGTTATTACACTTACATATGCGTATATCACTGTCCAATCTCAAACGGCTACAGAATAAACACTGACTGTATGGAGGCCGAATTTTGTAGGCAGTCGGTTGAGGCATAGCTATAAATGGTGTCGCGGGGTGCAGAGCGATGCTACCCACTTCACGCCCAAGATCGGCCGCGTTTGGCCTAGGCTGGGACGATGGCACAGTTTATGTGCGAGAGAAGCATTTTTTGGAGATGAATTGTAATAATTGCCAAATATATTGTCCACAACTGTATTTTTATTTATTTTTAAAAAAATTAATGGTGGGGGACGTGTTCTTTTCCCTGTTTGGACCCTCTCTATTTTGTGTGCTTCAGGCCTACAAAGTTATTTCATTGTAATGTAAGGGGAATTTTACAACGATCTGCCACAACTGTAGTATAGTACTGTACATACATTACAAGATACAAAAACAATTGTTAATTTTTTTTATTCATAGAAATATTTAATGAATTAAAGAAATTATATAGTTGTCAAAAAAGTAAAAGTATTAAATATTATTTAAAAAAATTCATAATCATAATTTGTTGTTTTGTGGGGAAACCCACTTTTATTAGCTCAACTTTCAATATTACGGACGGGATTAGAATGCAATAAAAAGACTGAAAAATTCTAACTTCAAAGTTGTTTATACACAATTAAATAATGATATGGAATAAAAATACACTCAATCAATTACGAATGTATGGTTTAGCCTTCTTAAATACAAGGAAAATTCTATAATTATTTTGATTTCTTAATGTATTACAAAAGAAGCCAATTCTCATATTACTAATACTGGTTATTTCCTTTCACTTAAAAGTGATCCATGAGGTGTGTGAAAATAGTGATTTTATTTGTAATCACATACTGCTCCTTTTCAACAATTAAAACTATAAATTATTATTACTAATATATATTAATTGTCCATCAGTTCTGGCCTTTGTATTTAATTCTTGTCTAAAATGTCACTGTGCACTCAATTCATCCATCTTCTCAATAGTAATACAGTATGATGACGGACTTTCTTATATCTTTCTGAAATAGGGAAAAATATATTATTAAATTAATAGTCACTTTTTGAACTGTTAGTGTTACATAATCATTTGATTACTTATTATAGTATTTTAAAATACTACAGTATATATTTTTAAATTCAAAACAAAAGTCAATATACTATTTGTAATAAAATGTGTGAAAACCTAGATAGTTCAGTTCAGAAATATGGCAATACAAATAATAATAATTAAGGACAAAATAAATATGGGGATCAAATTTATAATTATAATTTATATTTATAATTATTATTTTAAAAAAACCCAATATCATCATCAATGTTTTGGTTTAGAATAGTTAGTGTAGGCCTACCTATGCTTTTATTGTTTTTTAGGCCCCTATAACATTTTTTTATTTCATTACATTTAATTATTTCTGTTAATGTTATTACTGTATTAATAAAACGCCTAATTCTAAAAATTCCCGAACAGCTTTTAGCTTTTTTCTTAATCTTATGATTATTCCATCCATCCATCCATGCCTTGTTTGATCCATCTTCAAGCCGCCAATATCATTCATCCTCCCAGACTTTTTTTGTATAATATTATAGGCCTAGCTAGGCCTAGTTCGGCATTAAAATATGCCTAGACCTACGCCTACTACTATCTAGGCCCTAGATCGGATTGCACAGAAACGCCCGCCTAAACTACCTTTATCCAACAATTTAATAATTTTGTTAATGTTTACTAACAAAAAAATATATATTCTAAAAACTTACCACTACAATTTACCCGATACAACACGAGAAAATGTCCCGAACAAACACTCAACACGTCACACGTGGATGTGGTTCAATGGTTTTTTATACACTTCCGGGGTATGTGATCGCGTAACTTGCTTGCCGGAATGGCTGCCCATGGAATTTCACTCATGCGCAGTGTATAAGAGATAGGACTTCCATATCTTGCGCCACTTCGTGGCGCTATAGTATCTTTGCTTCGTAGCCCACGCGTGGGGCATTGTTGAACCTACGATGTATTGTCTTTTGATCGCGATCCCACGCGATCCCACGCGCTCCCACGCGCTCCCACGAAGGCCATTGTTTTTTGATCGCGATTCTAGGAGAGGTATTGTTCTTTGATCGCATTCCCACGCGCTCCCACGCGCTCCCACGAGCTCCCACACGAAAGGCATTATATTTTGATTGCGATTCTACGAAACGTATTGTTTCTTGATCGCGTTTCCACGCTCTCCCACGAACGTGTTTTTGGGGAGAAGATTCTATTGTGTGTGTCATGGTGTAGATGGCTAGGCGAGATCTGTATACAACGTACGTACTACAGAATACCTTTATGTAGCCTATGCCGGACGATCAGGCATTGACCTCGCGTCGTATAGTTTGTTTTTTAAATTAGCTCATGAGTATATATGAACGTAGTTGCAATTAAAAATTACGGGCATTATGCTACAAATACAGTATATTTAGGCCTGCACGTTTTATCGTCATAAAAATAATGATGATGATAATGATAAATAATTATAGGCCTAGACCTAGCCTATTCCTATGTAGACTTTGTGGTTGTGAACTTTGTCCTATTACTCCACTGACTTGTGTATCATGGCTGGTATTTCTAAATGATTCGTTTCGTTTATTTATTTGACCAGAATAATATCAATATACTGTAATGACATACAAAACACCAAATGGGTAAATTTCTGGGAAATTCAAAAAATAATAAATAAACTGAATAATTAATGTAATGCATGTTTTAAAAAGTCAATCATGATTTTCTTCGATAAGCTTGCAGTATATGTTACGTTTATGCCAAATATGTAAGGGTAAATCAATGTATAGTATTAGTCATTACAGTCATTGTTAATATCTATTGAAATTTAAATTATCTATTGAAATGCGGGGTACAATCATGTTGGTTAACTCCCTAATAATGCACTGTAATTGCTGTCATTTATCATTTCTGGTCAGTAGTAAGCATACGTTAATTCCATTTATAATGTCAAAAACGCCATCTCATATCCGATCAAGGATCGTTCGTTACCATCATATGGGGTATAAACTAACAAAGATATTGGAAATCCTACACACTGAAGGTTATTACGTTCATAAATCGACAATATCAAGAACTATAAAGCGATTTACTAATTTTAAACAAATTAGTGACCGTCCACGATCCGGACGTCCTAACATCGTAACAAATGAACACCTTGACATCATTGACGAAGCTATGGTCGAGAACGATGAAATGACTGCCAGGCAGTTGCAAGCCGTTTTTATGAATAAAACTAACGTCAGTTTATCCATAGCAACTATTAAAAAAACGCGACGCAAATTAGGTTGGAGATGTGAAGGTACAAGATATTGTCAGCTCATTAGGCAGCCAAATAAAGTGGATCGCTTTCACTATGCATTAACGTGTATTAGAAACAAGGAGAACTTTCGTAATGTTATATTTACCGATGAAGGCACAATCGAATTGGATCATCATGCAAGAATATCATTCCGAAAACTGATGAACAACCAAAGCTGAAGGCAAGACCCAAACATCCTGTGAAAGTTCATGTTTGGTCTGGTATTTCCAGAACTGGTTCTATGCCGATTGTTATATTCGACGGAATCATGAGGACGGATTTCTACATCAACGAAATCTTAGGGAAAGCCGTAATACCATATGCCCGCCTAAACTACCCGAATGGATATCGTTTCATGCAGGACAATGATCCAAAGCATACGGCGAATGCAACTAAAACCTTCATGAAAGATAATGATATCTATTGGTGGAAGACACCAGCAGAGAGCCCCGACTTAAACCCAATCGAATTAGTGTGGCTTCAACTCAAAAACTACTTAAGGCGATTTCATAAGCCACATACAAAAGATGAACTGATTTGTGGTATCAAAACGTTCTGGACAACTAACATGACTCCAGAATTATGTCAAACTTATATTAGCCACTTGAGAAAGGTTATCCCGGCCGTTATTAGAAGAGAAGGCAAAGCAACAGGATATTGAAGTTTATAGTCATCGCAAACCAAACAGCCCTTTTCAGGGCTACAAAAATACGAAAGAAATTTGATAGCATTTACTTGGTCTATGTTTTTTTTATTACCGCATTACTTAAACCCTATATATGTTTTATTTAACATTTCTTTATCGACACCTTCACTTACATTGTAAGAACAAAGACAATCCCAGAACAAATAACAATAGCAGTACTATTATGATAATAATACCTTTTCTTTATGTAACAATACATAATACAAAGCGACGTTTAAAACAAGGATAGGCGCAACTGTAATGAAATGAGTCATACTGTTAAATGAAGCTCTTTTTTATCTTTATTATTATTTCTGTTAGTTAGCAAGAAATTCTTAAATTATAAATACTAAACACTGAAGTAAATTTAATAAACGTTTTGATTTAATAACATTAACTGACATACAAAATTGTTTTACACAAAAATATAACATTAATTTATTAAATACAGTAAAAGAAATATTTAACAATAAAATACTAAATTAAATTCGGACAATTTGTAAACGTTTAAATACTAAATAAAATAATTAAACATTATTATACTTAAATTTACTCTTTAAATCGCGTTTTAACATTAATTTATTAACTATAGTAAAAGAAAATATTTAACATTAAATTACTAAATAAAATTCGGACAATTTGTAAACATTTAAATACTAAATTAGACATTATTACACTTAAATTTACTTAATCTCTAGTTACATTATCTAGTGAAAGAGTCTCTTTAAATCCCGTTTTCTGTTTCGTCTAGCAGCATCGAATGAAATTTCACAGGATCTCCATACCTTCTGTTCTAATCCTTTCGCGACTGGAGAATACTTGACAGTTTGTTGTCGTACGATATCCATTCTTTCCACGTCCACAGTGGCGTAACAGGCGGGGGGGGGGGGGGGGGGGGCAGGGGGCGGAATACCCCCCTGGCGGATTTTACCGGGTTGAGAAGCGTTCGATCGGGCTGGGTAACAAGTAAAAAAAATAAAATAAAATACAAAGAAGGGATAGAAGAAATACGATATATGATATGGCGTCAAATGAGTCACAGTACAGTATGATATTCAAGTAAGATGATATGAAACACACAAAATCCTGACTGACAACTCGTGGGAAGACGCACTGCTTATCAGTACATTAACATGCGGTCAGTTGACTGTGGTTGTTGGCGTCTTTACTCTTTTATCTAAGCCGCCATGCATTTGCCGAATTGCCTACCCAGGGCCGTAACCAGGTTTGACGGCGGGGTGGATCGTTAAGTTGTTTAGTGGAACCATACCCTCAAATTTTTTTTCTCTATAGGCCATGTATGGCCGCAAATCGCATTTCCGGCTAATCTCTTTTGTTTATGAACTATATAATTTGGTGTAATTTCCAGCCCACGAATTTCAATTGCCGACCTTATTGCCGACCTTAAATTGTCAGAGGACGGCATTCTCTTGCCGACCGAAACTAGGCTAGATCCCTCCTCCTTTTAAAGCCTCCTAGCAACAACATGGTACATTAAGGGATCGTATCATTGAGATTTTAACAGGCATATTCACCATCATGTGGTGTTTAGGTAACAAACCATGGGATTAAGATGATCCCTGAATTCACCCAACCATTGCATCTTGCACTTGCGTGAGTTGCATGCTTTCTCTATCAAAGCAGCTAGCTGGGCACGTCACACGCACGCCGCGACCTGTGTAGGGGAATAACCTTTTATGTCAAGCAAACAACTATGCTCTGTGTACGGCTAGCTCCAGAACCACGATGTTCAGCAGTTATCAAATAGAATTTATCTTGTAAATTTTAGTGTTAGGTTTTAATATTTTAGTTAAAATATATTTTAGATTCTTATGTCGATTGGCGCTACTGCAGTTTCGCACCACACTGTTATATCTTCGATTTCTCACCCAAACTTTCCTTTTTCACACTCACAACATAATATTATGTAACATGTTTATACGATTCGACCACTTACGAAGTAATTTTTTTTTAATAACAATACTTTTCAAAACATTTTAAACGATACTGAACTCGCTCTGTCAACACACTGCAAAAATGTTCGCCATCTTATATTTATCACTTAACTGCCAGAATGTATGCTTCATTTTCCCCAAAATATGTAGAAACTATAGAGGGCAGTGTTATAAAATCCGATTACACATATATAATAATAGGCCTATTTAGTTTTGAAAGGCAAGAAATGTTTTCGGCTGTCGAAATAGAGGTTAAATTAATATTTCATTATTCAAATAATATTTAAATATGGTTTATGATTTTTAAAAAACTGAATTGTTTTAAAAAAAATTAAATATTATATGTATATTTTGATATGTACAGCTGGTTCTTTATAAAAACCACACTCTGCAGTTTAAAAATAAAAACAGAAAATAAAACATACATTGATTTCTGGCAATTTTCTGATTCTAAAATGGCCACAGTTCGATCGAAGTATTCGAGGAAAAGGAGCTGTTTTGAAAGGCATTTTTTATTGTGATAAAGGTAATATAACGGTGGCTAAATCATGGGAACATGTTACATAATGGCAAAATTGTATGATGTGGGTGTGAGAAAAAAAATTAGGTGAGAAATCGAAGATATAACAGTGTGGTGCGAAACTGCAGTAGCGCCTGTCGATTTATATTAATTAAATTTATTAAGGCTTGACTAGTAAACAATCGTAATGTTGTGTTAGTATGCCCAGCAAAAACAAAAGTGGGAGGCCAAGCGGAACTCGCTGTTCAGCGGGGGATCGTACGATCCCCCGATCCCCCTGGTTACGGGCCTGCCTACCTGTAAGGGCATTACAGCATTTCATTCACTCCCGGACAGGCATTCATTTTCTTTTCGCATAGAATAAAATTACTAGTACATGTAACACTTAATGTTTGTAGACTACTGTATAGTTTATTATTTAGTTCAAACACACGAGTATATGGCTAATCTTAATATACATTGCGTTAATATGTCGTATTTGTTTGTGTTTTTTTATATACGTTGAAGAGACATGTTTACCAAGCGCGGTTCCGGTCCATAGAACACGCGCGGGGGCCGGCATCTCATACACAATTGTGACGCTGTGCTGTGCGTGTGAGGCCACCTTAAAAAATACACTCCTACTAATCGTATGTAACGCGCTAGTGATCAGCAAAACGAACGTACTTTCATAGCTGGCTGTCGCTCCAATACTCAATCTTTCATTGGGTGTCATTTACCAAAATTCGCTTCGCCACAGCCCCCACCATGGAGGGGCTGTGGCTCAAGTACTTGGTGTCTGGAAGGATCAGCCCCTGTTTGCCCCCCCCCCCCTGACAAGACCCCCTTGTTACGCGGCTGCACGTCCAGTTGTTCTGCATCCCGAGTACCGCTTACGTTGCATCGTAGTCGTTCTTCTTCGGTGAAATAATATCCAAGCAGATGTTTCGATACTTTCTTCGTGTCTTCGTGGTCGCGTAGAAGTTTTAGAATCAGGTCACGTGGTAGGTCATCTTCTGAGTTTAGTCTTCTTGGTGGGTGTACGCTGGGTCTTGATGGAGTAGCGGTTGGTGGTGGTGGTGGAGGAGTTTGAATGACTGGTTGTGCTGTCGTCGAAGGTAACCACGGTTGGTGTATCTGCCGTTGCTGTGGTTCAGGTCGTGATTCGATTGATGATAGTCTTTGGTGAATGGCAAGTAAGTCGGCTGATTGACGGTCAAGTTGGCGTTGTTGGGTAGCTACTGTGTTGGTCAGAGTTAGATTCGCTGCCTCCAGTTCACGAACCCGATCATTTAACGTGGCTATGGTGACTGGAACAGGCTCCCCAATTCACTCAAATCAATACAAAATAATGCAACCTTCAAAATAAAACTTAAAGAATATTTTAATAATGAACAGCTTGGTATTTCAGTTTAATTAAGCTATTTTTAATATTGTTTTTTTGATGTTTTCTTGTCTTGTATGTATTTTCTTGTTTTTTCATTTTTACTGAGTCATACTTAACGATAATTGTACTAGGCCCAACCACTCACTTTTCAGTCATTACGGATTGGACCCCATTGGAAATAAGTTTACTTTTTTGTCGACTTAATGGGTTATCCAGGTATTCTTTTTATACATTGTATATTTTAACTTTTATGTATGAATATCAAATAAAATCAATCAATCAATCAATCATGGTGATGGCATCAGTGTTCAAGTAAAGTGATGTCCTTTCCTGTGTCCTGTTCATATCTGGCTATCATTGTACTCATCTGGTCATCAGCGGTGTTTAAAGGGCACACGTCATATTGCCAATCATCTCCAACGTCATCAGTCCTTACAACGTCAGTAACAATTTCACGAACACATGCAGCCTGTAAAGAAAAGAAAAAATACATAGAACATTATGAAACAAAAACCAATAATGTAATTTAGCGCGCAAGCGTAATATGAATTTTACGATGAACTGTGGAAAACCACAATTGGATGCAATAAACAATGTGATTAATTCTAGTAATTACTGTAAACAAATAGTGGTGGGTCAATGGAAGAAAGCTAAATCTGTATGTAATATAATATCAAGGGAAAGAAAACAACTTTTTAAATTATGGGAATAACATTTAAAAAATGAGTTTTAAAATGTTTAACTTACCGGTTTCTCAACATTAACAGTCTTCCTCTTCTTTGGTTTCGTTCCATAATCATGTTGTTTCTTTCCATCATCTCTATCATCATTCACCACGGCATCATCAGTGTCATCATCATCGTCGTCGCTCTGAACCAATTCTCCAGCGATGCTTTCGTATTTGACCGTCACGCCAATCGAAGTATTAATCTAAAAAGAAGTAAAAACAATAACATTTAACAAACATATCAAAATATTGAAAATTTATTCCATAAAAAAAAAAATCATTAAAAACAATAGGAAATGATATTAACGTTATTTATTGATGAATCAGTCGCTAGAAACCATGGAATAATACACAGTTTGTAAATGGTAAAATTAAAATGTAAGGACAAAATTAAAAAATGCTTGTCCGTTTCAAAAATGGATAATCAATTAAATAACAAGAAAGTAAATAACAAGAATATCGTCTTACCTCACAAAGAAACGGATCCACAACTAATGGCGGTGATAATCCTCCACTTGGAATGGTTTTTCTAAATTTATCTCCACGTTGAAGTGTTCTCAAAGTTACGTGCGCTGCAGATATGATTCGTCTGCGTAGTGGATTTCTAACAAACTCGCTCGCTACCCATGATGAGTTACTGTATCCAGCCCACTGTATCAGTATTCGCCTTCCGTTTATTTTTTTAATTTTTCCCGTTAGCCAAATCCCGCATTCCTTATCGATGGCCTGGATGCTGCTCCCAATTTTAAACGTCGACATTTTGTAAGTGATAGTAAAGATTAAATGATGACAAACACCAGTTTTCAGCATGTTTTTATACTTGTTGAGCGGCAACATAAACAAAGTCGAAGAACAATATATACAATAACTGTAGAACATTAATTGTCCGCGCTTGGCGCCCCTCCGAACAATGCCGCGCACATCAAACATGCCTTTGTTTTTATGTAACCATAAAAAAGCGCCGAAACAAAGGGAGCTGTCGATAATAATAATTTACAAAAATGAGAGCTCCGCTTAAAATTTCTGCTCCAATACTGATTACTGTACCGGGATCACATTGCATGCAACGTAAGTCTCACCCTATATTGTATACTTTATCTCCAAAGAAAAAATAAACCAAAATTAAGGATGAGCGCTTCTAAGCCTAATACTAGGAAAGCAAAAAATGAGACCGAGAAAGCCGGGGAAAAAGCTCACAGCGTAACAACACTGATTGAATCCCCCGCCGCTACATCATCAACCACTGAAATTAAAGCCATACGAAGCGAACTTAAAGATATGATGGCTCAAATTAATACTAAAATTGATACGGGAATAGCGACTATTCAAACAACTCAACAACTATTATTGAGCAGGATGCCTAAATTGGAGGAGAAACAAATAGAGTTGGATAGATCGCTTGAACTACGACAATAAATAAAAATGAGTAAAGTAGGTGATCTTGCTACACAAATGGTAAATATAGAGACTGAACTAAATGTTAAACAGAAAACAATAAGTAATTTGGAGGCTGAGGTACTAAGGATGGAGAGGCACTTGAGAAGTTACAACTTAAGATTTGGTGGTATACAGGAGGACGAAAGCGAAAATACGCTAAATAAACTACAAGATATGTTAAGTAAACATTTAAAAATTGACGACATACAAATTGAAAATGCGCATAGGACCGGTAAACAAACGAGGAATGCTGAAAAGCCCAGGCACATAATAGCCAAATTTATTTACAGGCCACAGCGGTATGCCGTTCTAAAGAAGACAAAAGCACTAAAGAATTCGGCATTTTACGCACTGGAAGACTTGCCGCCAGCTGACGTCAGGGAGAAACGTAAATACGCAGACGTGATGGAAAATGCTTTCAAGTCCGGTAAACATCCAGTTTTTCGTAACGGTGTTTTATACATAGATTGAAGACCGTACCGTGGTCATCATACCTGAATCAGTACCCAACGCATTTCTAAGAAGCTACAGGAGCAGAATATAAACTGTAGGCTCATGTATTGGTTTATAATTAATGTACCCAAACTTAACATGAACGAAAAACCAATACTGTACCTAATATGTGAGACATAACTCGCGGAGATCAGTTGTGATAAACAGTATTTTATTTTATTTTATTCAAACTCATTCAACAGCGGGAAACCCGCCCCTTACAGAATGGAATAAACTATACCATATAAAAATATATATAAATCTTAAAATCTAACAATACAAAATTATACAATTTTACTAATTTTATTACAAAAACAATTATAACGGTCAAAAAAGAGATCAATAGAATTATCTTTAACAACACAATTATTAAAAAGAAGACAAATACGTGAAATAAATCCATTCTTGGTAACATTAACACGACAATACGGCACATAAAGAAGATTACATTTGGAATTACAGTACGACAACCAACAGCTTTAACATGAAAGGAAAACAAGGAGATAAAATTACAATTGAAACGGGAATTCATACATTTATACAAAAACTGAAGATCGAACATAGAACGACGAGAGACAAGCGAAGGAAGAGAGACAGACAAAGGAGGACAGTGACAAGTAGAATACACAAAACTAACAAAACGATCTTGGACTCTTTGAAGACGGGTACTATGAACAGACGAAAACGAATTAGACACAACACTACAGTATTCAAGATGGGGACCGACAAGAGAAACATATAAATTAATTAAAGTATTGGAATTTTTAAAACACCAGCAATTACGACGTATCATGCCTAACATTCTATTTGCTTTACTAACAGCAGCATCAACTTGAGGAATAAAATTTAAGTTACAGTCGATAATAATACCAAGATCTTTATGACGGTCAATTCTTTCCAAAACATGATTATTTATGCTGTAATCATATTGGATATATTGTCTTTTCTTAGTAATCGTCATAATTTTGCATTTTGGTAAGTTTAAACTCAGCTTCCAGGTGGTGGTCCATCTGAAGAGTGTACCAAGGTCATTTTGAAGGGAAACAGTATCATTAGGGCCATTGATAACAGTAAACTGTTACTTTTTCCCGATATTTTACTGTTATTCTTTTTTCTTTTTATTTATTTTTGAAAAAATATCTAATCTTGGGTCCGTTATTATTCCTAATGTTTTTAAATGATATGCCATCAGTGTGTACCAGTACACAACTAATAATGTTTGCCGATGACACAAGTGTTTTCTTACAACACAAAATGTAAACGAAGCTATTAATATTATGAATAATGAATTAAGAAAATTAAATTTGTGGATTAAGGTAAACAAACTTACCATAAATACTAAAAAGACCAAATTTATGGTTTTTAGTTGTAGAAATAGTACTATTGATACATCTCATGTAAACATTTTTATTGATCAAGACGTTGTTGAAAGAGTTTATCAATTATCATACTTGATGAAAAAATAAATTTCTTACAGCATATTAATGTAATCACTAGTAAAATTTCTGCCATTATTGGAGCTATGAATCTCTTAAAAACCAAACTTACCATAAATACTAAAAAGACCAAATTTATGGTTTTTAGTTGTAGAAATAGTACTATTGATACATCTCATGTAAACATTTTTATTGATCAAGACTTGTTGAAAGAGTTTATCAATTATCATACTTGATGAAAAAATAAATTTCTTACAGCATATTAATGTAATCACTAGTAAAATTTCTGCCATTATTGGAGCTATGAATCTCTTAAAAACCATACTACCATATGAAATATTGCTTATTATTTATAAATCCCTTATCCTTCCCATCATTACATATGGCATTACTGTGTGGGGTACTGGTAGCATAAATAATTTAAATAGAATTCACGTTTTACAAAAAAAGGCCCTCCAATAATATGTAAAGTCCACTACCTACATCCATCTTCTCCGTTATTCATTAAAACTAATACCTTAAACATATTCGATCTATATCAAAAAAATGTAGCAAAATTAATGTTCCTCTACAAAAATGGAAAATTACTAGAGTCATTTGATGGATTTTTCCACACCTTCGACTCGTATCATGATTATAACACGCGCAATAAAAACAATCTTGTAATAGATCTGAAGCATACAAATGTTGGCCGTCAAGGCTTCTCGTATACTGGGTCTAAGGTGTGGAACAATCTATCAGATGATCTAAAACAATGTAGAAATATATCATTATTTAAAAAGAAATTAGATTGTATTTATATTGAACGTTATCATTTTATAAAGTATTTGTGTCAAGAAGAAAACTTGCAGTACTATAAAAAAACTGTTTTTAGTAAATTTCTATTCTTTCATGCATACTATTAAAATAATTTGTTTTATATTTTTAAAGGGTGCCACAGTTGTAAAGCTTTGCTTGTTCGTGGTTGCCCTATTCCTTTTCATATTGCATTTGTTTTAAAATTGTTAAGTTAAAAAATTGTGATTTGGAATAAAGTGATGAAAATTCATTCCTCAATTAAAAAAAAAAATTCTTCTTAGCTTATTTGATTGAATTTCCGATTTGACTGGGCTACTACACATACATACAGCTACTACATGAATTTTTATTTTTTTTTCATTTTTGTAAGGAAATTATAGTATTTAATCAAAAAAGAAAGGAAGATAAAAATGAGAAAGATCATACGGAATTACACGAGGACGCTGACTATATTCTTTAACGGTTTCATAACGTGTTTACTGAATGTTGACATAAAGTTTGCGGGATACCATTTATGTATAGTTCTGAAAAGAACTGTTTCTCAACTTTTCCATCAATTTATTTTGATCACCCTCAGGAGTGAGAATGCAAGATGTCCAGGAAACTGGGAATTTTGAATAGGATTAGACTGGTGTGAAAGATAAAAATAATAGCAAGGTTCACGGTGGAAGGAATTGAAACTAGCTATAGAAGAGCATTGTTTCTCATGAATATTAAAATACTAAAAAACAATAGCATTATCTCGAAGCTGAGTGTAGACACCATGTGTCTAGACCCTGTTATGAAATGTTTTTTACTGTCGATTAAACTTCTTGTTGAATAAGATAGCCAAATATCATGATTATTATTGTACTTAAAGGTGGACTCCCGGAATAAAATTTCTAATCTTTTACTTGTAATATTGTCTTATGAGAGGTGGAAATTGTGATTGGCAAAATGAATGTAAATGCCCAATGCAAGAACAAGGCTGTCAAACTTTGTCCATTTAGGTAATTGGTGGTATTATCAAATTGGTAAAGGATAGGCCATTTTGTGTAAACTTTACATGACTTTGAATTAAATAAATATACAATAAAACATACAAATGAATAGCTATTCTTATACAATTGTTATCAATATTTACATTTATAATGGCCTTGTTTCATAAAATGATATCATTTTTACAGGAAGATTGAATCTGGCTCAATTTCCAAATAGCAAAAATTACAGTAGCTAGGAAGTTTGCTTTCTATCCAATTTGACCCAGTTCATAAAATAGCTAGATAAAGCAAATCGATTTAGATGTATGTATCACACTGTATGATATGACATAAGAGCACTGACGATATTATTAATAAACGATGCAGACTGCCATTTTAATTATCAAAGAGACACTCACGGCGCATGGGCATATGTGATACTTAGGATGGTGATGGTAATGCGCAATCCCCAAGAAGGTTGAAAAGGAAGATTTTGTAACATGGATCTCAGAAAATAAAGCTAGCCTAATTGTAGTAAACCAATTTATTTAAGGGAAATTGGCCTGAGGCCCTGGAATGATGTCACATTATATACTTTTGGTACAGAAATGGCTGTTGCTAACTTCCATAAAAGACGGCTCCCTAAAAGACACCTTCTTTAGGACACCATTAAAAAATATGGGTGGAACAAATAATAATAGAATAGATTGGCAAATATAAACAAACATTAAAAAATATAATACACACACATTATTGCACAAAAAAAGTTTAAAAAGTAGATTTTTTGGACGTTAAAAGTTAAAATATGATAAAAAGCACAAAACGCTTAAAAGATGTAATTAAAAAGTAGATACACTTTGGAAGTTAAAGTTAAAATTTAAATAAAATACAGAGTTTTATCGATGGTGGTGTGAGTTAATAATATGGATGACATTTGCAACAAAGGCATATCTTGTTCTGTTTGTCTTAGTTATTGGAACATGTATTCTACCATTGCATTTGATTGTGAAGTATTTGTTAAGGGGTTGATCATATCCTTAATTATTTTATTAGCTGCCTTCACTATCCAATCAATGTATACAGCTGTAAGTCATCTAATTGTATCAACTGATTTTTAACGATGTATTCAGCTTTCTTTGTAATGCGATTCAGTTTCTTTTTATCTTTTTAATTAATATTTTCATAGTTGCAAATCAAACAGAAAGTCATAATACTTTGTATCAAGGTGTTATAAAACAATTTTAACAGAGAGCTATCAATACTGAATACATTTTTCGAAGTATGAACAATCTTTGATTGGCTTTTTTAACTTTCTGTGTTGGTTTCCCACAACAGTTTGTGATCCATGACAAAAAGAATTTCTATCTAATTCAGTACCTCCCATAAATAAAAATTGGAATAATTTGATCTTTTTTTACTCTAAAATCTACAACCATCTCCTTTGTTTTACCAACATTTAACTTTAAATTATTTGATTTACTCCAATTTACAAAATCTGATATCATTATCATGCTTATCGCCTAAGATGTATCCTGTGATAACAGTATCATCTGCGTATTTAATCACAGAACATTTATCATTTGGTGATCTAAAATTAGAGGTGAAAAGGGGAATAGGCCTACAACACAGGTAATATTACATAGCCTTGGGGTACTCCTACATTTGTTGTCCTGATGTTAGACAAAGGACTTTAGACTTTATCTGTTAAGGAAGCTGAACCATTTTAATGTCGATAATGTAATTCTTAGGGTTTTTTTATAATTCCTTTATTGAGAACGTTTTAACGTTTTCCTTTATATGCTGTTTTTTAGTCTTAGGGTCAAAGAGAGAAACTCACTACAAAGAATTGTTAACTTAAGTTCTAAATTAATAGGTTGTCAATTTCGTAGCTTATCTTCTTTCCGTGACATGCAAACTCTAGAAAAAGTAGAGATATTCTAACAAATGTTAACCATGCCTTGTTTCAGTGATTTCGAGATCATGCCTCGTGGGCGTCACCTTTGATGCCCGGCATGTAAAACAAACCGGAAAAGAAATTTGTTTTTGCCAGTGGCCATCCGACTCTTAAATTCGTTAACCTTGACTCTTATTATATTGTACTGTGTATTGTGATAATTTGTATATTTTGTAAGATCATTTTAATCCAGACCTTTTTATTTGAATTGCCCCGTGTGGGATGATTACAGAATTTTGAATTGAATTGAATTGAGGTGGCAAGAGAAAAGCAATCGTTTTGTTTCCCAAGGTGAGACTCGATCTCGGTACCACCGAGCCATACACAACTGACTAAAAGTTGTACAAAGATTCCTCCGTGCATTTACTATGCAGTAACCACTTTAGATTATTACATACCGCAATGAATTATAATTATTTACTATGACATCTTTAAAAATATAATAAAATACACTGTCAAACTATATATTTTTTAATTTAATATGTAAACGTTTTAAGGAAGAAAGTTAAGTTTGTTATTTCGGCCTAAAAAAATGTCATAATTTGTTTGATTGTCGAAATTATTTTTTTAAAATTTAATATGCAATTAATGATGACCTAATCAACATTTGCTCTCTTAATTTCATAATAAATCATACATATGATACACTTGAATGAAATGCAAAATAGGTGTTCCCGAGCATTCGACAGTGTGACCCCCTCAGCCCTTACTTATTTATCCTATCAATAGAATTACTAGCATGTGCCATACGAGACGATAAAACTATTAAGGGGATTACAGTAAATAATAGAGAAATTAAAATAACTCAATATGCAGACGACTCCACATGCTTTTTGAGAGATGAAGTGTCAGCAAAAAATATAATTAACTTAATAGAGAAATTTTCAAAAATATCAGGCTTGAAATTAAATAGAAATTTGTATTTGCCAGTGGCCATCCGACTCTTAAATTTGTTAACCTTGACTCTTATTATATTGTACTGTGTATTGTGATAATTTGTATATTTTGTAAGATCATTTTAATCCAGACCTTTTTATTTGAATTGCCCCGTGTGGGATGATTACAGAATTTTGAATTGAATTGAATTGAGGTGGCAAGAGAAAAGCAATCGTTTTGTTTCCCAAGGTGAGACTCGATCTCGGTACCACCGAGCCATACACAACTGACTAAAAGTTGTACAAAGATTCCTCCGTGCATTTACTATGCAGTAACCACTTTAGATTATTACATACCGCAATGAATTATAATTATTTACTATGACATCTTTAAAAATATAATAAAATACACTGTCAAACTATATATTTTTAAATTTAATATGTAAACGTTTTAAGGAAGAAAGTTAAGTTTGTTATTTCGGCCTAATAAATGTCATAATTTGTTTGATTGTCGAAATTATTTTTTTAAAATTTAATATGCAATTAATGATGACCTAATCAACATTTGCTCTCTTAATTTCATAATAAATCATACATATGATACACTTGAATGAAATGCAAAATAGGTGTTCCCGAGCATTCGACAGTGTGACCCCCTCAGCCCTTACTTATTTATCCTATCAATAGAATTACTAGCATGTGCAATACGAGACGATAAAACTATTAAGGGGATTACAGTAAATAATAGAGAAATTAAAATAACTCAATATGCAGACGACTCCACATGCTTTTTGAGAGATGAAGTGTCAGCAAAAAATATAATTAACTTAATAGAGAAATTTTCAAAAATATCAGGCTTGAAATTAAATATCAGCAAATCGCAGGCTATATGGCTTGGTTCAAATAGCCGATGCAAAAACAAATCAATACATATGCAATGGCCACAACAACCAGTAAAAGCATTAGGAGTTTATTTTTCTTATAATGAAGGACAACGGGAACAATGTAATTTCGAAACGAAAATTAAACAAATAAAAACAATATGGAGAACCAGAAAATTAACCTAACCGAAAAATAATTTTAAATAAAACATTCGCATTATCCCAATTTATATATTTAGCATCTGTCATACATATACCGCCGCATATAGTTAAATCAATTGAAACAAATCTATGTAGTTTCTTATGGAACGGTGGTAAAGGTATGATAAAAAGAACAACATTAATTGGGAATATTGAAGAAGGCGGTTTAAAAATGGTAGATATCAAAAGTATGTTTAAGGCATAAAGATAAAATGGATACAACGATATAACATAAATGTCAATGAAGCATGGAGATCTCTACTACATAGGTTCCTAAATAAGCAAGGAGGCGACATTATTTGTTATTGTAATGTAAGCGCGGACTGTGTCCGTCGTTGGAAAAATATTCCTTTGTTTTATAAGGATATGTTAAACGCTTATTTCGAAATAATACATCCTGATACAGTAAACGAAGGGTCCCAATATATATGGTTTAATAGGCACATGCATATACATGGCAAGCCATTCTATAACAAGAGCCTTAGAAATGTTGGGATATATTTAGTAAGCGACCTTTTTTAAATTAAACTCTGTATATATTTTGTGTACTCATACTTTCTAATTCTTTTTCTTCATTCTTTACTATCACTAAGGTTACAATACAGAAAATCAGATATCAAAAAGATAAAAATCTAATAGAAAATGAACATTCTGTGTAACTTAATTAAGGCACAACGTAAATGGGATGCAAAAAAGGAAACTATGCTACAATTGATAGCATGAATATAATTTGTATGAAGTGTTTTATATTTTCTAAAATGCAATATTTTTTTGTTTATTTCTCAATTACAAATTGTATACAGAAGTAGTATTATAATAAGATAACATCGGGTATAAAGCGTCTCTCATACTTACAGAGCCAAAATTACATCTTGGACTGGCACAGTGTATGGACTCTAACCTTACGGTTTTCATTAAATATATTATTCCATGCTATCATTCTTATTATCTAGTTTTCAAACTTTTGCATTCCCCTTTTTTTCATCTCATCCTTTTTGTCTTTGAAAAGGGAGGATGTTTTATATTCATCCTCTGAGTTTATAGCCTCTCTACCCGAACACGAACAAGATTTTATAAGTACGATTTTATTGACAGTTTATTTATTACCATGTTTTATCTTTATATTTTAAATAACATCTTTTTATGTAAATATGCCTGCATTTTAACTACTTTTAACACTGTAACAATCGTAGTAATATACAATAGAAAGAGAAATATTCATACAAGTAATTAATTGTTACAAATGTACCTTTATTTTTATATATAATATATATACATATAAAACAGAGGCAAGGGTAGAGTAGAGGATAATAATAATAATAATAAGGACATGGAACACTGGTACTGGTACTGGTACTGGTTCAAATAACCGTCTCATAGAGACATCTGGTAGCCATTGACTTAAAGTTGGCATTTGGATGTGTTACTTTTAAATGTACAGTACGAGAGTGACCACTACCAAATTGCACAGTCACAAAACAACTTATAAAATAGTTCATATATACAGTTAAAACATTGCTGGGAATTATAAGTTTCTGTTGAAGCAGGCTCCAATCAAGTTGCATCTAGTAAGTTGACTTTGTTGTACAACTCTATCAAGTACTGATGGTATCTACCGACCACTTCGTTTACTTTGTGTTGTGTAAAAGTAAGAATTTTTGTAGGATCTTCATTTTTTTTTCTAATTACATGTCCGATCCAGTTGAATTGTTGCTTGTAGACATATTCTTCTAGCGGTTGACAGCCATTAATGTTGTAGAGATCGTCATTATCAATTACGTAACGCCAGTCTATATAGTTTTCATCTTGTTTCTTCATCTGAGGATATGTCTACATGGTTTGGTGGGCAAACTCTTTGAAAGCCATTCACTAGCATTCTTCTTAGGAAGGAAGTTAACAATATTGTCGTTATTAATAAGTGTTCAATGCCGCCTCCAGAATTTACACACATGGATCACTATTATGTAGAATATGAAGAAATGTAATATGTTCTATGGTTTGAAATTATTTATTTGTTCTGTTTTTGTATGTTTGGAGCCATATGGTATTGTTAATAAACACAATTGAAAACGATTAACACTCTCTGTGGTTTGGAAGAATTATAGTGTTTGTGGGCATATTTGTGGACGAGGCGGCGGTTATTATTATTCTAAGTGATGTTTTATTGGGCCGTTTCGACCTAAGAAGGAAGACGTTTTAGACGGCTTTCAACATGGGCCTAACGGGACACAGATAGCCTACAGTTATTCCTGCCAGCTTACTCAACAACTTGGCTATCGGGGTTTCACTCGATTTCAAATAAACGTTCTTATCATCAGTTCTCCCAATGTAATTTTATATACTATTCCACACAATATACACTGATGCTTTAAGAATCTATTAAATTTGATCTTTATTAATTTGCAGTATAATTTTTATTTTGCTATTAACTGTACGTTCACACGCTTGGTCCGAAAATAAACAAAAAAATAAAATGGCTCTCGTCACTAACGGCTAACTTAGTTGAAACCAGGAAGTTGCTAGGTGATGACTCACCGTGAACCCCAAAAGCTGGTAAATCCGCTTTACATTCCAGTATCAGCAGACTGTGTGCCATGAAATCAGAATTTTCTGTTAAATAAACAATATCACCCAACTTTAAAATCACCCGATTCTTGTATGGAATATGTAATAGGAATGTATAATATAAACATTTAACAGATTTCTGTTTTTCACAGTAGTCCTAATCCATTCGAAGCAAACAAAAAGGCGGAATAACTACTACTGTAACAGATGTTGTAGTACCTTTTAATTCATTGTTATCCATATAATACATCTATTTTTAGTAATTGATTATTCCATAAAAATTGCGATGGTTTCAATATAACCTTAATAACAGTATCCTCACAACTAAAGTTTACCCTACGATGATTAAGTATGTCGATTTATTTTTTAAATGTAATATCACTAGATTGCTAAGTATCTCTTTAGACGGTGTTCTCTCTCTCCCGTCGAAAGAGACGAAGAGTAAAAGTTGAAATCAGTTCCGGATGCTATTTAAGCCTTTCTTCTCGATTGATTCTGTAGCATTGATCAACGATGTGATTCTGAGTAAAGTTAGTCAAAAACACGTAACACAATCTCAGAAAATATTTTCTACATATTTTGACAGCATTGTTTGTTGGATTTGCTAAATACTCATAAAACTCGAGCTTTTGTTTTGCATAGACCTAAAATAATGGAGCGTTTTGTAATTACTTAGTGCGATAAGCAGTTTCTACCCCTAACATGAGCCATGGTCTTGCCATGCTGCATGGTTTTCTAAGCGTGAGCAAAATTTATTTTTTTCGACACATTAGCGTAGTCAAATGTTGTAATATGAAAGAAACAACTGTACGTCAAATAATAATAGAAGCAAAGGATGCTTAAAACACAAAATGTTGTAGTTTTATATTAAAGCGCGGTAACGCATGTACGTAATTATATTTAGACACAACACGAATTGACCGATGACAGTCCTCTTGCGTCATCGAATCAAGCATATCATTACAACCATGTATAAAAGTAGCATGTATTACGCAAATGTATGAAATCCAAATTAGCCTACTAACAAAAATTACATTAAATTTAATAAATAATAAGTAATTATTAACTCAATTTTAATTAGATTAATGGGCAGGGATGAGTAAAATTACAATTTCAATCTTCTTTGGTATGGGCACCCGTTTCTTATTTCATTCGAATTTTAAATTTTAATGTAAACTTAATATTTAAAAATGTAACAACATATCAATGAAATATATTTTACCAAAAAAATCTTGCACATGCATTATTTTACCAAATACAATTTTCATACCGTATTCAATTCTCAATAGTCGTATTGACCAAAATTCTTTATTTGACCATTTTAAGACAAATAATGTTATGATTTCTGTTACACATGTTTAATTTATTTACATTTATCGAAATATATCTGAAATTTATGATTTTAGCTGCGCTTTATAAATTACTTTTCTGTCAAAGGATTTTAAGTATGATCACATGCACTTACATTACGTCATATTAGGATAGAGATATTTTTTACGACAAAGTACAAGAAGCTCTAAACCAAGCAAATAATAGAGATACTGTATCTTAATATTAGCAGGAAATATGAATGAAAAAACGGGGGATAGCCATCACGATTACCCACAGTGTGTAGGAAGATATGGTGAAGGAAAAACGAACAGTAATGGAACACAGAAAGTTGAATGTGCACTAAGAAATAACCTAGAACTAACAAACACCATGTTTATACATAATATGTCACATAGGACTACATGAGAATGTCTACAGAGACATAGTCAACAAAATGGTCAGAAGAGTGTAGCTTACAGCGGCACAAATACATACACCGATCATAGAGTACAGTAATAAAGACAGCTTAAAACTATTGTGGTACCAATGGCACCAAGAAAACCAAACATGCAGGAACTGGAACCTCAAAAGAAATAGACCATAACGTAGCTTTTTAAGTGGTTGGTTATAGGAAAATAAAGTATAAGTCACACAGCATTTATGTACAAGAGGTAATATCTAAGAACAGAAAAGGTTTTGGTGCGACATAAATTCATCTAATGACAAACAAATAAAAACTAAACTTATAAAAAAACAAATAAAATCAAAAAAGAATATTCATATTGAACTTAACAAAAGACACAAAAAACCTAAAAGATGTCAATAAATGTGAAATTCCGATTGCTTGATGCAGATATAGCTAGTACCTTTTATTATACAACTATGAACTATGGGTCCAACAAAAGAATAAAATATAGCATAGGTATATATCACAGCAACATTTTTTTTTTCTTTTGTGGCGTTAACCACTATTTATTCATTTACCAGCTATAGAATCGGGTGATTTATTCATTTCATCTTTAATTAAACAGATTAATACAATTATTTCTAATAATAATAATAATAAATATTTCATTGTTATTCTCACGTTACTGTTCTTAGAATCAGAACATTAATATTTCTTTTCTGTTATCCACCTTTTTTCATAATTTTCTAATATTTTTTTTTTGTTCTATAATTCTCACCATCTAAAATTGTAAACATTTAACTAATAAATGTACTGTAGAAGATACATTTACTAATGTTATATAATTTTCTTTCGGTATGTATTTTGTTTAATATATAATTCATGATACACGAAATAAACAAACGATGAAGGAACCTTCAAAGAGGTTGATACATAGAGGAAAATGTTACTTAAAATTATACAACTGTCAAACAATTCTTTTCCACTTTTACCGATGTAGCATATAAAGCGTGCATACCAAAAACATAAGATAAATGTGAAAACCAACTTCAAAATTGTTTAATAGACTGGAATCTATGTTGGAAAAACAAAGTAAAGAGTATGTTACACATAAAAAGGGTGGCTTTTTAAAATTTTAAGTTTCTATATAAAATTTTACCAACTAAGTGTAAGCTAAAATTATGGATTTTGTCCAACTGCAATTATTGTGAATATTGTATTGGGATAAAATTGTACTTGGAAAATATGATGTCAAAATTAATGAAATATTTTCCATTTTAACTTTCTGTATTTATAAAAGTAAAGTCAGTCATAGACTTGGTCTTGTAAAAAATGTCCATGGTTAATTTTTACTGCTGAGTTAGAAGTTATAATCAATAGTTAGTTTTTAATAAATAAAGAAAAGGCAAATAAAAATGTGGTCAGATATGGACCGTAACAATTTAGCAAGGTATAAAATTAGCGTTTATAATATTGATATTTAGGTAAAGTAAAATATAACTATTTTTTGATTGCCTGAAAGAGATAAAAAAGTTATAAAACAAAAGAATTCTGTGCTAAATTATACGTACATTTTCAAGGATTGAACACTGGGCATAGTGCATCAGGTTTACTTACTTGGTGCACTAAAAGATAATGTAAAATTGTATAAAATAGAGGAAAATATATTTTTTCCTTACTATTATATATAAAAATGCAATGGTAGAAGTGAGATATAAGATGTATTGAAAGTTATTTATATAATATATGTATTGTATTATAATATTACATTAACCAAGTGCAATGCATTGTAAACGAACATTTCATACATATACATGGCTGCAGTAGCGTGCTCAAGTTAGTGTTTACCGACCAACCAACCGACCAACCGACCGACATAGTGAGCTGTAGACTAAAAAGATAAAGTTCTTTTGTGGTTAAACACATAGATAAAGGATATCGATGAGTAGGGAAATGTTGCTGTGGATACTGTAAAACACTCATGATGGGGAGGAAAGAATGCGAGTAAAGCTACCATCCATTCGCTGGTGCCGACAATGGGGATGATCCTCCAGAAGACATTTAAAAGTATTTTAGTCGGTTTTAAAGAAAAAAATCTTTGATTGGGCACACTCAGCAGGGCATTGTGTTATTTGTTATCAGAAAATATCATATCTATCCAAACATAGTCAATTTTCTCCGAAATATGACAGCACTTCCCGTCGGGTACCATGGTTCCTTCTCCCGCTGGCGCCACTACTACCTCTCTCCAAATTCAAAATGATCAAAAAACATTCGTGCAATTATTCTCCAAATCTGTTCACTCCCTGTCCATTATGATGTTCTACACTCTACCACTAAATCTAGATTAACATTCCTCTCTGTAATTCGTATTTTCCTTGCTGGTAATATGCACTCATACGTGCTTCGTCTGGAAACCCGCCCATGTGTCAGACTAATAAATGCTCATAACAATTTTTTTTTTTTTTATAATTAACCTACCTAACAACATTGTGACCTTAAAACATAAAGTTCTATAGCAATACAAGAAACTCACCAGAATCTTTGAATATATTGGTACTATTTATTTAGCTACTATATACCCAGAACATTGCTTCCTTAGGTTGTCACTGTACAATTAAAACTATTAAATCATACTCATTATTGTGTGCAAAGAAAATAGGTATAATAATCTGCAGTTAAAAAACGATGTAGACCGCGCTCTATTAGTTAGTATACACTTATCAAGGTAAGCAGAACGAGAGCCTATTCGGCACAGTGAATATGTTGTGAGACATAAATATAATGAATATTCATTATGCCAAACCATACATATAAGTATTCACCGGCATCGTGAGCGAAATAAACTGTTGATTTATATATCCAAAAAGAAATGTGTAATATGTTGATATGCACACCACTAATACTCATTTGTTTCCTGTATAATAATGAGTAACGTCTAGATACTCAGGCTACCTACAAACTAATGTATTTTCCAGTGTCGTTTATTTTGCTGTACAATATACACAAATATAACGCTTATTAAAATATTAGGCCTACATCTGGAGACCAAGATTGGAAAATTTAATTTACTAGAGGGTTCACTTGCTTCGCTTGCTCCTATAGTCGGTGTACCCGAAAGGTTGTCGGAAACATGCCAACGCCTCTGGAAACAGAGGCCCGGATGACACCAGCCTATGCATAATGACTGATAAGTTCTGAATATTTATTTTGTGATATTTCATGAGGGGTCCTTAAATTATGTACGGAAAAAATATTGCTTCCCAGGTAACATAGCAAATTTGATTATGGTAGGGCAAGTTATATAAAAATAATACTAACTAACTTTCGTAGTACATATTACAGTAAAGTTTTGAAAGAGAAAGAAAAGAACATTATGGGCACTTGGAAGATATTAAATGATTTAGCAAATCGAAAGAATAAAAATAATAATTCAACTCATCCCAACAATAATACAGATGGTTATAATCATTTTTTTTTTCAAGTGTTGACTCTGAATTAGCTAACTATATTCCATATTATGATGATATTAATATATGAGTGAAAGTGTACAAATTATTTTAGATAGTGTTAGAAGTTTTAAAGGAAGTATCAGATTTTATAATTAAATATTGCTATGATAAGTATCGATATGCCTATGGTAAAAAGAGTAATATATGAAATTTTTCAACATGTAACACGTTATGTAATCTGTCATTAGAATGTGTAACATTTCAAATTATGCTTAAGAGTGCAAAGATAATACCTGTTTCTATATAATGCGACATTTATATAGCGCTATTTTGTGAAGATCATAGCGCTTTGAGTATTAGTTCATTATTAATTATTAGCTAGACTCTGAACAACATCTGTTTACTCAATATAAATATTAGAAAAGATGTTTAACAAAAGATTAATGTCATTTATTAATATAATTTGTTATATAGTGGACAATTTAGTTTTCGACCAAATCATTTCACAGCACATGCCTTAACCTAAAGAAGATATTACATCTGCATTGGACAAGGCAAATTACTCTGTCGGCGTCTTTATAGATCTAAAAAACTTCAAGATTCAATTTATTGTCTCATAATATTACATACATGACATTTGTTTTCCTGAGCTTAGGAAAAGCTAACTAATTCTAACTCTAACTAAGATTACCTATACTTTCAATTTCTACACCAATTACATGCTGCTTTAGTTATTTTATTATTTGATTGATGTTTTTTTTATTTGAATACCAGGCAATACAACAGAACGTCAGCTTTAGAATAGACACTTTGTGTATGCTCGTTCCAACTAAATTGATCGTCTATAGTTACACCCACGTATGTTGACACACTTGACCATGGCATATTGTTAAACAAATTAGAATATTACGGAGTTCGAGGTGTGGCTTCACAGTTGTTAAAAAGTTATTTATCAAACCGGATCCAATGAGTAACAGTTCATAATGTAACGTCTGAGTCTATAGAAATTAAATGCGATGTACCACAAGGCTACATTTTAGGACCCTCTTTATTTTTACTGTATAGGCCTATACATGATATTTATCGTGCGTCCCCATTGCTTAGTTTTATCTTATTTGCTGATGATACCAACCTTTGGTAACAATATACAACATACATGTTATATTATTGTCAGAAACGAGTTAAATAAACTTCACATTTGGTTTGTTTTCGGTAAACATAAAAAACAAATTATATAATCTTCCATTCCAAAAACGTTAGTTGTGAAAACAAAGTAACAATAAACGATTTTGAAATTGATCGTGTTTATAGCACAACATTCCTTGGAATAGAATAGATTGATCGAAATAGATTGTAGATTAAATTGGAAAAACATTACTAAAGGTATACAAACAAAAATTGCTAAAAATATCGGTGTAATATATAAATTTAAAGTAGTGTATTCTTTATTTTGTATAATTCATTAGTATTACCATACATTACTTATTGTTGCGAAATATGGGTCAACACTTATAAAAGTACATTTTGCAGAAGAAGGTAATTAGAATTATTTATAAAGCTGACTATTTGGCTCACACCAAAACCAATTTTTTTTCGCTTAAAACAATAAATATATTTGATATAATTGAATAAAATACTTACCTTCCATTTATATCCACTTTTTACTTTTGTTTGATGTTTGGTGCATCCGAAGCCCCTGTGCAGGTAAAAAAGTAGACATTAATGCTAGAGAATTATACTCAATTGATTCATTATTCTGACAGGTGTTCTTATGTATTTTAATTCATACCACAAGAAAGGAAAAATGAAAATCCATCTGCTTTACTTTTTGAAAAACATATTTGATATTTAATAACAATTATCTCGTATCTTCTATTTGATTGAAAATCATCTCTACAGTGTAAAAGTATTATATGGTATCTTCTCTTTTGATTGACTGTTTGAGGTACGATCTTCATTTTTGGTACAAATCTAGGTTTTGATAATATCTCGATTAAGTTCGAAAGACAGTGAACAAGCGGGTGGTAAGACCTTCACCAAACAGGTGATTATAATAATGATTATATTATCTGACAGAGGCAAGATGACAATAAATAATTTGGAAAGTGGTGCCTTTGAATTATTTGAAATATTTATTATTAATTTTATTTACAATATACAGTACTTCATACTACCCACCATTTACATATTTTACTTAATTTTCCACGTAACATTAATCTTACCTCAAGTCGATTTTTATATTGATTTGTATTGTTTCACAAATACCAAATTTCAGTGCCTTAAGTTAAAAAAGATTTTTCTTAAAGATAAAAACATTTACATTATACAAAACAATTCATTATTCTGTATTTATAGGCCTATATATGTAGTAAGTAAGCTATATATTTTATACATAAAATATGAAATTTTATAACTATTTTCATGCCAAAATAATTGAAATTAATTTAATGTAGTGTTATTGTTAATTTCGAAAAAAAATTAAAAGTCATCAATCCAAAAATATCAAGCAAATTAGTAATGTAACAATATTTTGCTTTCACAATTCACGCATTATTTTACATCGTGTTATAGTCAGACCACATCCGAGCTTTAAATACTTAAACATAGTATACACTTTATAAAAGAAGTTTTAATATTAGTATATTTGTTTAAAGATCACCTAATGTTTCATCATCCATTAGGAGCGTTTATTTATACCTAACTTCGCGTTTCTAGGGTGTTATTTACATTGCATTGTGAATGACATATCACGTTATGCATTGCATCAAGTGCGGGAGCGCAACGACCACTTGTTAGTTATATTAGTCCTAAAAGTCCGCAATGACATTGGAATACTAATTATCAACCATTTTTTTTTATCAATCAATATAGATGATTAGGCCTTTGACTTAACTAAAGCGATTGAATATAGTCTCAACAATCGGACAGAAGTTCGTTGATGATTTTATCATCGGATACAATTATTTGACTAAGCCAGCGTCTAGCATCATGCAATTTACGATCTTGTATGAGAGCAAACAGATCAATAGAAGGAGCAAAAAAATGTGGCATTCTTTTCTCTTTCAGGAAGTGAATAAGTTTCCGTACAAAGTCCTTAAAACGGTCATCAAGGTATTCTTGATGCCAAGGTCCAATTCTCTTATCAGCGTTCAGATGAAGCATACATGTTTTCAGATGATATGAGGTAAGCATGCTAAGTTGACTAGAACCTCTTTTAATTCGGATTGCCTTCATAATTTTAAGACAGTCTCGGCGGCATTCGTTCTTCTTATCCATTTTGGTGATAATTCGTTTCTCCATTTCTGAAAAACTCTCCTGCCACAGCATATTGTATATATTATCGTCGTCTTTTATGTCAGCTTTAGGATGAGGCTTTGCAACAAATAATCTTACTCTATCCTTATCCTTATCTTTTAACTTAACTGAAGGAACGATGTCGATACTGAACGGCAGTAACTCGATAGCTTTACTTTTTTCATCCTCATCATAATCGTCGTCATTTGTATCATCATCGCTATCTTCCCAGTCATCATAGGAACCATAATCATCATCGCTTTCATAATCGTCTTCATTGTAATCATCTTCCAAGACAAAAGCAGAAAAGTCATCATCATCGTCTTTATCGTTATCGTCATCGTCCTCATCATCATCATCATTCTCCGGAATTCGAAATTCTATTGTAAGCGCAGGTCCATGATGAGTTATCTTAGCACAATCTTTTGGTAACTCCAAGTAACGTAACACTTTCTTTGTTATAGATTCAATAGTTTTTTTCATCATGATAGGACTCAAGTATTCTTTGTAGAAAGTGGCAGTATCACATCTTTTTTTGTTTGATTGACGTCCATTCTTTGTAATGAAAAAGTACCCGGGCGCTTCGCATTCGCTGTCAGCCTGTTGGTATCCAAAATGTACATTTTTCAAAGTTATTGGTATTGCGAGATCGAACTCATTAGGTGCTATAACCTTTAGTCCTTCATAACTACTGCCTAGGCACATGATGTTACCAAAGGTATACGGTGTACTGCGGTCATCTTGTGCAAGTTGCTGAAAACCTTGTTTAATACTTTCAACTAACTCATTTGCATCCTTCCGGTCTTCAGCCGGGAAAGATACACAATTGTTCAGGTACCGTCTCAGCCCCACCAACAGTGGTCCTCGTTTCCTTCGGCTACTTCCATCATCATCCGGTATAGCCGCCTCATTTGATTTCTTTTTTACTTTTCTTCTGGCCCCTGACGCATGCATAGTTACCGGTAGTCCTTAGTGTCTAAACGAAAAAAAATATAAACAATTAATGTAATAATGATATTAATAATATTAATATTGTTAATAATAGAAATACTAGTTGTAATATTAATAATGAAGATGATATTATGTTATGTATTATATTAATGAATAAAGATATTGATATAAAACAAATAAGATAATAAGAAAACTATCAATGATATAATTACCATTACTATTTAATAATAATATTATGAAAAGCAATTGTTATTATTTTCATTATTTCTATTATCATTGTTTTCATTTTATGATAGATAGATGATTAGTTTACTCAATCTCAGTGCAGCTTTTGACACAGTTGACAATGCTGTTCTGTTGGCGCGACTCAAGCATTACATAGGGCTGGATGGCAAGGTTCTTGATTGGTGTTCCTCATACCTTTCTGGCCGTCCACAAAGAGTGTGTGTAGGGAATTCGAAGTACGATTATTTTGTACTGGACTATTCTGTTCCACAGGGGTCAATTTATGATCAATGTTGCCTTTTTGAGAAAACGTTCAGCGCACAGAGCTGAAGATCAGACTACCAATAAAGACACTTTTCATTAAACGTTAGGAAGGTTAATAGACGTTTTCATTATGAATAATAAAACCATTAATAATACATTTAATTATATAGTGAATATATATATATATTCAATTATGTTACTACTGAGTAGCATACTGAAAATTTTGTTTGCGTAGCATGATGGAAAGGCCAGGAGACCAGCGACCTTCCGTGGCTACCTCGTACCTTGTTGACAATGTAAATGGTAAATGTTTTAATTTTCGTAATTTGACAATAAAATAAATAATAGCGATAGTTTGATTGAATACAGTATGCTATTGGATAAATGATTTAAACGCTGTAAATACAACTTTTTTACAATGTGTTATTTTTCCTAACTTTAATATTCTGGAATAGCTGCTCCATAATCTCTTTTCTTTTCCTCTTTATTTCTATTCTAATAACAAATTTTATTGCTAAGCAAAATTAATCATCATAAATACAAGAAACTGAAGACATCATCAATATTATAAACTATTTTTTAACAAACTTCAATTTAAAAAGCATTAATTACAATAGATATTTTAAATAAATACATCGTATACCACTATCTGTAACTACTTCTATCTATCTATCAACTAAATCCAAATTGAGTGTGGTCAGAGGTCCATTTTATGTTAAGCGTGGTTCTCACTAGAACGCAACGCAGCGACGTAACGACACAAAGTGCTGTAGTGTATTGCTTAATCACAAGTGAGAACCGACGAAGCAATACTTGTAGGTTTGATTTCACGCAGGTGGGGGAAAACGCAATGATTGAAAGGGCATTTCCATACATTGTGTCGCTAGTGGGAACCAAGCATAACTTTTAACAAGCACAAATGTGCGATACTCGGGGTACAGCAAAAGAAACTGTAATGACGTCATAAGACGGATGTGACGTCACATACACATCAATAACCTCGCTACCAAATACGGCTATACAGTACCATCTTCGAGACGTGATATGGCTGCGTCCGGTTTGAAATTAAAAAATCCGGCTCTATAGCTTTGATGACATGTCCCTGCATGCCAAATCCCAGCTCAATACTACAACGAATAAGGGAGGAATATCACTTTATAAATCGCACGTTTTGCTCAATAGTGTCCGGATGGAAGAAGAAGTCCTAGACTCAGGTACCCCGAGTAATAAAACGAGATATACTCTATATCATATTACGTAAACAGTATATTTCACCATAAAGTTTAAGAAAAATAGGTTTCGCCAGGGCTCGAACCGGGGACCTTCTGCGTACAGACTTGATAACCACTACACTACGAAACCTCTTACACCAAAAATGTGGGTTACACAAAGTTTTTTAATCCATTTAAATTACAAATAAATATGGTAATAAGCACAAAGCAAAATAAACATGTGTAAAAGTGATAATTACCGATTACACAAAATAAGTATGTAAAAAAATAATAAAAATAAGATATACTATGTATATCATATTGCGTATACAGTACTTTTCACCATAAAGTTTAAAAAAAAAAGTTTTCGCCCGGGCTCGAACCGGGGACCTTCTGGGTGTTAGCAAACGTGATAACCACTACGCCAAGAAGCCGCATATAACTACAAAACGCTGAGGTGTGTGTCACACATTGTGGCTTCTTAATTAAACAAATTAATTAACAAAAAAGCATACGGCTATACGGTACCATCTTTGAGACGTGATATGGCTGCATCCAGTTTGAAATTTAAAAATCCGGCTCTATAGCCTTGAGGACATATCCCTGTAGTATATTCATGCCGAATCCCAGCTCCATACTACAACGAATAAGGGAGGAGTAGTACTTTATAAATCGCACTTTTTACTCAATAGTGTCCAGATGGAGGAGGAGGAGGAGAAAATGAGTAAGTCCTAGACTCGAGTAAAAATTATTATTGTATACTTACATAACCTGTTCAGGTGAAAACATTTACACAAAAGTCATGGCATTTCAATAGAACTTGGCTCGGGCCTGACGTTACTGATGAAGATACAGTATCTCAGGCTAATAACCTTTAGACTTTACTTTGGCTACAGTAAACTGTTATCGTTGGTAAAGATAAATAATGAATTGTCTACAACTAATACACCATGTTTACATAACTTGAGTTTATCGAAGACTAACGAGGGTTTTAAAATAATCATAGATCTGTTTAAGTTAATTAACACACATACAATTGAATTATATCTTGTTTTTTATAAAAATCATGTGAGGGTAGAGTTATACCGTGCAAATAAAAACCTAATAATTATAAATCTGTTTGCCTACAATTTGTCATTTATGCCATCTTTAAACAAGACTCTATTTCATTTCTTCTGCTGTAAAAAAGATTTTTATTATCACTAAAGGTGTAAAATACAGAAGGTAAGGAAATTAAAACATTAAACGATTACAGTATGATGGAAATTTATTTTGATTTGTTTGGGGAAAGAAGGAAGGGGGTTGAAAGGTTTATTATTGAGGGAGGGTAGCAGTTCCTTGAAGGGAGAATTTTTGGGTTCGTTATTGTAGGCTTAATTTACACATAATAATCGATAAAAATGAAAAACTAAAACACAATTAAACTGTTATAAAATACAGTCATTAATTGCAACTACAAATAGAAAAGTGTTTTATTTTCTGTAAAATCCATATGCAGAACATCGACATAATAAAGAAATACCGTCCTATGCCCGAGGAACACAAACATAGCAATATTAGCACATTATAATTTAATTCTGGAAAGTATATAAGGTATTATATTAATGCTGCAGTTGTTTTGTGCTTTCAATGTATACTACTAGAACATAGTACAAGTAGTCTTACCAACTTACAAACGCGTTTTGAGTTGTCACAGTGATGATGTTTTAGTCCCAATTTATGATTGTGTGAATAAAAATGTATAAGGTATACAGTAACAGACTACAATTCAAAAACAATCTTTATTTATGATAATAAAAAAAATCAGATAATTTCTGGGAGGTCTGTTTTTTTTAATTTGCACAAATATTCAAGAGTACTATAATTTACTAATATTGCACTTACTTTCTGAACATTTTCTATCATACTGTATGTGGTTCTGTAAGCGTTTTTTTTGTTTTAGAAAATGTTTTTTAGCTTAGATTCGGTCCCCATAAAAATCTTTCTGTTCTTTTGTGAGATGGGTTTTGTCACGTGAAGGTGCGAGTGTAATGCATTTTATGCGTACAAGTGTCGAACTGTATTATGATGCAAATTAGTAATGTAGCATTATTATGCAAATCGTGGAATTGTGGTTTGGTTTAGAAAGAACAATGAAAAAGAGAGTAGGGATCTGGACATAAAACTAAGAGGTAGCAGCCCAGTGTTAGTTCTCAGAGGAGGAAACAGATTAGGCGCAGGCGCAGGCAAATACTTCATACATAATGCCAGGAGGGAAGGCAAGCTACTCATTGTGATTTTAGTAAACGGCCAAAAACTCATTGTGATTGTAGTAACCGGCCAAGAATTCATTGCGATTGTGGGAAACAGCCAAGAACTCATTGTGATTGTGGTAACCAGCCGAGAACTCATTGCAATTGTGGGAAACGGCGAAGAAACCAATACGATTGTGATAAACGGCGACGAAACCCTTGCGATTGTGGTAAACGGCGACGAAACAATTGCGATTGTGAGTAGTATTCTTACAAGCCTAGGCAAAAAAAGGGAAATCTATTGTATGAGAATTATAGGAAAACAAAGGGTTTGCTAATAAAAGTCCTAGGCTATCAAAGGAGTTTCTATAGGAGAAGGATAAGTACAGGGAAACAGTAAGAAATCTACTTGATTAAAGTTAGGAAAACAAATGGGTATTAATTGGATTATACAGGTGTTTTCGTAGAATTATGGTGGTCATGACATAGAAATCTAATTTTAATTAATTAACAATAGGATGTATAGTTTTAACAAGGTGGAGGCTTTGTATAGAGTATATCACATGTGTTTTCTTACAACTAGGCAAACAAGAGAAATCTATTGTATGAGAGGAAAACATAGGGCTTGCTAATTAAAGTCCTAGGCTAACAATTGGGTTTCTTACAGGGCTAGGAAAACAAAGGAAATCTTTGTATGAGAATTATAGGAAAACCAGGGAAGAATGTAACTCTTCCCTGGGAAAACACAGGATTTGCTAATTACGTTCCTCATAAGTTTAACACAGTTAGTAATGCAAACTATGTAGGTCCATATCCCGCTGACAAGATGTCTGAATCGGCCCGGAATGATTTTCTTATTTGGTACGAGCAGAAGCGAGGTGAAATGTTTGATTTAAAGAGTCAGTTAATTGATTATTGCGTTAATGACGTGGACATTCTTAGGCGTTGTTGCTTTTCATTTAGACACGTATTTAAACTGTTCTTGTTAATGGTATAGATCAAGAAAGGGTCGATCCGTTTTCTAACGGTTTAATAACCATAACCTCAGCCTGTAATTTTGTATTTTCTAGGAACTTTTTGAAGCCGAATACAATTGCTCTTTTCCACCAGCAGATTACTTAACTACAGATACTCATTCTTTTGCCAGTATGAAGTGGTTAAGTTATGGATCAAAACAACGTGGAATCCATATTCATCATGCTTGTAATGGTAATGAGAAATGCTTTGGTAGATATAAAGTTGATGTGGCTTCGTTTGAACCAAACTTCATATTTGAATTTATGGGATGTTTGTATCATGGCTGTACCAAGTTCTATCGTCCACAAGACAAAAATCCTTTCACTGGTTTAAGCATGGCATATTCATATCTACAAACACAGAGAAAATCTGAAACAGACGTTTCCCAGTACCAGTATATTGAAATTTTGGAGCATGAGTGGAATAACATTAAGAAGGTTTTAACCCCTACGGAATTAGCCGTCATTTTTGCTATTCCTCCTACACTTAAACCCTCGAGAAGCTTTTTTATTAGGGAGAACCAATGCAGCTAGATTGTTTTACCAAGTTAAAGATGATGAGCAGATTTGCTATGTTGACTTCACTAGCCTTTATCCATACTGCAACAAATACGGAACATATCCGATCGAACATCCTGAAAAGTTAGCTTTCAAAGATATGTCTACAGATATTCGTGAGTATTTTGGTCTGGTTCAATGCACAGTTAGTCCTCCAAAAAAGCTGTTTAACCCTGTTCTTCCTTATAGGAGTGATGGAAAACTTTTGTTTCTTTTATGTCGAACATGTGTTGATAATATGTGTCAGGAATCATGCAACCATAATGAAAATGAAAGGTGCCTGACCGGGACATAGGTATCAACGGAGTTAGAGAAAGCTGTTAGAGTTGGCTATGTAATTAGGAATGTTACTGTTGCATGGAATTTTAAGCAGAAGAGTGAGTATAACCAATAAAAAGTCTCTGACAAAATAATTATTAAGGGCGTCCTTTATTGTTATTATTTTTGTCTAGCGATATATGGCGGCGAATTTTAAGTTACAGATTATTATCTTCCTTATAGAATATTTATGCAATACATGCTATGTACAGTATATTGTCCATATATTATACAGGTACAGCAATTAATTAGCCGTCATCGGCAATCTGTAAAACACCTTAGAAGGCTGAACAATTTACAAGGCGACGAAGGGTCAGGCACCAACAAAGAGCTATGGCCTATAAATTATGCTACACATTTCTTCTTGTCCCCTTATTTTAGCAGCTATCTTATATCATTATCTCTCCAGTTCGACGTTATTATTTGGTAACCGCGCAAGGTGTCAAAGCCTCGACGGGGAATTAAATATAACCCCGGAATATAACGGCGTTACGTTCTCACAGAATGCCCGTCTGGCATTGCGGGGAATATCCCTAGTAATATTACTAGGTCTAAAGCAGGTCGATGTCGGCATGATGCCAAGACGACCCGTTCTCAAAGAAAACCATACCGGCATAGTAATGGTATAATCCCGTAATATTCCTGGCACACAGCTCTGTGAAGGGGCTCAAAAGACATACATTTTTGTTACTAAATTGCGACGGATTATTACAAATGCTACGATTATTACAACACGTGACCAACAATTATGCGCACCCATAATTATAGAATAAAACAAATTCTATACTCTACAATCCAATTTGATGGAACACTATTTAACTTTACAAACATGAGAAAGAAACAGATATAACTCCTGATAAATAACTTGCATTGGCATGTGAATTGTATTCGGTGATGGGTACGCCAAATTCATATCCCATACGTCAATAATATGAATTCCAAAATCTTTAAAGATATCAAGAAACAAGCTAGGTATATCGTAAATTAATCTATCACCGGTATATAGAAGAGAAGTGCGGGTATCATGATTTCGAGGTTTTGGGGTTTTGACAACCAAAATGGTATTAGGACAACGCTTTCGTAATCTCAGTATTGTTTGACGCAAGAGGTAAAGTCTTTCTATATACCGTTCTTTCACCCACTGTGTATAATGAGCCCATGGACTGATCATAATAATGTAATTACATGTGCTAAAGTCGAGGTTATCCAAGATCTCATATTCCCACTTACCAATGCGGTATCGCATCGGATTCCTTCCTATTGTATATGGATGGAAAGTAAATGTCAAATTTACTACGTCACTTGAATGATATGTTCTTTTGCCGTTAAGATTTTTAGTTTTATTGCTTTTACTGAGACCTAAAAGATCTAGTAAACCCGCATTCCATTGTCTTGTTGTGGAATCTCCAAAGAAGTAGAGTTGTTTTCCTTTCACACACTGCTTTATTTCCGCCATTGTCCACTGCTTTGACTTACATCGTAGAGACGTCCAAGTGTCGTCTACCCAAAAACCATCACTCAGTGTAGCTGGTAAATCCGCCTTGCATTCCGGTATCACCAGATTGTATGTCATATTTCCAGAAGTTTCTGGTAAATGAAAAATATTACCTTTTAATTTTAAAGTAGTTTGGACCTAATTTGCATAATCTTAATCATAATCTGCACGCCCAGTTTCAGTTTTGTTTGAAGATTAATAATATAAAATTTGGCCTAATCAGTATGCTATCTATCATTTACTGCTGAATTAATGTACTATTAAGCATGTAATCGGTTTCTCTTCACATATTTATTCTTAAATATATGGAATTATTATGTGATCATTTACAATATAATAATTGTTATTGTTATGAAATCTTTATTCTTCTTCTTTATTTTTAGTCGCGTGGACGCGACTCAATAGTTCACTATGTCGGTCGGTCGGTCTGTCGGTCTGTCTGTCGGTCCGGTATCACTATGCGTTTTATCGCTTTTCTGTACTTTTTTAACTGTTTTGATGTACAGAAAAGTTTTAAAGTACATTACTTTTTGAAAGTTCATTTTTTTCTGAGAGCACGCGACTTATGGCTGTTGGCCTTGTTTTTAATTATCTTAAAAAGAATGAACGATGACTCCCAATTTATTTAACTTATTCTGGAAGCAATTTAGTTTTAGATATGAATTCATGTACATATTTGACGTAACAAATTTTGTGACGTCATCAAAGGGCCACTTGAATTTAAAAACTAGGATTTTTTTCTTTCTTTGGAGATTATCACATTCAACAGAGCGCATTCTGGTAATTTTGTACCAGATTTTCGCTCAAATGTCAGTATGTGCTTGCTCAAATAATTAACTTTATTGAAAATATTCTTATTTATCTTTTTGACAAGTTAGAAAATATGCTTGAACAAGTATCAAATGAGAACAAAGAACTTACACTATTAGGAGATTTTAAAATTGATTATACATTTGATATTGACCTTTATAAAAATTTCATGCACTTGAAAATATGTTTCAATCAACTCAGATTGTTAAAAATAAAACTAGGATCGCACACAAATCAGTCACATGCATAGGCCTAATACAGTATTACCATCGAAAAGCGTATATGCATCAGGTCATGGCAAATATCAAAATTTTGTGATCGTATTTTAACGTACGTGCATATTTTTCAAAATTAACTGTCAGTAAAAATTATAAAAATGATCACCTATAATTCGTCAAAGTGACAAATTAAATTCGTGTTATTTTTTATGACTTTATATAGAACGTAAAGCGGTATCAACAAATAGCAGTATTACAATGCCAGTGACACTTTAGAAATGTTTCTAGAACTTGTATATATAGATGCAACATTTACACATGTCAATTAGTGTAATAATTGTCATTTTTCATTGGTAATTAAAAACTTGTTAACACAAAATTTACTAAAGCTAAAAAACATTTCTGCTGCGTTAAATGGAGCAAGTTGTACTCTGCAATTTACATGAATTTACTGTTATTTATGGATGTGAATATATGTTGTTTCGCTCTTTTATTGCACTCGCACTATTTGCTGCATTGAATTAGAGCCTGGATATTGAAGTTACACCATGTAATTAGTGTGAATTAAGCACTCTTGGGAAGGGAAAGCTTTAAAACGTAGGCCTGTTGGAGCACTCTCTCGTCGATGTTCATAGCGACAAATCGAATTGGGTGACGTATTACAGACGAGTCTGCTGTGGAATGCTGAAATCCTTCATGTGTTCAAATATAGAGCACAATTCAATAGAAGTCGTAAGTTCGTCATGCCATTTACATACGTCGTTGTAGTACTCATTTTCTAGGAAAAATACGATTTACTATGCCAATTTTATTGCGAATTTGCGAACAAGTTGCTTGATTCGATAGGGAAACGTCGAGTAAAAACAGGGCCAGTAAACCCAGACATGCCTACATCAAGTAGCGATGGTCTTTTTTGCTAACAGAATTCTAAAGAATACATTGGACATTAACAGCTCGGAATTGTAAGCTAATATTCATTCTTTGCAATTTGATATAATTGCGCTAACGAAACTTTGTCTAATAACAACATACTTGATGCTGAACTTGCAATCCTACACTGTACACTATTTAGAAAGGATAGAGGCTCTGGTCGACGTGGAGAAGGAATCCTCATGCTTGTGAATGATATTTTCAAGGGCAATAGATAGGGCCACTTGGAGAATGAAACATCAGAGTATGTGGATTGAACTGAAACTTGCATGGAGGAGGAGCTTGAGTGTAGGACTATACCTCAAACAAATTCTGGAGCAGAAGACCTTCAAAAGTTTACCACGTTAGTTGGAACAGCCATGTTGCAATACATTAAGAGCGATGTTTTTATCTTTGGTTAATTTAATCTCCCAGAAATAAATTGGCACACTGATCCGTATACGGCACCTGCAAACTCAACGAGCGAACATCTCACCGACACATTGATAAACAGCTGTGGACTTTTCCAGTGTAATAAATTAGCATTATTATGTAGCGGCATTTCAAAATCGGATCATTGTGCAATAACAACTAACTATAATGTTGATATTTAGTATCCCTATACAGTGTAAGGTTTAATATGTGAACATTTTTTAAAGGAAGCCAATTTCACTTGATTCTGGTAGGTATGGGTGTCAACATTTACCAAAAAAAGCTTGGGTAAGGAGTGGGGAACGGTCAGTTTTGGGGCGTTAATGGTCATTGTCGATCCTACACTGTACACTATTTAGAAAGGATAGAGGCTCTGGTCGACGTAGAGAAGGAATCCTCATGCTTGTGAATGATATTTTCAAGGGCAATAGATAGGGCCACTTGGAGAATGAAACATCAGAGTATGTGGATTGAACTGAAACTTGCATGGAGGAGGAGCTTGAGTGTAGGACTATACCTCAACCAAATTCTGGAGCAGAAGACCTTCAAAAGTTTACCACGTTAGTTGGAACAGCCATGTTGCAATACATTAAGAGCGATGTTTTTATCCTTGGTTAATTTAATCTCCCAGAAATAAATTGGCACACTGATCCGTATACGGCACCTGCAAACTCAATGAGCGAACATCTCACCGACACATTGATAAACAGCTGTGGACTTTTCCAGTGTAATAAATTAGCATTATTATGTAGCGGCATTTCAAAATCGGATCATTGTGCAATAACAACTAACTATAATGTTGATATTTAGTATCCCTATGCAGTGTAAGGTTTAATATGTGAACATTTTTTAAAGGAAGCCAATTTCACTTGATTCTGGTAGGTATGGGTGTCAACATTTACCAAAAAAAACTTGGGTGAGAAGTGGGGAACGGTCAGTTTTGGGAAGTTAATGGTCATTGTGTTTGGTGTCAAATGAAATGAAATTTAATTATTTTGTTATTTTATGTTTCTGTAAAATGTTAATTTAAATTGAAAGACATTAACAGCACTGTGTTAATCTATTCAACTTTATAGTAGACTGTATGTTACTATATGTAGACACATATTATCATTACATTATACTATATTGCCCTATGCTGCTTATACAATGAATACATCATGGTGCAATTTATATGGCAGATTGGTTCAATGGTCATCAGATTCTACCTGTTCCAATATAATCAGATACATAACTTAGATAATTGATGCATACAAATCAATGTTTTTTATACACAAAAACATATTCAATTTTGGTGGGTAGATTAGAGGCTATTTTTAGGTTGAGGTGGCAATGGAAGAACTACCAGCTAATTTTGATATTTTTTGAAAATATATGTCTTGGGAAGGTCACAACTCAAAATTAGCCAGAATCCCCTTGGGGGAACATGTTCAAATCGCACAATCAAAATGGCCGCCATTTTTTACATAAAACTACTCACCAATAATCATTGAAACTTGCTAGAAACATACTCTGGTATTGGAAAATGAATAAAAAATGAAAAAAATTAAAATATCCCTCGCCATAGCAACAATTCCAAAATTGATAATTATGTAAAAATTATACAAATTGTCCAATTACTTTTCATTCCATAAGCAAAACTCATCTGATACTGATTTTAATAAGAAATGCCAAATAGGTTATAATGAAAATAACGTATGTATGAGAAAATGTGTTTTATCGCCATAGCAACCATTGCTATGTATATCGAATTATCTCATTTTTACCTGAAATCAAATATTTAGAATATGGAGCTTCACATATTATTTTCAGTTCGTAATCATTTTATGTAAATGGAGACTGTAAAATATGGTGATTAGATAAAAAACATCATAACCATGTATCAATACACCTTTTGTCACCATAGCAACAAAGCAAATTTACCAGAATCATGTTTATTTTGATTCTTTGAAATATAAGTTGAGTTTTACTTACGCTAGAGACTTAATTTAAATTAATTAAATTTTGGTATCAAAATGTTCAAAATAGTAATATTTCTATTAGCTGTAATGAAATATTTTCTCGGTAGGTTGCCAGAAAAAACAATTATTGCCAGAAAACCGACTTTGTTGTGTAAAAATATGAATTTTTTCATTCTTTTTTTCCAAAACCATATTATAACAATACAATATTTTATACAAAATCTGTAACTTTAGCTACAATAAATTAATCATAGCACACATTAAATATGAATTTTATATGCCTACCATTTCATTTAAATAATTTTACATAAAAAAAAACTATACACAAAATATGTGACGTTAAAAACATGTTGGTAGGTTCTACTTATGCTTGACTTGATTTTGGTTAAACAATGTTTCCCTGCTCTGACATAACTTTATTTAACTCTAAGCACATCAATATTCGTGTGGGACTCGAACCCACGTTCTTTAGAGTACTAGCCTGGTGTTATAGACCTTGTGCTGGTAATAGATTCGCATCTAAGGATGCAGTGGGTACCAAAGACCCGTACTAATAAGTACAATTGGTTCGGGTCAATGTACATTATAGTAGTAGTATTTACGTCAGGGGTATATTACACTGGAATATTGATCTAGAAGTCGTGGGTTCGAGTCCCATTCTATGATTACTTGCTAGAGTGTTTTTAAATGTACTTCATGGCACAAAAGCTAGTTTGGAGTTGTACTTGTTTCGTTTTGTTATTTGGCAAAATATAGTACTTGCTTTGTTTGTTTTTTTGTTTGTTAGAACGAAAGCACCTACAATGTTTTGGTTTAAATAGGCCTATACTTACAGAACATGACTGTTTAAATTCAAGAAATTCATTAGTAACTTCACAAATAACAAAAAAAGAAACATTTTTATTCTTTTAACATTGGCCGAAATTATAATTGATCAATAGACCTGCTAGTGTTAAAAGATAGGAGAACATTTTCAAAAGCCGGCGGCGAGCAGTCTTAAAGTAACAAGTAAACTGAAATTGCATTTTTTAATGTCCAAAAAACTTCATTTTGTACAAAAGGCAAGAGTTATAATTTGTGGTTTGTAATTTTCAAACATAATTTGATTTAACAGGTATTTTGATACGAGTAGTTTTAAGAAACCAATTTCTTTTCCAATTCACCCGCTTGTTTGTGGTGTTTTGACAGGCTCGTCTATTATACTATAGGGTTCAACTGGTCAATCTTGATTTCAGAAAGGTTAATGTTGCAATACCCGAGTTTGTTTGTATTAAAATTATTTAAAAAAATTATAAACCCCAGCAGCTTTGAACCAGTCAACTAAACAAAAAATATGTATCTTTAAATATGTTCTATCTGTGTACTCCACTCAGTTTCTGAGTGCTTTCATTAAATTATCCTAAATAAATTAATTTCCTGATGGGTTTCCAGGAAAGCAATTTTAAGAAATTGTTTATGATTGCATTCCACCAAAACTATTTAATTTACTAATTATTAATATTCATTTGTGGGAGAAAAAAGGTGCAGCTTTTAGTAAATTAATTAAAGTACATATTAAACAGGACGATTAATTAAAGTTATATTAAAAATATGTAGCAAAATAGGGTTAGGTTGCCAGAAAAACAATGGCAAGTAACTTTCCTTCCTCTGCGCCTCACAGAAAGCCTACACATCAAAGTTTATTGAAGACCACATTTTGTACAACACATATACTGTATTGTGTGGATATTTTCATCTAATGTCTAAACACACTAGCTAGCCAGATTGGCTCCAACAAAATACGATTCTGGAGTTGGATAAAGAGCAAACAAAAATTAATTATCGGTCGATTATGTCCCACTACGGTGTTTCTGTTCAATCTAATTATGAAAAAGCTGCTAGAGTATATTCAATTCATTTTTTTTGCTCTAGGTCTTGCGGTAGTAATGACGAACACTGTTCGAAACCTCCCGAATATAATGTAGAAACACTGTCGCGATTTCAGGTAGAACAGCATGCCGTGGAGAGGGGCCTTCTGAACATCAACATCCACAAAGCCTCCGGCTGTGATCAAATTGGTAATGGCGCCTATAAATGTATTCGTTTTCTTTTAACCAACATTTTTTAATTATCATTGGAAGTATGTCAATGTTATACCGGTCCGCAAGTGTGGTTCAAAAATATTATTGTTAACTACCATTCAATTTCTCTTCTGCCAATCTTTCGTGTATGATGCTTTTAATGATCACATTTCACCGATTTTAAGCCCTAATCGACATGGTTCGTTCCGGGAAGGTCCTGTCAAACCAACCTCGAACTGCTACTGCTGCGATGCCATGGATAGCAAGAGGCAGTATGATATGCTATGTACTTTTCGAAAGCGTTCGATTCTGTCAATCACAGGTAAGTTACTGGTTATCTGACCAAGAAGGTGACTCTTCTGAATGGCTGCATGTGCTTCCCGGGGTTCCCCAGCGCTCGCTCCTGGTGCCAATGTTATTCAATTTATACATCAACGGTCTTCCTGTTTATTTTATCACCCACTCGCAATCTTTATTATTTGCTGATGATGTCAAGTTGTTCGGAGTGATCTCTCATATCCACAGGATGCAGTCCTACTCCAGAACGACTTGAGTAGGCTTGCTAAATGGGCTAGAATCTGGAAAATTAGAGTTATCCATCACTTAAAAAGTTAAACCTAATTTATATTATTTCTAGCCATGTCCTTGATACTGTTCCTGTTCACAAATATCACAAAGAAAATTTAATCACTTTTTATCTAAGGCTTGCCCTGGTTATGACGCTCCTAAAGTTGATCTTCTTTGTGACCGTAGAGTGCTCTTTGACATTATAATTATATATTACAAGATTATGAACTCTGATTATTAATAATTTATTTTATTTTTAGCATTCGTGTACTTTAACGTATCCGAAATCGAGGACTTTCAAACCCTCCATTTGGTCGTATCAATGTAACTAAAGTTTATTCAAGCGCTTGTACGATTCATATAATACGTTCTATGTTGTTTTGTGATTCTGATATTGTTTGACTCTTTAAACATTTTTAAATATAAAATTGTGAACAGGTTTTAGATCTTTTGTCATGTTTGTATATTGTTACTGTTTATCAACTTTTTAGTGGTTTTTTATCTCTGTCAGTTGATTTAAAATAAAATAAATAAAATAATAATTTAAAAAAACATCAATTAGGACGGTAACATCACTTTGTTCCATTTAACAACTTTCTTTCAATCACAACAAGCTTTATATTTTCATTTAACTTTATATTTAACAAGGCCAACAGCCATAAGTTGCGTGCTAAAACGCATAGTGATACCGGACCGACAGACAGACCGACAGACCGACCGACCGACATAGTGAACTATAGAGTCGCGTCCACACGACTAAAAATAAGCAGAACATTTACCTGTATTGATAACGTTTATTTTCTTAGGACCATTCCAAATCCTAAAGTATGTTACAGACCTATAGAAACAATGTCCATACAACATGATTATGAAAATGTAATTACGGGGCAGATCTATTTTTGAAAAGTGTATATTTGTCGTTGGTGGGGCTGATGGGGAGAAAACAGTTTTTCTAGTGTCGTTTTTATCTGTACTTCTTCAATTTGTATGTAATTAATTGTATTTAAATGAAAAGGCAAATTACTGAAACAAAAATATCTGTGGGTATCAGTGGCTGGATCTCAATAGAGAAAATAATCAAAAACTTTAAATTTCGATTAAGCAAAAAAATCCAGAATTAATTTCCAGGGCTTTCGGTTAACACTATCCTTTCTTCAGTGCCAGTGAGTACTTCGAGGGCAGTAAGCAGTAAGAATAATTATAATATAACATGATAATGTACAGTTATGTTCTGTCAACAAACTAGTTTGACTAAAAAAAAGTGTGATGTGCCCAAATATGGCAGTGATATGCCCAAGTATGGTAGTGATATAACATGTCCATGGGCACATCACACTTAAAGTGTGATAGTGTAGAGGTAGATATGAGCTGCTAGAGTGGATTGGAATAAAAGAAAATACCAGTATAACCATGGATGATTTAGTTTAGTTATAACAAAGGAGGCAATAGGCTGGTGATTAAATTAAACAATGAATGTAGCATAGATAAACAATTATGGAATATACAATGAATTAATAACAACTCAATAATATTGAAACTAAAATTTGGAATGACAATGGAATAATTCTAACGATATGGGAGTATTTTTCTAGTGTTAGTCCAAAAGGTTTTGTTGTTTGAAATAGTAATTCCCAGTGTCTTTACGAGTTTGTTTATTCTATTTGACATTAAAATGTTCGGAAATAGGTTGATGAAGATTTAATGTTTCGATCTGTGTTTTTTTCATTTTCATAAGGATTATGTTTTTGGTTTCTTTAACGTACTGTTTACTACAAATTAGTATAATGAGATAAATGCGGTTTTTGTTAGATAATGAATTATCCGGAAAATTGCGGCCAGGTGGGTTACTCTTATTCCGAATAATGAAGACTAATATCAATAGTTGAACTTACTTGTGAAAGAGTGCGGCATTTTCAGCAAACAGATTAGAAAAAGTTCGTTCTATTTCATTAGTCTTGGATTGAAGTGACGTCAATGAATCACATGTGAGCATTTTCTTTTTTGGTTTATCACATAGAAATACGGTTTTGCCCATCGCCAGTGAAAAGTTATAAACGCATTTATTATTGTATTCATCCTGCAATCTGAGTCCACATTTTGTTAGTTCGTATTGTTTCTTGTCGTTTGAGGTGAAATTACCATTCCAAACGACTCTATCTTCCATCGGCCAAAGCACATTTTCAATAAAATCAACGGTTTTAGACGGATGTACCAATATAATTTCAATATCATATTCACCTGACTGTGCAGCAAAAAACGTAGCCTCATAAGTTCCGTTATCAAAATCAGTTATCTTGCCTGCTTCATTAACAATATTATTTCTGATAGTTGCGTACCAAAAATCACCGCCTTTTAGGGAATGACTGTTGACACTAGCCTCAATAATCACACTAAAATAGCTCCCGACGTTTACCGATTGTCCAGAATGTTTAAAATAATATCTTGTGTTTGTCTGTAAAATAATGAAGAGTGTACATATATAACTAGTATGCAAACAATATACACAATTTTAATGCATGTTTGCAAAATGAATGGGGAGAGCAATATTTTTGACAAACTTAACACACCCATTATTACTTTTCGGTAAGTGATTTTCCAAAACAAAATTCACAATTGGTTCACACTAGGACACAACGCAAGGATGTTCGTTTGGAAGATGCAGTGCAATCATGGCATTCAGACATACCAGAAAGTCTATAGAACTACATAAGAGCAACACAGTTAATAAAGATATCGCTTATTCACCAGTGAGTTCATGTTTAATCCCGACTAGCAAAAGCAGCTATCTTAGGGCCTACTTTTTTTCACAAACTGACAATTAGAGGACCAAAATCATTTTTGACACCTAGCATTATTTGCTTGTCTAGTGTGAACCAACAACCATGGTTTGACTTGTATCAAAGTCCGGCCTTTCATATATAGATATAAGATAAGATATTAAACATTACACTTTGCTTGAACAGAAAGTGGCTGCAGTAAAACATTTCGAGACATTCTCTTTCATATACCTTATCTCCTTTTTGTTGGATTCATCCACTTTTATTTATTCTCTATTTTACATTTTCATTTTAAAAACTACGTAATCATTGTTATGACATACAAAAACAATAAAATACATGACATATAAGATAATACAGGGTCAGTCCACATACGTTTTTCATTAGGCTATATTTCGTCATAATTCAACCTCATTAAATTGTTTAATGATTTACATGTACACCTTTAATAATATATTAGAGATAGCTAATTTATAAAGATGTATAGAAAGATTTAAAGATGTAAAATTGTACGATCTTTATTATTTCCGATTTGCAGACATGCGGTTAAACATTTCCTTTTTCATACCTGTTGTGTGTACTTTGCAAGGCTTGGAACCAAACTAGATAGGCCTACTTTCACACGTAATGGAATCCGTGGGGTCTGAAATGGAAATAATATTTATAATCAAGTCGATACTAAATGGTGTTTCCTCTATATAAAATATTACAGAATATTACGCGCATCTAACTACAAACTAATATCAATACCAACTACTGAAACAAGCTAAACCATACAACTGAAAGCTAAACTTAAACTTCCTATAAACAATACTCATACTATCTAGCGTCTATTAAATAATTATTTTTGTATTACTTTCAAATCTAGACAAGTGAAAGCTTTTTATTTGGTCTTTTTGTCAAATAAGTTGAGTAATGTAATTACTATTATTATTATTTTATATTTGACAATAAAGAAAAAATTATATAATTTGCTTATTCGATCATTTACGCGGTAGACTTTAGTAAGTTGATTCCTTTGTAATTTATTTAAATTTCAGTTTGGTTCAGTGTATTATTATTATGATTTTCAGTATTTTAAAAGGTGTTACACTACAGTAGGACGAACAATCGACGATAAAAATAAAATCAAATGACGTCATGATCAATAAGAACCATGAAAACATTGTATCATCACAATATAATTGCTCTTATTAATCATGATGTCCTTTAATTGTTTAAACAGTTATCCTATTTAGAATGAAAGATTTTTCAATTTAGTTTGTTTTATTTAAAAAAAAAGTATGTTTATCTTTTATCGTCGACCGTTTTCGTCCTAGTGTAAAATCTTACCATTATTGAATAATAGGCTGTACACATAACCAGTACAAACACAAGCAATTTACAGATTCTTTGTTGTCGAGTAGTCATCTTCTTTTAAAAATCAATCTTCGTCAATCCTAGAATCACATGTACCACCTGAAATGAATTAAGCGATATAAATTGATGTGCGTATAATATTATGCTGTCATCACGAAATACTGAGTGGAAAATGTTATTGAGAAAACTTTGACAGGAAAAAATCGCAGTTTTGTCCTAGGTTGGACCAAGGTGTAACATTTGACCTCAAATTGTGTGTTTCTATTTAAATTTATATAATTCCGTACCAAATTGCGTTTCACTTTTGATATTGTAAAGTTAAAATGACTATATTATGGGCAAAATATTGTTAAAAGTGTGTTATAAAAAATATGTAATTAAATTTTATTTTTACTAAAAATATAATTCTTGAAAAATTGTAATTTTTGATAAACAATTTAACAAATACCATTTTCACCCAAAAACTTTTTGCATGAAAACATATCAAGTTTGGTATCATTAGATAGATAATTAGAATTGCTATTATATGATACTTTATTTGATAAAATATGTTACTTTAATTAGTTAATCAGTCAAAAGTTACATCTAAAAAGTTATTAATACCAAAGTGTCCCTATTTTAAAAACTAGATGGTACGCGAGCGAAGCGAGCGTTCCATCTAGGTCGTGCCCACAGATGGTTCTCGAATACAACATTAATTCCAGCGAGAAAAAAACTGGAGATTTCAAATGTACGTATCCGCAGGACTAAAATACATTGTCGTTTACAGAAACGAATAAATAGACACAATGATTTATGTAGTTAACCAAAATTAGTACCCTGAGAATTACTTCCGAAAGAGAAACTTGTCACAAAATGGACTCATTTAAACAAACCCAATTTGTGTTTTGTGTGTAGTGTTGAAGGATGGGGAAGAGGATAGGTACAAAGAGGAACAATTTTTAAATATATTCTTATCCACTCAGTAATTGTTTTATGTTGTATAGGCCTATAAATAATATACCACTAAATACAGTAAACCATTTGCGATTTAATACTTTGTTAAAACTCTCACTGTGAGTCATAGTTGATTGAAATAGTAAAGTACGTGTAACGATACACCACTACGACGTTTATATATTTTTAGTCGCGTGTACGCGACTCTATAGTTCACTATGTCGGTCGGTCGGTCGGTCGGTCGGTCTGGTATCACTATGCGTTTTAGCACGCGATTTATGGCTGTTGGCCTTGTTAAATTATTAATTAATACAAACGTTAAGCAACTGTCAGTAATAAAGTTTATTTATTTGTATATTATGTGTTTATAATCTAACAGTAAGGCCTACACACACTCACAGTAATAAAGTTTATTTGTATTTGTTTATATTATATCTAACAGTACCAACATTCACAGTAAGAAATTTGCGATTCAAATGGCAAATCAAAAGTGGTTAATACCTATTTACAGTATTGTACAGCATTGCAATACTATTTATGTTTATTCTCCAAGGGCCCATAAATTTACCTACTTGTGTTAAACCATGGAGGTAAGCCTATACCTCTATGGTTAAACCAAATAATTTGGAATGTTCCATTCATCACAAATCAATACATGTGTATACACGTATATTAAATCTATCAAAATAGTATTTTTTAAAGAAAATCGGCCTGTCTTCAACATTATGATACTGTACTCGAGCTGTTCAACCGGTTTTCAACTATTAAAAACAATTATCGTAGGAGGAGATAGGAAAATGCGAAGCATCCTCGTATTATTGTGTGCAGGTATTTTTCAAGAGGACATCCATTAGACAGTGTATACCACAATCGGGAAACACCCCTATTTGGGGCAAATCGTTGAACCTAAATTCGTTTTAATTGTCAATAACTAATTATCTAACTCAATTTAATTAGTAAACAGGGTTACATCAGGTGGTTAAAATCAGTACCGAAAGTACGAACCAACTTTACATGCCATCAAGTAAACATTCTAGAAATAACGCGCGATTTACCGAATTTTGCCCTTACGTAAATGTATATATAGATAATAATAATAATTTAGGTATTTGTATAGTATATGTATATCCAAAACTATACCATGTGTGCATGTAAACATATTAAGTTTGCTATAATTAGATAGATAATTGAAATAGCTAACATGATACTTCATTTGATAAAATATGTTATACCAGTCATAAGTTATATCTAAAAAAAGTGATTAATACCAAATTTGACATAATTGACATCTAATGACCCCTAAATTATTTATTTATTTTTTTTTATTTATAAACATATTTCTACTGGATGAAAATATCAACGTTGTCCCACAAAGGGGACATTGTTGTTTTTCAAAAGGTCCAGCATAAAACATAACAACATACATAATTATATAATACATAGTTTCTTAAAAAATATTAAAATTAAACAGTCTAAAATAATACTAAAATGTGAGAACCATACATTTAAAATACAAAATTATGATTAAAAATCCAAGTTAATAAAGATGTTCATAAAATTATATAATACATAGTTTCTTAAAAATAGTAAAAAATGTTAAAATTGAACAGTCTAAAATAATACTAAAATTTCAGAACCATACATTAAAAATACAAAATTATGATTAAAAATCCAAGTTAACAAAGATGTTCATAAAAAAGAATACACCACATAAAAAATACATTGAACAGATTTAAATGTTTTAAAAAAGTATTTCCCTAGATAAAAAAAAAGTGTTTTTATAACTCGATTTGAACGCATTAATGGAAATTGAATTTTGAATGTCAAAATGTATGTTATTCCATATGTTTGCCCCTGCGACCCTCAGTGATTGTTTTCATTGTATCCGTGTTTGGTATCGGGGGAACAACATTTAATGTCTCAGAAGCTCTCTAGTTATATCTATGTCTGTCTATTACCATCTCGATTTCATTACAAAGTCTATCTGGTGCAGCACCACGAACACACTTATACATAAGGGTAGCAAGAGAGTAATTTCTTCTCTGCTCAAAACCTGTTTAACTATGTTTTCACCCCTACTGTTCATGAAGTCGTGGTTCTTTGTCATTATTCTTGCCGCTCGTTTTTGAAACCTAAATAGTTTACTTATATTTGTTTCAGATGTATTTCCCCATACAGAAATGGCATAGTCGCTACATGTCTGTATAGTCATTCTGTAATTTTTTTCTAGAAGGCTTTTGTTTAAAAATCTACTTACTTTGTTAAAAATTGTAATTTTGTGTCCAAGTGACTTACACAGAATCCTAACATGATGGTTCCACGTTAAATGTTCGTCAATTTCTACACCTAGATATCGAGTGTGCTTAGAATTTTCAAGCTTTTTACCATTTAAGAAAATATTAATATCACCATCTGGGCTAGAACGTTGTCCTCGAATTACCATAACTTTTGTTTTCTCTAGGTTTATACTGAGTTTTTTGCCCTCATAACATGTATTGACATTATCCATAATAGTTTGAAGCTTTTGATTGATTTCGTTTGTTGAACTCCCATTAACATAGATAGCAACATCGTCAGCAAATATACTACAAGAACCAGGGGAGATGTACTGTGAAATAACATTAATAAATATTAAAAATAAAATAGGACCTAACGAACTTCCCTGGGATATACCTATGTCAATATTGGTTGCTTTGGATTTACTACCGTTGCAAACGACAATTTGTTTTCTATTGCTCAGATAATTTCTGAACCAATCTATTTCGACAGTATTGAATCCATAGTGTGAAAGTTTATTTACTAAAATAGAATGATCAATGGTGTCGAAACACTTTGAAATATCAAGGAAACATACACCCACCATTTCAGATTCATCGAGAATTTCTAGCCAATCATTATTATATGTTCCACTAACCAGATTTTGGTAGATTTTGAAAAGAAAGTGTCCTACTAGGTACTGAATCAGATAAAAAAGGTTTGAAAACTATTGCAATTTGTTTTGGGTTACCCCCTTTTTTTCATAGATTGCCTGGACTACTAACAAGGATGACAAATGTATTTAATGAACCGAATTTACACGACGGTCTATTATATAATTCTAGCGGACTATCACACCCGATCCATCATCTAGTTCCGTTTACTCTAGATTTGAAATACTAAATGAAAACAAATTTATTGTAATGGTCAGAAAAATGTTCGGGAAATATACCAGATTGCACGTTCAATTTAGGACAACAATTAGTGATTTTAGGTTCGGATATTAAAGCGAAAAAAAACGTCAAACACTATTCATTTTCACTCTACAGCTCACTATGTCGGTCGGTTGGTCGGTCGGTTGGTCGGTCGGTAAACACTAACTTGTATATGACCTTATCTTGATATCAGTTTAATCTAGCTAAGTCAATTTTTCACATGGCCAGGAATCGATGTGGTTATGTTTTCACGGTGCGCAATAAAAAATTACGCGGTCTACGCACGATTTAACGAAATCACGTTTGTAATCATATCTTTACAAGCATGAATCACAATTAGATAAAATTTGGTACTAATAAATTTCAGGGCATAAATTATCATATGGCAATACAATTACGTGCGTAGCGCATTTAACGAATGCATACGCGCGCTTAAATTTTTCCAAATTGTCAAAATTTATTTTCGATGAAATAAGAGTACGTTTCAGGCAATTTTAAGCGTTTAAAAAATTGCCATGAGTGCGCAGATTTTTGCACGCGTACTGCGCGTTAAATGTTAATACGCACTCTTTTTGCCCGATTTCTGCTTTCTTGACTTACTTTTCAACTCGAAATTACATTATACGAGCACGTCAAAAGTGACAGGCTACGCACGTGTAAATTAAAAAAATATTTTTAAACATGTTCAGCAATTTCTGTCGTTTGGTCGATCGGTTGGTCGGTTGGTCGGTCGGTCGGTCGGTAAACACTAACTTGAGCACGCGACTGCAGCAATCTATATGGCCTTGTTCCAGGTACGTGTGTAGCTGTGGTAGGCCGGAATAGGCTAATACTGTATTGGGAAGTGAGGAAGGACCTCGCCGTAGACCGGTTCTCTGAATGTTATTTCCTCGTCAGGTAGTGTACCTTTAATATTTTGCACTGCAGTGCAGAGGTCGTTGATGAGGGTCCTTATCTCTGCTAGTTGTGCAGCTACATCGAGGGAGATTCTTATCTTGGAGATTTTGTCATTGGCATGATGTTCTGAAAGTATCAAATCATAAATAGTTAATTAATTCTCTAATGGGGCATTACATTTAATGGTAAAACCCGATGCCAAATAGTAGTAGGAGTATAAACTGATAAAAAAACTGATATACATACAAACAGTATACAAATAATGAATGTTTATGAGTGGAATGGTATAAATAATGGCATGAGGAGAATGATGAAAGGTTATTATTATTATAAACGAGGCTAAGGTGAAATACAACTTTTCATCATTCATTATATCGAAATAGATTCCTCTCATTTGAATCACATTATGCAAATGACGGCATAGGCATTTTTCACAACTTCAGGGAATTTCAGGACACCATGTTAATCAAAAATCGGAAAATGTTCATAAAGAATTGGCCTACATTACTGAATTATTAAAACAAAATTTGAAAAAAATGTTTTTGATCGCCTAAAATCCAACGGAAAATATTTAAAAAAAACACTTTTTCCGTTGGATTTTAGGCGATCAAAACAATTTTTCAATGTTTACATACATATTTATGTAGTTAATATTTACAGTAAAACTTTTGTCCATAACTACGAATTTTAATGTAACTTACCTCTGAAAATATGTAATTTATGTTTGTTACACTTCCCTGTACAGCATGTTTGTCACAAATCCAAGATGTCTTCTCTTTCATGGAAAAGGCGTACTTAATGCCGCAGTGATGCGCTAGGCTGCTGTCACGGAGGCCAATCACAAATTGTGTCCAAAGAAAACGGCTGAATACTAACGCACACAACTGCGCTAACTTGGTAGACAATACTCACACAGATAATACAACAATAACCGTTACTTGAGGTATGACAATAATGCTATTTTATTAACATAGCAAACAGCAATGCATTTGTGAAAACAACAACAATGAGAGGTCGTATGTCCAGAGGGCGGTATATGACATAAAGAACATTACTGGCGCGCGTGACTACATTTTTATTCTTTTTCTATCTCAAATAATCAAATGAATGTTTAACTACAAATTATGGATAAGTAAACCCATAAATATAGTTATAGTGGTTCGCATTATTTAAACAAATTCAGATTCAGATAACATTTATTCAGATAATAATGAATGAACATATATAAAATAGAAAAAAGATATTAAAGTGAACATAGATAAAGCAGTAATTGGAAGTCATTATTATCATGGATCGATCAAGATTAACTTGTCTCGCAGGGACCCACAAACAAAACACATTACTAACAAAATAAAAATAAACCTAGAGTATAATTATAATAATATAATTATATAATTGGGGATAAAAATTACAGTATAATAACATAACTTACATCTTCTTTATCAAAATTATTTAAAATTATATTTCAATATTTTCATGATATAAATAAAATATGTATCGACATCGGTAAATGAAAAAAATATATACACATATACATATACATACACATACATATCGTTACAATAAGTGGATGAAGATAAGTATAGATTGCAATAATAATCAACAACTAATATTTTATGTGTAAACTTAAATAGTATATTGAGTATAAATAATAATAATAAGCGTATTAACTAAGCTGTATAATATTTAGATATATAATGATTCTTTAATTGTTTTCGGAAAGTAAATAATGATATTGACGTTTTGAAATTTGGCGGGATATGATTCCACAAATTGGGACCTGATATAGTTATAAAAAATTTAGTTTTAGTAAGTCTAGCAAAAGGATGTTTAAATGAGAAGTTCTTAAATTGTAATTGTGAAATTTGGTACGTTTACAGAGCATATCAACCATAGAAATAGGAAGTTGGTTTTTAAAATAATTAAACATAAAACTGGCAACTTGAACATTGTGAATATCCGTTAATTTTAATATACCAAGACATTTAAAAAGGGGTTCAGATGAGGTTCTATATGGTGAAAAAGTAATTCTTCTAGCTGCACGTTTTTGTAAAAGTTAATCTTGCAATATTAGAAGAGTAATCTGCAGCCCAAATAATATTACAATACTGGAAATAAGGAAGTGTGTTATAAAGGAAAATTAAAATATTTAGAGGGAAGAAGTGCTTAAGTCTATTATTAATACTAATAGATCTTGATATTTTTTTCGAAATGTAATTTTGATGACTGGTCCATTTGAGGTATTCATGAATATATACACCTAAAAAAAGTGTTTCAGTTTTACGTTCAATTTGAATTCCGTCAAGAAGTATATTGAGGTTATCAACTTTCAATTTACGTTGAGAATTGTGAAAAATTAAATAATTTGTTTTAAGAGTTTTAATAAGTAATTTGTTTGAAATAAACCAGTCACAAAATTGTGTTAATTCATCATTGAATGTAGTAAATAATAAATCAATATCGGAATTAGAATAAAATAATATAATAATAATATTCTGATTATTCGTAAAATTGGTAAAAATGTATGTACCTAAGCAAGCAGTTGAGCCGGATTGTTTTCAGATCCTGCCCTGTAGGCAAGTTTAGGGAATTAACAAACACACAATACATATTTGTTGAGTCGTTTCATTTAAGACACACAACATCGAACATATTTGTTAAGCTTTTGGAACATGTGTTCAAAGCTTGTGGTGCGGGGTTTACGGTACGTTACATTTCGAACAATACGACACTGTATAAATAACGTAATGTAATTCCCCATGCTGTGAAAATTGAATAGGTCATTATAATATTTTATTGTTTGAAGGTTTGCATGGCGAAATCAAATGGTGTTAAAGTTTGAAACTATATGAACCAAGATTTAAAATACTGAAAACAATTTTGTGGTACTAAGTTTACTTCCAGAGAAATCACAGTTTGAAGTTTAGGTTGTTATAATCAATAACAAGGGCTCAAGCCTCACTCGCTCCATGGTTCTGATGGTAGAACGAGTCTTTTTGGATAAGGACTATTATAAACAGTAGGTCCAATATACACATGTGGCTCATGTGCACTAAAGAACCTAGTACATCTTTCGAGACGAGTAGGGGGTTACCCCAGTGTACTAGTATGCACACATCCATTTTCACACTCATCAAAGTGGCCCCCACCCTCTTGATTGTTCGCACACGCTGTTTAGGGTCATCTTTTATAAACAAGGTGAAATAAAAATCAAATAAAAATAAGGAAAATGCTTTTAAAGTAAAATAATAAGAAATGAGTACAAAGTTTTCGCCTTTAAAAAGGGGTATTCTAATTGGTTTATTTCAATGAAACTTCGCACCTTCGTCCAATAACATTTTTGCAACAACTCATTGGAAGACATTCAATTTAAGCATAAAACATGATTTTTAACCAACATACGACACAAAATGTAAAAATGTATGCATTTATTTGTCTCGAAGTAGAAAAACACCAAGGTAACTATCGTTTTCTGTAAAAATTGTGATTTTTCAACCTTTATTGTTTTTGGCTTTTTATACAAATCTACTAATGCGGCTTATGTCTGATTTCGCTTGAGTGTGCCACACATTGTATTATTTTGTTTGAAAATGCCTAATTTCTATTAACGAACCAAATAAACATAGGATTTTTTTCTAATAATTATTATAATTATGATTATATATGATCTATCTATGATTTATTAAAGTTGGGCTGTGTTTATACTCTTGACAGTCTTGATTACATAATGTAATGATATTGATTTATAATTGAAAAATCAACCTTAGTATCACAACTAAAATTGAGTTCACCAATTTGCCCCAGAAACGTCCAGTGAAGGAATTGTCCAAATGTTTGAATGTCCATTAGGTATAATAATTAGTTCCCCAAAGAAAACAGTTGATTTGACCTATGAACTTTCTCATCGTAAAACTATTAGATATTGACCATTTTAAGCTCGACAGGGTCAATTCGTCATTGTAACCCCCCAGATACAATTAATCAATCCCCCCAAAATGTACCTGGATAAACTTAGGACCAACAGTGATCAGAGATAATGTAATGACATATGCTAACGAACAGAAGCCGATATACCCCCAAGTTTCAGAAGAGCCCAGACACACCTCATAGACACTTCTTGGAGCAGACACCTTACCGACACTTCCTCAGAAGCACATCTACAGCCACACCTCACTTACAGCATCATTTATACTTTGTTCGTGTTTCTTTATTATGGTAGTATCCTGTATCATTCCTGAATTTATATTATATTGTGTATTATACAATATTACTGAATAATCAACTGTGATATTTCAATCAACCAAGCGAGTAGAGACTTTAATACAGTAAAACCTCACACATTATATTACAATAATTAATTGTGTTCGTCTGGTCTATACGTGTATTAGCTTTGAACCTCATGCTTATTCTAATTGAATTCCATGTAAATTAGTTTTTTATGTGTCTCAAATTAAAATCAAATTATTTATTTCTTGTAATATTTTTTATTACAATCTTGATCATGTTTGTTTGTCTCTCTATAAGTTAAATATTGCCATATATAAATCGGAACGAATCAGGGTGGTGTGATGTTTTGGTTACATTAATAATGAGCTCTGTATCCCGTTTGATAATTTTGGAATAACATTTTAAAACAATATTATACAATAATGAGGTCTTTGATACTGTTCCTCCATGCTGTTACTACATAGTGAAGATACCATACGATATGAATTATGGGTTTGTGATTACGACGTGTGATAAAGCAAATTATCATCTCAGGGACGGACCTAGGGGTGATGTCCTAGTGGCCCGGGCAACACCCTTAAGTTCATACTAAATGTTTCTTCCACTAAATTAAAGTCCCATTTCATCGTATACAATATCCATATATATTTACAGTATATGTTATAGAAGTCCAGTCTGCAAGAGAATATTTGTAAATTGGCAGAACGCACAACAGTCACAAATATAGGTCTACTATACCTCGCACAGATAAAAATGTTTAAAAATTTAGAACCGGATCTTGATAAGGCTTAGTCATAAAGTAGTTACAGAGTTGCAGGGCATTTTATCATTGTTAGAATGTTTTGTTGCTAGCTTTTTTGAAAATTAGTAAAAGAAGTAATGCTGGCGACAAAGAATTTAACGACCTTCACAACCAAAATATTTATTTTAAATGGAACGCTACAAAAATATTGGATACCTAATAATCGAACTAAAACGTATCTTTGTTAAGTTACTATCAATAAATTTTCATATCACGCAATCCATTTTCAACAATATAATAGTATAATAATATAATTTTAATTGAATAGTGAGGGATTAGTTACAGTGTTGAATTTGAATAAACCATTGGTAAGCTTTTCAATTTAATAACAATCCGAAATGAACTTGCTGTTAGGTTATAATACAAACAAAATTATTCAAAGAAACGCTCTACTACACATTAGAAATATATGTCGGTCAAAAAACTTCTGACTGCGACTAAATCACGATATACTAATGTATTCGTGATTTTATTTCATCTCTGGCTTGTTACACATTACCTGACTTCCCCCTCCTCTCGCAATGAACAGCAGTACAGATCTTCCCTATCTGGGGTCGGGTATGTAGCCTACTACGTCATTCACAAATTACCCACGCATAGTAGTGTTACTACTGTAGCGCCATCACAGATTACCTCTAAAGGATCAAGCATCCATTCACACATGAACTTTGCGTCAAAATAAAAATTCATCGACAAACGAAATATAGCCTATTCATTACTTTTATTAGGCATATTGGCAAGGCTAATATTAATAATCGTTTGTCCTGAATTATTGAGTTTTGTCGGGGGTTTTCCATAATTTAAGGCCAAATCATAATTGTGCGTATTGTTTTGTATTTCCGATGCTTGTCGTACCTTATTAATTTTACGTTTACGTCCGTAAGTAAGTATTAGACAGAATTTCCGTAGTAATTTATGGACGTTCCGAAATTTGAACCGTGTTATACCGGTAGCAAAGCAAAGTTTGCTTCTTTCTGCAAATTACCTATCATTACTTTCGTTGTTTTATTTTGGAGTGTGGTTTAAACAACACTTTTGTACAGTCTATAGTGGAATTTTAGTAAAAAGGTTCATCTGGATCTCTTATACTATTAAAATAATTTTTCTTTTGGATGATCCAAAGGCAAATAAAAATCGTAAAACTTACGTTTTTTACTCTAGCTTTCCCCAACGACTAAGCTTATAGAAGACCTGTACGTACTTATCAAACGACCGTGATGCGTAATGAAGTTAAATGGCCTTTATCATAAGCTCCGTAAAACTCCCACCTAGTAACATTACAAAAGATCAACACACTGCTTTAGATTCATTAAAGAAAGACGAGGACATATTAATACTACCAGCCGACAAGGGGAGGGCAACCGTTATTCTAAACAAAGCTGATTACATACAAAAGTCCAAGGGATGCTTAATGCCGATAAGGTATACCAAGCCTTAAACCACAACCCTACCAAAAGAAACAAAACACAGTATGTTAAAATGTTAAAACGGCTTCTAGACGAAAAAAAAAATTTCTAATAAAGAGAAAGCTACTTTATTCCCAACTGAAGAAATCACACCAAGGTTATACTGTTTACCCAAAATCCACAAACCTGATGTCCCACTACGACCTATTGTGGATTGCATAAACACCATCTACTATAACTTGGGTAAAACATTAGCTGAAATTCTCTCTCCGTTGGTAGGCACCTCTTGCCACCACGTCGACAATTCAAAACAACTAGTTGAGGAACTGATCACTCTTGACATTCCCGAGAACGCACAAACATTGTCATTACAGATATAATAGATTTACTATCACTCGTCATTAATACCACTTATTTCAGCTTCCAGGAAAAATATATAAACAGATAGGCGGTATTGCCATGGGTAGTCCCATCAGCCCGATTGTTGCAAATTTGTATCTGGAAGATTTGGTAGAAAAAGCAAGGCAAACAGCACCAGACTGAATGAAACCAACATTTTGAAAAAGGTATGTTGACAACATATTAGCTCTCATTCCTGAGGGATCAGCGGAAAATCTTAACTCACATTTAAAACCAAATTGATAAAACAGGTAACATAAGATTTAAAACTGAGCATATGTCCAACAATACATTGCCCATCTTAGACATCACAATTACATTGAACAATTGGAAATCTAACGACAACAGTTTACAGAAAAAAGACCGACACAGATCAATACTTAAACTTTCACTCCTGCCATCCATTGGGACACAGGTTAAGTGTGTTGTTAACACCCTGGTTGACAGATGTGAAAAAGTTGTCACTAAAAAAGAAGAGAAACTAACAGAAATGAAAAATATTAAACCCAAATAAGTTGCTGTCATTGCTGTTTCAACATTCTATACACATATGCGGACAATGTACAACAACTTTTATCCGTGTGGCTTTTCACATGATTAAATCCATTTTTTACCCCTCCTATTTGGTATCCCCGGGGAAAATTTACAGGATATTACCCGGCAGCAATATTTATTATTGAATCTTAGCCATATATCTACATAATCAGCCCACCAAACCTTTTATGGCTTTTCACATGAATACATTCTCTGGGCGCCCAGTCTATTTGTATTGTATTGTGTTTTATACCGTATTACTGAATAAACAACTGTGATATTTCAATCCACCAAGCGAGTAGAGACTTTAATACAGTAAAACCTTACACATTATATTACAATAATTAATTGTGTTCGTCTGGGTTATACGTGTATTAGATTTGAACCTCATGCTTATTCTTACTGAATTCGATGTTTAATTCATTTGTCAATTAGTTTTTTATGTGTCCCACATTAAAATCAAATTATTTATTTCTTGTAATATTTCTTGATTATATTTGTTTGTCTCTCTATAAGTGAAATATTGCCATATATAAAGTCGGAACGAATCAGGGTGGTATGATGTTATGGTTACATTAATAATGAGCTCTTTATCTTGTTTGATCATTTTGGGATAACATTTTAAGCTCATAAACAAATAATAATTATTGACACCGAGGTCTTTGATACTGTTCCTTCATGATGTTACTACATGGTGGGATACCTTGTGATATGAATTATTGGTTTGTGATTACAACGTGTGAGCAAATAAAGCAAATTTTCATCTATTATGTTATTCTGCAAAAGCCTTTAGAATCAATAATGTTATTGATTCAGTTGGGGTCATAAGCCAAGAGAGCTATTATAGTTCAGTTTTGTGGCATGCCAGGCAGGATGATCAAAAGAACAAGGCCATATACATTGCTGCAGTCACATGCTAAAATTAGTATTTACCGACCAACCGACCGACCACTCGACCGACCAACCGACCGAAATAATGAGCTATAGAGTTGCGTTGCACGCGACTAAAAATGATGAGTTCGTGGATAGACCCATGTGGGACATCGGAAATAACGGGTAGATAATAACGAGTGGTCGAGCGGTTAAGGCAGTATGAACTTAATTACGTACTGCCATAACATCGCCATGGGTTCGAGACTCACTCGCTACATGGTTTTTGCATTTAAACATTTATTTACTTTCAATATCATGGTAACAAAATAAAAGGTGATAGAATGAGTCTTCTTGGACAAGGACTATAAACCGCCCGTACGACCCTCTAAGTCATGGGACAACTATGACTAGAATCAGAGTAACAATTCCCGTTGCTGTCTTTATGAGAAATGAAGGTTGGAGTGAGTGCCATACGATTTCAATTTATGTAAAAGTAATTTATGAAAAACAATATCGAATGCTTTGATAAAACCAAGGTAAACGATGTCAACTTGCCAATTTATAAAATTATATAACTATAAAAAATTATTAAAATGCCTCTTTCTTATAACATTATGAAGAAGGGGCTTAGTTTTGTTTCACCGTTGTTTAAATAACTGGGTTATCAATGTTGATTTTGTAACGTTTAAACAAAAATGCTAAACATTGCAAATAACAGCTGTAGCATAAAAACGAAAGCCTCGACAAATTTTACACTTCCTTTTGAATACATGAACATTTTATTTAGCCATTATCAGTTTCCATTTGCATATGGAATTTTTTAAATATGTACACTTGACGGTATGTATAATAAAATGATGGGATGAATTGCATGTGTGGTGAGTATTAAATGTAGGCCTAATGGACAAATTAAAAGAAAATTACATTCATTTAAATTATTTTCTGTAACCAATTTGAAAAACAATGCGGATCATGTATTTCATGCATAGCATGCATTAAACTAATTCCTTACAATAGTACTATTTTAATCTAGGACACCAGAGTAAGAAATATAATCGTTTCCTAACATAATACGGCAAGCCCTCTTTTGCACATTTTCAATACAATCGCTTAATCTACTATAGACTAGTCCAGATTTGAGAAAAATGAAATGCTGTAGGCATTTCGTGTTAAAAGCAAAAAAACATGTGTTTTAGGGTAATTTCGGGGTGCTGAATTCAAATCTGCTGTTTACCCGGCTCAATTTTTAGATCTTCACCCTTAAAATGTGAAAAACAAAATGGCCGCCATTTCAGAATTATTTTGGCTTATAACTTGACTTCTAAGTGACGTAGCAAGTTAAAAATGGTGTCTATACCTATGTTTGTGATTATGAAGATTCAAAATATACTGTTATTAAAGTTGTAAATATTCTATTTCAGCCGCCATGTTTGAAATCCAAGATGGCCGCCATTTTAAACATATTTTGCCTTATTAACTTGACTTTTAAGTAACATAGTATGTTAAAAATGATGTCTTTATCTATGTTTGTGATACTGAGGATTCTAAATATATTGTTACTAAAAAGTTGTAAATATTCTATTTCAGCCGCAATGTTGAAATCCAAGATGGCCGCCATTTAAAACGTATTTTGGCTTCTAACTTGACTTATAAGTAACATAGAAAGTTAAAAACGATGTGTATGTTTGTGAGACTGAGGATTCCAAATATATTGTTATTAAAGTTGTAAACAGCCGCCATGTTGAAATCCAATATGACGCCTATTTTAAACACACACACACACACACACACATATATATATATATATATATATATATATATACAGATGAAGGGCTAGTGTTGCCCGAAAGCTCTACTAACTTTTCTGGCTGTTTTACTTTATCGTTTTGATTTAGTTTTTCGTTTTTTTTTTGTATCTCCATTGAGATCCAGCTACATGATACCCACAGCATTGTCATTTTTTCAGTAATTTGCCTTTGGATTTATATACTGTATATATACAGTATATAAACAGCACAGGCACAGAATAAATTCTAATCCGCCCGGTGATATAATGAAATTTAATTAATTAGAAACAATAAAAATGACGAAACCTGTGAGAATGAGAGAAAGCCCTAACTGAGATTCGAACCCGGAACCTTCTGCTTGATATGCAGATGTTCTAACCATTAGACCACTGGGGCTTTCATTGTATTGTTCCAATTCGATTGGACAGACTCTCGGTGGGGTATGGCTGAATGTATCTGTACATACCTGTGCCTACTGTATACTGGTGGATATATATATATTGCTGCTACTAAATTTGTCGAGTAATTTTACGTATCTCCTCCGAAACCGCTGAATGGTACGTGCTCACATTTGGCACACTTATGTTTCTTTTTATCATTGTTGAATGTTTTGATATTAGCCTAATTGTTAAAACGACCTTCACAACCGAAATATTTCTTGGTAATAAAATTTATTTTAAATGGAACGCTTCAAAAATAATCCTCTGCTTCATCAGAGCATGAATGCCTAATAACCAGACAAGAACGTATCTTTATTACGTTTTACTATCAATCCATTTTTCAACAATACAGTAGTATAATAACATTTTGATTGAATAGTGAGGGATTAGTTACGGTTTGACTTTGAATAAACCATATTAGGCATATTGCCAAGGCTAATAATCGATTTGTCCATAATTATTGTGTTTTTGCGGGGGTTTTCCATAATCTAAGGCCCATTTTTAGGCCAAATCATAATTGTGCGTATAGTTTTGTATTTCCGATGCGTGTAGTACCCTATTTATCTTCATTTCCGTACGTTCGTAAATATTAGGCCGAATTTCCGTAGTAATTTATAGACGTTCCGAAATTTGAACCGTGTTATACCGGTAGCAGAGCAAAGGTTGCTTCTTTCTGCAAATGTCCTATCATTATTTTCTTTGTTTTATTTGGAGTGTGGTTTAAAACAACACTTTTGTAAAGTTTATAGTGGATAAATAAAAATGAATTTTTGGAAATTGTGGTTTTAACATCTGACTTTATTTAGCATTTTTAAATGAATAAAAACAACTTTCCCATTTATAATACGACATATTTTACAAAGTTACTTGGGCTAATCACTTCCTTTTATAAACACATTACCACTTCCTTTTCATCATCATTATCCGTTACGCTATTCGTCTTGGGTAGACATTGCGTACCACTTCCTTTTATTAGCCATTATTAGTTTCCTTTTTTTGCATATGGAATTTTTTGACTATGTACACTTGACGGTATATAATAAAATGATAGGATGAATTGCATGTGTTGTGAGTATTAAATGTAGGCCTAATGGGCAAATTAAAAGTGCGTTCTTGTTGTGGTGTCCTGTATGTGTAACCAATATGAAAAACAATGTGGATCATGTATATCCTGCATAGCATGCATTAAACTAAATCCTTACAATAGTAGGCCTACTATGTTATTGAGTCGATCAATTATTCACAAAGTCAGTCATGAAAAACTTTATATAACAGTGTAATAAAAACAAATATATATGATAAAAACTCACCAGAACATAACACAAAAATCCCCTGTTCGTCCAAAATAATGTAACTTTGCAAAAAGTAATGGGCATTCTGACAATGAGTAGCCCGCCCTCAATAGGTTATAAAGGTTAACTGTGAATTAACAGAGCGTGGTGGTTGTATAAAGTGTTTCCGCAGTCATAACAAAATTCGCATTTATCCGATATTTATCTAATTTGAAGCGGAATCGGATAATCCCGTTTCCACATGAACTTTATCGGTAATATGATAACACACGGCCAAATAATAAACCAAGGCAATCTAACAACATGATGCTCAGCTCTGGAGATTAAAGGGTTTATCTGTGGCTGCGACACAATCAGTTCCACACCCCTAACATACACCGCGCGTCTCTGTTGATATTTGTCGCAGCCAGTAATATCAAAGGACTCTTACGTGTTCTTATCTTTGTAAGGTGAGCTCAGAGTTAAGTTCTGCTGTTAGAATACCTTGTTTTACCAAGTACGTCATTTATTATCTTCAACTTTTGTACTGAGTTTTAGTATTTTGTATATTATGTAATAAAGTCAGAATTATCAAAGTTACTTTTAATTACTTTTTGGACTTCAAGTAATCCATGCTTTTTTGTTAACATGTTTATGTAGTTATTGGTTTTAATGTTACTATAATATGTGGTCAATTAGGGTATTAGATGTGGGACAAGTTGTCGATTCTTTTAATTTAGTCATATCTATTCAATAGCCGTTAAATATGTATTTATATCAGTAAAGAAAAGAGATAATATGTTAGTTTAGTATACATTGCTTTTTATTAAGTTTAATTCGTTTTAAATCATCTAATAGGTCTTCTATACTAATTTCATTAATGTTGGTATTAATTCGGTCACGCACATTTTACCCCTATCACATACCTCAAACCACAATGATTCAGAGTTACCAACATTTATATAAAGACATCTATACTTAACTATGAATAGTATAGGCAGCAAATTGTATAGAAAACTATAAGAACTCAATTGATATTTGTCTTTATCATCAATGTTCCAAATTTCGGTTAATTCAATAAATTTAAGCTTATACCCCTTTCACATCAAAGAGCAAAACTCAATGGTTGTAATTGATGAAAAAAGGTAAACATGGGTGATCTAGAATTTTGATAAAAAGGGGGACGATATGGAAAAATATTTATCTAGGGGATATTTTTTTCCTATTAGGTTAAGGTAGAGATTATAGAGGGCGTGAATCCAAACATAATGTGACTGAAAACCCTGGAAATAGTTTTCACGCGGTAATCGAAAATGATCTCTCGTCGCACTGCTAGGGTAAACCACTCAACAACTAGTATTAACAATTGATTAATAATTTGACACTAAATGACATACATGTTTCATGTTAGTCTAGCATTGTACTTGATTGCTGAATCAATTGCCTTTCCTTTTTTGGCAAAATCCGTTAATATTATGTAGGACTAGCTATGATATAATTAAACCTGTATGATCACAATTGATTCTAAGGTGGTTATGTATGAGTTTTAATTATTTCATTTAATATGTACATTGTTGGATGACAAAAAATAAATATTTCAGAATATTATAACGTTTTTATTTATTTTGTTTTTGCATTTTTGCATGAATTTTGCAAAAATTTAGAACCGGATCTTGGTAAGGTTTAATAAAGTAGTTACAGAGTTGCAGGGCATTTTATCATTGTTAAAATGTTTTGTTGCTAGCTTTGTGAAAATTAGTAAAATAAGTAATGCTGGCGCCAAAACATGGAAAATGGAACGCTACAAAAATAATGGATACCTAATAATCAGACTAAAACGTATCTTTGTTATCAATTCAATCATATCACGCAATGCATTTTCAACAATATATAATAGTATAATATAATTTTAATTGAATAGTGAGGGATTAGTTACAGTGTTGAATTTGAATAAACCATTGGTAAGCCAAAACTGCACTAACTTACTAAAGAGAAGGCCCCGACAATCCCATTTGGGTAAACCTGAACGAACGTGATAGACCCATGTGGGACATCGGAAATAAATAATATCGAGTGGCCGAGCGGTTAAGGGCAGTATAACCTTAATTACATAGCCATAACATCGCCAAGGGTTAGGCTCATTCGCTACATGGTTCTGGTGATAGAACGAGTCTTCTTGGATAAGGACTATAAACCAGGGTCTACGCTCGTACAACCCTCTACGTCATGGGACAACTATAACTAAATCAGAGTAACAATTGCCGTTGCTGTCTTTTTTTTATTATTATTCACTTTTATTCAAATATCAAAATCGACCAAAATTACAACTCGTGGCTAAGAGCCAAATTGCGTGTAAAAATACATGTCATAGAAAAAATATATATACGGTATACAAAATTAATTAAAAAAACAAAAACAAAGAAGGGAAGAGCAATCGCAAGCTCACAGGGGAGATAATTAGGAATTTAATAATTTGATGAAGTAGGGTATAGGGCTATTAGTAAATCTGGATGTTTTCGACGCTAGCTGGGTAATTTTGTTTTTATTTCTTAAATTCCTACCATGACAGCTAAGTCTGGTCGGTGGGATTAAATCAGCTGTTTGTTTAATGTTGAGGAGATACTCAGCGAACTTGCGACAATGCTCCACCCTTCAGCCAAAGTCTCTATTTTAATCTAGGACACCAGAGTAAGAAATATAATCGTTTCCTAACATAATACGGCAAGCCCTCTTTTGCACATTTTCAATACAATCGCTTAATCTACTATAGACTAGTCCAGATTTGAGAAAAATGAAATGCTGTAGGCATTTCGTGTTAAAAGCAAAAAAACATGTGTTTTAGGGTAATTTCGGGGTGCTGAATTCAAATCTGCTGTTTACCCGGCTCAATTTTTAGATCTTCACCCTTAAAATGTGAAAAACAAAATGGCCGCCATTTCAGAATTATTTTGGCTTATAACTTGACTTCTAAGTGACGTAGCAAGTTAAAAATGGTGTCTATACCTATGTTTGTGATTATGAAGATTCAAAATATACTGTTATTAAAGTTGTAAATATTCTATTTCAGCCGCCATGTTTGAAATCCAAGATGGCCGCCATTTTAAACATATTTTGCCTTATTAACTTGACTTTTAAGTAACATAGTATGTTAAAAATGATGTCTTTATCTATGTTTGTGATACTGAGGATTCTAAATATATTGTTACTAAAAAGTTGTAAATATTCTATTTCAGCCGCAATGTTGAAATCCAAGATGGCCGCCATTTAAAACGTATTTTGGCTTCTAACTTGACTTATAAGTAACATAGAAAGTTAAAAACGATGTGTATGTTTGTGAGACTGAGGATTCCAAATATATTGTTATTAAAGTTGTAAACAGCCGCCATGTTGAAATCCAATATGACGCCTATTTTAAACACACACACACACACACACACACATATATATATATATATATATATATACAGATGAAGGGCTAGTGTTGCCCGAAAGCTCTACTAACTTTTCTGGCTGTTTTACTTTATCGTTTTGATTTAGTTTTTCGTTTTTTTTTTGTATCTCCATTGAGATCCAGCTACATGATACCCACAGCATTGTCATTTTTTCAGTAATTTGCCTTTGGATTTATATACTGTATATATACAGTATATAAACAGCACAGGCACAGAATAAATTCTAATCCGCCCGGTGATATAATGAAATTTAATTAATTAGAAACAATAAAAATGACGAAACCTGTGAGAATGAGAGAAAGCCCTAACTGAGATTCGAACCCGGAACCTTCTGCTTGATATGCAGATGTTCTAACCATTAGACCACTGGGGCTTTCATTGTATTGTTCCAATTCGATTGGACAGACTCTCGGTGGGGTATGGCTGAATGTATCTGTACATACCTGTGCCTACTGTATACTGGTGGATATATATATATTGCTGCTACTAAATTTGTCGAGTAATTTTACGTATCTCCTCCGAAACCGCTGAATGGTACGTGCTCACATTTGGCACACTTATGTTTCTTTTTATCATTGTTGAATGTTTTGATATTAGCCTAATTGTTAAAACGACCTTCACAACCGAAATATTTCTTGGTAATAAAATTTATTTTAAATGGAACGCTTCAAAAATAATCCTCTGCTTCATCAGAGCATGAATGCCTAATAACCAGACAAGAACGTATCTTTATTACGTTTTACTATCAATCCATTTTTCAACAATACAGTAGTATAATAACATTTTGATTGAATAGTGAGGGATTAGTTACGGTTTGACTTTGAATAAACCATATTAGGCATATTGCCAAGGCTAATAATCGATTTGTCCATAATTATTGTGTTTTTGCGGGGGTTTTCCATAATCTAAGGCCCATTTTTAGGCCAAATCATAATTGTGCGTATAGTTTTGTATTTCCGATGCGTGTAGTACCCTATTTATCTTCATTTCCGTACGTTCGTAAATATTAGGCCGAATTTCCGTAGTAATTTATAGACGTTCCGAAATTTGAACCGTGTTATACCGGTAGCAGAGCAAAGGTTGCTTCTTTCTGCAAATGTCCTATCATTATTTTCTTTGTTTTATTTGGAGTGTGGTTTAAAACAACACTTTTGTAAAGTTTATAGTGGATAAATAAAAATGAATTTTTGGAAATTGTGGTTTTAACATCTGACTTTATTTAGCATTTTTAAATGAATAAAAACAACTTTCCCATTTATAATACGACATATTTTACAAAGTTACTTGGGCTAATCACTTCCTTTTATAAACACATTACCACTTCCTTTTCATCATCATTATCCGTTACGCTATTCGTCTTGGGTAGACATTGCGTACCACTTCCTTTTATTAGCCATTATTAGTTTCCTTTTTTTGCATATGGAATTTTTTGAATATGTACACTTGACGGTATATAATAAAATGATAGGATGAATTGCATGTGTTGTGAGTATTAAATGTAGGCCTAATGGGCAAATTAAAAGTGCGTTCTTGTTGTGGTGTCCTGTATGTGTAACCAATATGAAAAACAATGTGGATCATGTATATCCTGCATAGCATGCATTAAACTAAATCCTTACAATAGTAGGCCTACTATGTTATTGAGTCGATCATAATCATTCACAAAGTCAGTCATGAAAAACTTAATATAACAGTGTAATACAAACAAATATATATTATATAAACTCACCAGAACATAAAAATCCCCTGTTCGTCCAAAATAATGTAACTTTGCAAAAAGCAAATGGATATTCTGATAATGAGTAGCCCGCCCTCAATGGGTTATAAAGGTTAACGGTGAATTAACAGAGCGTGGCGGTTGTATAAAGTGTTTCTACAGTCATAACAAAATTCGTATTTATTCGATATTTATCTAATTTGAAGCGGAATCATACACCGCGTGCCTCTGTTGATATTTTTCGCATCCAGACGTAATATCAAAGGACTGTTACGAGTTCCTATCTCTGTAAGGTGAGCTCAGAGTTAAGATTTGTAGCAAATACGTCATTTATTAGCTTCCACTTCCAGTATTTTGTATATTATGTAATAAAATCAGAATTATCAAAGTTATTTTGAATTACTTTCTGGACTTCAACTGATCCATGCTTTTTTTTTACATGTTTATGTATTTATTGGTTTTAATGTTATTATATGTGGTCAATTAGGGTGTTAGATGTGGTACGAGTTGTCGATTCTATTAATTTAGTCATATCTATTCAATAGCCGTTAAATATGTATTTATATCAGTTTTGTTTATATATTAAAGAAAACATATGTTAGTTTAGTATACATTGCTTTTTATTAAGTTTAATTCGTTTTATATTATCTAATATGTCTTCTATACTAATTTCATTAATGTTGGTATTTATTCGGTCAAGCACATTTCGGTTAATTCAATACATTTAAGCTTATACCCCTTTCACATCAAAGAGCAAAACGCAATGGTTGTGGTTGATGTGAAAGGTAAACATGGGCGATTTAGAATTTTGATAAAAAGGGGGCCGATATGGGAAAATATTTATCTAGGGGGTATTTTTTTACTATTATGTTAAGGCAGAGACTATAGAGGGCGTGAATCCATACATGAATATTCATGATGTGACGGAAAACCCATGCCATCATCTGCAAATCGAATACCTATTTAATTCCTTTAGGGGCCGAATGTTTAGAACGATGTAAAAGAAAAGTATGTAAATGGTGACGGTACCTGACACGTTTCTCGGACAGGCGACGTAATTTGGTAAAGTTATCCAAAGTAGAAAAAAGGTGAGTCCCGTGTTCATTTTGAACGTAGAGGAATTAGCTGTTAGGAGCTCATTGTACTAAGCCTCGGCTTTATGTGGTAGGGTGGCCAGTTCCTTTCCACGCCGACTTTTTTCTCCCTAGTATTTTCAACTAGGTACTCATATACAGCTGAGTGGACTGGGAGTTGTCGGGAATTGAACCCGGGTCTATCTGTATGACAGTCAAGTGTCCTAACCACTCGGCTATCCAACTCCGGAGTATCCAAAGTACCCTCCATGATTACAGCAAAATCAGATCAAAATTGATACGAACAGTAGAAAATATATATAAATCCAAAGGCAAATTACTGAAAAAATGAAAATGCTGCGGGTATCTGTGGCTGGATCTCAATGGAGATACAAAAAAAGCGAAAAGCTAAATCAAAACGATAAAGTAAACTTTACTGGCAGTTATTTAAAATTTTAATGCCCCTTTCCCACATTTACAAATGTTTCTACGAATGAGCATGAGTTATGAATTTACAAAAATCATCATTCGTACTGAAAACTACGTTGTCGTGTTTCTGTTACGACGGTCGCACAATGGAAATACGATCTTGTTACGATAACTTTTTGATATAATGTATTATGACTTGCGACAGTGCCACGACACACTACTCACATATTAAGACTAAGTCATGGCATCTTCAATACGATTTGTCAATAAGCTTATACGATGTCAATGTTTTGATCATCTGTGACTGTCAACTTCTGTCTGCCTGAATGTCTATCAGTCAGTAAATTGTATCAATTAACTGTTAGATATTTAATTTTAGCATATTGTCCTATTATGTAATCGTAGGAAATAGGTTGTTCGTTTTCGGGATGTTGGCTTTGAATATTTAAGATTTGTTTTGGCCTATTTTGATTAATTATAAATACTTTACAGTTGAAAGATAGATAAGCTTCTTGATGTATATTATTCAAGTATGTATAAGTGTGTTATTTACATCTATATATAAATATTATGGTTAATTCTGACATAGGCGAGCACAATGGAAAAACTGTAGGCCTACCGCGAAATGTAAATTAGTTTTCACTATTACGATATTGTTTCATATTTCTACCTTAGGAAGATATTATAAAGAGTTTTTAAACAAAATTCCTGATTTCATCGGTACATTTTCAACTCAATTTCAATTGTACCGGTCAAAGTAATTTCCGGGTTCACGATGAGTTCAACTTGCAACTACCTGGTTTCAACTAAGTTGGCCGTTACGTTAGTGGCTATAGCCATTTTAGTTTTTTGTTTATTTTCGGAACGGACCGCGCGTGTAAATGTGCAGTAGTTAAAAAAATATTATACTGCAAATTAATAAAGATCAAATTAAATAGAGGGGGAGCAAGCGAAGCGAGCTCACCCTCTAGTAGATATAAGAAAGCTTAATATAATCTCTATGGGTATTTATTATCATTTTAATGTGCACGTGACAATGTTGAATCTTCTTCACAGAAGCACACACACAATACTATTCTATATTACAAACATGGGAAAGAAACAAATGTAGCTCTTGATAAATAACTTTCATCGGCATGTGAATTCTATTTGCACATGGGTACGCCAAATTCATATCCCATACGTCAATAATATGAATACCAATATCTTTAAATATATCGAGATAAAAACTACGTACATCATAAATTAATCTATCACCAGTATATAGAAGAGAAGTGCCTGTGTCGTGATTTCGAGGTTTTGGAGTTTTAGCAACAAAGACTGTATTAGGACAACGCTTCCGTAATCTCAATATTGTTTGACGCAAGAGATAAAGTCTGTCAATGAAACTATCTTTCACCCACTGTGTATAATGGGCCCATGGACTAACAACAATAATGTAATTACATGTGCTAGAGTCTAGGTTATCCAAGATCTCATATTCCCATCTACCAATGCGGTAAGGGCAAGGACTGTGTCCTATTGAATATGGATGAAAATGAAATGTTAGATTGAGTACATCACTCGAATGATACGTTAACTTAGCGTTAGGTCTTTTTGTCATGTTCGTTTTTCGGAGGTCTAGAAGATCTAGTAAACCTACGGTCCATTGCCTAGTCGTGGAATCTCCAAAGAGGTAGATATGTTTTCCTTTTACACACTGCTTTATTTCCGCCGTTGTCCACTGCTTCGACTTACATCTTAGTGACGTCCAGATGTCTTTGACCCAGAAACCATCACTAAGTGTAACTGGTAAATTTGCTTTGCATTTTGGTAGGCCTGTAAACAGCTTAGTTAACTTGTCTTCACTAGTTTCTGTGTAATAACATAATATGTTTCTAAGCGTATTATTTAAGCTTATTATTATGATATGCTGGTTTTAGATTCATTCATCAAAACAAACATCATCATTCCAATTATTCTACTGTTCATAAGCTTTATTGGTTATAGTGGTTCATATGGGTTTGAAACTCAAATAGACAAGTTTTGCTAATCTATAATCTACAAGGTAACCCTAATAATAGAAAACGAATAAATGCATTACCTGTAATGTTTATTTTAAGCGGACCATTCAAAATTCTTACGTAAGTCACAGATCTACAAAAACATATTTTATTCTTTATTCATTTAATGTAAAATTATATACGGTTTCGATCTTATAGGCCTATATCATTGCATGATCAAAGCACCAATGGTTTATATTTTATTTCCAAACACACATTGATTTTTCGTTCAAGTGATCCGAGTACCAGTATTTCGGGTGTTCAGACCTATTGCATTTAAGTAATCAATTAAAATAGATTTAAGATGCACTTACTTGTGAAATAGAGCCGCATTTGCAGCTAATAGTTCGGAAAATATTTTCTCGATGAGAGGAATCTTCGACTTAAGTGACGTCAGTGAGTCACAGGTAAGTATTGTTTGTTTTGGTTTATCACATAAAAACACGGTTTTCCCCATCGCCAAAGGAAAACTATAAATGCATTTATTACTGTAGTTAAACTGTACACCTAATGCACATTTAGTAATCTCATAGGTGACGTTAGAGGTGAATTTCCCATCCCAAGACGCTCTATCTTCCATCGACCAAAGTACATTTTCAATAAACTTAGTTGTTTCAGACGGATGTACCAATATAATTTCAACATCATATTCACCTGGCTGTGCAGCAAAAAACTTAGCCTCATAAGTACCGTTATCAAAATCAGTTATCTTGCCTGCTACATTTACAACTTTATTTCTTATAGTTGCATACCAAAAATCTCCTCCTCTTCGGGAATGACTGTTGTTGATATCTCTAGCTTCAATTATCACACTAAAGTAGCCACCGACATTAACAGATTGTCCAGAATGCTTAAAATAATACCTTGTGTTTGTCGAATTTGTAATTCTTGTGTAATTCTGTAAAATTAAATACAATGATTATTAATAATGAATAGATAATTATAATTACTAGATGGTTCGCGAATAGATGTCGGCGTAAAAAACTGGCAATGTTCAATGTACCGAAATACCTGTCACATGGAGCAAATAAATACAGACATGGTGATTGATTTAGTTGGTTTGGCGGAGTTGGTGTTGGTGATGATGGATGATGGCGGTGATTGTGGTGGCGGTTGTGGTGGTGGTGACGGTGACGATAGTGGTGATGGTGATGGCGGCGCTGACAGCGTTGGCGGTGATGATGATGATGGTGGTGATTGTGGGGTGTCAGATGAAATCGGTCGCGCTTGAAATCGGTCGCGTTTGAAATCGGTCGCGATAAAATCAACTTCCGGTATTTTGTATGGCGCGCCGCTAGAGCTATACTTTTGATTATATCGGTCGCGTTTGAAATCGGTCGCGCTATTTTGTATGGATCGAGCGGGATGCATGCTAGAGCGGGATATACATTTTTCGTTTATATAGATTTAATTGATATTTTTAAGGAACTAGATTATTTATGTGGATATTTGTTACTTGGTTAATAAATATTTATTATTAATCATTAATTTATTTTTTTTTTGTATTTCACAGGTCTCGGAGAAGGACGGTGTCTTTTCAAAATGGCCATTTCTAAACACGTTTAAATATTATATTAGGCATATTGTTATATTAGGCATATAATAATTTACCTCTATTTATATGTACTGTAATTAATATATTATATAGAGAATATACGTTTGTCGTGTCTTTTATTATGCAAACAATTACGTATGGTTTTAGGATATTAATAAAATATATAGATAATATGCCGATGATAGATGTGAGAATAATAATGTATGGATAATAAAGGTGGACACAATTCTCAAAGAGGTAATGCACTGATATTTAAACGTTTAGATTTACGAACGGCGTATGAATGCGAGACACTGAGTTGCACTTACTTAATTATTTACATTAAATGATTATTATAAATGAAGAAAAAAAATAAAAAATATATTCAAATTAAAATCTATAGTATCGCCGACGTATATACGTATAAATCATACTGTCAAATTATAGAAAAAGTGCTTTATTCGGAATTATTATGGATAAGCAAGCCTGTGAGCTACAGCGATTTAATTGCTTTTGCTTATCCTTGCCTCCTTACATTTCCACGTGTCTTGATTTGGTTACCTATGTTTTAAATGTATTTCGATTTTAAAGGCTAAATAAAGAATGAATGAACATGATCTCATAATCGCGTCGAGCATCTATAGCTCATTGGATCGTTTCACAAAAACACGTGCAGGAGGCCTATAGACGTTTCAAATGTATGGTTATTAGTAATAGACGTCATCTTTACCTCGCCATGGACAACGATCGTACGTGTTTTGTCCATGATTTGACACACTACTAGTGCGTGTTTTTTAAAAAGGGGAATCCCCGTCAGCAAAATAACGTATTGTTAGAGGAAACAGCTGCACGATCATAGAAGGCGCATCTCCAATATGGCTTATTCGGGGGTTTATTTCAGTAACTCGCCTGTTAACCATCCGCATATAATGATCATTTTACTAAAAACTATTTTAAACATTAGAAATAAAAACATACACGTGATTTGCCTCAACAATAATCATTATACACTTAGAAAATAGAAATAAAAATAAGGTGATCGAATAGTATGTTGTTAATTGGATATGATATAATCTGCCACAGTATGCATAAGTATAAAAATGGATACGCTGGCTTTACGGGCTATATTGTAAAAATTCTTGTTTTTAAATAAATTGTTCTCTTTTACGTAATTATTATATGCCTAATATAACATTATGCCTAATATAATATTTAAACGTGTTTAGAAATGGCCATTTTGAAAAGACACAGTCCTTCTCCGAGACCTGTGAAATACAAACAAAAAATTAATTTAATAATTGATAATAAATATTTATTAACCAAGTAAAAAATATCCACATAAATAATCTAGTTCCTAAAAAATATCAATTAAATCTATATAAACGAAAAATGTATAGCCCGTTCTAGCATGCATCCCGCTCGATCCATACAAAATAGCGCGACCGATTTCAAACGCGACCGATTTCAAACGCGACCGATATCATCAAAAGGATTATAGCTCTAGCGGCGCGCCATACAAAATACCGGAAGTTGATTTTATCGCGACCGATTTCAAACGCGACCGATTTCAGACGCGACCGATTTCATCGTAAACCGATTGTGGTGGTGGAGGTGGCATTGGCGGTGTTGGTAATGGTAATAGCGGTGGCGGTTATAATTGATGGTGGTGGTGGTGGTGTAGGCGTAAAATTAGGATGGCAGTGGTTATGGTGGTGACGGCGGCGGTGGCGGTGAAAGTGATGGTGGATTTTCATTTAATATAATAATTATAGTATTCACTCCGTAAAGAAATTTTTTGTTTCTATGTTTTATAATAATGTACCAATAAACACATCGTTGACATTTTTTCGTAATTTAGAACAGAAAGTAAATCACACCTTCTTGTATGCCAAATAAAAAAAAAAAAAAAAAAAAAGATAAATTATAATATAAAACATTACAATCTTTTGGGGACATTAATTGATAACATAAAACTGACGGAGTTGTATAAAATATAGATGGAATTAAGTGTTATATAATGTCATTATAACGTAGACATATTAAAGTAAAATTTAATTCATCTTCTATACATTGATCTGGATATCATTTGCATATTCTATTGTTTTTGCTCACATTATTCCATCTGCCATTCTCTATTTCTAAATCTAGTACACCAATTCGAATTTTTGTTAAAATACGTCTATATTCCAATCTATCTATAATAATAAATGATTTAAGTACTCAATTCAATATCATAAGTATGAAAACATTTGTGATTCAATAAAAGGCACTTCGCCAATAATATTAAAAAACGAGTGTAAAGCAATGGAAATTCTTTTAATTATAAAAAAAATGCTACAGAAAAAAATATTGTTGTGCAATGACAATGTGTAAATTATAAGGTTTTGAAAGTAAACTTATACATTTTTTTCAATTAATTCTTTCAGGTAACAAACCAAGAGGGATATGAGATCGAAGTTTGCAGTAAGACTTTACTTTCAATATTGTGTGTTGGTGCCAAACGAGTGAGGAATATTGATAACCACAAAGGAATCTCCAATGCAACGATCTTTCGGAAGAATAAAAGCCCATATTCGCAGATTTAGATGACCGTAATAAAACTCCATACAGAATTAGTATCTTGCTTATAAGCAAACTGAATGTAAACAAAATGTATGAACTGTTTAAGCAATATATGATGGGCCAATATCGCTACTATTATGAGATTTTTATGACATCCTTCAACCTTTCGTTTGGAAACCCACGGAAAGATGTATGTTCATTGTGTGTGAAAATAAGAATTCAAATTAGAAATGCAGGAAACAAGATTTTATTTAGCGATTCTTGCGTTGGTCAAAATAAAAAATATGCAGTTTGAAAGCGCTTAATATGATATCGGCCAAATTCAATAACAATCAAACAGACATGACCGAGGTCACTCCAAAATGCCCGAAGAGCATTTGGCGATAGCATTTATTTTGGCCGAGTTAAAATTATACTGCGAAGTAAAGAAACAATTACCGCCCCCCGCCCCAAGAATATAATTTCTGCAATTTAATGGTCTATCAAGATTGTAAGATTTACAATTTCAAGGCAATTAGTGACACAAAACTATAAAATAAAACACAGACGTTTAAAATAACTGAGGTTTAGTAGCTAACAATTTCACCGCCACTAGCAAAGTTAAGATCATGAACAATTACGCCTCTTCTGGATGTGAGCACATTGTGCTTAAAAGGGTCAAGCATGGATGCGATTTAATCCTACAGAAATGAATGATACTGACTGCGTAATGTAAGCAAAAATAGAAGGATGTAATGATATTGATTTCTGCGATGGGAGTTGAAGCGGTGCAAACAGTTATCCTATTTGTTCTGACATGGCCAACAATGAAATGGGAAGTTAAAGTGATGAAGAAAATGAGGCCACAGTTGACCTTAATGAAGATGACTGGTGATTAAAGCAAACACTTGCAAACGTTAACAATTATGCTACCTTTTAAACCTAGATCATGTCTGTTATTAATGTTTTAATCAACAGATTTACAATTAAAAACTTGTTTACATGATTCAAATTGTAGTTAACTACTTAGATGCAGTGTTTTTTCGCGAAATGTTTTACAAAGAGGCTTACGTCCGTTTATTTAAAACCATATTTTTAAAATTATGATGACATATATATTTGAATCATCATGTTATTTTTAACAGACCAAATATTTACCATTTAATACTAAATTTGATAATATTAAAAGTGTGTAAGCTTGCTTATCAGTTTTTTGGATTTGTTTAGAATTACTAAAAGTAGACATAAAGTAGACCTTTTGCATATCCGCTCTTTTATTGTATACCACAAAAAAAAACAACCCTATTCGGGACAAATTGTTGAACCTAAATTTGTTTTAATTGTCAATAACTAATTATCTAACTCAACTTTATTTATAAACAGGGTTACATTAGTTGGTTAAAATCAGTACCGAAAGTATGAACCAACTTTATATACCATCGAGTAAAAATTCTAGATGTATGGATCGATTATCAAATTTAATTATAGATGTGAAGATAAAGCTTTATAAGAAGTGGACATTTTTGTTTTACTTGTTTAGCTAAATCTACCGTGTTTAAAATAAAGAAAGAAGTCTTACAAGTTTACCGTACCTTAACAACTGTTTCTGTTTTGTTCTCTACAGCCGCTGTGTTATTACCATGTTTTCTTTCATTTATTGTTGTGACGTTGTTGAAAATATGCTTTATGGGACAAAAGTATTCAATTCAAGTATATTAAACCATCATAAAACATTAATATATATGATAAAACAAATAATACTGTAGATTAATAAACATAAAAAAAAGCTGAGAAAAGAGCTTGTAAAGCAGCTGGTGTCCTAACTCTAACAAATACGGTACTAATATTATATTATTACTGGTTCCCAAATTATTTAATCTATAACGAATGTTAAAAACATAATTAATTTACTGTTGCTATAAATTGACAATTAACCAAAAGCATTAGAATAAAAAGGTCACTTTTTCAAGCCCGTTTAATTCGGGTTATTTATTTTATTTTTTCTTTCATCACTAAAGCTCTGTCTACACTATCAAACTAGTTCGACAAAAAAAAGTGTGTCCAAACATGGTAGTGATATGACATCATCATGTCCAGATATTTGCTCTTCGCCTAGATAGCCGTCTTTTAAACGTACTAAGAGAATGCTTTGTAAATAAATACATTATTCAAAAAGTCACCTTAAAATTAATACGAGAACAAACTGTAGTAAAGTAGAGTCATTGGTAATGAAATTATTATTAAGGGAGAGTAAATCGTAAAAATAGGTAACATAAGTTTAGATTGTCATACCTGTGTATTAATTTTAACAGTTGGAATCAAAGTTGAAGATACTTGTTTCGTAAGAAAAGAACAATGTTGCGTCTGAAATGTAAATAACATGCTAATAACCTAAAAATGGAATACAAACTTACTAACCAGCGTGTCATCATTACCAGCAATATTATTATAATATTTAACAATGGAAATATTATTAGGGTCGGTGAACATCAGTCAGACATATACAGAATTTACGCGATTCTTAAAAATATTTAAAATAATAATTATGCAAATAGTATCAGTATATGTACAATTTTAACGTTCGTCGATAAATATAATTTTGTTTATTTTGTCGATTAACAGTAGTTTTACAGAGCCTATGGCGCTTTAGTTTTTTAACAGTATTTTACCACTTTAATACTATTTTAACATTGTAATTTGAAATTTGATGTATTTTTGCTTTGTTGATTTATTGTCTTAATTATTTATGCCAAGCAAAACAAACTTTTCATTTTAAAGTGGACCAATACAATTTCTTGAATCTTCTTGAATCTTGAATATTGTGAGTGCTATCAATTTTCCGAAATACTCGAATTTTCCAAATTACGTCAATTTGGGTCCTTTTATTTTTTACAAAATATGCGAATTGTCTATAATTCGTTAATTTAAATACCTTATAACTACGTCTGGCTTTGCACTATCGTGCATTATATTGACCATGAATGATGTAAAAAGCGACGACGTTGGCAATATTTTTTTCATACGCATCCAACTGCGAGTAAATCGCCAATTACAGAATGGATAAACTATTTGTTTTTGTTTACTGATAATTAATTCAAATTAACTCTAAAACAATAATCTTTATTTTATTTATGAATTTATTTCGTTTCAAACTAAAACGTACTTATTTTACTTGAAGAGACAACGTGTTATTATTAGGATACTGTTTGATGTACATTTACGACGATAAAAAAACCATTTGGTAGGGCTCCTATCGTTCTCGTATGTGCATGTCGGTCATTTTTGTCTTGAGTCAAACTCATTAAAAAGAATAAATAAATACAATATTGTTTTAATGATAAAAAAAAATCTTACATTTCTATAAGCAAGATACACAACCAATAAAGATAAAATCACCATGTAGATTCTTTGTCGTTTACTGGTACGAGCAGTCATCTTTGAATTGTCAAACCTGTCGGATGTTTTCTGATTTTCGATCGTCTAAATAAAATGAATCATATAAGTATACGAGTGAATAAGAATACTGGGTAAAAATAGTGAATCTCTCGTCTCGTTTAATAGAACACACATGCTTTCAACGAATGGAACATGTTTTGGCCATTCTGCGAACAATTATTTAAATTCAATTAATAGGCCAGCTCCTCGCTTATTGAGAATGAGAAAGCAGGGTTACTTTTTTTATAATGTCAAATAACAAAATGCTGATCCAAAAAACGGACCAAAGTAAAGGACCAAAACTATCGCGGTTTTATGATGCGTAGGCCCTACAATAAGTTAGGCAGACAAATTTATCCTTGTGTGCACAAACATTATACCAAGGGCTACCATGAGTTTTGAGTCATAGTGAGAATAACATTGTGGATGGATGAAGAGGAGAACAAACAAGTAGGCCTACATGCTAGAAGGCACACTGGAGGCCCGGTCATTTTAAAAACAAAACTATCGAGAAAGGCAAAAGATAGATGAATGTGGCAACAGCAAAAACTATGCATAGGCCTAAAACAGCTGTGGAAATTGGTTGGCTCATGATCGTAGGAGGCTAAGTAATGGAGGAATCTCGCGGCACAGCTGCTCGAACACCCTGAGCCACCTGTACAAAAAGCAGAACAATGTACGCTCTACTAACTACACTTTTCCGATGTATCTAATTATATCGCAATTTTCGCATCCTCTTATTTATGTTATTTACGTTATAAACAATACTATTTATACAAGATTACAATCAAGCAATTTTTTTTATTTAGTCCTCTTATTATTATCTTTTAAAAATGCCAAACAGTGCAGCTTTCTCATACAAAACAATGCGTTACATTTTTTGTTTCTTTGACTGAACCCAGAACAACCTAATTACCGGTTAACATTACACAGATGGCTATAATCAATAAATAGGTACTTATTTATTCATAAAAAACACATAAATAGTACAAACAGAAGGCAGCCAACGGCTGAAAAATTCTGCAACAAAGTACGAAGTAAAAATTCAAAAGAATCTAACAACAATATTATATATAAAAGTACAAAGTAAATCAAATCATTAGAAAAAGTTATAAAAGTCGTTAAAATTCGTTAAAATGCCAAAGACCCAGATTCATTCATAAACCAAGGCATGCGGTATTCATTAAGTCGTTCATTATTATTAATGTTGTAAACAAATTTTTAGTTTTAGAAGCTTCATTCATTCTATCAATAATACTACATATTACAAACAATAACTTATGATATGAATTTGTAGAATATCGCTGGTTTTGATTAATTTATATACGATAGGTGCATTCATCTCTACAAAGATATTAAATAAATCGATTCATATGCACAAATCGATGGCTCTCCAATCTTCACAGCCCAAACCACACGCGAGCAGTATATCATATTATTAAATTATTACATTATTACACGACTAATCACGCGACTAAAAATGCTATGTCTAGATTACATTGGAGCCTGTGTCTAATTTTAAAAATTCTATAGCACTATGTAAATTACATTGGAGCCTGTGTCTAATTTTAACATGGGCACACCCAATATTATAATGACTATTACGGCTGAACTAGCATTGCCAGATCAACCAACGTACGTACATGATCAGGTACTTGAAGTTCTTACTTACCCTATCGAGCTGTGTAATGCAAGTGAAGACTTTCAACGATATTATGTTGTTTTTAAGCTTTAATTCAATTTGCTAACCACAAACTGTGTTCTGTCCTCTTAATTAAGTACAGTGTTTTGTCTTATGACTACCAATGTTGGCTTTCGCTCTTAATAAATAAAAACCCGATATAATCCTTTAAGAATGCGCTGGGATTAGACATATGTTTTAAAGCCAAATGCTATATATTCCATAAGTTAATATCTTTAAAACAAGGCCAACAGCCATAAGTCGCGTGCTAAAACGCAGAGTGATACCGGACCGACAGACAGACCGACAAACCGACAGACCGACAGACCGACCGAACGACATAGTGAACTATAGAGTCGCGTCCACGCGACTAAAAACACGTTATAACAGTCTATTTAAGCAAGGAAAAATAAGGCAATTTTTAAAATTAATTTAATAATAGACCTAATTACTAATAAAGATAATAATATGATGATGACAACATTATTAAAGTATAAACTTATGTAAATTCAAAGCTAATTGGCCTACAGTCTAATAAAATCTTCAGACGCCATCAAATGTGGTTGGTATTTTGGCAAGGTTAAACGACCATGTGATTACACAACTAGACATGTTATTCAAGGAGCTTTTCAGATTATTACCGTAAAATTTGCGTGAAAGGAAATGTATAATGGGACTATTGCAAGCACAATCAAGTTTAAATAAATAATTTTAATTTTATCTCTACAGGTTAACCTTATTAATTGACGGTAGAGATGGCACTATCAAGCCGCAAGGATACATAGGCTGGAAGCCGGAGGGGTACATCATGACAAAGATGGGGGTGGAGTTATATTCGGTTTGATGAACCTGACAACCTTCAAAAGATTTCATTGAACAAATCAGTCACACAGCTCATTCTCTACTCAGCTAATGCCGATGTCTTTGCTTGCGAGACAGACTTACCATTTACGGACATATTCGATGGTGTCCTACCAGACCTGCCATACCATGTAGACTTGCCGGCAGACCTTAAATCTTTACACATCTAATGTCACATACAAAATCAGAGGGTTTTTTTTAAATCTCACAATGATGTACAAGATTCGGCGACAATGTCCTCGACGGTTATGTGAAGGAAAACAAGTCGGAAGCATCAATGAACTTGATTATGAATAGGGCCTTTTAAATGCAGTTATAGGCGTATAATACGAGTTATGCTGACATTTTTCACCGCATTTGCCCTTGTTTTTATCAAAATACTGCACGAGGATCAGATGAGGTAAATGCAAGGAGGATCCGATACTAAAGCTTTTGCAATGGCAGTGGAGGAAACTGGTGCATGAAGTATCTAAATGTTCTACTATTATACAAGAACATTTTGAAATTTTAGTAGAACAATGTATAGACAATGCACAAAATGATGGCATTGCAGATACATTGGAAGCCAATGTAATAGGTGGGTTGGTCAATCTAAACCTATGTGACGATTCATCGGAAAAAGCTATGGCGTAAACAATAATAAGATGCCTCATAGCTGGAAGACTGTGGTTCTCGCGCGGACATTGTACAAGTTCCGAAAAGAAATATCTACTTTAGAAGTTATTCCAAGATTTGGTGGAACCTTTTGGTCAATCATATAGTCGGCAGTATAAACCGCAACACAATCTTCTTCTCGTAACGATTAAAAAACAGTGTGATAGGGAACCAAATAAAGTACCGTCGTTACTTGCCGAAGCTGCATGCCGTGGAGTAATGATAGTAAGTGACACTTATCTAAAGGACCTTGGAAATGTCAAAATTGAAAACAGAACTTATATCCTAGACACATCAAATTTACAAAGCGCACCTGAAATGACTCTGAAAAGTATACCAGCAGATACTACACTCAGTCAGTACAGAAGGCACGGTAACTAAATCCGATTGGTCCACCATGAAGGCTTTACAATCCAACAATCTATAATTAGTTATTAGGTCTAAAGTGTGGTTCCTAATAGGAACAATGGAATTGACCAATGACAATCGGCAGTTCGAATCCATCGCTTATGTCATTGCGTGGAATAAATTTAACGTCACATTTAAGATAATCAACTGTAGCCTACTTAAACAAACTATAAACAACTTCATCTATAACATTGTATCTATAAATTATGGTTAATTCTGACATAGGCGAGCACAATGGAAAATCTTCGGTACAAATTTCTGCCTTGGATACCTACCTGATCTATCTCAGATGTACCGTGAAATGTAAATTTGATAACATTAGTTTTCACTATTACGATATTGTTCCATATTTCTATCTTAGGAAGATATTATAAAGAGTTTTTAAACAAAATTTATGATTTCAACGGTAGATTTTCAATTCAATTTCAATTCTACGCGGTCAAATTAATTTCCGGGTTCACGATGAGTTCACCTTGCAACAACCTGGTATCAACTAAGTTGGCCGTTAGTGGCTATAGCCATTTTAGTGTTTTGTTTATTTTAGGAACGGACCGCGCGTGTGAGGTACAGTAGTTAAAAAAATATTATACTGCAAATTAATAAAGATCAAATTAAATATACGCCATAAAGCATAGTGTTATAAAATTACATAGGGAGTTTGATGATAAGACATTTTGTTTAAAATCGAGTGAAATCCCGATAGCCGAGTTTTATTGAGTAAGCTGGCAGGAATAACTGTAGGCTATCTGTGTCCTATTAGGACCGGCATGTCTGCCCATGTTGCAAGCCGTAATGTCTTCTTTCTTGGGCCGAAACGGCCACTCTGTCGCGGAAGTTAATTTCAAAAGATGTTTAAATTAAATAAAGTATTAATTATTAGGATGGTATTTATTTGAATAAACTCTTTGTATAATTAGAAACCAATAGAAAACACGTGATCTATATGTCTAGTATATAACTAGAAAGAGGTAATAACTTAAAGTTAATTTGTTTGAGCTTGTTTTCCTTAATTCATTTTACTTTACGCTCCCAGGTTAATTTCCAATCAATTGTAGTATTAAAGTATAACTGCCATTTATATGACATTTTGGTTCTATACCCTTTTTTCTAATGAAACAGTTATAGATTTGCTTACCGTACTTGTTATTTTACATAATTTCGTAGTAGGTAGAACCTTGTCATGTATTGTATTTTCATTTTTTTTTAGTTAATAACGTCTCTCCATTCTTGTGGAATGGCTTGTAGTGCATTGTGAAATTCCGCTATCCAATTCGATTTTGAAATTAGAATTTCAAGTAACACATTCGAATTAATAAATGTAAAAACAATATCTTTTACTTTTCTTATACCGGATCTTATTTTCTTTAATCATTATCCTTTCCTAATCCTAAGAAGAATGTATTGTTCTTTTCTCCCTCCTCGAACCATTCTCCATTCTTGATCTTATCTTAGCTCCATCTGCTTAAGGTGTATAAATCACTTAACTGTTTTCTTTTATGATTTAATTTGTTCTCTATTTTCCCGCCGTACAGTGGATACACTCCTTAATAACCGCTTTAATTAATTTGTATTTGTTTGAATTTCATCCATTTTTCTTTCTTGCACAATATTTACAATCTTTTATTTTTACTTTTAGATGCTCCTATTGCAAATCTAGAATTAAATTGTGTTTATTTTAAATCATTGAGTGTATACGTTAAACATACACATCATCTTTCAAAAGTTATTTACTTTCCAGATTACTGGTCAACTGTCTAAGTTGGTTGGTGATAATTGTATTGCCTGGTGATCGGATAAAATTGATGGTCTGCTCAATTATTCGACAGATGAAGCCGGATTCAAAAACACGAAAAACAGTAACTCATTATAATTATTATGTCCGAATTGCAAACCATACAGATGACCATCGATTTGTTAAGCTTTAATTGTTTTAGATGAAATATTGGTAACATTATCTTAGAAACATTAACAACATAACGTAAGAGAGACAAAGAACGTCGACAGATTTTGCAGAATTGTAAGATTTTGATTATACGATGTAGTGACAAGGTAAAGAAAACCTGTTTATAATGGTTTTAAAACGTTAACATTAAAGGTTATTTTACACAAAAACGTTATAATATCAAACGCGTTTGTGAAGAAACGTTATATCAAATCATAATAAATACGTTTTAAATAACGTTTTTAGTGGAACAATATTGCGTTACTTATACTTTCCATAAAACGGTTTTTAACGTTCGCAAAATTTGACAAATCCATGTTATTAAAACTGAAAAAAAAATAGGGAGATAGTTATATCTTGAAGGTAATTGGTTTTATTCAGTTACGCTAAGCCAGGCTCCGGCACCGTATGCAGCAAAATGGTAACTATTTCAAGATGACGATTATGACATATGGAAGTTAAAATTCAGTTTATCATTTAATGAGAAATTTAGTAGGCCTGGGTTAATAAAGTACCCGTAAAATGAAATAAAAGTACTGTTATATTGAAAATATAAGATTAGATATAAAATATTATTGTTATGTAATGGCCTTTCCTCCCCCAGGAGTTTCATCTATTTGACTCAGTCTTTGATGAACCAGACGCTGACACAGAAGTCTACGCGACGTGCTACACGGCGGCTGTACACATCGATACTACATTATATTTGACTTGACCTTCAACAACAATAAAAAGTAAAGTCAACAGAGAGGAGACGGAAAAGGGGAAAAAGGCCATCAAGAGTGACATTAGCTAGTGTTTTTAGACTCAATATAAATCAATCAATATAAAATAAACCAATGATGGACTGGATATGGTAAGTAATGCCCCAATATATACTTTGCTTAACCCACTTTTGACCAACGAGTTATGCCTAGCCCGGCCGCCTACCTAGTAGGCCTACTAAACTACGCTAGAAGAGGCCTAGCTCCTAGGCTAGCTAGGCCTAGCCTTAGGCCGTAGGCCTAGTGATACTAGGCTAGGCATAGACTGCTAGTCCTACTACGTACAGCCTGGCTGTCCTGAGGTTTGATTAGGCCGGCCTTCTTGAGGAACCCCGGCATAATAAACTTTGAGGTGAAGTCTAGCTAGCCGGCAGATGGTATGACTATATGAATATGATTCTTCTGCTGATACCTACACAATTCATGACAGTTTACATATTTTCTTCAGGTCATAATGGCAGAATCTTTTTTTACGTACATGTTTGTTGTGCGGATAACTAACTCATCAATTCAAAGTGACAAAATTAAAATCTAGGCCCCTAGTTTTACTTTTAAATATTAATTAAAATAGAGTGGCTAGTACAGTAGTAGTAGGCTAGAGCGAGGCCCATCATGTCACATGGTTTTGCTTCTGGTTTAACTTTTTTTGGACCACTTTTCATCTCATTAATGATTATTATTATTTATTCAGGCATAAGATACATTTTACAAAAAAAAAAGTTATCTCAAGGGAATTACTCAAAATTTTTAATAATTTAATTGTCAACCAGCTCTGACTGTGTTTACATGTGGTACACAGTGCACACAGTAACATCGACAGCACATATTTAGACAAAAAAAGAGTACAATATTATTCAAGTAATCAAACTGATTGATAGCAATTGGAGCATTGAATAAATAATGAAAACCAATATTAGTAAACCTTTATAGACCTACTGAACTAATTACAAAAAACATTTTTATTTTATTGCTTTTCACAATTTCACTAAGTAATGCTCCCACATTGCACTGGCATGTACCCCACAAGCTACTAAATGTAAATTTGGTAATAACAAGATTGGCTATAAAACAAAATTACTTAATTCTATATTACTCAATTAATTCCTTGCCTAATGCTAAAAAAAGTTCCAGTATGGAGGAATCTATCAATTGACAGGGATGTCTTTTTTTTGTCTATCTTAATATTTTGACTGTACTGGCTTCACAGTCAAAATATTATAACCAAGCAACATTTCGGACATTTATATAGTTTTGCCCAAAGGTGGCATGTTTCACCCTCCATCAAAACCTAGGCTGAATTGTTGCGGATTCCTAGGATTCCACTGAACTACTATGAATTTATTATTTTAAAAAAGGCTTTAAAGCATGTTCTAAATTTTCATTTGTAAGGCACACTACTTAGTGTTTAAACTACAATTTCTGACATAAATATTAGCATTAAATCCCGCTATGTTTCCAAAATGTTACCAAAAATAACCTAACCGGATTAGCCTAACCTCCACTGAAAAATATTGCCAGCACACCCTTCTCTGCATGCAATACGATCATTAATAAGCATGTTTTATTTCAAAATTTACTCCGTTTTTACGTAAAATAATAATTACAGTATTAGGATTTTAAATAATTAATAACTAATTAATTAATTCACAGTACCAAAAATTTGAATTGCTTACTAAGTCTCCTCGTAGGAGTTTCTAATTGTGGAAAATCCTGTCTCTTTTAATTTTATCTTTGTTTCTGTATTTTTATGTTTTTCAAAATAAGTTCAAATCGAATTTCATGCTGTGGGTGCAAATTTCCTTGATTGGTTTTTAATACTGTATCCTGACAGAGCTTGAGTTTACCCTTTAGGTTCTACTACTGCTGCTCTTTTGTGGTTAACTAAAAAGGCCAAAAATCCAATGGTGTGACACTTGCCATCGGCATGTCATGCTTCAAAGCGCCTGACATACCAGTTGTTTGCTACTACTGTAGGTACTGTATACTGTAGGTTTTATTTTTCCATAGATTTTGATTTAATAGCTCCCTCTATGTTTGGATGTATGTATTGTAAAAGCTGTAACACCCTTGTTTGGTTGGTAGGCTATTATCTATGATATTTCATTTTTCCCAAGTTGGAACAGAGTGTATACAGTATCGCTTAAAAAATATACTGTACAACAATATATAAATTATAATTATATAATAAATCACAAAAAAGATAAAATATTGTCAAGGACATCCTAGGTCTTACCCATATTAATATTACAATGAAGGTCAGGAAATTCATTCTAAATTTATGTCAGATTTCTACCACTATAGCACTGCATTTCATGAATTTATTTATCAACTGTAATCATCCATTTACAAAGATATTCAGAAAATACTGTTATTCAAGATATTAACTAAGTTGCAAAAGGGAGAAAAAAATAACCACCCACTTATTTTTATTGCACTGCTCCTAACTCGTTAATTCAATTTGTAACGCTTTATTTCATAAGTCAATCCGCCTTTAAGGAAGAGAATGTAAAAAAAAAATATGGCTTAAATTATGTTATCAGTGAGTGTTTTAAGGATACAGAGAAGGAAACAAATTGGAAATGCACTATGTCATTAGAATTCATTGGCTGTGCTATATTTATTACAAACCAAAGCTATTAGTTGACTTGCTTATTGCAAATTCACTTTGCTATATTGACTAAAGCAATGTGAGATACAGTCAAGATACAATACTGTGACTTGCTTTAAAATATACGGCTGTTTCATTGATTTTTAGTTGTATGTATAAAATGGCAAGGGCCATGAGATCGGTATATGATTTGTATTCCTGTTGGCCATTTTCTATTCACCAATTCTACATGAGATATAGGTGAGTCTAGTTTCCTTGGTATACTTGGTTTAGTATTCAGATAATAACAATTCTAAATTATACAACAAGGAGGTCAATGAATATTAGTATTGCTGAACTGAGTCAGCTTCTTTGATATGAAAATAAGCATTGCATAAATAATTTGTTTTCCTTTCTGAATAATTTCCACAAACTATTGCTCTAAACAGCTTGAATTATAGTTGTTCTATTTTCTTCCTCTGTGCCTAATAATTCAGTAGAAACTATTGATTGAAAATTGGCATGATAAACATGAAGGTTACTGTAAAACCATTTAATAGCCTATAGTGTGTACCTCAAGTTCAAGTATTGCTGTCTATCACCCATGTTTGAGTTTAATCCCAACCCCTAATTTAGGCTAAGTTCAGTTAAAAAAGGAACCGTGGTAATTGTACAATCTGAGAATCCCAATAATCTCTAATTTTCCAAAAATGTACTTCCAGGAGTGCAACTACTACTGTACTCAGCTATCAATATCTAATTTGCTAATTGACAGTATCATTAAAATTTTTCCAAAATGGGAGTGCAAACCTTCATCGTGAATGGTTTAAAATAAAAAATTCAAAATCATGGTCTAGCCACTCGTTAAAACGAGTAATGAGTATTTTATATTGTGCAATGAAAAAAATAATTTTATTTTGCGAAGATTCTATTTCACCTTGTGAAATTATTTTACCATTGCACTCGTAAACATTCATTATTTGTTTATTTAATATCTTTAATAATATTATGTCAGTGTCTGTCTTACTCTTACTCTTATGTGCCAAATAAAAATAACATATTTTAAAAAACACAATTTACAACAACTGCTTGTACATGGTTAATGTAACAAAATGACTACAATTAGTAATTTTGATCAGGGTTCATAATTGAGATTTAATATTCAATGACTGATGAGGAAGTCTTAATATGACGTATTGTCGGTAGAAATAATCAAGATTTCTTTCAACTCTGAATTAATAATCTTTTTCATATCAAGATTACAATTTTATTGATTCTGCAAAGTACAGATGTTTCATGTTGTATTTACCCATACAGTAGTGTTCAGTAATTGCATGATTCAGTATCTGAATGGAGAAGATAATTGAATAGCATACAGTACTGATAGTATATCTTGTGATAAATGTTATGATACAGTATAGTTTGTACACATTTCAGTATTGAACTTTTATCATTATTTTGAGGATTGCTATTATACAATTAAATGCTTCGTCTTTTTTGGTAAGTACGCCAATTTTAGGTTTATACAGTACAGTGCTGTATTCTGGATACAATATAATGCTTGCTAGTATAATGCCATATTGAAATGTACCCAACATGACTCATAACATAGTGACAGTCATTAATATGGTATTCATCTGGACATTTGAAAGTCTTGAACTATCTCCAACCCCCACCAACTGAAATGTTATAGTTTGACATGACATACAGTATTTGAAAGTTTGGAATATTCCATTCATAATTCTTGAAATACCATACAGGAAAAATTATATTTGTTTATTATTACTCTCCATTAGAAAACAAAAATATAATAATAATAATATAATACAATATTAAAGATACAGTAACAAAAAGTTGAGAGCAATTATAAGGGGATAGCCTTGAAGTTTAACAGCTTTTCATATGGATTTTCTAAGTTAAAATACAATATTAATTATTATTTTCCAATTACCTTTTAAACTGTATATTGTGTATTCATTCCAGATTTTTATTGTATTAAATTATGTTGATATTGATTTGTTGATGAGAAATTTTAAGCATAAAAATAATAATAATACCTTGATATAATAAAGTAAAATTTACATTGATTCAGTTGTTTTTTTGTTATTACAGCTGTATATTAAAGTACAGCATGCTGTATCTCTCTCATTCTTCACATGGACAGTTCCTTTTGATGTTTGTAAATAAACCACACTCGTGTTTTAATTATTAAATTTATTGTTTATCAGAAAAACTGCAGGCTGGTTACATTCACAGGATATAATTCAGTTGTTCAAATCAGCACCTTTTTGTCGTATATAATTATAAAAAGAATTTCATATAAAAGTTGTTTATTATTAATAGTTGTACAAAATCTATTTTCTTTTTATTAATGTTTTCAGGTACAGTAATGGAGAGTTATTTAATATTTCTCTTGTTTTTTATTAATTGTTACATTATTGAATAATGTTTTTACTGTATGTTTACTTTTTTTAAACAAACAAAAATAAATGGTTTGTTATTGTTGAGACTGAAAATAAAGCTATTTGGCTTTGATTGCATTAAATCAAGCTTTTGTCTATTATCTTATGGGAATATTGTGTTGTGATGTTCGATATTATAGCCTAAAGAAGAAATTGCTTTATCCTTTGAGATTACAATTAATAAATGAGAAAGATTTCTTGAATAAATGATCAGAGAGATTCTTGTCTACAGTAATGGAGAAATTTGTAAAATTTTGTTCGCAATATTCTTTTTTTGATAGGCGACCGAGGAAGGAGAAGAAGCCAACTACGGTGGAGGAAAAGAAATTATTCTTAGAGCCACAGTATACGAAATCACAGGTCATTGACCTTGATATACGAGAACTTGTCAGGTTGCCCAAAGGGTTAGAGCTTAACGAATGGCTTGCATCTAATTGTAAGTATGAAAATCTGTTTGTGATGCCGTCCTCAAAATATGATAATTATTAACAAACTTGAAATGACTATGAGGAAAGATTTCTTCAGTAACCTGATAATGTTACCTATTTCCTTCTAAAGGAAATTACTGTACATTTACTGAAAACCATACGTTACTAAATGTGCACTTATGTTGATGCAGAACTCAACTGAGTGAAAGGGACTAGTTGTGCAAGAGCGCTATGTTGAATTTTCGAGCAACTGAACGTAACTAAAATGAACTGAACAGAACGAATGAATGAGCGCTTTATGTCGACACTGGAAATGTAACTAGTCCTGGTTAACATAATGCATGCACGAAAGACGCCATTTAAAGTGAAATGAAAGGAACTTAAATTTTTTTTTTATGTGCCTGTCAGTTGCGTTCAGTTGAGGTCAGTTGCTTGTAGACACAGTTGAGTTGAGTTCCATGTCGACATAAGCACACAAACACACACGCCAGAATGATTAGTATGAAGTTGACCAACTATTTTACCCCATTCCTCAGTTAAAAAATAAGAAATACTATCCATTGCTTTAATTTTTCTCTTGTTTTCATCTTCCTCAGGTTTATCATTTTTCAATAACATCAATGTATTGTATGGAGTGGTGTCTGAATTCTGTACTAATGAAACATGTCCAGTAATGGTCGCTCCTTGCAATACGTAGGTTTGAAACATTATCATTACACTTTTTAGTAAAAAATAATGCACAAAAAAAAAATAGTGGGTCATACAATTGACATGTGCATAATCTAATCTAGATAAATTATGTATTATAATTTTTTGGTTTTTAATTGTATCAATCAATTAAATCAATTTAAATGTCTAAAAAACATTGTCTACAAAACATATTGGAGCCCACCTGAAAATCATGTGAGCATATCATCAATTGTGTCAACTTGTCCTCTCTCATTTTATTATTTTGTTTCTATTAAACTTATCCGATTGTTTAGCCTGAATGCTTATAGGAAAAATTGACCCTCGTAAAATATTCAATTCAATTGTTGAAATTAAAAATTTCTAGACAGGTGTATTGAACAATTATAAAAATAATAATACTGAATCTTATATATTTTGAATTGTCATTTAGTATGTTAATTTGAAGCATACCCTTAAATCCCATTATATGTATAGATTTGTTGTCTCTATCTCATCTTTATAGCAATTTGATGTTTTAAAAAGATGTATTATTAGAGTGTTTTATTCAAGGAATTTTGGTCATCTTGTTTGCCTGCTGATACCTGTATACTATTCAAAGGAAAATACTTAATATTCCAAAATCTTTACCCTAATAGCTGACTGATTTATCAATTAGCTGGCTTATTATTATCAATTAACTGGCTGATTATATCAATCAGCTGGTTGATTATTATCAATTTATAGGTGGCTGATTATTATCAATTAGCTGGCAGATCATTATCAGTTAGCTGGTGTATTATTATCAATTAGCTGGCTGATTATTAATTAGCTGACTGATTAATATTTAGCTGATTGATTTGATCAATTTGCAAATTGTTTCCTGGACAATTGATTGATTTTGTATACCATGTGCCATGAGTTTTACAGGAAACTCATCTGTGCTGTTTTTGCGATTAAATTGAATAACACTTTCTTTTTACCAATTCCACTCATAAAATGCATTATTTATACTATTATTTGGTATTTCATAATTCAGTAATAATATAATATTTAGTATGTTAAAATAATAAAAAAAAAATTAAAAGAGCACAATAATTAGTGCAGGCTTCTGCTATCTCAGATCATGATATGCTGTGCTCTTACCCACAAGACTTGCTCAAAGTCTCTAGTTGTTAAAGAAGCTTTTAAATTGCGATGACCAAAGTATGTCATGTTAATGCTACTGTGTGCATGTGAGGATATTGGGACGTGTTTCCTTGATCATCACCTCGATACAGTATTGATGGTTTTTAGGTCCACATGATGTTAAACAACATATCGATTGTGGTCCTGAACAAAGTTAGTTCATTAGTTGTCAGTCACAGTCACAAATAAAAAGCTCTCTATTGTCTTGTTATGTTGTTCAAACAGTTGCATTTCGATATATTTGTCTGCACACCTGATTCCTGCTCAAGTATTAAACATATGAAACGCTATGTGTGCCAAAATATTTATGTATCATGCATCTGTATTATTAGTGAGTCATAGCACTGAATACAATATTTTTACTATCTTTATTGAAATGTATATTTGCAGTCAGTACTTTTGGTATGATGATAAAGGAAAGAAGATGAAATGTACAGGGCCACAATACACAGACTATGTCATGAGTTATATACAAATGAACATGAAGGATGAAACAGTGTTTCCTGTTAAATATGGTGAGTATGCATCTGATGCCTAAATTATACTATAATGCACAGTTCTTAGAATCTTAGTGCCCAAAAGGTTTTCAAAGCAAGCGATAGATTGACAGTTTACACTCATATTGTTAGAAATGTGAAGATCTACAGTGTAAAGTAACTGGCACTTTTGGGAATGTTTTTGTTAATAGCTCCATAGCCTCTATCTACTCTTATGTGTATTTAAATTTTTTGACTTAATTGTTGTTATTTTGTTTCATTCATACGTTATTGAATTTAATGTTGACTACAGTAAGGCTTTTTTGTTCAGATACTACAGTACATTATGTTTTGGTTATATAACAGTGACATTCACTTTAATAGGTTGAGAGCATATCCATGGTAAGAGAGCTGTGAAGAAAATTGAACTCCCTGTGTTATTATTAAATGAAGGGTCTAAAAATAAATTCAGTGATCTCATCATAAGCTCATAAGATTTACTCCCACAATGCCATTTACCACATTGCTATTAAGAGTTTACAGGAATTAACATCTTTTTATAAACATGGCACAACATTTATAACTTAAATCACATCATAATTGTTTGCTAGCAAAAAATAGAACAAATTTGATGGTTTCATTGCAGATGTAATGTAAATTTAATTTCTGAAAAAACCCTAACCCTAACCCCCATAATTTATACAACTATTGAGCAGCTATATATACATATAGCACTTGTAAGCTATGTGGTCTACAGGTAAATAAATAAGGCACCTAATGTTGTGAAACCTCTAAGCACTGTATTACAGAGTCAAAAAAAGGTAAACCCAAACCAAACTGAAGAATTCCAGTTTAGTGAGCTGGAGGTCATTATGGGTCACAGCACAAGTATAGTTGTCACCAACAACATACTGAGACCATAATGGATGCAAGTGTGTGGCACACTGCATTGGACTACTGATTGTGAGTTTGAATCCAACGCTTGTCACATTGCTTGTATCCTTAAGCACAAGACACTTTTAAACTTAATTTGCCTCTCGTCACCCAAGTGTACAAATGCATACCTGGTACGGTCAAAACACAACTGCGCCAATTACTGGCTACAACATTATATGGGAGTATGATTCCATATGTGTTTACTGTTTGATTAAAAAATAATCGGGGTAGCAATGTGAAGCTCTTAGAAGCATTGTACATAAAGTGCTATATAAGAACTACCTATGTTATACCTAATATAATTTTGATTTTATTTTGCAGGTCAAGTCTTCCCTAGCAATATCGAGAGCATTATGCATAAGATTCTACGATACTTATTTCACGTTTTAGCTCACATCTATCACTCGCACTTTGAACAGCTAGTCTTCTTCCAGCTTCACCCCCACCTCAACTGCGTCCTCGTACAACTTGTTCTTTTCTCATATGAGTTTCACCTTTTGGAATCCAAAGATTTCACTGTACTAGAGGATTTAATCGCAGAATTAGATATATCTGTTCCTTCAGATTCTAACAAAGCTGCAGACAACTCGTAAACAATAAATGCATATTTTATAATTAATATTTTCTTGAATAACATATTATTATGCTAAAATCATCTGTTTGAACATTATTGTACAGTAGTATAAAATATCACGTTTGTATGTTTTTTCTTATTAAGTATTTACTTTTTAGTGAATATTAGGTTTTAATTTTTCTTTCCAATTAATATATTTCAAAATGTACTAATCATTTTGATTTCAACAATATAAATTATTTTATGGTAATTTTTAACCTACAACACCAAATGTAAAAGAATATACGATTACATAAAAACAGGGTTGGGCATGCATTCATGTGAGTACTGTATGGTGTTTCTAAACATGAGTTTGTACTTTATTTTAGCTGTGCCTTTTTATGCGACATGCTGAAGATATCAGCATTGATTCTTAAAAGGCTCCACCATACAGTTCATGTGTTTCTGTGCTCATTGTGGAAGTAATGTAAAACATAGTATTAACGTGTGTAATTTAAAAATACCATAAAATATTTTCATACAGACAAATACAGAACAAAACATACAAGAACAATATGGAGGATTGGCAAAGAAAAAACAATTATATTGAGAGTGTTGATTGAATTTGTGCATACAAGGTATTCTGGTTAACTGTACACATTTTTTTGATATGGTCTAAAGCTCTGTCTACACTATCAAACTTTATGTGACAACAAAATGTGATGTGCCCATGGACATGATGATGTGATGTCATATCAATACCATATTTGGGCACATCACACTTTTTTTGATAGTGTAGACAGAGCTTTAAAACATGTTAACTCTTCCAATTGTGTAGATATTAATTTTCACTCCCAATTAAAAGAACAATTAATACTCTGTTGGCCTCATTTGCATACTTTAGTACGTTCAAAGTAGAATTGAATAGTAAAAGAAGATTTAATTGACAACTTGCCATAAAGTGATGGTGACTATTTATTAACTCTTGTGTGGAACCATGAGTTTTTCCTTGTTGTGTTTGATCATCATACTAGAGTTTACTCTGTTCTATGCGCACTTAAGCTGATCCAAATCATCTCTGAGTTAAGCTGGTTTTCCACTAGGTGAATTTGATCACGCGAATCAACAGAATAATGACCATGCATATTCATACTATGTTTGTGACTCGAAAAATTGTACAACCAATCAGAACTCTGGAATGTTCGATTTGCATGAATATTAAGTGGTTGTGTTAGCAATTTACTCTCTTATACACTACGTCTTGTATTGTTAACCACAATAAATCTGCTGTGCCTCTGACATAACTCCAATTGATTTCAGATAGAGCTTTCAGAATGTAACACAAGCACTTTACATTGGGGGGCACGGTATATTGAGTGTTTAACACTAATTTTATTCGTATTTGAACGGACAGAAGACAGAATTGTAAACCACAATGTAAATCCAATAGACCACAATGTAACTCTGATAGAGGAAAGTTTCATTATCAATTAGATTAAATTAAATCTTTTTAAATATTTTTATTAACTTTGTTAAATATTTTGATGTGTATAAAAAATAATTATATAATTTATACAAGTTATAGTAGGACTGTTTCAGGTTGTTGTGGTGGTTACCATTTATATGATTAAGTTAAACACTAATTTATTATTGCAGTATTTATGTTTATTTTGTATTTCAGATTGGGTTTTCAAAAAATAATAATAGTAATACAGGTACAACAAAGAATGTTAAATGTTGTCTTTTCTACACAAGTCGTTTCAGACAAAAGCAATACATTTTGGCCCCCAAAGACTGTTTTCCAACAGAGATACAAGATGTTACAATGCTCGCAGAGTAAAACAGGGCAAATAAGGTCTCAGATTTGGGTGTCCTGGCAATTTTTTTTCTTTTAAATTTCTTCACCTTAAACTTGATTTGTATTGAAAAGGTCAACTTGTGTGCAAATAGGTTGCCAGTGAGGATGGACATTTTTTAAGTTTACTAACTAATATCTGATGTTTATAATCAATTCTTAATAAGTAATGACTTGGTACCCGATATTTCATTTTTAGGAGGTCAACATAAAACAATTATCTTAATATACATGTGAAAGCATTAATATGCATCCCTGGTATTTTACTGCTGTAGGCTAAATTCCATTTGTGTTCAGCATACCATTATGATTTTCACGTTCATCATGATTATTTAAATGAGAACGGAACATACATATATTTTATTTTATTTATTTGAGTTTTTTTTTAGCCTAGACTTGGTTGTTATATTGATATTTTTAAGCCCTGTTTTTGTGGACAGTTTTGAGTGCAATAAAATAACCAGTTTATAGTTTAAAATGCATACACTAGTTGGAATAAAAAGTATAGTACAGTATGAACATTTACACTAATGATGTTTGAGATGTCGTGTATAAATGTGTAAATAAGTGTATGAAATATAGAAAAGGAGGAATAATCATATAATTGTAACGTCTGTTTTAGGTGACTTTTATATTATAGGCCTACTTCCAGCAAATACACCATTGTATAAAGAAAAGCCATTCTTCTAATTCCTGTGATTTGTTTATTTGTTAAAACAGCTAATTTCATTGCATTTAACAATTTGCAGGTACCAGTGTAAGATAGGTATCAAGTAGTTATCTTATTTTATTACATGTATTGATTTTTAGTTTAAAATATATTAACTTAATGAAAATATAAATTACTAATCATATTTACTTTTAATGAACTTTGTACCGATTATCAATAAATTGTATGATTAAAATATCATACATAGAAAACACTTTACTATTTATTTAGAAATATGCTATAACTAATGGAAATATATATATTATATATTATATATATTGACAACTTTATACTGATAACCAGTAAATTGTATTATGGTTGAAATATCATAGAATACTTTACTACTAAAACAAGAACACTTTGTCACAAATGATAATTATGACTAAGCTTATAAGATTCCCTTATAGTATTTTTTTTACTTCAAAGTATCTAAAGACACAATAATACCTAATGACTACCTGGGCAGATTTCTTGTATTCTTGATCACCATAAAGCAAACATTATTTGCCTCAAACCTCCAGTATTTTTTTTATCCCACATTACATTACATTCTACAATGGAGATATTGTTTACTATGTACTTTATCTCTATGGTTATACACATGCCTACACCGTCCGTCTGTCAATAATCTTAAACTGGTGTTTCATATGTAGAATCAGAATCATATATTCCATGATGCACTGTTCACATTTAGTTTAATTTAAGTGTGTTTTTAGTTTATATAAGATTATATTATTTTGTTAATTAGATGTTAGTATGTTTGCCTATGCTGCTGATTTTAAATGTGTGAATTTAATTCAGAGCTTACAATTACATGAATAGTGATAATCAGATTCTATTCTCTCCTTGTTCTAAACAAGGAGTTGGAAAATAATATAAACTCTGTGATCTAAAGGAAGATTACTAATAAATGCAAACATATAAAACTAAAGTGTGTTTTTGTTGGTTTTTTTCACCTGTGGTCATCTTTGGGAAATGATGTTTGAACATCACTTGGATCATAGAGATATATTATTATAGTGAACTAGTTATCCAAAAAGTGAATGAAACTGAATATAAATAGTTGGGTTGATATGATGGGCCATATCAACCCAACTATTTAAAACAATTGGGGAATACATTCTTTTTTTGTTTTTAGTCATTCAATGATCGAATACAGTACATTACGTCATATGAGCTAAAAATAGCAGATTATTATTCATGACGTTCTAATATGTTAGGTATCCCGGTAACACGTCACTAGAACCATGGAGTTATAACTCCATGCTAGAACATATTCAACTAAAAATTACGGAAAATAAATGATTTTAGTTGTTCAGAAATTCAGTTGTGAATATTAAAAATATTACATGACCCTGTTTAGATTGAACCGACAATACTTGTAATTAATAATAATTACATTTTTTACGTTTCGTCATTATTTGCTCAAAAAAAGAAGATGATGCAATCGGTTTCGAAACACCATCGAGCGTTTGGACAAAGAGACTAGGCTAGCCTTCCATAAAAAAAACTCATCTTCTCTCTCCATCATTCACGCGACAGCATACAAAACAAGTAATAATTCAAGGCAAGTGCGTTAGGAAAATGGATAATATAATGTTTTCAGAGAAAATTATCACTGGTAAAGAATGTATGTGGGAATGTGAAAAGTACTGCAATTTGACATGTGTTTGTAATATGCGTATAGTGAACAATTGTTTGTGTTTTTTACCTGCCGATTCACCGGCTAAGTATTGTGACTGTCATTGTCAATTCATCCATTTTGGTAGTAAGGATTGGAAAGCCAAAATGTGGTAAAGTAATAATATTAACGACTATTATTTGATCACTATGCTTCGTCATAGTGTAGACATAGACTGATATTTCATTGTAATCTATAATGGGCTTTTAATCGTTGAGCAAAAATGGATCGAAACTTGATTCAAAGTGAGCACGAGCCTTCCGTATGGCAAACTTTTTTTAGGCCAACACATTGTGCTAGGCCTAGCGTGACGTTAGTAGCGACCCACCAGAACCTGGCGGGAAAACCTGAGTTTCCCGACCAACATGTCCATTTTCAGAACCGGCGGCTAAAAAGTGGAACTTCGAGGCTTAGAGTAAATTTGTTACGGCTTAATAGTCAAGGAGAGGACAGCAGAAGCCCACCTATCTTTCCTAGTTTTGAATGTTCATTCAATCAGTCTGAAGAAGATAAGGAAATGTCAATAATAAAGACAAGAACAGAAATAAATAGGCCTCTCAAGCCTAATGCTTCTGCTGCTGTTAATTCTACAGCTCTAGGCCGAGACTGCTGGGAAACATTTAGTCCACCAACTAATCGAAAACTAAATAAAAGTATATTATTACGAGCAAATATGTATGACTTGATCACTGAAATTGAAGAAGGTGGACAGCCAGAAAATGTATTTCAAATAAAAAAGAGTTTGGAATTAAATAAAGTTTTTAAACCAGAAGACTGCGTTGTGCCAAATGAAAATCAGATGCTGCAGGTTCAAACTCAAAATAAAAGTATTTTTTCCAATGTTTTACCATTAACTAGAGGTCTGCCATATTTAAGGCCAACAGTTCCATTTGGCTTGAGTGCCTCAGCTATGTTATTTAGAAGATATAAAAAACAAGAGCCATCCATTGATTCAACGATGAAATCAAATATAAATTCTGAAGAGAATAATAAAAAAGATACTCAAGTTTTCAATAAATCATCAATTTCATTAGCTAAGTCTGAACTTGCAAATTTGATAGTAAAAACTCTAACAATGAATCTACCTCAAGATGTAGACAGTATTTCCAAACATAGAACAGTGGAAAATGACAGTAAAAATATTGAAATAGAACATCGAATGGAACACATAAAGGAAAATACAGAACTTCAGTCTGCAAACGATATGGAAAATGACAATCATCAAAAGGAAATTGAAGCATTTTCAAGTATTGTGCAAGTTCATGATTGTGAAGCAGAAACGAGCTCCTGTTATAGTTCAGAGGTCAGTGATCAAGAGGCTGGTCACCAAGTTGACAGCGAGAAAGATTCTGATGAAGAATATAGTGACGAAGAAGAGGATGGAGGTAGATATAGCGATACGTCAGGGTCGTTATCAGATTTTGAAAGCGATACCGAGTCATATGATGCATCAAGTGAATATGAAACAGATTCTGAGGTTGAGAGTGATAATGAATCATGGTCTAGTGATCTCAAAGATCCTATCCCAGTTTGTCAAAATGACATTGTCTCTTTTATCTTAGGCCAAGGTAGTGATGCTACTGGTGGCAAGGACAGTGGCTTTGATGAAGGTGATGAGACTTCCATTGATGAAATGTCCAAAAAACAAGATCATTTGAATGACGACCATCTATGGCAGTCTCTTCTAAAGTCTGGTGATCCATACAACCCAATCAATGGATGGAAATGCTACCCTAGCAGTCAATTCCATAGCAAAGACAATTCAAATCAAGAAGCAACCATCGACAATTCTGATAAACATTTACAAATGCTAGAAACTGAACTTCAAAATAGCTTGATCGATGATACACATGGGAATGACTTTCAGCCAAATACAAATGTTGCTACCTCTTGTGAACCAAATAATGATATAGCACCTAAAATGGTTGCAACATCATGTGCTGTTTTAAAATGCCTTATTAATACTTGTGCTTCAGCTTCTAATGAACCCAGTAAAGCTAACAAATATAACAGTGACTATACAAATGCTGCAATTGTTGGAGGCATAATGAACTTTTCGAAAAGCTGTTTTAAGAATTGCAAAAGCCAAAATGTCAAAAACACAAAGAGAGTAAGTACTGTACAGCCTATCTATAGTTTTATTTTAATAATAACTACTAACAATAACTTATTAATAACAGTTTTGATTAGTACCTGTATTGTTCTATTATTTCTATTTTCATTTCATCATCATGAGTTGTGATTTTGATACTGAATGACTGGTAAGTTTTAACAACACTCGACACATTCATCATCAGCATCATCATTCATCATTCATCACCGTCATCATCATCACTGTCATCATTATCATCATCATCTTTTTGTATCAGAAAACCTTGTTTTATAGCCACACACATGGGTTTAATTTTAAATAAACAGATACTAATTAAGGCCAACTCAGACAGCATCGTTCGTATGACAAGGACTGACAAAACGTCTTGACTCGTCGGTACTGTCTGAGTTAAATCCTAACGAGACGAGTCATCTTGAGATACCTGTATAGTACTGTAGCGTCGGGCCTAGTTTTTAGGTCGTTGGGAGAACTTTATTTAAAACAAAACATAATTTTCTAACTATAATTATATTACTGGTAAAAACATCCAACATATTACTGCTACAAAAGTACTGTAAGAACATTAAACTAAAATTAATAACAATAATACTCATTGATTTACAAAAAATATCAATTTTTTTTATAGAGATTGTAGGTAGAGCATTGTACAGTAGTTTATTAGCCTATTCAGAATCTCATCAGCTGTAATTTTGATGGCTACTGTACAGCCCTGGGCGGCAATATTAAAATCAGTTAAAATCCTGTTTAAAATCAAATTACCTACACTATACACTCAAGTTTTATAGTATTACAGTAAAGTCATGATGGTGGTACTGTACAAACAAAAACCTTACACATATTTTATCATTGGACATTGCTCAATGTCTATATTGCATTGCACCAGCCATACTACAGTGGTGATGACACACTCTGCATGTTGGCCAGTGTTTAGTCACCATTCAACAATGTCTGTTTACCATAGATATATACTGTAGTGAACACAGTCTGTATTGATGACTGTTTTTTCTATTCAATAATGATTACCTCAGTCTGAAGAACTTTTTTCAAGAAAACAGTACAGTAACCTGTATAATTTAGAATTTCGTATAGTACTTTAATTTGTACTGTACCCTTACCACAGTACACAGATGATATTTAATGATTTTATTGAAGATTTTTACTTTTTTATAGGCAATGATTTAAAGAAAAAGTATTAAATTATAAAAAAAAAGATTCTAAATAAAAAAGTTCAGGTTACAGTGTGATATTGTACTGTACCTCATCCACACTTGTTCTGTGCAATGTCTTTAAGATTTTCATAAATTCTCTCTGAATTTTTTTTCATTGAATCAGTAAATTCCATGTACTGTACTGTATTGAATTCTAAGTAATCCACCTCTTGTAGTGGTACAAAGATTGGGACTATTGTATCTGGTAAACCCTAATACCTAGAAAAGGGTTGTTGATACTGTTCCATTCTATAAACTGTACAGTAAACATACAGTACAAATAATGCATTTCTACAGTATGGTGAGTTTAATGATGGTAATATTTTATGACCTACAGTATTGTCCGAGCTATAGGCGCTGAAATACTGTATAGTAGTTGGCTATGCAGAAAATTAGCCGGTGCAGAGTCGACAGTAAGCAGTTGAATACACCAGTTTCTAGCAATCTGACGTGATCAGATACTGTACTGTAGGAGACATTGAAACTCCACCCTTTTTTATATCAGAAATACAGCCACAATCAGTTTTTGATTTGTTGTGATTTTAGCCTTGTTAATCATACTGTACACTACTCATACTCATAACAAAAAACAACTGTGTTCCGTCCGGGTGGTGTTTTCAGTATACTGTTCTATTCTATTCACTCTTAAACAATGGCTTGAATCAATTTATTGATCAATGACGTTGAGGTGGTATTAGGGGAAAATCCCACATGGATTTATGTTCTAATTTGTTGAACTTGAAAGCAAACTAAAATAATATAGACAAGTTTACAGTGAGAGAGCATTGTCACGTAATTTAAATTCAGTTTCACTAGGGATTATTTTTTATGACGTAATGTACTGTACACCCACTGCTGTTAATGGTACTGTACTTTAATATTATGAGTAAAAATATCAAAGACAATAACTAGATTTGAACTCGTCACTTTGATGAGTTAGATCCGCACAACAAACACCAGTACTGTATGTTAGAAAATGAAAATATTTAAATCTGGAGAAAATGGTGTACAGATAAGCGAGATACGCCCTATTAAAAGTGACTGTGAAGTAACGAAAGAGACAAAAATCCTATATTTTATATTTGGAAGGCCATGATGACATCACAACATTCGAGGGATAACAATTTTACATGAATTAATTGTACTGTAGAACTTTAAAAAGGTATATCCGCTCTTGGGGGTTCATCCTGAAGAGCATACTGTACTGTACAGTCTAGTAGTATCTATCATATTCAAAATAGGAATGTTTGTGTGTGTGAGTGTAACTTTGTGTGAAACATGCCATTTTTACTCCACAGAAAGTTGGCCCATGATTATTCTTTTACTAAGTGTCAATAAACTTTCTGGTTTTATCTACTGTGTGAGCAATCATTGAAATTAATAAAATCGTGTGCAAATGAAGTTCCTCTGACGGATTGATTGATTAGCAGTTTGTATTTGTTTAGTGTTTTAAATTTGCGCAAGTTTGTAGTGAATACAAAAAAAAGAAAAGCCTTTTCAGGTCTACAGGTATATGGAGTCTGAAAGAGAAAAAAAAAATGAGTGGTAGGCACCTCTTTTACGACACTGACCTTTCATTGGACAAAATATCAATGAACAAGATTACAGTACAGGTACAAAGCCACAGTACTGTACAATACAAAATTACAAAGGTCATGCATCAACAATTTTGACTGCAACCAATCAAATTTACTTTTGTATATGTTTGGCCCAATCTGTGACACTTCACTTTGTAAGGGGAGGGTTTGTCAATTGTCATTGAGCCTATACTTTGCTTTATGTTGGTCAAAAGGTCGTCGTTTTTAAAAAGCGCAAGCATTTTAGACAGGCATGCAGTAATAAACAGTACTTGCCCTACTGTACTGTAATCATAAAATTATCATACACCATCAAATACCATTTTTTAAACATGAACATTACAAATATTTATTTTAAAATTGTATTTAATTTTTTTCAGGTGTCTTTTAGCTGTAAAGATGTAAGCTCTTTTGAGAACCCTGAGTGGTGCGATGATTATCGGGAAACACGTAAACCTTACTGGGAGTCATTTGCTCGTGATCGATGTCGTTTCCGAAAAAGGATTCAAGAAATTAGTGATTCCATCAGCTATTGCTTTGACCTAGACCACCGAAAAAAGATGATGGATAAACTGAAAGTTAACATTTGATTTGTAACTGAATTCAGCGTTCTCTCGAAGCTTGTTTTTGCCAGGGAAATTTACCGAAAATTGGATCCGGTATAAAGATTGTGTAAACAAATATTGACATAAAATAAACACTTGCCTAATACAGTATACTTATTCTTTGCTTTGAAAGTTTATGGTAAACTATTGGTTGAGGCGCCTGAAATAGTAGGACCTGGTTAGCCCTACTATTTTAGGCCCATACTTTATAACCATGAGCTTGAAATATGCAAAGAATATACTATTGGCTAAAACATTTTCACACATCTGCAGTACAGTACCTACTGTTCTTTTAGTAAAAGTAACATTATATTAATTTTGTTTCCATCTATTTTCCAATTCATATTTTCGAAGAAGGCTAGACAATGAACAGCAGCGCTTAACTATTTTTTTTTTGGTACAGGAGTTGTAGGTGGTGGGCTTTAGTATTCTGTACAAATAATGAATGATTATGAGTTCAATAGTACAAATAATTTCATGAGATGAAAAGTCTATTTTCCAGAGGCATAGCCCAGTGTAAATGGAATTTTATGTTTCACCAAATGAAATTATTTGTACCAGTCCACGTTGAATATAAGAATATACATTCATTATTTGTTTTATATAATATTTTAGGTATTATTTAAGTAGATTCTTGTCATTTCATTCAGATTGAATGAAAGGTACTGTACATTTTATTCAGATTAAAAGGTAGGGCATTGATGGGAAATGTCTGAGCTAATACTGTACTGTAATATGTAATATTATTATCTTATAAGAAATATAGTTTTTGTATTTTGTGGTTTTTTTTTAACTATATGAGTATATGAATTATCCTTTATATTATGTAATATAACAATAGCTTTATAAATTCTATATCCTAAAAATTGAAAAGCACAGATTTTAAATTTGAAAATAAAGAGCTCGACTTGATTGACCATGTGACTGTTTGAAATTCAGTAACATTTAAGAAATAAAGAGATTTATAAATGTACCAAAGGTTAAAATGTTATTAAAAATTGTTAAATAGTTTTTAAAAAGAACACTTTAGTTTACCCAGAAGTTAGCTAATTAACTGGTAAAACCTAATCAAGAAGTTACTGTAGAAGAAGAAATGCTGTATTTATGATATGCATGATATATGAAAGACACTTCTTTCAAGATATAATGTAGATTGCACTATATAATCATATACACTAGAATTCATTTGTTAGAACTAATCTAATATTAGTGGTACATACACTTTTATTCATTTGCACATGGGAGTATATGCCTAACATGTCTAACCAAAGCCCTGTCGTTACTATAAGGAACTATACTGTTTAATCCTGGCAAAATAAAAAATGGATTGGTTTGTTCTTTCCAGTACTAAACATATACAGTATTGTATATAAACGGTTTTATATAAAAATATTAAATTAAATATTATTTTGTTGGTAAATTTTAACTGTTGCAGGTAAAGCCATCTGTGTTTTTTCGTGCAATTTAATAAATATACTTATAATAGAATTATGAATTGTATTTTGTGTTAGCATCTCCAATCTTCCCCATCCCCATTTCCTCACAGAAAAGTACAGTAATTAATCCTCGATCGCACTGGACTTAATTTCAAAATCGCCGGCTAAAGTTACCAAGAAAAGTTTAATCCGAGCACTGGCTACAATTCCTACAGGGTTAAATTCTAATAGTTGCTTTTACCAACCACTGTCTGCCCAGTAAAACTAACCACGCGGCTAGAGAGTCCAGTCTATTTCGTGTCTGCTTAGTACCTGGATAAACCGACAATATAGCCCTTTTAAAGAGAGATACAATTACGAAACAGAAAATCCGTTTAGCACCGCCGTAGTGTGTGTACGTGATACAAAAACGAATTGAAAAGAAGAATTCCAGAAGTTACAAGATGAAGAAGTTCTTTGCGCATCAAGATATATTTGATTAGAGTCAGGCTTAGTTTCCTTGTTGTGTGATACGTTGAAATCCGTTATTCCAGGCTTATCTAGAATAGTAGAGTTGCATACAGTGTAAAGGTCCCCGTCCGTGCTTCGACCAAGTGGGACCGGACAGGCACGCTAGTACACGAAGAAGCTCCTTCTGCAATGCATGCCCCCGCTGCGGCTTCGGTCGATCCGGATGTACTCTCCCCGGCGGTCTTACAAGCTACGGGTCCGCGAAGACCAATGCTTAGATGCGAATAGGCCTAAAACAAGTTTTCTTAGTAGTGCGGCGAGTTCTAGGTCGGAGGAGATTCTGTCAACGGCAGAGCGGTAGATATCCAGCCACGTCTATGGCTGGATATCTTCTTTCGATTCTGGCTAGCCAGCCGGCTGATTCAGACCATCCGCCGCAAAATGACCCGGAGGTCATTAACTTGTTTCAGCAGATCACGGTCCTCGGCCAACAAAAGTACCATCCGAGCCCACAAAGAGACAGGGACTCATGGAAGGCCTCAATGCACTACTCCTCAAGGGGGCGGTAGTGCCAGTAGAACTCAGTGTGTACCCGGGACACGAGTGTACCGTTTTCTGCTGGCGACCCATATTAAATCTGCGGAGTCTGAACAAGCGGTTATTTCGGTCCCGCAGGTTCAGAATGGAGACGATCTCGTCCATCCTGCTGAGGCTACGACGAGAAGACTGGGCGGCCACAATAGACTTGAAGGACGCATACTTTAATGTTCCTATTGCAGAGCAAGACCAGCGCTGGTTGCGCTTCCGCCAGATACACAATCAAGTTAGTATACCAATTCGTCGCGTTGCCGTTTGGGCTCTCCACGGCCACGCGTGTATTTACTCTGCTTCGAACCTCCGATCCGTCTATAATAGCCGCTTGAAGCATTACTTTAATTGGTGCCAGGGCCAACTGATTATGATAAACCCCAAGACTGTGACATTGGGCCGGATATGCGCCTTCCTGCATTGCCTTTGAGTCAGGTAGTTTGCAGGTCCGCACCGCACCGGGTATCGGTCTGCCATAGGTGCAATTACACCGACATGTTCCACCCACCACAATATCAAGTTTGCTGCGTGGCATGTTTAGAGAACGGCCTCCATCGAAGGCCCTGGTTTCCAGCTGGAACATCAACGTCGTCCTAGTCGCTCTCACACGTCCACCGTTTGAGCCGCTAGATAAGGCTATTCTATACAACCTTTCGCTAAAGACGGCGTGGCGTCATGCAAGCGCCGAGGCGAACTACACGCTCTCTCCTTAGAACCGGGCCATATCAGGTTTGAGCGAGGTTGCGTTCGGCTAGTTTTTAGGAAAAGACTTCCTAGCTAAGACGCAAACGTTGAACTTCACGCCGCCCGCCGTTTTCGTCCCCACCATTGCCTTGATTTCAGGGTTTGAGGAGGACAGGCTCTGGTGTCCTGTTAGAGCTCTTAAGATCTACATCAGAACCAGAGCAGTGTGAGACTGTGTTTCACATCTGTTTATCGCTTCAGTGTCTCCATTCCGGCCGGCAGCGAAGTCAACGATCGCAAATTGGGTTGTTGCAGCAATTCGCGCGCTGGATACAAATCCTCGGACACTCCTCCGGCTAATATGCACCAGGTGCTTGGCGTCGCCACATCTTGGGCGCTGTTCACAGGAGTACCTCTCCCTGACATTTTGAAAGCGGCATGTTGGCGGACGCAATCTACGTTCACATAATATTACCTATCGGATGTATCCGCTAACCAGGCACCAGTGGTGACTTCAAATCTGAAGCCTCGTCTATAGGTACGTAATTTTCATTTACTTGTTTGCTCGCCGCCGAATAGAAGTCTGGTGCTATACTGGCTATATTGTCAGTTTATCCAGGTAAAGCAGGCACGAAATAGACTACACAAACCAACAGTGATGTTGGTAGTCTATGAGTGCTGTTTACCTGGATAAACGCCCTCTCGCCGTCCCCACTGACAACAAGTGTACTCGAGAAATGATGACGCTACTGCGTTGGATGGCTCCCTCCTGAGGGTATGGTTGCGGACCTGACCATTATCCGATAAGGGTGCCAAACGGATTTTCTTTTTCGTAATTGTATCCTCTCCTCTGAGAGAGAGGGCTATATTGTCGGTTTATCCAGGTAAGCAGCCCTCATAGACTACCAACATCTCTATTGGTTTGTGTAGTCTAAACGTGCGACTAATGTTAACACATGTGAGTCAATCGTTGTGTTTAACATCACGGTAAAATTACTGTAAAACTATACTGCGTGAAAATATGAAAGTGCGAACGATGGTTAAATCTTCTGGTCACATTGGGTAAAGCTACTGGTTAAATTTACCAGTCCAGTGCGAACAGGGCTTTAGTGTTAAGATTTCAATTTAATTCGGCCTTTTAGGAAGAAAATTAAATGACGAAAACGAACGGTGTATGAAATAATTTACAGAGAACTAATGTATTCATCTATATGCCCATGTTTATTAATGTCCAAGTCTAATATAATATATTTCGTGCCTAACTTAGCTGGATAAACCGACAATAGCGCGGGTGCAAGATACTCGAAAAGTAGAACATTCATTGAACACCCCTCTCCATAAATAGTAAGTCTGGGAACCGAGTCACTTTTAAGCGTGGCGGTGTGCCGCTAGTATTATTAATTAGTAAATATTTCTTAGCAAAGAGGTAGTTTAGAAGTCGAACGTTGCATGTTTTCGAGAGATACTCGAACGTCGTTAAAGATTTTCGCTACCTACGGTGTTCACCCCATAAGCACATGAAGCCTCAATTTCAGGGGTAGAGGAAAGTAGATACTAGTATAATATATATATATACATCAGTGCTGATAGGAACGTGTCGATTTATCAAGAAAAGTTAGGCACAAAGCTGGTTTATTATGATTGCCGTTACCTATAGATAAACCGCCACCGTTTTCTCAGACAAGAGGTCTTGAGAAATTATAATGGTGGTTTGTGGAAATGGTCCCACAAACCACAGGGCGTTGTTTGTGAACTGTATCATTTATGGACTAGGGTTTCTTGTTTTTGTGACTTATGCCAGAATCTCATGCATTATTTTTTATTTCTGTCCAGTAAAAGCAATTTCGCTCCTTGAACTCACCGACAATAAACATGCGGAAATATATTACGAATATCAAACAATGAAAGAATAAACCTTTATTGGCTATATTAATTGAGTACAATCAAGTTTTTATTTTATTACTAACAAACATAAGTGTACCCTTTCCATCACGTGTCATTCAATAAAAGTTGTCTTACACGGTTACTATACACTGCAAACATTATTTCCTGTTTTTGTTCTCAAACACTTTGACAAACTAATTGACTACAACCAGGTAGAGCGCCATCTATGAAAAATAAGGATCTGCATAAAATGATCAAAACAAAACATCATGCATTGTGTCAATTTAAATCTATGATCTTTTTTTAAATAACATGTGTCACAATTCTTATTCTACTTTCCATTAAAATGAGTTAAAAAACATAGATTAGTAACATTAAAACAATCATCCTCGGTTCATGAAACATTTCGATTGATTATTAATATGTTAACTCTTAAATTAGTTGAGCTGAAGAACAATTCAAAACTTTAATTTGCTGCAGTTTTAAATAATGAGTGAGTTGCTATAATTTTAAATTTAATCTAAATATTATTAGACAAATATATTGGATTTTTATATTCACACAAACTGGCACGACACCAAGTTTCTACATGCGTAGAGACAAATCCTCCCCCTGTCCAACCTTCCTCAAAATAATACCGAAGCTACTTTAAAGCCCACATGAGGCAAAATAGTTATAGCAGAGAAACCGTATATTGTGGAAACATTTTGTGTAAGTTCTAAATAATTAATGACTTTTATGTATTTTTTGCCCTATTTTTGTAGAGCTGTTAGTCCTATTGTTGCAGGATAGAAATGCTCATTGCGTATCATATCCTGATAATTGATAAGATACCTATATTCCAAATTTATTTTGTTCAGTAATTGTCATTTGTAACATCTTCTTTTCTTGGCTGACACCTCTTCTGAAACCGGTTAATTCCTGTTCCACCTCCTGCTATTTCGACGTCTATAATAATAGGCGTATGTCCAGTCGTAATGATTGTTTCCCTTTACGGCGAGATACCAGTATTTACGTGGCATACAATCACAACTCTGGCATCCGTTGGTTTCCACGCGGTATCCATAGTAACAAGGCCATGGGCATGATCGTTCCGGACAGAACGTTTTACCTTTGAAACAAAAGTAATAATATATACATAATTAATAATACGAAACTGTTTTGTCAGGTATTTTGATTCCCTTTGAATTTCTGGAGTGGAGGGGTGTTGTTTGTAGGAAATGTTTGTGTGTTGGCTAATGTTTAAACAGGAGAGTAAGTTACAATTAATAATTTCATACTTCCCTGATTTGATGAAAATAATAATCGAGAGTATCCCTAGACAGTTGAGTTGTCGCCGAGCGTACGTGGGCACACTGTAAAATACAGCCATAATATCAAAACACTCCTCCTCGATCGACCACGTTAGTTTTAGTTCTCGAATAAGGCCTTAACGCTCACTGTACACATCTGGCTCGTGTGCACTTAAAAGAACCCTGTACAACTTTCGGGGAGGTGTGGTTTGGTTTAATGTTGCGTTCGTATGTGGTCCAAAACTGGATTATGAGGCAAACACTAATGATCCCCTAATTTTTTTTTCACTCACTCAGCAAAGCATAAATGCTGTAAGTGTGTTTCCTTATCATAAGTCACGTAGAATGTCTTATCGTCAGTATTGCGAAAATGACAATGTTTGTGCTATTGTCACGTATATTAATAATAAGTACAAATAAAGTACAGTTTGTAGATGGAAAATCATTTTAACATTAAAGTGATTTCCATCCAGGTCAGTACATGCTTATCCTCTAAAGGTCACATCATGCAACATTTATAGCGCTCTTGTCTGTCCCCGACAATTGCTGTGTAAGCTACAACGGGGTCCCTACTCGCCTTGGAAGATGTACTAGGTTCTCTTTAAGGTGCACACGAGTATTTGGACCTACGACTTATAGTCCTTCGAGAAGACTCGTTCTACCACCAGAACTATGGTGCGAGTGAGCCTCGAACCCTTGTCCTACTAAAATGTCTATTATTGAATCCAAATCCATTACCAACCTGGAGTACACTGTGAACAAGCCCACACTTTGCCGACACATGTGCTGCGATTTAAAATAAAACAAAATAATAATATATAAAAAAAACATTATATATTTTAAGAAGATGTTTTGCTGAAAAATACTAAATTCATTCTCCAAAGTGACACAAACTTGGATCTATCAGCAATCGTAAATATTTCCAAGATAGAATAATGACAAGAAATTTTGATCTAAAGAGTAACAGCAAACAGAATATAGGCTATATATATAAGCGTAAAAAGTCTACACAAATTTGAACCATTGATTTTGCATAAATTCCGGATATACGGACGGTGACGGTAACCGAAACCAATTTTAATTGGAATTATATTATTATTGGAAATAATATAATATTAAAGGCAGAAACAAATATGGACTTTCACCATTCTTTGCATGTCCTCCAGTTCTCCTTTCTCTCATTGTACTTCCACCATTTTCCATCTTCATTGTCGTAACAGTCTCGGCTTGCTATAAACAGAATTAAAAGAAATCGGCAAAATAAAATAAAAATACAATATAGGTATATGATTACTTTTGTTTTCGCGAATGAAACATGAATATTGTCGGTAAGTCCACATACGTTCGATATGTGGTGCAATTGGTCAGAGGACAGCCATTGTTAATGGGATGTTGGTAATCATTGCTTTGTTGATACTGTAACATTTATATCATTGTCTCAAAACCTTATCCACAATTTAAATTTGACAATATGCCTAGTTCGTTCTGTGGATGCGCTCTCCAAGTGGGACATGTTCTGCGAAAATTGATAATATTGTAAGTTATTAACTTGTAAAATAGAAGTACTTTGACAAAATAAAAAAAAATAGTGTCTGTGGACTTTCCAAGTTTTTAGTAAAAATTGTTAATAATTTTATTATAGGCCTACGGTAAGTTGTTACCTTTTAGGGAAGAGTGTATATGTAACAAAAATAAAAGTCATCAATCAATCAAGTTAACATTTATTTTTTCAAATCAAATAACAATAAAAACATTTATTTCAATTTACAAATAATTATGAAATAAACACAAATGGTAATAAATTTCTTTAAGTGGCAACATCCCAAAAAGTAAAATCAAAAGGATAAACCAAGAGAAACTTGTGTTGGGCAGGCCATAAATATTAGTAATAAAATTCTTTCATGCAGTAACACAACAAAAACAAACAATACACACAAATACTTCAACAAGAATTTGTAACAATTGACTCATAAGTTAACTCGTAGGGAAGAATAAGAAAATAAATGTCAATTACCAATATCAATTAAAAACATATTTCAGTTAAAAATTATCCTTAAAAAGTTATCATTTTGCTCCGGTTTAGATGTGTGACACGTCATGCATCTTGTTCATTTGTTCATTACCTCCACATACTCCCCTATGATGTACAGCCAAATGCGAATTAATACATCTGCGATGATTATGAAACATACACATGTTGCTGTATGTGACACCATCGAGTGCACATACCGGGTGATACGACATACTGCATGGTATAAAACATTCCACTAAAACGAAGAAAATGATTAGAAAGAAAATTGTTAAGTGAAAAGTATGCTATTGAAAATGACAGTTTCTCATTGGTCCTGCAACGTAACTAAATGCTAAAAAGTATCATCATAAGATAGTTTCAAATTGTCATTGACATCACAAAAAAGGTGATGCCATCGTCATTTTGCATCTATGATATTGAGGTCTTTCTCGACATTCGTCACTACATTTCTTATTGTCTTTTTTTTTTAGTCGGTTTTCTTCATTCATTTCTTGCCTGTTTTGTTGTGATTTGTAGGAGCGTCGTGTGTCATCAGTGGAATTTAACTTGGGATATGCTATACTAATTAGGCCTATGTTTATTTACAAGATATTATCTTAGTAAAGTCAAGTTATATTATTTGACTTTTCTAAAAAGATAACATAATGTTTCAGGCAACTCTAATTTAATATTAATTTTATACATTTATTATTCTTGAACATTATCTTTAAATGACGAGTTAACGTTTGCCAGCATTCCAACTGGGATTGATTGGATCCTGCTAGACTGGTCACGTGATTGTGAAAAACCGCCGTTTCCACAAAATTTAGAACTCATAAATCGAGTCAATCCCAAAGGATAAGTCTAATTTGCTGAGACACTGATAAGTTGGCTTTCTTGAACCCCGGTTAATTATCAAACGATTAGACAACTACAATTCATCATCAATATTATTAAATTAGTTGTTATGTAGTAGTGATTTAGCAGTATTAGAAGTGTTTAACACACATTACCAAATCTATTTTGATCTGTGATCTAACATTGATATACAGATTCTTAACGATGATTCGTCACATGTCAATAACTCCTTTTTTAAAAGGAGTATTATAGTCAAGAAAAGTACTTTCGACTAAAATCTTGTTAATGTATAGGTTATAATCAACAAAAATGTACATAAGACGGTTTATTTCAGCTTATATACTGGATGCACTTTCCAACACTTGTTGCACTATAAAATCCAGACAACAACAACCAGAATAGGGTTGGGTAAAACATTAAAGGCTTATTCAGAAACATTTATTAGAAAATACATATATATATTCTCTACTTTCCTTGATGTACTTAACAACGTTATGTTGGAAATTATAGTTTTTAGTAGAAACGTCCTTATTTTATTAGCCATAAAACGGTTACATGTCTACATCAAAATCAGTAGCAGAATAAGAAACAATGAAAACAATATGAAAACTTAATTTTATTTTTACCTTGGCAATAAAGGGTCTGTGAAATAAATGTTAAAGCGCACTATTATGACAATCGGCACGTATATCCTAATACTGATTAAATTACGCATTAATTCAACTTCCTAGCGTTGTTATACAGTAGCTATAGCCCATAGGAATTCACCTAGGTACAAAACACAATACTACAGTACTTTAAAATGTTTTTAAACTTGAAACAGTCAATGTAGTCGTCAAGTTTGATACAAAACTCTGTCGTTCTCTTCGTCTAGACTGAAATAACAAGAGAACGATGGAATTGTGGTTATATTTCTGCTTAACAATTTAAGACGTCAAAAATTATATAATTTTCTAAAAAGTCTTTCCCTTATAATTTATAATTATGTCATACTTATATTGAAATGCAAATAAATTAGTTACTGACGGTTATGTTCTCCAATGTAAAGAGTTGAAGAGACGTGTTAGATTTGTTAGAAGAGACAAAAAAAAAAACAACAACAAAAACAATTCTACAAAGGAAGCCTAAAAGGGGAAAAAAAGATTATAAAAACAAATTTCTTTGGCATTTGAAAAAAAGAATTCAACTTAACCTTTAAGAAATCATATTCCGAAAAACAATGTAAAATTAAATTTAAAAATAAACAATCTTATTATTTTTGCTTGTTTTTGCTCTCGTTATCAACTACTTTAATAATACAATTTATACACACAAATGTGTCTAATATGTCCATTGTTTATCATGCTTATAGTTTCAGGAATAAGCCTAGTAACTTTGTTTGTTTGGAGAACCACACGTAATTGATTTGTTAATTATTTGTAACAACTGCAACTCTACATGTTTGTCAGTATGGACCTGGAGTTATTGAATAATAATTTCAGGAAAAGCGCCTGAATGAATATTAGTCGAAAAATCAAATTATTTGTTCATAACATTTAATCAATATTTTAATTACTAAATAAAACGAGTTGATAGTGGTGGCGCAGAGGAAGCACAAATCATTATTTGGGTCAATTAATGGTCACATTGAAAATGTTATTCAGTTTCTTGGAGAGAAACAAGTTATAGCTATTTTCTAAAGTATCACGTTTTTTACAGCCCTAGTTATGTGACTTCATGGTAAGTTGAATTATAAATTAAATAAGCTTTTTTGTATGAGGCAGTCTACAACCGTTTGGGCAGGGAGAAGTGAAATTACACTCTCTGGTTTGGGCGTACATTCTGATTAGGCCTACTATGCTGCTGTGTAACCAGGGAATTATTTCAGTATTAGAGCACCTTGAGAGAAGAGCGTATGTCTGATACAATTTTATCTTTATTAGAACACATTTTTATAACGGAACGTAGCTGAAATACAAAGAACAACAATAATAATTAAAATTAAGACTATATACAAACACAATTTCACTTCTTGAAGCAAGGCTTGAAAAAAGTTTGTTGAAATCCCAATTCGGGTTATACATAAACTTTAAACATAATAGACATAGACCAAAAAAAGAACTGAAATGCTAAACCTCTTTAGCCTGAAAACGGAGTGGAGACAACCAGTGCTAAAGACACTTAAATGAATAAAATTTGTAATAACAAGATCAACAATGTGCCAAGTGTATTTATTATGCGGCAGTGAACGCAAAAGAAGAAGAAGAAGGAGACACAAGACCTGACTCACGACACCTAAGTGCACTCAAAACGTGACTGAACCCCATCATCGTGTAGGAGGAGCTGCGTTGTAGAGTTCTCGCGCTTGTTGGTGGACCATGGATCTCTTATTATTGATAGGTCCATGCTATTAGGACGCAACCGAATTGAAACAAATTGTTCGTATAGTAAGAACCAAATTACCAAACCCTTATTTTTTGGAAAAGGCACAGGCTTCGTACCGTCTCTTGGCGTGTATGATATAGTCTAATGTAATGGACATAATTTTCTTTGATTACAATTAATCGTGGTTATATTAATAATATTTTAATAATTCACTTACAAACAGGAAATATAAAAGCTAATGTTTTTTAGCAAACCAAATAAAATGAATGAACTGTTAATCATTTATAATGAATACCGGTATGTTTTTTTACAAAACATGAATGTTTTGGTTACATGAAGCAATAATATATATGGATGTTTTTAGCATTTATATTGATTTTTTGCAATTGACTAATTATCTGGTGATACGGATTAAGAATGTTTTCTTATTCAGTAAGGAAAACATTCTTAACGCTGTTAAAATAATTGAATGCGTGTTTCACACACGTGATGCTGTTCGAACATGTTCCATATTAGGCCTAGGCCTACTCTGTTCCTTTCTCTTTCCTAAAAACACACGGTGGCAAGTCACTCATAGTGAAGTTGTTTATAGTCTTAATTTCTGTGACTGAAAATGATGATGATTTTATGTTTAGTATGGCCTGTGAACAACAGGTTTGTTAATTAGTAACTTCCGAATATTCACTACGGTATTGAATTTAATTCACTTGTATTTGAGTCGTTTATAATAACACGATATCACGTCTAGGCCTACTAATTTTTTTTATTCAATTTGTTCTGGCTAATAATTTCTACCGCCGTTGCTTTACTTTTGACGTTTCGCGTAACTCAACTCCTATGTTTTTTTTAATGCATTTATATATCTGTAATTTGTCTCTGCGTAGTTATCTATTAATTAACTTACAGTATACATAGTCACAGACATTGTGTTTATCATTGTCGATTAGGTCTGCTCTCATTTTGTAACAGGTGAACTACAATGTATTCACGCTATGTATTGAAATGCAATGTCAAGTTTCGATAGATTCCTTGTTGTAATTGTTTCAAAGAGGCCTCTGTTGCTTCTTGATCATCATTATTAAAAAAAATTAATAGAAAACAGAAGTCCGTCAACGAATGATCCCATATGGAATGTACGGACGTTTTGGATGAAATCGCTGTAGGTCTACATTATTATTGTAATATTTAATAGAATACCGGTAGGCTTTTCAATTCAATTTCTTTCCATGGGAAATAACATAATTACGTATAACTAGATTGTACGCTCGCTTCGATCGCGTACCATCTAGGTCGTGCTCACAGATGGTTCTCGAATACACAGTAATTTCAGCGTAAAACAATGCCATATAGATGGCTGCAGTGGCGTGCTCTCAAATTTGAGTTAGTGTTAACCGACCAACCGACCGACCGACCGACCAACCGACCGACATAGTGATCTGTAGAGTCGCACGCCACTAAAAACAGATTTTTTTGTATGTACGTGTTTACAGAAAGGAATAAATAGACACGACGATTAATTATGTAGGCAACTACTAAAATTAGCACCCTGGGAATTACTTCCGAAAGTCACAAATTGAGTACAAATTTTTGATTTGGACTTATATAAACAAACCCAATTTGTGTTTTGTATATAACATTATGGTTGAGGGATGGGGAAAACTGTCACTGTCATAGTCGATTGAAATAGTATAGTACATGTAGGCCTAACGATACACCACTGCGACGTTTATATTTTTGTATTAATACAAATGTTGAGAATCAACTGTCTGTAATACAGTTTATTTGTATAGGCCTATCATGAGTTTATATATCCAACAGTAGGGCCTACCCACACTCACAGTAATACAGTTTATTTGTATATGTGTTTAGGCCTATAATTATATCTAACAGTACACACACTCACAGTAAGACATTTGCAATTCAAATGGCGACCAAAAATAGTTAATACGTATTTACAGTATTGTCAAAGTATTGCAATAATACTATCTAAAGGTGTTAAGTTTATTCCCAAGGACCCATACCTACGTCGACCCTACCTGTCTTCAACACTATGATGCTGTACTCGAGCTGTTCAACTGGTTTTCAGCTATTAAAAACAATTATCGTAGAAGGAGATAGGTAAATGCGAATTCATCCTCGTATTATTGTGTGCGGGTATTTTTCAAGATGGAAATCCATTAGACAGTGTATACCACCATCAGAAAACGCCCCTATTTGGGGAAAATCGTTGAACCTAAATTCGTTTTAATTGTCAATAACTAATTATCTAGCTCAATATAATTAGTAAACAGGGTTACATCAGGTGGTTAAACTAAGTACCGAAAGTGCGAATCAACTTTATACACCATCGAGTAAACATTCTAGAAGTAACGCGCGATTTACCGAATTTTGCCCTTACGTAAATGTATAATAGATTAGCACAATAAACTGTACTGACTAATTACAATAAGGCGCGCCCCAATCACATGCTATTTACAATATTTATTGAATTTTATTAAAAAAAAAAAAATTAAAATTATAATACTAACACATATTAAAGATTTGTACAAAATTCAGTTATTTAGAAAAAACAAACCCCGCAGTGTATAGGCCTATATCGTCTTATTAATTAACACCAGTTATCGTTTTTGTGAATTAATAGTGTGTACGGGTCTTGTTAACATTCATATCATGAAATGCATGCGCATAATATATGGATAAAATAAAAATAGTTTTCTTACGATATATGAACACAAATGAATCTGATTTTATAATATAACACTATTTATTATAAATTATATACGATATCCAAATCACTAAATTGTTTGTAGAAAACATCACCTTACCTGTTTTGCTTCAAAATGATAATACTAGGCTTTAATTTTGAAACTAGGCCTAATTCACAAGAAACAAATATTGTGAATATAAAAATACATAATATATGTCTAGAAAGAGGACGATGTTCCGTAAAATCAAGAGCATGCAACAGGTGACAATGCGGCATCACATAAAATGAAAACATACAGATCAAAATTGAAATAACAAAATAAACTGTAAATAAAGCTAAAAATGTTGACTGACATCTGGGATTAAATACTAATAATTAATGCCTATATAACTGATTAAACCATCACCTACCCTGTTGTTGAGCAGCACATACACTAAGGAGACACAGTCCCACAAGGGTGGATAAGGCGAGCATGTTGAACTTCACAACGTACGTAACTCTACTGTACTACAGTACTATAACTTCACAAGTTGTTGATTATGTACTTTTTACGCCTACAGACTTTACAGTTAGTCTGAGAAACTCATGGTTCGTAAACAAAAACAGTAAAAAGTTAGTCAATAATAAGTCTAGAGAGGGCGTTAGCGTTGCGGCAATGCCAGAGCCATATATATGGCTCTGGGCAATGCGAGAGTCATGCATATAATTGGCTCTGGGCAATGCGCTAAAAGGCAAACGCGACCTGTTTTGAAATAATTTTTTCCCAAAGTGCACCCCGTATACATCACCGTTGGTGGCTCTCTTCATTGTTGTTATTTCTGATCTGCATGCACAAAATCATCGCCGGCATTGTACACGTTGTGTTTTATATTGGCTTTTCATTTGCATGTTTAAAAGTTAAATATGTTATCCATTTCTTTTACCAAAGATGCATTCTTGTGGTGCATGTCATTAGTATATTTAATGGCATTTGCCTCAATTTATCACCAAGCGCCTGGTAAGCTTGTTCAATGTGTCTAGGCCTAGGCGTATTAATAGGGTTACCGAGAGTTGACTCCATTGTTATTGCCACGATTCAACTCCGCGTACGTTACCATGCGCGCTATGTCATTGACGCGATTATTTGTCCATTGCTAAACACATTTTTATGTAGTATTATTCTGAAAATAATTGAACTGTAAACATAATTCTTTTGAGTATTTATTTATTTACATATCATTCCATCAGATCAACTATTTTTTATTTTCATTACATCCAACCAAACATGTAAAAAATGTGGTTAAAATATCGTACTGTCTAGCGCGTACGACCATACGCGGTAGATTGTTTACTCAAAAACCTTCGAACGGTCCAGTGACCTTACCCTATTCAACCTTGTTTTTGTAGTTGAGCCTCTCATGACCTGGGATTTGTTTGTCTTCCTACGCCAAGATAATATAGTTCTACATGCCATGTGCTTTTTTCTCTGAGAAATATTTATTATAAGTGCCAAAAAAACGGTTTTTTCTCGATATGAAGCCTTTATTATTCAAATCTTTTAGAGAAAAATCACACATACCATAAAGAAGGTCCATTTATTTCATTTTTGAAATAAAATTGTGAAAATTACACGAGGCTCAACTACAAAACCTTCATTTTGTGATATGATGTCATCGTAAGCCAATCAAAACTAAGATTTCCCGTGATCGGCAGAGCTCACGGTTGAATGATTTTGGATTCTGGCTATTTGATTGGTGGACGCGAATCACCCACAGCGGAATGTTTTCTCTCGCGTGTACCGCGATGTCACATGGTCTCTCTGTACTGATCGTTACTACACAAATTTAGAGCAAGGAATTTGTACGAATTCCGTTAAATAAACAACTTTATATATTTTATAAACATTTAATAACTTATTTTATTGATATTTCCAATGTTGATATATAAAATAAATTACTATAAAGCGTAATTATATGTAATTATTTTAGCGAAAAACGGCGTAGTTCATACAATTGTCGACTGAGGGCGCAATTTGTTTACAACGTTCGTGGCCAAAAACGATCATTTTCGGCGATGTTTTAGACCCTATATTTCGAAAACTACAAGTCAGATTTTCGTAATTCTTTCTCTATTGGAATATTGAAACAAAATACTAACAGATAATGTTTAAATTGGTTAAAAAATAACAACTTTTAATTTTGCATCGTTATCCCTAGTATTAAGTATTACTATTATAATATTAATGACAATGTTAATTGTTGCCTACCTACTGTACTAGTAGCCAGTATAGTTTAGGCCGGATACAGATCATTTCGGTCGCGTTTGAAGTCGGTTGCGTTTCGAATTGGTCGCGTATATGGCATGCCAAATGTGCCTTATGTATATTTTTCTTTGCTTTTTCATCCAGGGTCGTACCATATTCGCGACATGATTCAAGGGGTTAAAAAAATGTAGGCCTCCCTAGGTACAAACATTTTTTTTTTGCAAACCATAGGCATCCACGGTGCAACAAATAGACGAAAATGCGATATATAGGTTATTTATTTATTTATTTCAAACTAATTATTATTCTTCTTTCTAAAAAATGTTGCTGTATTTCATATTTATTAGTTCTGTAATGAGAAAAACATAATAAATACTGTAGTATTAGTACTCATACTATCAAGTAATTTACATACGAAGTCAAGCGGTGCAGCGACTGAAATGCATAACACCACGACTGATGTGAAACGCGACCGGTTTGAATCGCGACGGAAATGATTGGTTACCATTAGGCCTAGGCCTACAGTAATTAGTAGGCCTAGTAGTAGAGGCCAGGCCAGCCTACTATAATACTAGCTGGGCTAGCCTACTAGAGTAATTATTACTATTATGGGGGTACGATGATATCGGTCGGGTTTTAAATTGATCGTGTCTAATTTTGGTAGTGATAAAATCAACTTCCACCATTTTGTATAGTGCGTGCGCCACTAGAGCTATACTTTTCAATCTCATTGGGTAGTGAATGGCCGTAGGACATCATGTCAGCGCTAAGTAGTTTCGCACTTAAAACTATAGGCATAAGACTTCCTGGTCACTCACAACCGACATTATCCCTTTTAGTAAAAATATTTAGTGGAAGACAACTAATATAATGAGACAGTCCACCTTGGTGCCTTCTAGTGGGAGTGTACCACCATCATCATTTCTAAAGTCTTTAGAAATGATGATGGTGGTACACTCCCTCCTGTCTGAGGTGACGGTGGGAGGGAGTTAATCTAGGTAAAAGCAGTACTCATAGACTACCAACACCATTTCTGATTTGTTTAGTCTGTATAGTCCTGCTTACCTGGTTAGCTAACATAAGCCGCGGTGGGTGAACAAGAACTGAAAAGTACACGAGGCTGAGGTAAATTATACTAGAAATCTAATTACAAGGTGAAAAATTGTATGTATCTAGAAATCCCATTTATTGCAGTAAATAGGAAAAACAATCCAGCTTATAAGGAGGTCTCCACACAAGAAGGATTAAAACTGTATACATACAGTTGGCATCTTCTGTTAATACAGTATGTTTAATATGGTTTATAATGCAAATAGAGTAGTTATCTGGGAAATTTTCTTCTGCTTTTGATAAATAATTGCCTTATTGGTCATGTTTTAATTGAAATTCGATTTAAAAAATTGGCTTATTATTAAAATTGTTCTTCTCTTTATCACAGGACTATACAGCAATGATGGAATTTTACCAATTAGGAATAAGTTTTTCCAACTTCAAGGAATGGATACGCCAGAAGAAGCTTTTTATAAGAATCCCACAATACTCTGGCTTGTTTATCGCATTGGTTTAAACTTTCAAACAGGGTTTGATTTTGTTTGCCTTCTTGGAGTTCTCTGTTCATTCATCTGTATGGTGTCAAAAGTAGTGCGAGACAGTTTTATGTTTGCTGCCCTCTGGTTTTTATACTACTCAATTTACAAGGTACAGATTCTCGTACTCGTCTCGTAATTGAAATTTATTTACTTTGCAAGTCGTTCTAGAATAATAATTATTTCAACAATTTATAAGTAGGTAGATTTTTACTGTTGAAAAGAAAAGAAGAGATATTTCCTCAATCTCACAAGAGATGAAGTGAAAAGAGGCATTTTAATATGAATTCTCATCTTTTTGACAATACTTTTTTTAATGTTGAAATTATTTTTCCATTTTTTGAATATTCCAAAGTTGAATGTAAAACAGATCGTGGCCTTGCACTACACTACAATTATAGACCCAAATTCAATATTATGGCACAGTTTCTTTTTATTAACTTGTACTGGAGATTTGTTTGGTTTCATAGGCTGTCATCCAAACATGACAACTAAAATATTTTATATTGATTTTTTCTTTAGGCTGGTCAGACATTTATGTGGTTCCAATGGGATATATTACTTTTAGAAGCAGGATTCCTGACAATTATTGTTGCACCTATTAACATCTTGAAATGGAAGGATCCGAAACCAAGGCAACATGATGCTATCACAATGTGGCTTGTGAAATGGCTGTTATTCAGACTGATGTTTGCATCTGGTGTTGTGAAATTAACAAGTCAATGTCCAACCTGGTGGGGACTAACTGCCCTTGATTGGCATTATGAATCACAGGTACAGAGTTGTTAAAATATTAAACAAACCCTTGTACAATAAAAATAAAAGTAAACTCTCACCAGATATACAGTAAGGTACAAATAATCATGCCATTTTTTATTACATTCGATTCTCCTAGATGAGCCCTATTTGCTTGTTCAAATTCAACAAACATTTATTTTGAATATCAAATGGAATACACAATGTTTTTCTATCAATTCTGGTATTCCTAATGGTTAAAAAAAAGACATTTTAATATATTCAGTTTATTACAACTGTTTTTTATTTTCAATCAGATTTTTATTTCCACTATTTTTAAGTTGACAGTGTAACTTTGTTCTTTTAATAAAAATAAAAATAATAATAATATTTGCTTTTCTTAAAGTGTATTCCGACACCTTTGGCTTGGTACATGCATCACTTACCCCAATGGTTCAATGCTCTCAGTACGGCTGCCGTCTATGTCATTGAGATTGTTCTGCCATTTTTGTTCTTTTCACCAATAAGAAACCTTCGAATTTTCGCAGCACTTATGCAGGTATGGAGTTGTACTGTGTACAGTATATATCTAATTCTGTACTCTTGTGACACATGTAAACACCATCCCAGTTTTTAATTTTATATTACTTTTACATACTGTACACAACATTCACTGATCTAAAGTGACTGAAACTAAACCTTAATATTAGAAGAACCATCAGATGAATACCAACATTTTATTCACTCTAAATTTTAAATTGAGGTTTATGATAAAATTTCCATTAAAAAAAAACAGGCAGGTTCAATATAAGTGAGCCTTATTGATTAAAGTGAAAGTTTTTAATTGGATTCTCTGACTTAACTGTTATTGATGCCAGTGGAGTATTATAGACAGTTATAAGTAGTTTGTGGTGGTTCTCACCATAGTCTGTGATAGAAACAGTACAGTATGTCCACTCCCCCCACCCTTCTCAAACACAAATGTAATAATTCATTATTTAACCATGATTAACTATTATAGAAAATAGTGTAGTTTGTCTGTCAGGTCAGCTTTAATATTTATTTGATATATTGTTTCAGATAAAGCTGATGACTTTAATTTTCCTAACTGGAAATTATAATTTTTTCAACATTCTGACTGTTGTGTTAACTATTTCACTATTGGATGATAAATTCTTTTCAAAAGAGCAACATAAGAAGACAAAGATAGGTACCAATTTTATCTCGTAAATTTTCTACTTCTGAAGCAATTTTTGTTGGAGTATTTTATACAGTTTACTATCAGAGGGCATGTACATGACATCATGTATGTAAATTATAGTATTATTATTATTAATAATTAACACAGAACCAGGTTAAAGACACATGTATATACTATATATTCTTTGACTTGTATTCTTTGTTTAAACATAATATATTGTCCCCTTAAATAATAAAATTATATATTGCAGAGAATATATTATTATATTCAGACTCTTGGAACCAATATTTAATATTATAGTAGAACGTCTAATTCCTGAACGTTACCTGTCATGGTACTAGTACAGTATTTATATTCCTTACAACAATCATGAATAGTGATAGGTACTCGCTTGTCTGGCGTTGTCTCTTTTTACAAATCGTTTGACATTATAACTCTATAAAGTTGGCCAGCCCATGCATCGACATCTGGGTCATGCTACATCCAGACCAAAATGTGTAGTTATTTTTCAATTGATTTTTCCCTTTTTTTCATTCACAACTATAATATTATGTACAAGTCTGTTTCCCCCTTGACCTTGTGAATTTGGGGAAATATGGAAGTATTTAAAAAAAAGTAATATTGATTTAAGTAGGTTGAATATTCCTATTAGACACTATTAAGAAAACTCATTCAAAATTTAGGAGGTTACCTGTGTCATCCTTCATTTTTATCATGAAAACAGTAATACTGACAAAGTATTTTTAATTGACAATCTGTCATCTTATTTTGTCAAAATACAATCATATTTTCTCTGGAAGACAACCTCAATTAATGTCCATGTTTCTTCTGCCATATTTATGTTGTATCAAAGTCATCGTAAATGTGAACATAAATTGTTGTTGATAGAATAGATAACATTTTTTTTTGTACTATAGACATGCTTTCTGTCAGCTATTGGAAAGCGATGCTGATTATAGAAAAGCATGTATTAGACATTATCATGATGAATTGGTTATCATTGTAGGCAATTTTTCTGAAAAATACATTTGTAGTTTTTTGTTTAAAATATTGATGACTATTCAGAGATGCAACGTATTGTGCAATGTGTTACAATATACGAATAAAAAAGTAATTCATTTTATAGCATCCATAATCATCATCATCATACAAAAAAAAAAACATCTTTTGAAAACATTTTTTTTTTCAGTTAAAAATGAGCTAATCAGGCTTTTACCATTATGCGTTTCTTCTGTTGTGTATATTGCAATACTATATGCGAGTATTTATTATTTTGATGTAAAAATTAACTCAACAAATTTCTCAATTGAAAGTCGAATCAGTAAGTACATATTACACTTTTTGTTTTATTTAGATTTAGATATATAATGTAGTTTAATATTACATACTGTATATTTAGTTTAGGAATTTTTGAAATAGCATTTGAAAACAAAGAGTAACAAGGAATCTGCCCTTCCAACTTGTATAAAATGTTTACAATAATAACTCGCTAGATTATCTCCATATCTTTACAAAATAAATAATATATTTTAAAGTTAATGGATTATGTCTACTTCGATGAGACCGATAAAATACATTTATATTTTATGCAACATTATCTGGTGAAAGCTATCAATGGCTATGATCTTTTTTAATGCATACTGTACGTTATTCTGTTTTTTTAAATAGATTTTACAGAAGTGACATTCTTTAAATGGTTAAAAGGAATTATGCCATTTACCATACACATAGCTGTGGTCTCTCTAATATCAGAAATATTAGCAGCTCTATACAGGTAATATTTACAATTAGCATTTGCCTTCTGGAATTGTCATACATAATTACTGTACATTGTTTTTTTCTTTTTTAATAGCAGTGAACATATTTATTGTAAATTTAATGTAGTTTATCTAAAAATGGTTTACATTTATTTTGCATTTTCGTTTATTACACAGATTTATAAATGTCAATAAATTATAACATTTTAAAGAAGAATGAAAGTGACCCTAATAATTGTCTGCTAATTACAAGTTTTAAACGTCACTAAAACATCTAAAGAAGAACAATATTAATGTTGTAAAGTGTAACAAAGTATTTCCACCATTGCAAGTAAACTATAAAAAAAAGTAGAATGTTTGTACAGTATGTAAATTAGAGTATTACGTAATAATTAACACAGGTTGCAGACACAGGTATATACTTGGTTGACTTGTATTCTTTTTTTAAACATAATATATTGTCCCCCTACAGAATAATTTTGTTAAATTTGTTTGTTGAATATTCCATGTCATGACTTCGACCAAATTCATGATAAATGGCACCTCTAGTTGGCATGGAATGACATTCCCATGTAGCGTGCTAGCAGCAATCAGTAGTATGATCATACTTTTCCTGTTTGAGTATGTTGCAGTAAAAGCATGTTTTCTGTGTGGGAACCTTCGATTGTTTGATAGTTGGGAACTGTTTGATTTGCAGTGAGTTGTGTTTTCAATGTGAACATCTAGGAAAACAAGCATTAATCGTATTGTTAAGGAAACAATTATTTATTTTATCTGAATCTAAAATTTAGCTTCAACTAGGCCCCCACTACCCTGGTTTCCTAAACTTTGACATTCTTTTCACGATTAGAAATAGAGGGTAATTTGACTTTAAGAAGTTTTATTTGCGGAGTTAAACATTTACTTAAATTAAAAATTAATGTTCGTAGTGAACTTTAAACCCAGAAGAAAGACGTTAATTACTTTTTATTTTGAAATTGTGTTACTGTAAAATTTATTTTAACATTTTCTAATATACACAGTATAAATATAGATCTTTTATCCACACAATCAATAACTATAATACAGAATTTCAAATTGTTGATTGTGTATAAATACAATTTAATGTCTGGCATTAAAAAATGGAATTTTTTCTGTAAATGTCTTTTTCGACAATACCTTTTATTAGTGTACAACAATAAATGATAATTTCTATAATATAATAATAAACTGAAAATCAATAACTATGGAATATAACATTTAATTGGTTTATAGAAAGATACACTTTATCTTCATCTGATAGTATGCTATTATTAGGCATTAAGAATAAAGATAATACTGATTATTTAAACTACAATAGAACCCCTCTTAGGGGGACACCTTTAGGACCAAACAAAGTGTCTGGCTACAATAATAATAATTACTGTAAGCAGTGTGCAAAAAAGTGTACTTCATGATATCAATTTTTTTTTACAGGTGTATAATTCTTGAAAAATCTTTAGTAGCTAAGATATGGTCAACAATTCAATGTATGCTCATCTCAGCTGTGGCAATTTATATGTTTACAATAAGTTTAGTAAGTTAGCTGTTTGTTCTTGAATCTACATTCATTTTATTCAACAACAATTACTGGAAGTAGATGCAAAAACATTTCCCCAATAGTACATATAATACATAAAAAAAATGCTAACAACAAAAAAAACAAAATCTAAAAATATACAATTTAATATTAGCACATCAAACATATGTGTGTTTACATGGAAAAAGAAAACATATTACATATTTTTAAAATATAATAAAGTTTTATTTTTATTGGGAGATCATTCCATACAGTATTTTAGAACCAGTTATTGAAACAACAAAAAGCTCTGTCTACACTATCAAACTTTTGTGTCAAAAAAATGTGATGTGGCCATATATAGGACATGATGATGTCATATCACTACCATATTTGGGTATATCACTACCATATTTGGGCACATCATACTTTTTTTGTCAAACTAGTTTGATTGTGTAGACAGAGCTTAAGTTAATCTTGTAAAAGAAACATAAAGCTATATTCATTATTATTGACAACATTTCAAACATACAGTGAAGAATAATGTGCATGAATCGAACATTCCTCATCAGTTCTCTTAAATCAATGCTCTTTTCTTATCCATTTCAAAAACACACCATAAATCATTCATCATCTACATTAGGCGCAGGAGCCCCGGATAGCGTTACGTTTGAAAACCCCAAAAAGTGAGGTTTTCAACCATTAGCGGCATGACTGATGTGAGTGATTAATGTGTTTTACGGACGGTTTCAAGGACTATCCTACCAGTGGGCTGTTCACTGGTCAAATGATTGACACTTTGTATCACCATTTGTAACTGGAGCTGTGACGACCTTTGTAACTGGAGCTGTGACGACCTTGCAAGAATACTAGGCCAGAATTTTTTATTGAAAAGTGCCTTGGTATTAACATGGAGATGGAAACAAATTTTTCTATCTTTCTTTCTAAAATAAATGGTCACTACAGTTTCAAACTAGGCTTAGTCCACCAATTAATTAAGAATTGAAACCTAAATTAAAATTGTTGGTATTCTTTGGCCGTTGTTTGATTAATTACATCTTCATGCCATGTTTTTTTTTCTAATGATTTGGCGATACGCTCCTATTAGGCCTACTAGCAGAGGGTTCGATGAGTTTTGAAAAGTTATGAAAATGTGGTCTAACATATAGCAATTCAGTTTTTAAGGCCCTTCTTCCATGTCCGAGCCTTTGGAAATATTAAAAAGTTATATTAATATAATATTCTGTGTTTTCATGTTTTAAGAAATTGTATATCATTTCAGATGTTTCGCGCTGCGTTTTTATTTGTTTCGCGCTTCGTCTTGTTGGCAAAAGTAACTCTTGACTTCCGCTCGAGCTTTCTTCGTACATACCGATACTTATTATGCTTATTCATTTCATTTTTTTGTACATTATTAAAGAAAATAGCATACAGAACCCCATACGGAACATACCCTGCTCTGAGAAAACACTTGTGGGCGATTCTCCGAATACGGCATGATGGAATAGCTTTTGGAGTAAATCGAAACGTCGAGCAACTCAACAGTTCTTTTCAGAACTAATAGGCAAACTTATATCAACAAATATGTAACTTGTTTAGCACGTTTAAAATGGATAGCAAAACATATTCAAAATAAAAAACCTGAATTATTTCAAACAGACAGCACATTAGTTCAAACGCCGTAGCACAATAGATAGCACAATCAAATGGATATAACTGTACTGTACATTCTATGCAGATTATCGGGTAGCACATTCTTTCAAATGGATAGCACATTCTTTCAAATGGACAGCACATTCTTTCAAATGGATAGCACATTATTTCAAATGGATAGCACATTGAGTAGCACAATCAAATGGATATAGTACTGTACATTATTCTATAAGGATTATCGGGTAGCACATTCTTTCAAATGGATAGCACATTATTTCAAATGGATAGCACATTGGGTAGCACAATCAAATGGATATAGTACTGTACATTATTCTATAAGGATTATCGGGTAGCACATTATTTCAAATGGATAGCACATTAGGTAGCACAATCAAATGGATATAATTGTACTGTACATTATTCTTTACGGATTATCGTGTAGCACATTCTTTCAAATGGATAGTACATTATTTCAAATGGATAGCATGGATTGGGTAGCACAATCAAATTGAGCACATTGGGTAACACATTGCATCAAATGGGAGCCTACTGTACAGTTATTCTATTAAATTGAATTGAATTGAAATATATATTTATACTGGGTAACCTCTTCAGTCAAATACTGGTCTCCCAGAGGGCCCAGTTATGATCAGTGGCTGTGATGTACTAATACACCGGGGTAACCCCCTACTCGTCTCGAAAGATGTACTAGGTTCTTTAAAGTGCACACGAGCTAGATGTGTATTCTATTATCGGGTGTAGTACATTAACATTGAGAGGACATAAGATGGACACCATAATTTATTATTAAGGAGCGAAACAGCCAATCCTTATTGAAGGGACACTCCTATAAAGGGGACATTAAGGGGACGGGGAACATTTAAGCTCAGTGCCAATGTTCACTCAATATTTTTTCCATCACAAAATAACAAAAAACACGAAATAATTATATCCATTTATCGTTATTAAATAAAAATGGATATCATAATAATTATGATACTTTGTCTGTCTTGAAAGTTTTCATTGGTGAAACGTTGTCTGCTACATTTTAAATTTCCGAGTCCAGATCAGTATTGGTATTAGTTTTTTCCTGCGAAACCTCTATGAAGAGGACAAGTTTTTTTAGGAAGTGTTCCAGGGGCAGTAGAACCCCTATTAAGGGGACACTTTCAGAAAAAAGGTTCTACTGTATTTTTAACGGAGGATATCACAAATCAAGTACGTGTTTCCAAGTACAGTACAGTGTTTAAAAAGAATTATTTCATTTCAATCTTTTTTAAAACAGAAATAGGTCTGTTTTGAATGGTTTTTGTTTTTTATTTGTTCTTTTCCCGTGTGTTACTTGGCAATACAGAGATATATTAGAAAGACAATTTTGGCGGGATTTGCATTGTCGCCCCTGAAACTTGTGACCTGAACTGAAGAATATGGTATGTTGTTAGTGCTGAATTCTGTAAATTTTGTGTCATATCAACTGAGAATTTGTATCATTTCTGTAGGCCCAACAGTAAACATCATCGTTTAGGGCCGCCAATATAATTGGCTATTTTTTCAATCACATTGTCAGAAAATGAAATTCTTAATGAAATATTACATGTAAAACCAAATATAAATATATGTGATATGAATATAACAATGGAGAAACTTTCATGGAGAAATAACTTACTTATTTATAACTAACTTATTTTTTCGTGATATAACTAATGAAACAATGTTTAGAAAATGATATCATCTAAGTGATGTTTTAGATATAACGTTTAACTTTTTTTTTTATTCTCCATACATTCAATTATTTTCATATAGTTCTTGTATAACACCATATCAAGTAGTACAGTAGTAGAAATTATTGTAGGGTTTTCTTATTATTCAGTCAATTCAGTGTTTCTATACAGAAAAGAGTAGTCAGTGGCCTTAACATCAATTAATTGTATAATTTGCACCCAAGGTCGAATAGCAAGAAACTAAGGTCCAGTTACATTGTTGTTCATTGGTCAATAGGAAATGAACAGCACACTTATGGGTGGTGACAAAGTTTAGTTATTGATAAATTGTCCTTGGGAAAAACACATTAGTTGGGCTGACCATGGGCTGACAGAGTTAACGACTTCGTAACGCTATCCGGGGCTCCTGCACCTAATGAGGGTACCATATCTTTTGCTCTGGCTGCTAAAGTTATGGTATTGAGAAGATCGGACCTCCACTCTACTGATAAGTTTCAGACTTCAACATTCTTATATTCTCTAGTTGAAGGCTCTGTCTACACTATCAATCTAGTTTGATGGTGTGTGAAGTGTGATGTGCCAAAATACGGTAGTGATATTCCCAAATATGGTTGTGAAATGACATGTCTATATATGGGCACATCACATTTTTTTTGTCGTCACATAACGTTTGATAGTGTAGACAGAGCTTTAATATACTGTTCGGCCATGCAACTGACTTAGAACATCATTGGTATAACCTGATTTAGCGTTCCGTTAGGAGCTGAAGTATGGATACAGTACTAGAATAACAATTACATAAATCTTATCCCATTGTTTTTTTTTAACCATATCATTGGTTTGAAACCAGCTTCTACGTGGCATCCATCAGTGTCAATCTTCCAAGCTATTCAAGTCACTTCTAAATTCTCACTGATTTCAATAATTGTTGTTGGTCCTAACACTGTGGGACATCAGTAAACAGCACTTTATAAAATTGTTATTATTATTAAATAACATGCATTACAGAATCATTGTCCTTTCATAGTATTTTTATTTTCAAATTGAGATGTTCTGTCACTTCTGAGATCATAATCATGTGTTGTAATTTAATGTAATAATAATTGTTTGATTTTATCTCTAGGTTCCACATACAGCAGTTGAGAACACAGCTCGTAAAAATCTTTGGCCAGTAGTATCTGAATGGCATCAGAAGACAGATTATCTACAAATTACAAACAGTTATGGATTGTTTCGACGGATGACTGGCGTTGGAGGAAGACCAGAGATTATCATAGAAGGCAGTAATCATGAATTTAAAGGCTGGAAAGTAAATATGACGATAGAGAAAAGTTTTTTGTTAAAGACACTCTCCCTACTATTTTTGACGTTTTTTTAAAAATGATGCAGTAATTTAAAAACATTAAACCAGGTCATTCCTTGTCTTAAATGTACGCTTTATGGTAAATTATGATAAAAAGAGAGAAACAATGCACTAGCTAAGTAGCTCGCGTTGAATTCCTCTTGTGGACAATCTTTAAGCTTAACTTAGCTAGTTTTCTTTATTTCTTGTAGGCATATGAATTCCTGTATAAACCTGGAAACCTAAGTGTTGCACCACCATTTGTTGGTAAGGAGAATTGATACTTTCTGAATAATAATAGTAAAATGATGGATATGCAATAGACGTTATAATCGACGCTACAAGTCGCGATCATTGAAACTTTACAAATAATTAGTTATCCGCACCTTGGTTAACTTAGTCAACATATCAACATTTATGTGAAGTTGTGCACCTCCTATTTTTAAATGACATCAGAGTTGCTCAACTTAACTTTATGAATTTCAATAATTGATCATAGATTAAAAACCAAGTCATTTTATATTGACACTTGGTGAAAATTTAATTCATATCAAAGGTCAACTTTCTATGGATTAAAAATTGTGTTTCACAAAAAGCGCATTTAAAATTTTAAAATCCGAAAAATTTTCACATTTCAGGACATTTTGAGCATTTCTAAATTTTACAATTTGTTTGCGTTACCCACACGTATTCCTGCGTAAAGCACGTAAGTGGCATAGAAACACCATTTTTGCAATTAATTTCTGTTCGGTATACCTTTTGTAATAGATTTAATTCATTTTTATAAAGTTTAAATGCAAAATAACAGCACACATGCACATTACACTTTAAAAATCGTGCACTTAATAATAGCTAATTTAATGCAAATTTATGAAAAAACATGACTATTTTGAATCCTTAAGATGGATTGTGACCACCTGTTTTTTTTTTACATATTATGGAAGCCAATGTGTTGTAAATATGAATTCATGTAACATTTTTGGTTGAGACGAAGGTTGTGACATCATTGTATGGCCACTCAAATTTAGGGTTATTTCTCTTCTGTGCTAGAATTAAGACAACTGTTTGAGGCTCTCACTCCATGGTTTTGGTGTAAGAATTAGTAAATCGTATGTCCTGTGTGTCACAAAATGCTCATGTGTACTTTAAAGAACTTTAATAGTACACCTTTTGATAAGAGTAGTGGGTTACCCTGGTGTACTATACAGCCACTATTGTGGACAGACAAAAAAGCGCCTTGTTGGCATCACCGACATGACCCTTAGGAGAGAAGCATGGAATTGAAAAGTGTAACATCTAAGTCCACAGCGCATTTGGATGACATTGTTTGTGGAATGTGCTGTAAATAATTTCCCATGACTACAGAATGAATATGTGACGCACATACAAAATTTGTTAAAGATACTGAATATATACTAGAAAATAATGCTAGATACAATACAGGATCAGTTTTTTAAGTTTTAATGAAATGCTATTTGCCATTGATCTATGGCTTGCATGACATGATTTCAACACTGTAAAATGATACAAACTCTTTCAAATTTTAATCGATGAACTTTGAAATAATTCATTTAATGTGGTATGATGTTTTATGGCAATTTACAGATAATGTTACTTTTTATGTTCATACTCAATACCCCTAAAAAAACAAAAGTACTATATAAATATATATATTATATACAACTTATTTTATTAGTCTACTAATACTAACAAATAGCAATATAAATTATTATAATGGTAGAAGATATCAAATAGTGGATGAATAGAAACATGATACAATACATCAAAACTAATTTTAATGGTATTTTGCGAGTATATCTAATTTAAATTTACAGTGGATAATTTCATTATATTCTAAAGGATACAAGCAATGCGAAGAGGAATAAACTCAAAATCTCGATCTTGTCCATCATACTGCACCACACGTTTTGAATGTATTTGTGAGAAAAAATCAAGCAAAAATGTATTTAAAATAAATAGATGGCTATTGTAGATTTCAAATAGATGCCTATTGTTGCTTTTAAATAGATGCCTATTGTAGATTTCAAGTGGATTCCTATTGTAGATTTCAAATAAGCGTACTTGTGTTTTTAGTGCTTTTTGAAAAATTGTGTATAAATTAGAAACTGGAACTAAATTGAGCTGTGGAATTAAATAGCAATTGCATTATTTGAAAATGTACACAAGTGATTATTGATTTGGTATAACAAAAGAATTCTTTCTTTTTATGTCATCCTGTTATTGCCCTGCTAATCATGGAGCTATTAATCTAAAGTGATGTAAAGAATTGCAATTTTCCATTTGACATCACAATATGTTTGCAACAATTGAACAAAAGGCAACTATGGACGTATAAATATATTGATAAATGCATTTTTCAATGATATTAATACAGTATTTTATATAACAGTTTGTTATAAATACAGATAATGATAATTTACCTTTATCATGTGTACAAAATGTATTTATTTATTATTATTTTTATTATTATATACTATTAATTCTGAAATTCACAAGTAAAACATTTAAGGAAAGAAAAACAAAACAAAATATGACAAATTAGATTTTAAGCCTATTTTCCACTATGCATGCATGTTAATGTTTTCATCTTCCAAACCTTCTCTGCGACGAATTCTATAGTTTTTTTCTACTTTTTGTGAAGCTAAAACAAATTGCAACCGGATGTGAATGAAAATCGCAGCTATTTGTTGAAAAGGGTATCACAATTTTTTTTTTCTATGCTAAACAAATTTGATGTGTGGAAAACAGGCTTTAGGGGCTCAGTGTCAACCCAAAAGTCGTATTTAAATCTAACCTCCATAGCCCTTATCTCCACACACTGTACTCCAACTTTCTAGTACTTCTAATTTATATTTTCCAGCTCCACACCAGCCTCGACTGGATTGGCAAATGTGGTTTGCTTCTCTTGGTAGTTATAACTACAATCCATGGTTCTTGAATCTCGTCTACCGACTACTACAAGGGAAGCATGAAGGTAAAATTCAGATCTATATTTTTATCTCAATTGGTCCATGTAAACTTATCTGGAAACGTTGGTAGAATTCTTCTACTGTTCCCTTTATTGAAAGAAGAAAAGAAAATATTTTATTTGATATTTATTACATTGAACAAGGGATGAAATCAACCGTAAGTGAACTTTCTTGTGGTCTTATTTAATTAACTGTATTGTAACAAATCAACTTCCTTGGGTAATTACCCACACAGTGGTAGGGTTAATTCAAAGTTGTCTGTTAGAATGGCATGTTCTTGATTGAGAAAAGCTATGCAAATTATTTTTGATTTCCAATTTATATTTTGTGAATAAAGCCAGACTCAATATGATCAAATTGAGAAGGTAGCTTTTCCTTATGATACTAAATATGTACACTGATAGTTTACACCCATAGGGTCGACCATTTTAAATATAAAGATTGATGGTTTAGTTATGCCAGGCTGGGTCATGAATGTTAATTACCTCTACCAATTAGTCAACTGAATGTTTCTGCTATTGCTTCTGCTGTTTATGTTTGTTTATGTTTTTAATATCATGTGTAAATTCAGTAATTGTAATTATAGAAATGCGTATTTCTGGATAACAAGGAACGCTATACTACACAGACCCATTCTCTCATTGGATCAGCATTATAAATGCAATATGTTTTCAAGTAATTTTGTTATTAAATCAAATATTCCATGATTAAATACTATATTAATCTGATTAAATCCAATATTTTTTGTTTAATTACTTGATTCAATCCTATATTTGTTTCAATCATATACTCTTAAATTCCAATGTTAATTTTTTTCTATTCAATCGTATATCCTTAAATACAAAAATTAATTTATTCAATCCTAAATTTATAGTTCCAATTAACACTCTTTCTTTCCAAAAAGAAGAAAGAGACTAAATTTGAAGTCACTGTTGCATGATTCCAATAAATTATTTTGCATTGCATTATGAGAAAATGGTTTACTTAACAGTTTCTATTTTTGGAAAAAAACTAATAAAACAAAATGGCTTTTTTCACTCTAGTTATGAATCTACTTGGACAATCACCATTTCCAGATAAGCCACCAAAATATATCCGTGCCAAACGCTACACATATCATTACACTCCCTACAAGTAAGTATTATTGTTTGAACTTTCATTTGCAATGAAGAAGTGCTATTGTTGTCCCATATTTTCTTGTTTTTCTGCGATGTGTTTCTTATTTCAATGCTATATTCTTCTAATCTATCTCATAAAATTTAAATTATACATTGTTCTATTCTATCCCATGTTTCCTTGTTTCAATGCTACATTATTCAATCTTATCTCATACTTATTTGTTTTATTTTTTTATTTTAATTCTATATATTCTTTAATTCTTTCAATGCTTATTTACTGTATTCCTAATTCCAATGTTGTTTCTTTTTATCTTGTAATATAAGGTTCCATCTAGTTTCTTACATTTTAAGTAATATTCAAAGGTTATTGTTTCATAAGCTGTAAGTGTAAGCTTTCAAGAATTATTTAATAAAAAGAATATTAAAAGGCATAATGGAGTACCATCCTTGGCTGTACAAAAGCCATTGTACTCATAACAGCCGCAAATTCTAAGGAGCCTTCCATAAGCGTTTCATTTTAATGAATGTCTTTAGAATTTGAAGTATACTTACAAAGCTTGGTAAATAATACAATACATACTATAAAAAGAAATTAAACCTTAGAAGTCCATACTAATGTCTAGTCTCATGTGACTTGTTTTTGTAATACAGTAGAAGCCATTATTTTGGGACCCAAAGTTTTGTCCCCTTAATAGAGGTTTTCATGAAAAAAAACCAAATAATTATACCAAAATGAACAATAAAGGTAAAACTAACAAAAAATTGTAATTGTCCCCTTAATAGGGGTTTTCGTAGGAAAAATGAACAAGACTCAAGAAATTAAGAATAATTGAACATTTCACAAATGAAAACTGTCAAACCAGAGAAAGTATCATAATTATTATCATATAATTATATATGACATATATGACTGTAATAATGGCGATATTAAATGAATATAATTATTTGGTCTTTTTATTGTTTTTGTGAAAAAAGTATTTTCCCTCTTATTATGGGTTCAACCAACCATTTGGCACATTTAAAAGTGTCCCCTAAGTAGAGGTTGGCCATAGTGTTACAACATAATTATATATTGCCCCTTGTTTCGCGGAAAAAGAGTTCCCTCAATAAAACAAATTACTGTATAGTGAACCCCTTCTTTGGGACACCCATATTCAGGGGACATCCCAAAGAAGGGGTTCTACCTTTTGTTTAGTATTATTACATTTTAAAAGTACAATGTTACTTGTTATAAACCAATAAGACATCCTTACCAGAGTTTAAAAAGATATATTTATGTACTACAAATTTACTGCGTAGCAAGAAACATAATTAGAGAAGAAATACACTCTACACAATCTGGTATCGCAAAACAATGTGTTAAATACGTCAATTTTAAATGCTTTCTCATTCAGTTCAATTAAAAAAGATTGGTGGACAAGGGAAAACGAAGAGGAATATCTTCCCATAGTTCATTTAGAAATGAAGCAGTTTACAAATATTCTTACACAAACTGGATTAATTCAGGTATTGTAAAAACATAATTTATTAAGTTATTGACAGTATTTCATCATAATCTTTAAGACACAGCAAAATACACACTAAATCTGAAATCAGTGTTGATGCCAACAATCTGAAATATGGTAGAACAAAATTCTTTATTTACAACGCAATAACTATTTTATATTTTGAGAAACGTCGGTAATTTTCATCTAATTTGACTTGGTTTAAACTCCAAAGAACAAGTCACAAAATATTTAATAGAAACGAAATGAATTTATTTTAACTATTTTATAGCTTGTCTTTATCTTATTGTGTGACTTTACTTTTAAAATCCGATGTGCCCATATATGGTCACGATGATGTCATATCACTACCATATTTCGGTACAATATTTTTTGTCAAACTAGTTTTATAGTGTAGACATAGCTTTATCCACTTATATAAACGTTTGTCTGACTATATATTATATAATATATATATTAATAATAATAATAATGATTTATAGAGCGCACTTGGTGTTTTTTTTTCAGGAGGACGTTAGTAGACCATTAGATGGTGGAAATGACAACATATTTCTGGTGAAATTATTATCTGTTACAAGAACCTATGTAGAGAAATTAAGCGCGCCATTGTTTGTAAATTCGTTGGTTGTTACAGGAGTGTGCCTAAACTTCTTTTAATATCGATTGTTGACATTTAATGTAATAAAGTTACAATGGTTATTGTATTTTTTCTTGATTCATTTAAATGATTTATTTATTGGCACGCTATCGTTATCATGATCGACGTAATGATCAACTTCTATTTAACGGTAGCACGCTATGGTTATCATGGTCGACGTAATGATTAACTTCTTTTTAACGGTAGAACGCCATCGTTATCATGATCGACGTAATGATCAACTTCTTTTTAACGGTAGCACGCCATCGTTATCATGGTCGACGTAATGATCAACTTCTATTTAACGGTAGCACGCTATCGTTATCATGGTCGACGTAATAGTCAACTTGTATCGGTAGCACGCCATCGTTATCATGGTCGACGTAATGGTCAACTTGTATTAACGGTAGCACGCCATCGTTATCATGGTCGACGTAATGGTCAACTTGTATTTAACAGTAGCACGCCATCGTTATCATGGTCGACGTAATGATCAACTTTTATTTAACGGTAGCACGCCATCGTTATCATGGTCGACGTAATGGTCAACTTGTATCGGTAGCACGCCATCGTTATCATGGTCGACGTAATGGTCAACTTGTATATAACGGTAGCACGCCATCGTTATCATGGTCGACGTAATGGTCAACTTGTATTTAACAGTAGCACGCCATCGTTATCATGGTCGACGTAATGATCAACTTCTGTTTAACGATATAATTATGATTAACTTTATATTCGACGCTATCACGTCATATTTTCATAACGGTTCGGCATAATGGTGAGCTACCGGTAATAACGTCATAAAGATCATGATTGGCGTGTTGATTAAAACGGTTGGTACAATGGACAACTACTATATTTTCACGGAGGCAAAATATAACATATAAACATTTTAACACCAAACATTTCCTCATACCTAATTTATTTTATTGTAATGTTTCTCATTTAGTAGTGTTACTAAGATACAACTAATAAAAAGAATATTCATATTTATGGTTTAATTTAGAAAGAGTAATACGGTTCAATGATGTTTTTGTGACTGAAGACACGTATCCACAATTCTATCAATAGGTAATTATTTTCATGTGTGCGTAGATTGAAAGTTGATTTGTCGACATACCTATTTTTATCAAAGATAATTATCAGACAATCACTGAGGGATATTTGAATATGCGCAGAGGGGTCCCCTAGCCAAACGCTTCATTAAAACTCCTAGTTAGTTACGCCCACTGGTTACATGCCATGCCAACAAAGCTATATGCAATTGTGTATAACAAAGCATATCTGCTCCTGGCTACTTCACTTAATATACTGTTTGTATTGTGTTAGTAATAAATCAGTAATATCGATTGTGTACTGGAAATACAGCAATCCAATTAATAGAACCTATATGAACAAGTAGAGCACAAGTCGCACAGTCCTATTAAAACTCTCATATCTTTTAGGTTGAAATTACTAATTTGTAGGCATTGTCGTATAAGAAAGGGCACTTTATAGGTATCGTCAACATAACAATATATCGGTATACTCAAGCGTAATTTTGAATTACGAAATGTATAGTACAGTATACTTAATATATTACAATGTTGATTATAATATACTTATATATCGCAGAGTATAGAGTTATTAAAATATAGTGAATTTGTAGGGGTTGAAGAAGAGGTGTAATAGCTCTGGTGTTTCATTTGACTTGATGAGGTTAATAAGACAATAAGAACAAGGAGAATTTTGGAAATGACATATTTTGGCCGACACAGGTTAAATTCCAACTATAAAGGATAGCCAAATTCACCAACAATTAATTGTTGCACTTTATATAACACCTAAATATTATTAAATAACTGTCATTTGTTTGGACGATTGTGAATCACATGACGTGTAATAGCGAGTATAGGAAAAAAAATCTCGCTTACGAAAAGACAATCTACGTGAAATCCAATATCAGCAGCAACCAGTGTGCGAAAGGAAGCAGCGACGCACACAATGCACATTTCCAAAAACCTCATTGTGTTTGTCTTATTAACCTCATCAAATGAATTCCCTCCTCTACAACCCCTACAAATTCACCATATTTTAATAACTCTACTTTACTCTCTCTTCACAACAAGATCAGAACATTGGCAATGACAAGAATCTACTTAGAATACAAATAATTAATGTTTTTATATTCGTGCAATGTTAGAAATAATTTCTATTCTATTTTGATAGATAGAATTTCATCTTTCGCCTCATGACATTATTTCCAGCAGGTTCTTTTCTTAGAAAAGTTTATATTTATTTTTATTTTCCCCCTTGTTTTGTTTTATTGTGTAGGCCTAAACTGAATTCATTTTTGTTGTTGATAAATCTAAATATTGAAAAAGATCAAATACAAAGTGAAAAAAATGCCAGGCTATTATTATATTTACAACAACAACTCGACTTTTTTTTATTGAAGAAGCAATGTAATTAAAACAGCTACACTTCTAGTATCCTTATGGTATTATAGACTTACGTATATACACTTTTTGATATTAATTTTTTTTTAATCTGTAGCGTGGGTTGCTTTTATTTTAATTGAAAATGCGTAATTATTATGTGATAACACAACCATACAATAATACATTATATCTGCATAATATATCTAAAATTAAAATTAACTTTTTGCTTCAATCTATTTTCATCATCATCGTCTTTAAAATAATTATAATTTCAGTAAATTAACTAAATAAATAACCGATTTTTGTAGTTTGTCTGTCTGATCCCGTAAGAAACAACGTGTTTATAATATGCAATAGAAATATACATACACTTTTCCCCTCTATATATTTAAACGAGCTATAACGTGTTTTGCTTTTATTACGATATTGAATATTACTATAATAAATATAATTAAATTTTACAATGTACAATTTCTGATCAATCTCATACCTTATTTGGAATGTTTCTATTAAACATGCCGTTTAATGGTAGCTAACACTTTTTTTAATCTAAAAAGCAACATTCATACCTGTACTATTTACAACAAATAATTAACAATATCCATTGTTTTTGTCACAAAGATTTCTAAAGTCTGTATGTTCTGTGCCTCCAAAACCGAATATAATTATATATTACTTGCACCGTTGAAGGGCTAGTTTTGCTCGAAAGCTCTGGCTGTTTTACTTTATCGTTTGGATTTTTGCTTATTTTATTTGTATCTCCATTGAGATCCAGTCAATGCTGATACCCTCAACATTGCCATTTTCAGTAATTTGATTTTTAATTTTATTTATATATTTTAATCGTTAACAATAAGTAATCGTATTCTTTTTGTACGCTGCCGATGAAGCAGTACGGTCTGTATCGTCCAGTGTCCAACTAGTAACTATATAACTAATACTTGTGAAAGCAACTCTAAAAGATATATTTTGTGACAACCACTACTGACAGTAATGTCTTTTAGTATCCTTAGTTCATGAACAGACTATATGTTTATTCCATGTCTACCATTAGCCTACATTTTTAATTACATTTTTAAAAACTGTGTTTTTGTGACTTTACAACCTATAGGCCTATTAAAGACTGGTTTCCGTAATTTGCTGCTGTGTTTACGTAAGTTGGAGGAAACGCCGTTCTTTAAAAGCATGAATTGGATCTTGATTTGACACGGATAGATTTCCCAGAGTGTTGTCTCTCCACATACTAATACTAAAATATTCGCCAAGTGTCATAGGAATATTTGATAATACAGAATTTCACCCGCGAATCAGGTGTGTAGTTGCTTTTAAGTATAGTCAAACATATAGTCATGAAATTTAGGTGAACTGACGGTGAAGTTATCTTGTAACATAATTGCTTCTTGCTTCTGGTTATTTCTTAACATACTCGCGCTCATTGTCACCATATGCATGGGATTCCATCCTTTTTAGATCATTCCTTTTGCCAAATGCAAGAGATTAAAAAGAACTGTTTTTACTGTTGCTGAAATGTGTAGAGATGTTCCTCCGTGTGTAATGTGCATTTGTGCTGTTCCAGCTACTTCATAATCTTCCTTTATTATGTACATTAAAATGAATTGACTAGTTTATATTATTGTTACTACAGATAATAATATCCTTTAGTGTAGTAGTCAAACCCAGGCATATAATCTAACGGAGCTGGTGGTGCAGTCACATTGAAGATATAACATAATCTGTCAACGTTCTTAAAAACATACGACTTGCACTCTGTAAACCAATGGCATTCATACGCACATTTTTCCAAGTCCGCAACACGCACAACAGTTTTTGAAGTATTATGATCTAGAGAATAACTGTACGTGTGCGTAACGCTTGGGTTGACATTCCAGTTGTAAACGACTCCTGCTCCTTCGCAGAAACTCTCATGCGAGGCAACTGTGTTTGATGCAAGAATTGTCAGAAAACAGTAATACAATATTTTCCACATTTTCGTGTTGGCTAGAACTACAACAAAGTTATCGAAATGAATATGTAGCAATCTACTCTGTCGTAACTAACCAATTTCCGAAGCTTATATACTGCAATTAGTACACAGTAAGACCAATCATAAAAATAAATGGTTTGTATACAACAAAAAATAATGATTCTATATGCCAATTATAACTTAGAATTATTGCAGTAGTGTTATTACTGTCGTTAAGTGAGATGCGCATACCACTACACTAATTGACTGCGCATCATTAAGTAAGCAATTACCAACATTAACTTATTTGTATAGGAAAGTATTATTTATATTGTATATTAAAATATATCATTTATAGTATATCACACTTCAATTTGGTGTATTTTATCCTAATAAGTTTATAACCCCACTTCCACTAGGATGCAATGCAATAAGTAAGTTCACCAGTCACAGGCGAAGATGTGGTAGTTAATTACTTTCGTTGCCCGTACGTGCTTTCATTGTCCAATGTAGAAGTCCGGCAAATCAAGAAAAATACCGAATTATTGATATACTATATACGATGTAACTAATCTACTAAATACAAAGAAGTCAGATAATTGTGTACTTTGTCTATATAATTGACAATAACCTCTGATTGTGTTTATTTTATATATAATTTTCTTACACCATTTTTATTACCGTTTGGAGCCAATTTAGTCCGGTAAATCTTTCTGGCAAAACTTCTGATTGACACTGATTATAATCATAATTACAAATATTATATTATTATATCCGCCATGTAGGTTATATTTTTGTATGCGATATTTATTTGTTCGTTTGTTTTTGTGTGGGTGTGTGTTTGTTCCTTACCAAATTTAAAACACAGATATATACTATATACATAGTATATATAGGGTATAGTCACAGTCCATTGGATTTTGGAGACAATCCGGACTTTTTAATATTTTACTTTAATTTTAGACGGATATTTACCAAATTTAAACCAATGATAGGTATAGCTACCTTTTGGAGAAAATCAGGACCATGATCCCAGTTCCATACCTCTTTTGCTGTGGTATAATGACCAACTTTTGACCTGTGGTTACTGAACAACATACTTTTTGTATAACAATAAACATTAGACTCCCTGTCTGACCACACGTTAGTTCGGTATTTTAAACAATAACAATGTAGAAACAGGCCTTAATCATTTTTAATTTTGAAGCTCAGCGCTTGACGGAAGTATTTTTGTTTTTATTATATACTGATTTGAGATATTAGTTAATTCTATAATTTAGAAGTTATTACTAGGCATATAGTAATTAAAAGTTAATTGTACAATTTCTGATCAATCTAAAAAGTATTGCATATTATATATTACATAATATATTACAAAATGCATTGTAGCATAAGCCGAAATCACAGTATTCGACTCGGCCTATTTAAAGATGAATTGTATCTCGAAAACATGGAAAATCAAGATTATTAAAATCAGACCAAAATGGCCATTTCCCGGTTTTATTAAAGTTAATCATTTCCTTAGAATAAACGAACTAGCTAGAATAATGATTTCACTTGTAAAAGACAAATATACGGTTAAATTTAACACAATTCCATTGCTTGACAAATAATTTGACTTATTTTCTTTAAATTACAGTTTTTCAGGTAATTTTTGTTTTCGATCCAATTTTTGATGAAATTGAATTATTATGTGACATTAAAATGACATATTAAAACAAATTTCAAGAATTATTTTTTTCAATACATCTTTAGATAAAAAATAAATTGCTTCCGGTCCTCCCAAAGTAAGTCTGCATAATTATAACGCCAGGAATGCATATAGTTTGAATCTCTGCTGTAAGTAATTAACATATGTCACAAATGTACCTTATGTTCAACATAATGCTTGGCTGTATAGACTATCTTTGCTTCCGAATATAAAATAATAAAAATTGACTGCTAGATTACAAATCCATCTGAAAAATTGGTAGTTGGCTTATCAACCATCTTTCTTGATGTCGGACTATAGCAAAAGTTAAAGAATAATTGTAATTTAACTCTTCCCTGATAAGACTTATTTAAAAGTAGTAATAGCCCTTAGAATAGTATGTGTAGCCGGGCAAATAACGTAATACTTCGTCGTCAGAAGTTATCGCAAATATATAGCATAGAGAAGTTCTTTCCTCGTAGACATAGGAACGGCATTCGGGATACCAGTAGCAATCGTAAGCGCAGTCTTCAACTTTTGTAACCAGAGCAATTGTCTTTGACATTTCATGCGGTAAAGAGTAACTTTCATTATGCGGAAAAGAATTGTTGATTGTCCAGCTGTAAGTCGAATTTGCTTCACAGTGATTCCCACTCGCAGCTAGAATATTATTTACCATAACCATTGTAAAGCAGCAGAGAAGATGCTTTTCCATGTTGGGATTTGCGTCTTTTATAAATCCAAGTAAATGTTGTGTCCAAGCGATAACTCAACGTTATCTATGTGAGCCAGTCGACTACTATGTGATGAGCTATGAATTGCAAAAACTCTTAATAATAGTAAAATCAATTATCATTCTTCATCCGGGTGATCACGTTGAATGAATTGATCTACGTATCCTCCGTCTTCCACACAGAAAGCTTTCTGCAAAAATGATTGAAACGCCGCTGAACTGTAATGATTGCGTGCAATATAATGCGTATGGTAACGGGAGTAATATCCGGAACATTTTATAAATCTGTGTTTTTGTTTAATTTCAGATTATGTTTGATGTGGTTTAGTTTACATTCTAATTTCCTGGCGTATTTGCTATTAATAAAAATATAACAAAAGACGTAGGCCTATACTGTTATTCTAATAAATCTATTTTTTATTTTAGGTATCGTTCACATGTTATGCCCTAAATCATATATTTAAAGAGTAACTATTACGTTGATCATGGAATCTTTTATAGTGTGTGAAGTCTCTTTTTAAATTTATAATGATATTTATAGTATATGTATAGACTTTTATTGCCTTTTTACCACATTGTTTGTAGGTTTGAAGGTGTAATCAATTTTTTTAAATTCTGTCTTCTTTCTTAGTAATGACTACGCTGAACACGCATAATTTGACGCAATGCACAATAAACTAATTTGACCAATCACACTGCAACGGGTCATCCGCCGAAGTCTCGCTTGTGATTGGTTGAATTAGTGTGATGAAGGGCTAGTGTTGCCCGAAAGCTCTGCTAACTTTTCTGGCTGTTTTACTTCTCGTTTTGATTTAGCTTTTCGCTTTTATTTTGTATCTCCATTGAGATCCAGCCACTGTTACCCACAGCATTGTCATTTTTTCAGTAATTTGCCTTTGGATTTATAATAAACCGCAATAGTTATATGTATACCTATATTTATCAGACCTTTCCTTGACGACCGACTGCTCCTTGGCAACTACATTTTATATTCCCATATTTTTTCCTGTATATATCGTTGACTAGCAGGCTTCCCATGGTTGACAAAATGAATTGAATGTGTCATTAACACACAAAATATAATATATTAATAATATTATATAATAATAATAAATATAATAATATTGCAGTTTACAACTACTTGTTGGTGTTAACAAACGTTTCAATAAAAATAATGAGAAATCAGTTTATTTGGAATTTATAATTATATTCACCGTTTCATTCAATTAAATTCAATAGTTTCCATGTGTTTGTTGACGCATGTAATTACACCTATTGTATCAAGACAAAAGACTGCGTTATCAACAGATATAAGAATAATCTAAAATCAGTACTACAACTACAGTGTAGCAATTGATATGTAAATAACCAAATCGAATTATATTTTTGCATCTTGACCACAAATAAACCAGTACGCGAACATTTTGTTTAGTAGTGTAATATAATGTGTGGAGGTTTTACTGTATTAAAGACTCTACTCGCTTGGTTGATTGAAATATCACAGTTGTTTATTCAGTAATACGGTGTAATACACAATATAGCTAGCACTAGGGATTCAAACCCAAATATTCAAAAAGATCTAACGTCTATTGATTCTTGGGCAAAAAAAAATTGCCTCAAACTGAATCCCAATAAATGCAAATCTATGCGACTTACTTGGAGAAGAGGATATCCCAAACCTATATACAGCATTTCTGATATACATTTAGATTGTAATGATTCATTAAACATTTTAGGCTGTTCCATACAAAGTAACTTGTCATGGGACAATCAAGTTCATGATGCAGTGTCAAATTGTAACCGTCTTATTGGTCTTATACGGTTAATCACATCTAATGCCCCTAGTAGTGTAGCTCTCCATCTTGTGCTGCCATGCTTATTATTGTTCTCCAGTGTGATGGGTGTACCGTAAAAAACAAATATGTTAGAATCCGTTCAGAGGAGAGCTACCTGCATGATCTTAAAGAAAGGTTATTTAGATCAACATTATATAGATAGAAGAAAGGAGCTAGGGCTAATGTCAGTAGAGAATAATAATAATAATAATAACTGGTACTTGATATAGCGCATTATGCTGAAAGCCTCAATGTGCTTTACAAAGACAGAAAATTTAGAAAACTTACAAATTAAAAAGGTGGGTTTTGAGGAGAGATTTGAAGACACTGGTGGAAGTAGCCTGACGGATTGCAATAGGCAACGCATTCCATAGAGAAACGGATGCCGAAGAAAATGAACGATTTCCATAAAACTTAGTGGAAGGATGAAATATATGGGCAAGAAGAGACTCAGATCTAGATCTCAGAGACCGCTTAGGAACATAAGGTTGAATAAGTTCAGAAATGAACTTAGATGAAGAATTATGAAGAGCTTTGAAAACAAAAAGCAGGATCTTGAAGGTAATTCTTTGTGTTACCGGAAGCCAATGAAGCTGTCTCAGCACAGCGTGACTTCTTAAACATGACATTCATTGCCAGTATAATAATTTCTCCACGATCTGATTTTATGAGTGATTATGTTGATTCTTTTTTAGTTTAGTTTAGTTTAATAACCGACACCTAGATATACTTACCTTTCATCATGGTAGAGCCCGTACTGATGCTTTTAAATACTCAGGGATTGTACGGTTTCCTAAAATGTTTTCAGAACTTGGTGCTACGATCAGAAACAATCTTATTGAAGAGTCGTTTTTTAAGTTTAAACACAGTTTAAAGCAACATTTTATAGATTTTTAACTTTTCATATTTTTATAAACCAAAAGTTTTGCAAATGTACATGATTTAGATTGTACCTACTAACTTTTAACTTTTTAACTTTTATACAATCAGAATTTTTAACTTTTATACAATCAGAATTTTTAACTTTTTAACTTTTAGGCCTATACAATCAGAATGTTCAGATAGCAATTGTATTTTTAGAACACTTTTATTAACATTTTATTATAGCATATTTTTCTATGTATTTTTCTAAATTTGTTAAATCTCGGTTTTATTGTATTGTCCTAGTTGACAGGTGCTGGTCAAGCACATCACAAGATGACAGTTTTATAACATTTGCTTTTCCGCTACTCACCTGTTATACTTATATGTTTTTTTTTGTTATGCAGAAAGATTGAAAATAAAATATAATACAATACAGCATAATTCGGTAATAAAGGAACAGGAACAAAGTATAAATTATGCTGTAAGTGAGGTGTGGCTGTAGATGTGCTTCCGAGGAAGTGTCGGTAAGGAGTGTCTTCGAAGAAGTGTCTATGAGGTGTGTCTGGGGTCTTCTGAAACTTGGGGGTATATCGGCTTCTGTTCATTAGCATATGTCATTACATAATCTCTGGGCTTAATCATTGTTCCTATGTTTGTCCAGGTACCTTTTGGATGAGTTGATGAATTGTATAAGGTATTCCGATAATAGATTGGCCCTGTCAAATCTCTGCTTAAAACTGTCAATATCTAATAGTTTTACGATGGGAAAAATCATAGGTCAAATCAACTGTTTTCGTTGGGGAACTAATTATTATGCCTAATGGACATTAAAACATCTGGACAATTCCTTCACTGGACTTTTCTGGGGCAAATTGGTGAACTCAATTGAATTGTGATACTAAGGTTGATGTTTCAATTTTAAATCTATATCATTACATTACAGTAGGTTGGTTATGCCTTGGTGTGTTGGCCGACAGTGCCGCTACTGATGCTGCAAAATCGTGACAACACCGATCATTATTGTACAAAACTCTTGTATTATTTATACTGAAAAACTGTAAAAACTCGTTAATATTTTTCCTTCATTGGTTCAGTGGCTCATATTAATTCTTTACTATAGGTGTATTCATGGATATAGAAATTCATTTTACATTTTACTCTCAAGCGTGGGAACGCAACGTCACGCAACGACGTATCGACGCAAAGTGCTGTATTGTGTAATCGCAAGTGGGAACCGACGATGCAGTAGTGCTACAGACATCGCAGGTTTGATTTCACGCAGGCGGTGGCAAACACAATTATTGGAAGAGAATTTTCTTACGTTGCGTTACGTTGCGTCGCTAGTGGGAACCAAGCTTTAGTGTGAAGTACATATAATAGAAGTAACGTCTAGTTTAATATCAGCGAGATTTTCCTGCAGCAATAGATAACAGGACGATAATGTAGTGTTGCTTTGAAGCACACACTTAAGAGTAAAGTTTTTAATTAGAGGCATATTCACACAATATAATCCATTAGTACACATGTTGTACTCATAGCAAAAGTCGTCTATGGTAGGCATATTATCTGTACATACATTTATTATGACATTGTAAATTTAATGTTTAAGTTAAATTTTACGAAAACCGCAATGTGATTTCTGTATATAGTCACTACAAGTTTCTTAGCTCAAAAACCAATTTAAAGTTTGTTCTAGAACTGAGAGAAGAATTTCTGCAACAAAAGTATTTTGATTTCTTAACTTCTCATAGGCGTCGATGTGCCACTAATTTCTTTCTGTTTATTTTTATGAAAACGTTACGTTTAAGTTATTCTTTCTATTTAAATCTTTTTGTTATTCTTCCTGAATGTCAAGTTGCAGTCTTTCTGTTGCAGTCTTTCTATTCGTCATTGGACATTTTTAGTCGATGTTTTTACAAAATGAGACATTTCATAGAAAAGACATTTATTGATTCGCTGATGTGTCAACTTCTGAATGTTCTTTGGGGTTTGCCCATTCCTGTGTCTCGCCACTAGCTAGAATAAGGAAAACCAGTAAACCGAACATCTGTACAGCTGCCAGAATCCAAAATTGAACTTTCCATTGTCCTAAAGTATTCTGAAAATAATTTAGAAAGATAATCATACAATAATTTAAATTACCTATACATTTACATATTATACACTACAAATAAATAACGCGGCGGTGATAACGATACTGTTAGTACGTACGTGCATAAGTTGTAGCTTGTGCATTTTCAAATAACTTGGTTGTAAATGGCCATGATCGTTTGTGAGAGACTGTACTGACTCGGCTACCTTATTTTACTTCAGGAGCTTCTTGCTCAAAATGTTTAATTAGTTTGTTTAATTAAATGACTAATTAATAAATAAAATTATTGTTTTTCTTACATTTGTTTCTGTTAATGCTCCTAATATAGACGTTCCAATAAAGCCACCACAAGATCCAATTGAAAACATTATGCCACTGATCACTCCTGAATGAAGAGGTGCGAAATCAGAAACATTAGCATCGATTCCAGTGATTTTGAATCCGAACATTCCAAAAGCAATAACTATTAATAAAACTGAGTATGTTGCGTTGTTTGAAACGTAGCCAAATAATACCAAAGAGACAGATGACAGGCCAAACCCTGAAACAAACAAAAACAAAAAACAATAGGTTATAGGGAATTTCAGTTCAGTTGTTTGATACTGTATGTATGAGTAGCCTACCCATGACCCACATCCATTTTTCAGTAATTTTCAATTATTTTTGTATTCAATTAGTTATAAGTAACATAATTATAAACAATGAATTACCAATAACATTGAGTAGATGCCGTGTTCCTATTTTACTTAATATTCCATGTGAAATCAAATAATCTGCCAAAATACCACCACACATGGTAGTGGCAAGCTGAAACACTTGCGGAAGGATGTTCAATAAGCCCATCTGTGGATTATTTTAGAAAGGAAAAAAAGGAATGTTGTATGTTTTATGATTTTATGTTTACTTAATGTGCACATACTCCATAGTGTCTTAGACAGATTAGTATTGGAATTACCAGCATGTAAAGTCTGCTAAAATAGTTATTCCTACTAAATATTAACAATAAGCCTACTTACATTATTTGTTAAGCGTTACTAATTAGGCCTATTAATTATTTTTCAATGCCGTGAACAAATCAGGAAACTTACCGTTTTTATTTCAAAATGTAATATTGTTGAAAGGAATGTTGGGATGTCTGTAAATAGAAGAAAATGTCCAAGTTCGAATGAAAAGTTAGCAATACATACAGCTATTACAGGCCCTGACATTATCAATTTCTTCCAAGGTACATCATACATCTTCTAAAATAATAATAATAAATATAATAATAATAAATATTTATGTATAATAGTTTTTAAAAATAAAAAAAGGAGAATAGAATATAATCGCAACAAAAATCTCTAATTTTAAAAAGTGTATTAAAAAGATTGACTAGAGATAATATGTTCAATAGAACACGAACCGAGTCAGACGAATCATAAAGGTATACGACGATTAAAACTAGTAATACTACAATATTACATCTTGTTCTGGTCAAATCATTAATTTTAAGCACACTGTTAATGCGAATCTTTAATGTCCATTCATAAACCGATTAACTGAAACAACAAAATATCTATCAGTAATAAGACAAAAACAAACAATAAAAGTAAAATTATACAACCTAAATAATTATAATGCCTCATAATTCATAACTAAATACACTTTAAACATAAACAGGTGAGTATACATATAGCCAATAGCAAATTAAGGTGTGGCCCAAATGGCTCAACAACCATAACAAACATAAATACAGTATAAATCCATCAATAAAGGTAATACACTTAAAACTCACCAAAGATTGTGCTAACCACTTTGTACCAGAACATATGGCCTATATTGCCATCTACTATAGCTGAACATAGCTATTACTAATACAATTCTTCTTGTGAGGACACATCCAACTAGCAAGGCTTTCCAACTACAACTGCCCTCAAGGCCAAGGTCAAGCTCTAAAGTGAGCCACCTGGAATATCTATTCCTTATAACCTAAAAGAGTAGCCAAATTGGTCCCTATACTTAATAGGGACATAGGAAGTTCCCAAATTGGACCTTACACATCTGTACAAAAATGTTTGAAAGATTGATTGAAAGGGTGAATGATGAAAGGTTATATTTCAACGAGGCGCGAGCATTCACCTCATGCCATTATTTGTACCATTACACTCATAAACATTCATTTTGTATAATATACAGTATATCTAATCTACTAAAATTACTAAATATAGCCTTCGATTGCTCTTTGTCTATGTTTTTAATGGCTAGGTCTAACCTACCACTAATTAATAGATAAGTGCTTATTTTAATACTGGTTGAAGCCAATTTAAGCCACCAAATCTGTCAAAACCTGAACACTGTTGCATAGAAAACTGAAGGAAAGATATTTACGGAATATTTAGTTGATTATGAAAACAGTTGAAGTCATTTAGATTGAAACAATAAAAGTTTTTCATTAGTCAAGTAAGTAACCTTTCAGTAATTAAATACTGTCGAAGCGTGTAAGAATTAGAAGTATCGAGATGCAAAATTATTATTATTATTATTACTTGTATAGCGCACATGTATACAATATTTAATTATAACCAGCGGCGCTTCACATCAATCGGTATCATAACATTGTTTGAAATATAGTGACTTTAAATGTTTTTTAAACTGATTATAGTCGTCTATATTGTGACTTGGTAATCTGTTCCAAATGTTGGGTCCTGCTACGGCAAACGAACGGTCAGCAAATTGATTAGAGTTCATTTTAGATTTTTAGTATAAGGAGCGCTATACTAAATAATTTGAAAGAGGACATTTTTACACTGGTTGGCAATCACACTTGGGTTTTTAAAGTCTAGGGACTAAATATGGAAAGTTGACATTTTTACCCTGGTTGATTTAACTCAAAGTATGTCAATAGTAAAATTTAACAATGCATCCAATTGAGTTCATGTTCTATTGAACATAGTATCTCTAGTTTATATATAATATTTTAACTTGACGATAACAGTTATTTAAATTTCTCGGTTGAAGTACTGTACCTGCGAACGTGTACTGGTATTATTTGACTGTATATTAGATAGACATTCTACAATGTACCATCCAAGACATAACAAAACACCACATATCCCTATAAAATAGAAAAAAGTAGTAGGGGTCTATTGTATATAATATAATAATGATAATAGCTCAACAAACAATGATGAATGAAAAATCGAATGATAAAACTAATTCAACAGCAGCAAAAAAGCAAATAATACAAAAATAGCCTTAAGGGACAGTACGGCTTTAAGTTATTGGACATAGTGTTCAATTGATTGAAACACTATATAATAGGTATTCAGCCGCATACAATATTTTATCGAATGTCGAAGGCTATGCTATGTGCATCATTGAGTCACTTTAACGGTTGCTTAATAATTAAAATTGGATAAATAAAATTCAATTGAAATGGATAAGTTTGTAGGTGTTTTACAAAATTTGCCAGACACGAGCCAAAATTGTTCGTATTTTTAAAATTACGATTTTTTCATCAAGTACGTTGACAATGCATTTTTAATCCTTATTTTCGAGAACTCGGGAATAAGTCTGTTCTATAATCTATCCCAATTCTGAAATATTTAAACTTACCATATACATAAAATGTAGATGGCCAGCCTCCCAGAAACGTGCTTGAACAAAGTAGTGCGGAGACATAGCTGGCTAATATTGGACCAAAACTGTGACCTAAAACAAAATAACCACGCTTAACTTTTTGTTTTCTATAGTGGATAGCCAAATGTAATTCCGTGAGAGTGTAATGCTCAAATTAAGTTGTTGACAGATTTCGAATCAATAGGACCAGTAGAATTCATTGCAATAGGAGGCAAATTTTTCTGACCCCTATTTTGACCATCATCACATTGAGTTCTTTGTAGATTTTAAATCTGCCAAGAATTCAATTTAAGCAATAAACAAACGGAATTATTATTTGGAACATTAAGTTCCCAGTTTTACAGTAGGTGTGATATCACTATAATTATAATGACTTTCATATTCTAGTTTAATCATTTAATAACTTTGAGTTATTAACCTACCCAACGAAGCAATTGATAAAAATGTACCACGTTCATCCACTTCTGACCAAGTATCTGTTATCACTAACATTGGTGAAAGAGTGAAACCCTGTAAACAGATTAGATTCAATTTATAATCATAATGTCTTGTTTATATGAAATATATATATTTTTTATACAGGATAACATAATCCACATGTTATAAGATGTATCATCATCTTCCCATCATCATCATCATCATCATCATCGTCATTACAATCATCATCGTCATTACAATCATCATCATCAACCAGTTTAAAGAGCAATAATAATAATAACTTTTATTCTTATAAATTTTATTCTAAATGATCACCTAATAATTCAAAGTTTTATCGTGAATTATCGTGTGTTAGTGTTTTTAATCAAACGAGTATTACCTGTCCTATTCCATCAATAATTCTGGTAAATATTAGAAAACCTACTCCAATGTTGGCAGCTGATGGTGAAACTATCATAGCTATAGATGACATTAGGATTCCCGCCATAAAAACAGAAATACCGTCAAAGTGTCGTAATAGCCAACCACCAATAGCGGGAGATACTGCATAGCCATAGTAAAAAGACCCTAAAATTGCTTGTTGTGTATTCATATCCCAGTAAAACACAGTCCCCTGTAAATAGAATGATAATTATTATTTAAATAAGCAATTATTGTCTGTTTATTTATTAGTATGACCGGTCCTCTACTCGTCGCGAACCAAAGAGTTTAAAGAGCAAAGTAAATTGAGTGAAACAATGTTATGATTTGAATTGCAAATGTTTATCTAGTTTGTATAACAATAAACCTATTTACCTTTGTGGTTTCCTGCAGTTCATAGCTTGTCGAATTAAGTCCCGTTATGTGATTTTCTGGATATACCATAGCTATTATTGCAATACTCCAGTTCATTCTGTTAGCAAAGACCAACGTATTGCCAAGACAACATACGGACAGAATCACATATCGAAACTTTATTCTGCTCAAAGAATCTACAACATTGAAAACAATAAAGCATAATGTAGTGAAACTTTATGATGAAATGATTTCTACCAACCTAAATCATAGTACAACAATGAACATGTAAAACACATGTTCTTAATACATTCAGGAACAAGTGATGTGATGAGCTACAAAACTGTTAGAAATCGAAGGAAATTGAAAAAAAAGTGGAAAGGTATTTAATAAAACAGCAATAGAAGGACTTGGGTATAAAAAGGGCCAACAGCGATGAATAAGCAAGGATTTATGGGAGTTATTTGAAGAAAGAGGAAGACTGAAGGACAGTGTTGAATTAAGAGCATCGAAACAAAGATAAATAAGTAAAAGAAAGAATGAGAAAAGGTAAGAGAAAATGGATAAATTATCTAGTCCAGTCAGATAAGAAATTGATGAAGTTGAATATACAGAAGAAACAGTAAGGAGAGAAAGGGAGAAATAAGGGCAGCCTTAAATCAAATGAAGAATTGTAAATCTAGTGGCAAAAATAACATTACAGTTGAATTATTGAAAGCAATTTAGGACAGTGAAGAAGTTCCAAAATCATTGAAACAACAAGAACGTATTGTTAAAATACAAATAGAAATAATCTTACAGAGTGTTATTGGGGATGAATCACCTTAACATGTTCTCATAAAGTGTTGAGGAGAGTAATAATAGATTAGATATGCTTTGATCGTCCTCAGGAGTGAGAATCATTCTCACTCCTGACTCCTGAGGACGATCAAAGCATATTGATCGAAACGTCGAGAAACTCAACAGTTCTTTTCAGAACTAATACACGTGGTGTACCGCAAACTTTATATCAACATTTTATTTCGCCATGCAAACCTTCAAACGTCATATTGTTTGTTATTATTTATTTATACTGGGCGACCTCTTCTGTTAAAGACTGGTATCCCAGAGGGCCCAGTTATAATCAGTGGCTGTGATGTACTAGACACCAAGGTAACCTCCTACTCGTCTGGAAAGATTTACTAGGTTATTTAAAGTGCACGTGAGCTAGATGTATAGTCCATATACGAGAAGACTCCTTCTAACACCAGAAACTTGGCCGATGTTATGGCTACGTAATTACGGTTCTACTGTCGTAACCACTCGGACACTCACTCACAATATCGCTCAACACAATTAAGAAGAATAAGCGAGGATGTTATGATCACGATATGGATAGGGCTGTGCAGCGACTGTATAACAGCACTGACATGGAAACCTGAAAGGCGAAGGAAAGTTTTACCTCCGTGGAGGACAGTGAAGAATGAAAGGAAGGAGTAAGGATAAAAATCTTGGAACAAAACCAAAGGAGTTGACAGAAACTGAAGGAGCTGGACATACTGGTGTGGTGTGGTAGAGATTTAAAATGTGGCTCTAAATACATGACCAGAATTGCCATTTTGACCGTTGACATTGATATGCTCTACCTAGATAACGACTGACCATAGATATATAATGTATTAACTTCCCATAAGACGTTAATAACTTACACGATACTGGATGTGTTGAATTTTAAAAAGTTTGAACAGGTTGCAAACTCATGTTTAGCTTACCCTCTATTCTGAAAATGTGACTTACCATCATTTTTAAAAATCGGTTGATTCTCACTCTCTTCTTGGTGGTTGTACATATCATCAAACCTTTAACTGTATAATTATTATCCACCATATAAAAATTATGTACAAACAGCAAATTGTAATTTAATTCTAAATCGGTCGATGGTCAACAACTTTTCGGGATCGATTTATTGAATGTTTGCAGACCGGTCGAACAAAAAGTGTCAAGAAGCTTTTGTTTATGGTTTAGTGGTTAGTGTATCGGCAGTTTTATAACCAATCCAATGACTGGAATCAACTGTGATTTCTGTTTGTATCGAATTTGCTTCACGTCATCGCACTTTGTGATTTCCCTTTTTTGTTTGTCAAATCGAAAAGGCAAATATATAGATGCGTACAATCACAATTTTTCTTTAGAGTCTTTTTTATTTTCGTAAAATCTTGACTTTTTTACAGTCAATAAAGTTCCATATCCAGTATTGCTTTAATTTTTTAGCCTACATATATTTAAAAGTGAAGGATACTTCGTGTATAACAAAATTAACGGCCGTAAATAGTTCCGAAGTATATTCTTGACAATTTATATTTATTTTACTTTTATTATACTTACTCATCTCATGCGAACTAGTATATTATTAGTCCGGTGGCAGGGGGTAGGTATAACCACCTGAAAGGGGACAAATTGCCATCCAACTTTTCTAGGCCAGACAAGATTACGAATCTGGAAGGTAATTGATCAGGATAGGAAGCGTTTTCGAGATATAAAAGGTCAAAGTTCAAAATTGACCAATTACAACAATGTATTATATATATGTATTATAACCAATTTATTGAAACACAATTTAGTCTTTTCTTAAATTGTTATGATTATATGTATCTATTCAATCACCTTATGATAAAAAAATCCTTCGCGATTAAGGGTCAAATGTCAATATTGACCAATCATAGAACTTACCTATAAAACCAAATAAAAACTAACAATTAACATAACATTTGATGTTTGCTCATGCTGTTAATCAATACATAATTTAAAAGAGCACATACATAATTTCATCAGTTGACATAAGGTCAAAGGTTAACATTTCAATATGCGTATTAGGTAGTCTGTACTAAATAAATGTAAAGTTGTCAAAACTATGCCATTTTCATTATATTATTTGTAATAATATCTGCCCTTCTGTCTCCTGTACAGGTGAGAGGGAAAGAGAGAGATAATGATTATTCATGTTTTAAAAATAAATACCATAGTAGGGACAGAATGATGTGTAGAGTGGGTCTTTTTTTCATTCAAGAAATGCTGTAGAATGAGGTACAATAATATATTATATTAGTATAGCATTTCAACGATCATTGCTCATTGCGCTGTTGCACTTTTCAAACATGCTTGACATCCATCAGTGCTGCAAATTCTGTTCAAAACTATGAAAACTAGTACACCGGCGGAGAATCCGTTCCCCGAAAAGTACAATATTCTTCAAAGAGCAGCCTTTTTAGCACACTGGCCGGGTTATAGGCTTAGCCCTTACCACCACAGTTAGCCTCGAACCCTTGTCATAAAGCTATATTAATAGGGTTTCACTCTCTTAGCCGCTCGGCCACTCACTCTTAAATTAAAATTAAACACACCACGAGCTAGATTGAAGATTAGAAGCCATCCGTTTTCTAAACACCAACCAACATTGCCTTATAAAAGAATTTAACATCAATCTAATATGTAAGTAATAATACCCAAACGTTCTACGCTAAATAAATGATAGATATGAACACCATGCTTTAAATTATCTTATACAGTACTGTACCTACCATTATTCTGCAAAATTGGCTGTTTTTCACTGTTCTGGTTTGCCATATCAAAATGATTTACTAATTTATGTGTATCACGTAGAACTGTCTGGACTCTGTATGTAACTGTATACACTAACTTTCACTATTTATTTAATTTGATATAATGTTCCATTCGAAAGAATCTACTACTTTTCTGTTTTTTTTTAAATTACGTTAATGAGTTCATTTAAATCAGTTTTGTATTTTTGGTACAAAAAGTGTAACTTATATGATGTCTTTCTTTTCTTTGCTTTCCTTTTTTCTTCTCTTTCGTTCTTTTTTTTCTTTATTTTGTTTACCCTTTTGAAGACTGGTGTGTGCGAGATAACGTAGTCATTTTGGATAAAATGTCCAAGAGGACGCAGCGCAAGGACGAAAGCTCAACCAATCAAGAATTTAAAAAGTATTTTGATTTCTTAACTGCTCATAGGCGTAGATGTGCCACTAATTTCTTTATGTTAATTTTTATGCAAACTTTACGTCTAAGTTATTCTTTCCATTTAAATTTTTTTTTTAAATTCTTCTTGAATGTCAAGTTTCAGTCTTTCTGTTGCAGTCTTTCCATTCGTCAGTTGACATTTTTAGTCAATGTTTTTACAAAATGAGACTGGACATTTTCATAGAAAAGACATTTATTGATTCGCTGATGTGTCAACTTCTGAATGTTCTTTGGGGTTTGCCCATTCCTGTGTCTCGCCACTAGCTAGAATAAGGAAAACCAGTAAACCGAACATCTGTACAGCTGCCAGAATCCAAAATTGAACTTTCCATTGTCCTAAAGTATTCTGAAAATAATTTAGAAAGACAATCATACAATAATTTTAATTACCTATACATTTACATATTATACACTACAAATAAATAACGCGGCGGTGATAACGATGCTGTTAGTACGTACGTGCATAAGTTGTAGCTTGTGCATTTTCAAATAACTTGGTTGTAAATGGCCATGATCGTTTGTGAGACTGTATGTCGCGACTCGGCTACCTTATTTTACTTCAGGAGCTTCTTTAGCTCAAAAGGTTTAATTAGTTTGTTTAATTAAATGACAAATTAATAAATAAAATTATTGTTTTTCTTACATTTGTTTCTGTTAATGCTCCTAATATAGACGTTCCAATAAAGCCACCACAGGCTCCAATTGAAAACATTATGCCACTGATCACTCCTGAATGAATAGGTGCGAAATCGGAAACATTAGCATTGATTCCAGTGATTTTGAATCCGAACATTCCAAAAGCAATAACTATTAATAAAACTGAGTATGTTGCGTTGTTTGAAACGTAGCCCAATAATACCAAAGATACAGATGACAGGCCAAACCCTGAAACAAAAAAACAAAAATAACAACAAACAACAGGTTATAGGGAATTTCAGTTCAGTTGTTTGATACTGTATGTATGAGTACCCATGACCCACATCCATTTTTCAGTAATTTTCAATTATTTTTGTATTCAATTAGTTATAAGTAACATATAAACAATTAATTACCAATAACATTGAGTAGATGCCGTGTTCCTATTTTACTTAATATTCCGTGTGAAATCAAATAATCTGCCAAAAAACCACCACACACGGTAGTGACAACCTGAAACACTTGCGGAAGGGTGTTCAGTAAGCCCATCTGTGGATTATTTTAGAAAGGAAAAAAGGAATGCTGTATGTTTTATGATTTTATGTTTTCTTAATGTGCACATACTCCATAGTGTCTTAGACAGATTAGTATTAGAATTACCAGTATGTAAAGTCTATTAAAATAGTTATTCCTACTAAATATAAACATTAAGCCTACTTACATTATCTGTTAAGCGTTACTAATTATCAATTATTTTGCAATGCCGTGAACTAATCAGGAAACTTACCGTTTTTATTTCAAAATGTAATATTGTTGAAAGGAATGTTGGGATGTCTGTAAATAGAAGAAAATGTCCAAGTTCGAATGAAAAGTTAGCAATACACACAGCTATCACAGGCCCTGACATTATCAATTTCTTCCAAGGTATATCATACATCTTCTAAAAATAATAATAATAATAATATTTATGTATAATAGTTTTTAAAAATAAAAAAAGGAAACGAGAATATAATCGTAAAAAAGATAAGTAATGTATTAACAAATGTAAATAGATAAACATTTTTTAAGAATTGTAAAAAGGAATTGGTTAGAGATAATATGTTCAATAAAACACGAACCCAGGCAGACGAATCATAAAGGTATACGACGTTAAAACTAGTAGGCCTAATACTACAATATTACATATGTTAAACAAATGTTTGAAAGATTGTAAAAGTTAAAAATTACTGTTAAAATTTGTACAATTTTAAAATCAATCAAATGTTTTAATCAAACTCTAAATTAAAGAGCACTAATGTACGAATCACAGGAAATTCTGAGAAACTGTTTCTTAGCAAAATAGACCCCCGGGAATAGTAGTTCTTATTATAATCCAAGGGGCGTCAAACATTTCTTTATTTCTTTCTTGCTGTCGTCAACTCCCATTTGGTGTTCATAGAATACACAGTATGATCAAATTTCAGGAGAGGCATAATTTTAAGTGTTCTTAGTTATTAGCTTCCTTGGGAATTGTACTTGTTGTAATCCAGAGGTGACAAACATGAACTATGTGAATTTAACAATGTTCATGTAGCTTATATTGACTGAGAAGTCAGAGAAGTAATTTATAGACTAGTAGGCTTAACTTTTACATTTAGCAGATGACCTAAATATTGTTTTCTTGTGAATTGTGATTCCATGCCTAAACCGCATTTATATTTCAGATTGTATCCCATATTCTTAAAATTCCACAAAAATGACCATGACAACCTGACCTAGTATTATTCCAACATTAAGTCAAGTACAGATTTATTGATATACTATAATATACAGTATATCTAATCTACTAAAATTACTAAATATAGACTTCGATTGCTCTTTGTCTATGTTTTTAATGGCTAGGTTTAACCTACCACTAATTAATAGAAAAATGTTTATGTTATGTAATTAATTGTCTTACACCATTTTAATACTGGTTTGAGCCAATTTAAATCACCAAATCTTGATTCTAAACCTGAACACTGTTGCATAGAAAACTGAAGGAAGGACATTTACGGAATATTTAATTGATTGTGAAAACATTCGAAGTTATTTAGATTGAAACAATAAAATTGTAAAAGATATCCATTAGTCAAGTAAGTAACCTTTCAGTTATTAAAGGCTTTTGAAACGTACAAGAAATAGCAGTATCGAGATGCAAAATTAATGAATAAAACAACTCGTTTAGGAAATTTAAATTGTATTGAACGACGGATGGTTGCAGACCTACATACATTTTTTGGGGAGGTGTTTCTCATCATCAGTTTGATTAGACTTATGTGAAATGATAAATGATAAATGATATGTGAAATGTGTTTTATTTAGAACATATTGTGTAAATATGTATTGTGCTACATTATGGTGCAACTATAATCAAGGTACCTTGCGATCTCTCCAGGTATGCTACAATAATGGTTTAAGAATGTTATTGCAAAGGCCTCGACATTGCAGTGCCAGCCTCATGTTTACGGAATGTAGAATTCCCTCTTTTTATGAATTGTTAAGAATATCAATATATGGCCTGATGTGTAGACTTAATGCAAGCAAAAATATTTTAATCTCAACGATTATAAGCGACGTCTTAGTTAAGTCGAAGATGCTCTCCAGATGGAATGCCATCCTGAGATGAGTAGTAGTAATTTTGTTTATTTTATTTATTTCATTTATATGTAATTTACTTTCTATGGACCAGAGTTTCCGAAATAAAAGATTGAATGAATGAATGAATGAATGAGTTCATTTTAGATTGTTTGTATAAGGAGCGTTATACTAAATGTTTTACTGGCTAGCAATCACACTTGGGTGTTCTATTGAACATAGTATCTCTAGTTTATATATAATATTTTAACTTGACGATCACAGTTATTTAAATTTCTCGGTTGAAGTACTGTACCTGCGAACGTGTACTGGTATTATTTGACTGTATATTAGATAGACATTCTACAATATACCATCCAAGATATAACAAAACACCACATATCCCTATAAAAAAGTAAAAAGTAGTAGGGGGCTATTGTATATAATATAATAATGATAATAGCTCAACAAACAATGATGAATGAAAAATCGAACTTTAAAACTTCAGTCGACTAAAACTAATTCAACAGCAGCAAAACAACAAATAATACAGAAATAGCCTTGAGACAGTACGGCTTTAATAGTGTTCAACGAATTAAGACACTCAGGTATATAATAGGTATTCAGCCGCATACAATATTATATCAAATGTCGAAGGCTATATGTGCATCGTTGAGTAACTTTAAAGGTTTCTTAATAATTGAAATTGGATAAATAAAATTGGAATGAATACGTTTTTAGGTGTTTTACAAAATTTGCCAGACACGAGCCAACTTTTTTTGTAATTTTAAAATTACAATTTTTTCATACAGTACGTTGACAATGCATTTTTAATCCTTATTTCCGAAAACTCGGGAACAAGTCTATTCTATATCCTATCCCAATTCTGAAATATTTACTTACCATATACATAAAATGTAGACGGCCAGCCTCCCAGAAACGTGCTTGAACAAAGTAGTGCGGAGACATAGCTGGCTAATATTGGACCAAAACTGTAACCTAAAATAAAATAACCCCGATTAACTTTCATTTTTGTTTCTATAGTGGATAGCCAAATGTAATTCCGTGAGAGTGTAATGCTCAAATAAAGTTGTTGGGAGATTTCTAATCAAGAGGACCAGTAGAATTCATTGCAATAGGAGGCAAATTTTTCTGACCCCTATTTTGACCATCATCAAATTGAGTTCTTTTTAGATTTGAAATCTGCCAAGAATTCAATTTATGCAATAGGCTAAACAAACGGAATTATTATTTGGAACATTAAGTTCACAGTACTACAGTTTAGGTGTGATATCACTATATAATGACTATCATATTCTAGTTTATTAATTTAATAACTTTGACTTATTAACCTACCCAACGAAGCAATTGATAAAAATGTACCCTGTTCATCCACTTCTGACCAAGTATCTGTTATCACTAACATTGGTGAAAGAGTGAAACCCTGTAAACAGATTAGATTCAATTTATAATCATAATGTCTTGTTTATATGAAATATATATATTTTTTTATACAGGATAACATAATCCACATGTTATAAGACGTATCATCATCTTCCCATCATCATCATCGTCATTACAATCGTCATCATCATCATCATCAACCAGTTTAAAGAGCAATAATAATAATAACTTTTATTCTTATAAATTTTATTTTAAATGATCACCTAATAATTCAAAGTTTTATCGTGAATTATCGTGTGTTAGTGTTTTTAATCAAACGAGTATTACCTGTCCTATTCCATCAATAATTCTGGTAAATATTAGAAAACCTACTCCAATGCTGGCAGCTGATGGTGAAACTATCATAGCTATAGATGACATTAGGATTCCCGCCATAAAAACAGAAATACCGTCAAAGTGTCGTAATAGCCAACCACCAACAGCAGGAGATACTGCATAGCCATAGTAAAACGACCCTAAAATCGCTTGTTGTGTATTCATATCCCAGTAAAACACAGTCCCCTGTAAATAGAATGATAATTATTATTTAAATAAGCAATTATTGTCTGTTTATTTATTAGTATGACCGGTCCTCTACTCGTCGCGAACCAAAGAGTTTAAAGAGCAAAGTAAATTGAGTGAAACAATGTTATGATTTGAATTGCAAATGTTTATCTAGTTTGTATAACAATAAACCTATTTACCTTTGTGGTTTCCTGCAGTTCATAGCTTGTCGAATTAAGTCCCGTTATGTGATTTTCTGGATATACCATAGCTATTATTGCAATACTCCAGTTCATTCTGTTAGCAAAGACCAACGTATTGCCAATACAACATACAGACAGAATCACATACCGAAACTTTATTCTGCTCAAAGAATCTACAAAATTGAAAACAATAAAGCATAATGTGCTTGCTGAAACTTTATGATGAAATGATTTCTACCAACCTAAATCATATTACAACAACGACCATTTAAAACAAATGTTCTCAATACATTCAGGAACAAGGATGTGATGAGCTACTATTAGAAATCGAAGGAAATTTAAAAAAAAAGGAAATTTATTTAATAAAACAGCAAAAGAAGTATAAGAAGGGCCAACAGTAAAACAGTTATTTGAAAAAAGAGGAAGACTGAAGGACAGTGCTGAATTAAAAGTATCGAAACAAAAGATAAATAAGAAAAAGGAAGAACGAGAAAAGGTAAGAGAAAATGGGTAAATTATGTAGTCCAGTCAGATGAGAAATTGATGAAGTTGAATATCCATAAACAGAAGAAACAGTAAGGAGAGAGAAGGGAAGGAGTAAGGATAAACAGCTCTAAATACTTGACCAGAATAGCCATTTTGACCTTTGACATTGATATGCTCTACCTAGATAACGACTGTCCGTAGATATACAATTTATTAACTTCCCGTAAGACGTTATTAACTTACACGATACTGGATGTGTTGAATGTGTTTAGCTTACCCTCTATTCTGAAAATGTGACTTACCATCATTTTTTAAAATCGGTTGATTCTCACTCTCTTCTTGGTGGTTGTACATAATTTTTATCATCAAACCTTTCAAACTGTATAATTATTATTATCCACCATATACAAATTATGTACAAACAGCAAATTGTAATTTAATTCTAAACCGGTCGATGGTCAACAACTTTTCGGGATCGATTTATTGAATGTTTGCCGAGCAGTCGAACAAAAAGTGTGAAGAGGCTTTTGTTTATTGTTTAGTGTATCGGCAGTTTTATAACCAATCCAAAGACTGGAATGAACCGTGATTTCCCTTAGTGTCTAATTTTCTTCACGTCATTGCACATTGTGCTCTATTGTATCTAAGACAAAAATCCAAAGAAATTGGAATCAAGTGTGATTTCCCTTTTTTGTTTGTCAACCATGGTCAAATCGCAAAGAACAATATATCATGGGAAGTTTTCAGAAAGAACTTTCGAGAGTCCCTCAAAGCTCAGTAGGTGGTGGCGCCGTCTACACTTCTTGAAAACGGTCTCTCGTCAATCTCTAGTAGTTTTCGTTTTATTTATTTTTTCTTTTATTAGTAAAGTATATTTCATAATCTTGATATCTTAGCATATTATTCATTAACATGTTCATTTCTTAGAGTATTCATATCTTATCGTATTCATTTTTCTTAACGTATTCTTTCTTAACACATTCATTTTATTAACATTTATTCATTTCTTAAAGATGTATTGTCCCTTTGACTAATTAAAAAAAAAAAAAAAATAACAGATTTCGAAAAAAGGTGGGTCATTTTGAAGTATCATAATAGTTATTAACTATCACCAAAAATTTGTCGAAAAAAAAAATAATTTAACTGAAATACAGACGTTTTTGTGTTAAAAAAATAACTCTGACTTCCAGTCAAAGTTTTCAATCAAAACATACCCCATAATGAAACGCGCTTGTTTGGCTACTCTGTATGCATAATCATAAAACTTCCTCACGATCTGTGTGAAAATACCTTCTCAACCGTGACGAGTTGTAAACAATCCTAGTTCGCATATGCATAATGCGTACTCGTGGTTTGAAATCTTTGTTTACTTTCGCTCGCGACGATTTTCCAGACGAAATGTAATCAAACTAATTTACCTGTTAATTACGTAAACTTGTTGTTTTTGGCTCAAATTTTCGACTTAAAGTGAATAACTTTAATATTACTTTGATATGGCCAATTTAAATTTAGAATATTTTGACCTTCATTTTTTTGCGTTTCAAGGGACAATACATCTTTAACATAGGTCATAATTTTAGTAAAATAATTTCTTAACGTAATCATATTTTTGCATATTCATTTCTTAAGATAATCTTATTTTAGCGTATTCATTTTTTGTATATTCATTTCTTAGCATATTTGTTTCTTAACCTTGTCATAATCATAATATTCATCATTTTCATTTCTTTACATGTTCATTTCATCATCATAAACTTAGCGTGTTAATTCTTTGTTTATTTTTTAAGCATATTTAATTCTTAACGTATTCATTTCTTAACTTATTCATTTTTTAACACATACTTTTCTTGACAAATTCTTTTCTTAACGCATGGCTTTCTTAACGTCATTATCAAAGTAGGCCTATATTCACTTCTTAACATATTAATTCCTTAACATAGATATAATCTTAGCGTGTATCATTTCTTATTCATTTCCGAAGTAAAGGCCTATTCGTGGTTCTTTTTATAATTATAATCTTAGCGTGATTGTTTTCTTAACATATATTCATTTCTTAACTATTCATTTATTAGCATATTAACGTCCAGGGAAGTGTGTCGTATTATTGATATTTGTACTATTTCCTGATTTGTTGTTTCATAATTGGTTGTGTTTTAAATTGTTGTGATCGGGTTTATATTTGTATATTGAATTTCATTTTGTATTTTGCTGTTTGTGGACTTTTAATCCTGGTAATTTGCGTTTAAACATTTATTTACTTTCAATGTCATGGTAACAAAATAAAAGGTGATACATAATATGACAAAGTAACATAGAAAGAAGGCTTGATCCCGATGAAGGAGGACTTGTGTTGGGCAAGCCTGAAACATAATATAAAGTGACATAGTAACAATTTTATGAAAAAATACATAGGGCAAATATATGTTTTGATTACATTATATGCAATAATAATATTTCATAAAAAAAGTAAACGAAAAAAAAAGGTGGGGAGGAAAATTGATGAATAGCCTGGGTGCAGTACAAATTTTGCGGAAAAAAAAAGTATAGGAAAGATTTTTTTTCTGATAGAGTATACCATATAGAATGTCAGAAAAAAAATCCCCATCCCAGGGTCTCAGGGAAAATTTTTTACGGCACTTTTATATTTTGGCGGCCTATATAACACACACAAATGCCTATTAACACACACACATACCTATATATAGGGGATAGGGAAAACCAATTCACGTTTTTTTTTATTTGGAGTTGTGTTATGATGATTAAAATTAGCTGAGGCTTACTTTAATAACTACTTCTCATAGTAGTTGATAAATCGAGTCGATAACAATGACATCATCATGCCAGAATCCAATATGGTGTCCAATTTGGCGGGAAAAACAAGGTATTGCTAAACCCCGCAAACCTAAAAAAAAACATAGCAAACCCCACCGAACCAATATTGTGTGTAGTGTACATCCCACTGGGTATATCCATGTAAAAAAATATTAAATTTCTACTGTTAACTATTTATTTTTGGGGTAAAACAAAATTTTTTGGTCAAAAATGATTGCTAAACCCTGCAAACATCCAATAAAAATATAGCAAACCCCACCGAACCAACATAATAAAAGTGATTGAATCATGTAGTGTACGACCCACTGGGTATATCCATGTAAAAAATTAAATTTCTACTGTTAACTATATATTTTTGGGGTAAAACATCATTTTTTGGTAAAAAATGATTGCTAATTTTTAACCAAAAAATGATGTTTTATCCCCAAAATAAGTAGTTAACAGTAGAAATTTCATATTTTATATACCCAGTGGGTCGTACACTCCATGATTCAATCACTTTTATGTTGGTTCGGTGGGGTTTGCTATGTTTTTTTTGGAGGTTTGCGGGGTTTAGCAATACCTTGTTTTTCCCGCCAAATTGGACGCCATATTGGATTCTGGCATGACGATGTCATCGTATCGACTTGATTCATCAACTACTATGAGAAGTAGTTATTAAAGTTAGCCTCTACTAATTTTAATCATTAAAACACAACTGCAAGTAACAAAAACCGTTAATTGATTTTCCATATCCCATTATATAGGTAATTTTCCCCAAGACCCTGGGATGGGAATTTTTTTGTGACATTCTATATGGTATACTCTATCAGAAAAACCAAAAAAAAATTTTCCTATACTTTTTTCCCGCAAATGTGTATATTAACTGTTCTGCACCCAGGCTAAAAGTGTATATAAATTAAGCAGAAATCGAGCACAGAAAGCAGCAAATAACGAAACAGGAACAACATTTTGTTAAATCTAGTAACTTGAAATAAAAAAATGTTTAAGTTTTGAAGTAAAAGAATTACGAGAAATAGAGTTTAAGAGGTTTTGTGGTAATTTATTGAAGAATGTAGGTCCTGAATATAAAATATTGTGTTGGAAGTGATTAGTGTTATGATTAGGTATATTAATGTTACAATGTCGGGTAGAATAGTTATGTAGCGAATGGTTTGAGTAAATATTTGGTTAAATTGAAAGGGTAGTGCTGTGTTTAAGTCTGAATATACAAATGAGCCTTGTAGGCACAAGTTTATATCTTCACCTTTGAGTAAATTTAAATTACGGAACAGGGGGATGAATGTGTGCGAGGTGGAGAGCCAGATATAATCCTGATAGCCTTTGTTTGTGTTATCGCTCAAGAAAAAGAAATCCTACCGTGCCTATCTACAAAATATTGGAAAAGGTTTTCACATCTCGTCATATCTTACATGACCAGATGTGTATAACAAGACCATATGATTTATTAGATCCATCTCTGGCCAGATCTGTCCAACAGTACAGTAATCCTACTGAAATTGCACAAAGCACTTGTTCTGCCTCTACTCGTGTATTGTTGCATTGTATACCCATATCGCTGTAGAACAAAATACAGAGAAGGGCAACTCTAATTATTTTGCATCGACGTCGACTTCAACAGCCATATAACCGGAGACTTCTTCGGCCAGAAATGATGGAATTTAAATGAGGCCTACCTCAGCGATTTTATAAGCATCCTATTTGTATGTAAAGCATTGCACATGAACAATGAATAGGCCTACTGATAAATATTAATTATCCAGGAAACATTTAAAAGGCTCGGACTGATTACTTACATGTACTGTAGTTGTATTATTCCAATACTTCACATCTTAATTCTATACATTACCAATTAATATTGTATCATTGACATGTTTTAACTGGCGACTGATTGACAGAGTTCAACGTGCATGTCCCTCTAATGCACATTGTCACTTTCTGATGATGCGCACATTAGATCACAATCACAATTTTTCTTTAGAGTCTTTTTTATTTTCGTAAAATCTTGACTTTTAAATCAATCAAGTCAATAAAGTTCCATATCCAGATTTTTTAGCTTACATATATTTAAAAGTGAAGGATACTTCGTGTATAACAAAATTAACGGCCGTAAATAGTATAAAAGTATATTTTTGACAATTTGTTTGTTGTTTTTTTATTATACTTACTCATCTCATGCGGACAAGTATATTAGTCCTATGGCAGGTGGTAGGTATAACCACCCGAAAGGAGACAAATTGCCATCCAACTTTTCTAGACCAGACAAGATTACGAATCTGGAAGATAATCGATCAGGATAGGAAGCGTTTTCGAGATATAAGAGGTCAAAGTTCAAAATTGACCAATTACAACAATGTATTATATATATGTATTAAAACCAATTTATTGAAACACAATTTGGTCTTTTCTTAAATTTTTAATCGAAACCAACAGCGATAATTACCGCCAAACAGGTTTAATACAAACAAAGCCAAGACTGTTTAAAGCACCTTGATTGGTCATAACATTGATCAGGCCCGTAGCCCGTAACCCCCCTTTACAGCGAACCCCTCCCCCCCCCCATCCCCGACATCCCCAATACCTCACCACCCTTATCTCCAAATACGTGCCCCACAATACAAAAGGTTATTTGTAAATTGAAAAATTCGTAAACTAGTTCGTGAATAACTCATACCTTATTGTTAAACAAATGAATTGGTTGCCGATTTTCACCTGAAAAATAATACGAATTTTTGGTCCCAGGATGTAACATGATATTGACGCGAGCGAGGACACCGCTAGACAACCGCGTACCTATTGTCACTGGCAGTCAGCATACACATAAAGTATATAGCCTTCCGACGTACATCAAAAAATGTGTGGCTATGAAGTATAGTGTATCAGGGGCGGTCGCAGAACTATTTTAAGAGGGTTGCCCAAAGACTCCAGGGCTGTAGACACTGAGTATTTGAGCAAGCAAATTGTAAAATGAGACCCTTAGATGGCCGCAAATGGTACTCTTGCACGTAAAATTCATGATAAAATTGTTGTTGTTCAATGTGAACGTCAGGGGGAAGTCCCCGATGAAGGTACTTTTGGTACGGTAATACATTCTAATAACTGTACTCAATTAATGTAAATTAATTATCAATTAATAATTTTAAAAAGTTATACAAAAAATATGAAGCTGTTGCTAGAAATTATTGAGCAAAAGGTTAAATTGTATAATTTGGAATTTTAATTCATTTAAACATTTCTCATGTGTAGTAGAGCGTTTCTTTGATTGAATAATTTTGTTTGTATTATAACACAAGTTCATTTTGGATTTTCAGTACATTACCAATGGTTTATTCAAAGTCAAACTGTAACTAATCCCTCACTATTCAATCAAAATGTTACTATTATACTACTAGGCTAGGATTGATAGTAAAATGTAATAAAGATACGTTCTTGTCTGGTTATTAGGTATTCATGCTCTAATGAAGCAGAGGATTAATTTTGTAGCGTTCTATTTAAAATAAATTTTATTACAAAGAAATATTTTGGTTGTGAAGGTCGTTTTAACAATTAGGCTAATATCAAAACATTCAACAATGATAAAATGCCCTGCAACTCTGTAACTACTTTATGACTAAGCATATCAAGTTCCGGGTCCGGATGGATATTGTATACGATGAAATGGAACTCAATTTTAATTTAGTGTCAGAAACAACATTTAGTAAGAAATTAAGGGTGTTGCCCGGGCCACAAGGGAAACACCCCTGGGTCCGCCCCTGGCTATAATAAGCATTGCATTTGCCTTCTCACCCAAATTGTGCTTTTTTTTGGGGCTTGTAACTTGAACGCAAAACAAAATACCGAGTGAATGATCAAACAATCGGCGGTGGTTCCGCACACAGAGCACGCGCATCTAACATACGGCAACCAATGTTATCGTCCTTTAAATAGTCCACGTGTGTGAGGAGGAGGAAAAAAGTACGATCGTTTTGTTCAATGGTAGCATGCTGCATGAGAGTGTTTTTTTCCGGCCAATTAGAGGTGCCATTTATCATGAATGTTATGTGTGAGCGTACCATTTCCGGCCATCAAGTGGTGTCACTTAACAAAATTCGCCTCAGACGCGGGGCAGTGACCCAAATACTTAGTGTCCGAACCCCCCTTGACAGATCCTGGCTACGGCCCTGTTGATCAAGGGCTTCTCTCGTCCAGTGCCCACCTTGACCAGAGGTCAGAAGCAGATATTAGATGCAGGGGCTGCCATAAGAGTCAGCAGTGCTGATTTCAAATGCTTAACGGGACCCCAGCTCCGTATACAGCACTCGCTATTCCCATGGTCTCCCATCCAAGCTCTAACCAGGCCCAACGTTGCTTATTATTATTATTAACTTCGGTGTTCTGACGAGAACCGGCGTTTCAACGTGGTAAAGTCGTATAATATGATTATATGTATCTATTCAATCAGCTTATGATAAAAAATCCTTCGCGATTAAGGGTCAAATGTCAATATTGACCAATTATAGAACTTACCTATAAAACCAAATAAAAATTAACATAACATTTGATGTTTTCTCATCCTGTTAATCAATACAATACATAATGTAAAAGAGCACATACATCATTTCATCAGTTGACATAAGGTCAACGGTCAACATTTCAATATGCGTATTAGGTAGTCTGTACCAAATGAATGAAAAGTTGTCAAAACTATGCCATTTTCATTATATTATTTGTAATAATATCTGTCTCCTGTACAGGTGAGAGAGAAAGAGAAAGATAATGATTATTCATGTTTTAAAAATAAGTACCGTAGTAAGGACAGGATGATGTGCAGAGTGGGTCTTTTTTTAATTCAAGAAATGCTGTAGAATGAGGTACAATAATAATAATATTATTATATTTTTTTTTTTATATATACTTCGTTCCCCTAACGGGGTTTTATTTCCGTAATATTTAGGCCTCTGGCCCTTATATCTTACATACAAATCATACAATAATATTTTCTGGTTGGGTTGCAAAATAATATTTTCTATTTTCGTAAGCTAGATAAACAAAATTTGCTAAATCTTGGACTACTCTAGTGTTGCACATTAAAAAATAAAACTTATTTAAACAAGGAAACGTGTGATAAAAATTAGGAATATATAAGTTTCTGAGTTCGGAATAATATGGACAAACTAACATAATATGAAATTCGTCTTCAATAGAATTCATATTGCATAATTTACATAAACGGTTTTGAAGTGGGATTTTGTTCCATCTTCCCTTTTCTATTTCCAAATCTAACACTCCTAAACGAAATTTTGTGAATATATTTTTACGTTTCCAATCTTTTAAGTGTAACAAATGATAAATTATTTCAATTTTGAATATATTTTTACGTTTCCAATCTTTTAAGTGTAACAAATGAAAAATTATTTCAATTTTCGTTTTAAAAAATTGTTCAAAATATTTTAGTTTTTCTAAATCAATCAGTCGTAATTTAAATTAATAAATAATTTCTTGTCTTCAATCATTTGATTGTACCAAACATAACCAAAGCCAGTTGAACAAAGTAAATGTTTTACCTGACTAGCCCAGCAATATTCATTTCTGTTAATTTTTCTTAACTGAAAACTGTAACATTTAAAAATAAATCTATTTTTATCCATGTCAATAATATGCAACCAAAAACGAATAATTGAAATTAAACAATCGACATGCAAGGAAACTCTGCCTAATTCTGTAGTTACGGCTGCACTAGGGGCACTTTTTCCAATGTTCAAAATAAACCTCGCAAAACGCGTGTGGAAATTATTAATAATTATTTGGTTAGAAAACCCCCATATTTCACTGCCGTAAATTAAAATTGGTAATATTTTTGTGTCAAAAATATAATTCCATCTATTTTTTGTTAAATATTTCATATTTCGACTAATAAAAGATTTAACGGGAAATAACGCGTTGTTTGCTTTTTGACAATTATATTCAAGTGCTTTGTTCCACTGGCCATTTGAACTAAATACCACTCCTAAATAATTATAAGTCGTAACAACCTCCATTTGAATATTCCTGTAATACCATTTTTCAAAATATTTTAGTTTCCCACCCTTTTTAAATACCATTAGGCCTATTTTTGAATTATTTATGTTTACACTGAGACCCCATGTGTCAAAAATGTTCTAGTTTATTTATTAAAATTTGTAAGCCCCTTACCGTACATATTACCATTTACACCTATTCGTTTTAATTTAAGTAAAAGAAAACTATGATTTATACTATCGAAGGCACGCTTGAGATCAATGAAACAGCAGAATACCCTACCTCGTTTTTTACTTAAATATTTTGCAATGATACTATTTAAAATAAAAATATTGTCGAATGTGCGAAAACCCTTACGAAAACCTGCTTGCTCTTGATAAATAATGTTGTTATTTTCAGTGAAGTGGTCTAATCTTGATTTAAGGATGTGTAACAAAATTTTGCCAAGTATCGGAATAAGAGCAATGCCTCTGTAATTTTCTGGCTTATTCTTTTTGTCCTTTTTGTAAATAGGAATTATCATGCTCGTCGCCCATTGTGTTGGAAATTGGCCCAACTGAAAAATTGAATTAAAAATAAGTTTTAGATTATCAAATAATAAATTGGGTGCATTTAAAATATATTCTAAAAACATACCATCCATACCAGGAGATTTTCCTGATTTCTGCATTTTCAATGCTTGTTTGATTTCACCCAAGTCAATTTCTGAATTGAGGTTATCGTTTTCGTTAACAATGTTATGTACTATTTCGTCTGTAACTTTGTTAACTGGCTCGGGGGGTTCAAACAAGGATTGGAAATGATCTCGCCACTCGTTAATTGTTATTTCAGAAGTTATTGTTTGTTTATGAGTTTTTAATTTTGACCAAAATTGTTTTGAGCTCCTATTACTGGCTGCTATTAAAATTTCGTTACGTTTTTGTTTTTGATGGTTATATTTCTTTTGTCTTTTTTTTATATTCCTTTTTAAGTTTGATATAATTATTAAATGAATTCTGTTGATCTTTATTTCTTAAAGCTAAAGCTTTATTCAATTCTTTTTTAAAATCTTTTTTTAAAGTAAGGCATTCGCCATCAAACCAGTTAGGCCTATTTGTTTTCTTAACATTATTATTATATATATATTAGTATAGCATTTCAATGATCATTGCCTATGGCGCTGTTGCACTTTTCAAACATGCTTGATATCAGTGCTGCCAATTCTGTCTAAAACTCTGAGAACTAGTACACCGGCGGAGAATCCGTTCCCCGAATCGTACAATGTTCGCACACGAGCCTTTTTTGCACACTGGCCTACGGGTTATAGGCTTGGCCCTTACCACCACAGTTAGCCTCGAATCCTTGTCATAAAGCTATATTACTAGGGTTTCTTAGCCGCTCGGCCACTCACTCTTAAATTCAAATTAAAGACACCACGAGCTAGATTGAAGATTAGAAGCCATCCGTTTTCTAAAAACCAACATTGCCTTATAAAAGAATCTAACATCTAACATCAATCTAATATGTAAGTAATAATACCCAAACGTTCTACGCTAAATGAATGACAGATATGAACACTATGCTTTAAATTATCTTATACAGTACTGTACCTACCATTATTCTGCAAAATTGGCTGTTTTTCCCTGTTCTGGTTCGCCATATCAAAATGATTTAATAATTTATGTGTATCACGAAGAACTGTCTGGACTCTGTATGTAACTGTATACACTAACTATCACTATTTATTTATTTTAATAGAATGTTCCAGTTGAATAAACCTATTATTACAAAAGCTTTCATCTTACATTTGGCTATTGTTAAACAACGTTATTAAGTTTTTTGGGAAACCAAGTTTAAGGTTGGAATTATAGATTCATATATAAAGGTATGGGCAAACGTATCTTGACTATTATTCCAAGGTATAGAGCCCAGTGTTGTTATTACCAAAGTTTATATGGCACTTAAAGAAGAAGTGAAGCGAAGAACAATATATATTTGTATAGCGTAGGCTTCGTCGAAGATGACTGTTCGTAATGTTAACTTTAATCGTGAATCCATGATAAGTCTATACGTCTACATGAAGATAGTCATAGATAATAGAATGAAAACAAGCACTAAAATTGGATTTCAACATATGTTTATTACTAGTTTATTTACTTGATCTACATTTTAATCAGAACAAAATTTACTCTTTGTCATATTTAAGTTCAACAGCAATAATAACAGGGTAATTATTTAAAAATTCTGTATTTATTTAGACTACTGTAATTGTATAATGAAGTTACGAATGAATGACTCTGAATGGGTAATTTAGGCAAATGTCCGTCCATAAGAGAATTAATTCATGGTTAAAGGAGGGAGATATAAAAATAATACCTCCCTGGTTAAAGGTTGCAATACTGTTCAGTCTTTGTGTGGAGTTGTTTTCTGTTATAAGAAAAAAAATTCTGAAATATGTGATTTGAACTTAATTAAGGCAATGGGTTTTGTAGCCGAGTATCTAAACATCAAGTTAAGTAGGCCTAATATTAAAGGTGTTTTACCAATAGCAAGTTAATCTGCATACGTAACTGCATTCATAATACGAACAATAATAACCACATCTAACGTAACAATCGCGTTTCTCACGCGTTTCCTGCTCTTCAAATTCAGCATGCACTTCAGACCAAAGTATGTTTTTTACACCGTTACAAACGCGTTTCATTTGATCAGTTGCTGTGTGACTAAAGTACTGTTTGTTAATTTCTGAGACTGATTCCAATCTGTATTTAAACAGCTCTGAAGGAGATCCATGCTCCTGTGTAGAAAATAAATTAGAAATACGGAATTATTGTATACAAAATAAAGTATGTAGGCTTAATTTGTTTGTCGAATAAACGAGTTAAACATTGTTACAGTTCCCATATAGATTACACTTTCCTACGAAAGCTTTCGAATAAATAATAATAATAACCTCCGAATGACCGTAATTATTAGTAATATTTATATTGTGCCTGTGGTTAAATTATTTTATGGTAAAAAGGAAACCGATTTTGGCTATCCATATTACTAATAATGTTGGTATTTTGTTATTCCACAGTTAATTTAGCAAAACAATATTGATCAAGAAGTAGTAGTTTTGCTCATACAATGTACAGTACATATTGATAATAATTTATGATTAATAATTCATTCGTTGACATTTTTTTTCATTCGGACATTGAAAATAAAATAATACAATGCAAGCAAAATAGAATAGGCCAAAATTAGCATGCACGCTTTATGAAACCCTTCCCACGAAACAGAAAAAGAATCAAACCTAAAACATACCGTAAAAAAGACGGCAAAAAGTAAATAACAAGTTTTCTAAATATATATATTAATAATAAATAAAGTTATTGTGAGAGATTGTTTTAATATGATCTGATTCCAGGGAAGATTAAAATACACTCTTCCCTGGATTACACATTTGTGTTGTTGAATATGCCATTGGTGTTGATGTTTCATTGTAGTTATTCACTTTGACAAAACAATCGAAAATGGATCTAAAAATGAATCTATTTAGATACCTGAAAACTGTAATTTAAAGCAAGAATATAGTCAAATTGGCTTCTAGCAAATTAATATAAACCATATGACGTACCAGTCTTGTTGCATTGTATTCTGCAAGGCTGGATATGTAACACTGATCATCATCTCCATACCTATGAACAAGGAGTCCCTGTAAGTGCAAATTAGAAATACCAGTTTGTTGTTTATCAATAAGCATAAGCTTCTACTCTTGAAATCCGCGTGCCCGTGTAATTGTTGGAAAATAAATAATGTATGACGTTGGCTAAACTGACACATATGTCTACATAGTTCATAGTTCATTGTATCGTTGTCCAAAAGGAAATACTGATGATGGTTAACAGTACTCCAAATAGTACCCGATTCTTCTTTAAAAAGAAAAGATGGTGCCTACTTACATGGGTGACATCTGTGAATACAGTCAATGCACTGTTTCCTCTTTGAGCCTCAACGTCAATAATCTGACCGTCATCAGTGTCTTCGATTGTCTCTACCAACTCTCCTTCGTCAACTTCAAACGTCTTTTGTTCCTTCTTCTGAAACAAAATACAGTTGTTCCCATCAATAATACATTTTTTCGTTTTCAGTATAACATTTTTTTTTAGATTGAAAAGACAACAATAATAAATATTAAATATGTTTAGAATATTACGTGTCGAAATTTATTGACATTTGATTTTTTCCAGCCTTTATGCCATTATTAAAAATCAGATAATATATACAATATTTGATTCCTTAATTATTAATTAGATATTATTAAATATTTCAATTTTTAAAATGTTTTCCTTCGTCGTTCCAAATTCATGAAATCATCAAAAATGTTAAAGTTTGTTTCAAAACCTATTTATATCATGAACATATGTGTAATTATGTGAACGATTGTTTAATTATAACGATACTCTTATCGAGAAAGCCTTCCGCATTGAAACCAATGATATAATTAATAATTAAAAGACTAAACAGTGTGATCTTACTTGGAACGGTTTTGAAGCAGGTGTTGGACTTGCTGATGCACCATACATACAACCAATTAAAATGAATACACACATTACATTTACTGCGTCCATTTTATATCGATAACTGGTATACCTACAACAATAATACCAACACTTTAGTAACTAACAATAAAAACATAGTCAATAGGCATGTTTGCAGCAAGAATAATAATTTAAAATCCTATATTCTATAGGCATAGGACAAATTCCAAACACCCCGGTAATACTGTATGTATGTAATAATTAATTTGAAACGATACGATGAGGAAATCTGTGAGAATGAAAAAATGTCTCTCCAACCAAGATTCGATAATGCCTTAATATCAAATAAATCATATATTTACAACAATAGTAATATACTATATATATACAATATATATATACAATAGTAATAATACTAATACTCAAAATACATAAAATCATGAACGACGAAGCATCGTTGTTATAACCTAAATAAAACTTTTATTATACTTTAAAAAAAAAATTGATATTCATATTTCTCTACAGCTCACCATGTCGGTCGGTTGGTCGGATGGTCGGTCAAGTCAGTAGTAAACACTAACTCACATTTGAGCACGCGACTGCAGCCATGATATATGGCCTTGTTAATACGAGTGACGAATTTGTAACCATTCGATTTTAACTTCAAAGATGTTTTAATGTTAGGCTACTGTATATATACTTTTACATTTCTGTTTTTCTTAGTCAGTTGATGCATGCATAGCCTATTAAGACTGACTCAGGCCAAAAAATGATGTACCGTATGTATCTTTTTAATCTGCCAACCAACATTTATTTGTATTTTTACAAAGCCAATAAAGTTTCTTGTATCGGAAAGTACGTTTTCTATTATAAATCGTTCTTCCATGATATATAACAATAGTTAAACAAAACAATTATTATTACATTGAATTGAGGAGCGATAATATAAAATCCACAAAACAGTTAAAATTACAGAAATCACTGAAAAAGTTTAAACTAAATCACGATCTAAAAATTGATACCAATTTATAGGCTACCAAATACAAGTTAAGCATTACCGTTGAATTTATGAAAATATGTTTTATTGTATAGAAATATCCAATTAAAACAATAAATATTTAGTTCTTTATTATATACGAAAATAAAATGTCTGGAATTAATTAGTTATTACAGTATTATCAAGATTATTATTTGTATTGTGTATTATAATAGTTCCATTTTTTTATTTTGTAGGCTTCATTGATGTTTTATTTTATTTTCTATGCATATGCCTATGTTTTATGGTATGAAATAAAAATGTACACATAATTATCTTTTACCTTTATCATTGTCATATAATAGGTGAGTCCCGTACATTCTGAACATAGGAGATAATGAGCTGTTAGTAGCTCATGTAGGCCTTATAAGCATCATCATTATATTGTTGTAGGTTCCCAGTTCCCCTACGTCTTCTTATCATGGACCCTCTGGTATTTATATATGATAGCCAAGTACCCTAACCACTCGCCAACCGCAAATCCACTACCCCGTCCAGGATACATAAAACGCAACTTTTAAAAATATAAAATGTATAATATATTGAAACAGAATGAAAATAAAAAGAAACTTACCTTTTGTACGACTTTCTTGTGATTGGGCCCAAAGAATTAATTATGTGATAAATAGTGTCTGCAAGTCTTTATATACATCTCAGTCTAGATAAGAATGCGGAAATAATTACAATTAACTTATAAGATGACCAACGGAGGCTAAGGTGCTCTAATAATTTTATTTTTTTCAGAAATATAAGGTTAGCTGATGATAGATGCGGCGCTGTTAGCAAGGTAAACTTAATCCCGCCTGTCGCCGCAGGTAACTGATCCAGGTACTCAAAATTGAACAAAAACATATTCCAAAATGTTTGGGAAATTCCCCTTTTGTCCAGTGTTTCGAGAAGAATGTTGTGTACTTGTCCATAAGTAGGCCTATTACAACCTGAGATACTCAGATATCTACAAATAGCATTGGTTATGGATTTGTTATTGCTACATTTTCATTTTACTTACACTGTAATTTGAAATGATTATAATATTTATTTATTTAAAAACTTAAATTATTATTATTATTAATTGTAATATCTACAGCCTAATTGTAACTTTTTCCAGTAATTTTCGTTTGGATTTATATAAATATGGTCCTGTTTAAGAACTATCATACCTTAACTAAAAAGGAAAGACTAAAACTACAAAATAGGTAAAATATCAATATTATAAAAAAATTCTTTTAAAAATCTTATTTTTGTTTAGTTAGGCATTTTATTCCAGACGTTTGCACCACCAGCGAACTATTAACAAATAATGTATTTTAATTGTTGGAAGGTTTGCATGATGACGCAAATTTGCGCACGTGACTGCAGCCATGTATATGGCCTTGTTTATATTATAAAGTTTGCCGTACACCCCGAATATTAGTTCTAAAAAGAACCATTGCGTTACCGTAGAAACTCCACAATTCATTTCGGTGGTGTACCGCAAACTGTATAATAATATAAACAAGGCCATATACATGGCTGTACTTAAAATATGTAGATTCATATAATAGTAATGGCTACGTTCATGTTAAATAGCAAACCATATGCGCAGATAAATGTATAAATGAAGGCATACTGTACATTATAGTTAATTGACTTTTTCATGACACCATTTCTTCCTTTCTTCTTCTTTTGTTATTTTTTTTCTCATTCAATTACAAACTTCGCGTATTTCTCAATTTAGTTACTACTGTATACTAAACGGATAAGAATAATGTAAGCATGATACATAATGCACTGATTATGTTTAGGCCTAAATAACATAGTATAAAACTGACTCTAAATAACGAGAGGAAAGCCATGATTCAATGTTGAATCATGGCTTGCCTGTCGTTATTTATTTAGAGTCAGTGTTATACTATATATATGATATGATAGTTTGAGTATGAGTTAATACCCAGAAGTCAACTGATTTGCATGCTTTTTGGCCCTGGAATTGAATAATACGTGATCATGAAGACATTTTAAAATGTTTTCCTGGTGTGAGTTGTGATACGGAACTACAAGGTTTGGTGTTCGGAACCACGGGGTACAAAATCAAATTAAATTTCAAACTTTAGGGGAACTTCCCTTCGAGGAGGAATTTTAATTTACCTAGTCAAATGCAAAATGTGAAATCCATTAATTTTTTTTTCAGACAGTACATCTATAAACAGTAACTTACAATTACAATAAAAACAACTAGAAAATAATATGCCACACAAACACAACCTAAATAATAATAATAATAATAATAATAATTTGTATCAAAGTTTTGAATGTTTTATTGTGCAAGTACATTGCATTGAAATACTTACATTTGTTTTTATTTTGTAACATTAATTTAACAACTGTCTTGGCCAGATTTATTTAATAATGTAGGCCATGACTACGTGATTTTGTTTAATATCTGCATACTTTAATCAGAGTTCAATTGACCGTTCCCCACCTCTCACGCGAGCTAACTTTTTTTTGGGTAAATGTTGACACCCATACCTACCAGAATCAAGTGAATTTAGTTTCTTTTAAATGTTTTTACTGATTAAACCTTATATAGGAACAATACGATATAACATGCAGAGACGACATTATATGATTCTGCAAACTGTAGTACAAAGTTCGTTCAAAGGCCCGAGGTTTTGCGGTAGAAGATAGTGGGGAATGATTGCAGGGCGTGGTCGCATTTTGTTTATTACTAGTAGTTTTCTTGTGTCCTCTGAGAAAGTGAGAAAGAGCGTTACACACTACATTAATTGTCCCTGGTCTAGCTGTTAGGTGGTGGACGTTGTTAAGAAGCAATGTGAGGACAATGGCTCGGAGTAGGCCTATGTATATGATGGTCTCATTTGTAGAAGATTTCTTGTTTAAAACATGTACATTGTCGAGATTGTCACTGTGATAGACGATTTGGGTGAAAAAATCAAGTTTATTATTGCTAACATGATATTGCCTTGTGCTATTTTGACTAATCAAAGAGAGGTTCGATGGGTCCTCAAAAGAGCCATCACCTGCTTAAACAGACTGATTGGCGGAGTCGTCGGTGGGTAGGCTAGTACTGATTAGGGGAAAGTGAGGCCACGGAACATCATGTCCAATCAGTAGACCGCCTATAATTCCTCCACGGAACACCATCCAATCAGTAGGCCGCCTATGATTCCACCACGGAACACCATTATCCAATCAGTTCCGTTGTCGTCTAGGTCCAATGCAGCCTGCTATAACAACAATGACAATAGCAGACTATACTTTGGAGGGCAATCACCGCCAAAAATACAATTTCAAAAATACAATGTAATCGCGGATATATACAGTACTCGCAGAAACATACAACGTATTTACAGAAAAAGAGAACGTACAACTTATTCGATGAAACAGACGACCACAAAATTGTACAACGTAGTCGATAAAAAGAATGCGCAGAAATTGGAAAGGATGGGGTGGGGGGGGGGGGGGGGGGGTGGTGAGGGGTATTTTATTCTTTGTTTTATAGTTTTTGTATTTGTATCGTTGGTTTGTTTCAAATGGTTTTTTAATTTCACTGTGATTGTGATTTGTGTATGGGATTTTCTTTTTACTGAAGAGTTTACCCAATATAAAAGAATAAATAAATAAAATATAGAAAAATCGTCCAATTTATAATGGGTATAGAAAAAAAGCTCACGCATTAACTGCACGCATGGATGTACATTAATTTGTTGTAGGAAGTTAGTAGTTTAGTGTAGTTTATCTAGGCATAGTCGCTAGGGTGAAGATGGAGGAGGAAAAATTATAAGTTTGCGAAATATTGAGGTGGTAATCTTGATTAAATTAGAATGCATGCTTTGCATGTCTTAAGATGAACTATGCAGAAAAACAAAGCCAACTAATATAGTAATTATACGTGAATAAAACCGCTTTATCTAGAGGGCGTTTGAAATACTTGAATATCTAGAACGACACTCTTAGGGTGCATACTGTAACATCGTAAGATTTCACCGGGAAAAACAATTTTTTTTTACTTGTGTGTTTTGATGCTAGCTGTGAGTGATTAGGCTAATTTCACTACAACCATGTGTATGCGAATTTGGCGTAATGGTTATTTAACCAGAGTTTTGTAACTAGAGATATATATGTGTTCGATTCGATATAGCATCAATACAAGCCCACTGAGCCATCCAGCTCGTCGATCCAATTGGGTTCTACTTTGTATTTTGAATGAATAAAACATACATGGTTTACATCTTTTTTTTAACTTCGTTTGGGCTATATGCTTCCGAAGACGTTGCTTCCGAAGACATGCCGAAGATGACGGTCTTTGTGACGTCACATGTTATTTAAATAAAATCATAGAATTCACTTTCCAACCCTCTTTAAACCATTCTAAGACGTTCCATGCGATACAATGTCAAAATGCTGGCTACAACATACATATCTGGGCATTTTAGGTCATTACCTGATTTCTCCCTACGAAAGTATTGAGTGTGTTCCGTAAAAGCTTTAGTCGTTTACTGCGCCACCTACCGGTGGATCTGGGAACATTGCGTCCAACCTTTCAAGTAACAATACAGTCGGAAAGCCGCGTTGGTAACGCATCACTGATTTCATTCATTGTGAGGGCGCGCTTCGTGGAAAATGTTGGAATTTTTGCCATTTTAGTACACTTCAAAAAAGGTATAATTTTGATATTAGATGAAATCAATAAACGTATTTCAATAGTTGAACTACAAGCGTAAATAATGATAAAAACTGTCATTTAAATTCCACATTTTTTTTGTTTCGAGAAATATCATTATTTTATGTATAAACTTTTTTACTTATATTTTTTTTAAAATGATGGTAAAAAATCATTAAATTTCATATTTTCTAGATAAGGTTTCAAAGCGAATTTAAAATCTTTCCAAGATAAACTAATAAACTATCAATTAAAATAAATATCTAATTTTAAGCTTTCTTGGGATGCAACTCCCACTAATCAAACCAAACCTACTACATTTCTGTTCTGTTTCGATCGAAAAATCGCCATTTTGAATCTTTGTTTACGTTTTTACGAACCTGGTACGAATCGTCCCGAACCGAACCGTCTCCCTGTTAAATCGGTTCAATCCGGTTGTCGATGAAAACGTAGGCCTAGGCCTATATAAAAAAAGTTGGTTTATTATTATATTTATATATTTTGTCTCTGAGTATTAGTAGGGTAGCCAAATGAATCAGATACAATTTGCAATTCACAACAATAGACACACAAATACTGAGCCATTTTCTGATTTTTATTGATATTTTTGCACTTAATAATCATTGCACTCAATCATTAAAGTTCAAATTCAAACAATTTTAAATTCTGTAACATACAAAATTTCTTTTTGTAGCACCTTGGCCATCTGAAATAACTACAGTAACCTTAATCATCACTATAAATGATTACTTGAAAACATTTTAATTAAGTATAATTAGATTAGCACATTTAACAAACTTATTAGTCTCTTTTTTTTTATAATGCACCTTATGAATGATATGCCAGGCTTACTGCACCTTATATACCTTTCAGTTAAATTACAATAACAAATACACACACATAATAAATAATACTGTTACTCTAGCATAACTTACCAGTTTTTTATAGCACATTTTGCACTTTTCATTGAATGTGAAAAAGCCAGTTGCATTTCCATATAAATATTATTTTAACACACTATAACAACTAGGCCTACTAATAATAGTATCTCTAGAAAATTCCATAAATAACTATTAAACAACTACTATAACTACAATAATTTGTTTTTAATAACACCTTCTTGTACTTGAATTAACCAACTTCATAAAAAAACTACTTAATAAAAAATGCCACCATTTAATGCAAGTAAATATGTTTACAAATTAATTATAAATGGTTAATGGAAAACAATTTTTACTAAGTATTAAATGAGTACATTCAACCAATACTATCCTACACTAAAATTACTCTTTTTGATATAGCACCTTTTATACCTTTGAGTTCAGTGACGAATACACATATAAAATACTGTAACTTGGTTCTTATAGCAGGCATCGGAAATAATAATTATTTTTAATATACAAGTACTGTATACATTGCATTCAACCAATATCAATATTAAATACTTTATGTTAAACTTGTTTTTGTTATAGCACCATGCATCTGGATTAATAGTTGTTTTTGTACTTTGTTAGGTGAAAACACTGAGTCAATATAAATATTAATACTATTTAGTATTAAATAATATCTCTAGAAAATTCCATAAATAACTATATAATTTGTTTTTAATAGCAAAATGTACCTGAATTAACCAACATAAAAAAAAACAATTAACCAACTACTTATATAAAAAATGCCAGTTGCATAATATGATTTTCTATATAAAAATGTTGCACAAAGTACTGTGTAGTGCAAAAATCATAATACAATCTATTTAACCTTCATCAAGATGATTTCCTTTGATATAATTATAAATATATACCTTGAAAAATAAGAATTTGATATTTAATTGTTACTGTAAACCGAATAACTGAGATGTAAAGAACTAAGTAAAGAGTTGAAATCATTGTCAACAAAAACAAAACATATCTCCTCAGAAAACAATTAAAATACCTGCATCAATATTAAACACAAACACCTTATAACACAAAATACTGTGTATGTATGTATTAATTACAATGAGCAAATAATACTCTTTCCTTTAACCTAGATTTACAGATCATATGCACTTCATGACAAAACAATATCAAATTCAATATTGTAGACATATACTGTACATTTTTGTAATTACAGTATTATTGCCTAAAATAAAATAGTATGCTGAGAAATATAAATGTTTACAGTATTTTGACATAATATGGAAATTTAAGTGGAATGTAAAAAGTAAGGTTTGGAAAATTGACAGCAATGATATTAGGGAAGGAATGTTAGCAAGATACCATTGTGGTCGGTCATGGGCAGGATGGTTTTGGGTGACAACGAAGGAGCAAAACTAAATAATGAAAATTGAGCGAATACTAGTAATTTAAATATTTTAAATCATTGTCACTGTGACAAAACCTATCTCTTCAAGAAATGATTCAATCTGAATACCTGTATTATATAGGGGTTTTGTGTAAAGGAAGTGCAGTAATGAAACGGCAGATACAAATTACAATAACTGTTTTATTGCATAAACTGAAAGACCACCGTAAACCGATATAAATAGCAATTATTTACAACATATATTAATTGCGAGAAAAATGTGTATTCCTCTCCAGAAAGACAAGCTCCAATCTGTGGAAATGTAAGAAAGACTAGAAAATTTCTGTGCAAGAAACAACTAACCATCACATACAAAGAAAACGAAAAAGAACAACAATTTTCAATCATTGTCACCATGACTAAAACGTTCTGTTACAATCCTGAACATTTCTTCCAGTTCCTCTATTTCTATATCAGATTCATCATCTATGTCATAATCGACATCACTGTTTTCATCCTTATTTTGAATTACTACATCTGCTACCTCTTTAGAGCATTCATCTACCTGGATACTAGCACCATGAACATTTAGACAGCCTACACATTTGCAACTTACACCACAATTTCTACCTGCTTTCAAACATGAACATTGTTTCCTTTTACATCCTGACTTACAAGAACAACCCTTTTTCAGAAATTTTGCTTCTTCTCTGACTTTTCTCAAATTATCCTCACTATCCCAAACAATGTTTACTTTATTATCAACTGTACTCCATCCATAATCATTCATGTTGAGAAGCTCAACAAAACCATTACTTGCTTGAGACCACATCTGAACCACATAACATGAACGGTACCAGTGAAATTTTAAAGCATCATCTGAAGGAATCATAAGCTCTTCCAGACCGACCCTACAATCTATAGCATCACGTAACCTCTTCATGAACACTGAATGAATTTTAACATCAGAAAGACCTGATTTTAATCCTTCAACTTTGACTTCATTAAAAACCTGCTCTACTGTACATCCATAAAATGCATTGTGATGTTTCTTGTGATACACACAAGCAACCAGCCTTAAGAAAGCTAAATAACCTTCATCCCTGTCACATGTTGCTATCTGGTTAAGTTTACCTGTAAGAGAGCTACCTGTAATAAATTTACAATTTTCAAAAAAGGCGTTCATGAATGTCTTTTTGGAATGAGACCTGAAAAAGGAAACAAAGTCACAACCACTGCACACAAACAGCATCTGTAAAAGATTAGGGATTTCGTCTTTGTAATTGTTCAGTTTATCCAACTGAGCATCAACCTGTAGGTGTGATAAAAATGAATTAATATTCATAAACAAATTGTCACCTCTTTTAGCCCGTAGTTGGATGCTGACGTTCTTCCCATGCATATGTTTCATAACAGGCAACCCAATGTGAATAATGTCTCTGTCAGGACTAAAAATGATTACATTAGCACAAGAAGTTTGACGACAATGGAACCAAACACGGGAATCTCCTTCCTCATGATTTGATCTGTAATTTGGAGCCTCTTCTGTGGAACCTAAACGCGATATAAATGCTTTGTCGGTAGCATCATCATCAAACCCACCTGCTGTGATAAGTAATTGTCCAATCTTCAAATCCTGCTTTGCTTTAGAAAGGAAAAATGAAGATAATGTGTTAACTAACTTGCGTTTATTGGTCCTATCACCTAAAAATAATGCCCACTGCTTTGGAATCTTGGAATTCACATCAACTGAAATTGAAACTGATTTGTTATTACAGTGTTTTTCATCCCTTCTTGATCTTTCTAGATCTTTTGGGCTTAGCCCATGCCTTCCTGGATGATCAAAGATGATATGAACTTCAGCAGCTCCATAATCTCTAAATGGTTTGAGCACCCATTGTCTGTAAAGATGGTTGTAGAAATCAATAAATTTATCATGATTTGGCAATGGTCGGTGTTCATGGATGATAATCATTCCTTCTGCGATGTATGCAGTTTGGTCATCTTTCTGAGGATAAACATCAGTAAATGAGTCTGGATATTTAGTCTGATATACAGCAGAAGACATGGCTTTGTTAGATTTAAACGGCAGACCATCCTCTGTGCAAAGTGCCTTTGGGAGAGGAACACACTGATTATGTACATTGTCTTCATTATTTGAAGCACAGAGATTGGCAAACCTTAGTTTCATTATTTTCAGTTGAAGTTCTGTGTCTTTTAGCTTTGTTTTTTGCCTCGACACTGTTTGTTTTGGAGGAGTAAAAGTACAGATGTTATGTCTTCTCCTGACAGGTCGTTTTGAAGATGGCAGTGACAGAACAACAAATTTAACAAAAGAAATAAAACTTTCTTTTCCTACCTCATAAAAGGAAGTTAAATCTGTGTTTGCCTTCAAGGATGCTGACTCGTTTGTAAATAAATGCTGAATGTTTGTTTTGTTACCTGAAACTAGAGAAGATGTTTTGTTAATTTCAGATAGCATTAGTTGGACATTCTGTTCTTGGTATTTTATCACTGATGATGATAAAAACGGTTCATTAGAAGAAGTTGACTTTCTGTTTGTAATAGAATTGAGATTAGCAATAGCTTTTGTTCTATGAGGCAAATAGTGTAAAAGCTTTGATAAATAATCCTCATCAGAGTTTGTCATGGCCATCTTGATATTTTTGTTAATGATCATCTCATGTGCTTCGTCAACTCCAACACATGACCAATTGGTACCTGTTATACTGGCAACAAAAGCACCTTTACCAAAAAAGTCTACTACCTCTGCTGGAAATCTCTTTAAATCTGCAATGTGAAAAGGTATTATTCGCAAATAATTCTGCCGGTCTAGTGCATGGAACATTGGAGCCATTTGCAAAACTGAAGCATTTCTTAAGTCAAAATCACGACCACGTAGTGACAGATATAAAGAAATGTAATGGAACATGTCCCTGTGGATAAAATTGTGCCAAAATCTATAAGTAGCATTATTGGCACAATGTCTGTCAGTGTATTTTTTAAACTGTTCCTGAAATTCTGCTATAGCTGTATGGGAATTAAGTAAATGAATATCATGGTTAGATATACAATCAGTAGCATTGTCCTGCAAATTATCAAAAGTAACACTAGTTACAAAACTTTCGATTGTATGCCTGGTGGTTTCAGAACAAGTCAACAGATATTGAGCAACTTCAAACCTATAAAAACATTCCCACACTTGCAACAGAAATTGGTGGGTTGCATCAAAACCAGTAGCATTAGCTACCGATGCAAACTTTGCTCCCTGATAGCCACACCTTTCTAACAAAGTTTTTAGTCCAGCATCTAAGTAAACTTTCATCAGAGGTGCCTGATAGTTTTTGAGGAGATGCCAATCACCAATGTATGGGAGAACCCAAGCCAGTTCATCACCATATATTAACTTTAGGTTCCATACAATGTCCCAAGTCTTGAAATCGCCAGCAACAACAAGGTACTTACACGAGTCACCAACACCAAACCTATCATACAATTGCCACAGAATATTAAAAATGGTATCCTTATTGTCTGCAGGTAAAGCAGAGACAGAGACAAAGTGAAACTTTGAGATTTCTGTTAATTTAGATGAACTTGATGCATATGATGTCCCCTTAATACCTGGCAAAGAAATATCAGGCTGTGATTTATTGTTGATAACCTTTGATAAAACATACCTAAACAGGAAATCCCCTGTCCTTTCAAGTGCCTGAGTTTCTGTAATAGATGGTTTAAAATCATCTAAGTTAAGAGGCAATTTATTAGGAAGCTGTGGGAGAACCTCACCTGGCTGGTAATTTGAACTATGATAGTCTGCTACTAATGCAGGTTCAAGTTTCCTATGCCTACTGTAGGTTTTTGACGCTTTAGCTGTACTGGTTGTGGGTATTTCATTCTCAGATTCTGAAATCAAAACTGTTTCATTGGTTAACTTTGCTGTGAAAGGAAGAGGCTCAACAGCCTGTACAGATGTTCCATTAAAACCTCTGGCTTTATCATTAGCACGTACAGCAGCATACTTGGCTTGCTTATTTACATTATCTATTGAAATAATTGGAAATGATTCTGTAACAATTTTCTCCTTAGACCTTATCTCTGCTTCAGCAATAGCAACTTGATACCTGAGCGTAGTAGACTTTGATGTACATATCCCAAATTGGGACAATTCGGTTAAACATTCTGTGGAAGAATGAGAGAACCTGTCAATGATATCAGAAATCAGAAGATGATATGGCTTGTAAGCCTCATTATTCATTAAAAACATAAGGCAACACATGATATTCATCCTTTTCAACAGTCTAGTGTGGTTCATCTGAGCATTTTCATGTGTTTTCATACAATGTGTTGCCCAGTTGAAGTTAATACCTGCTTTACAAACCACTGTCTTTTCAACATCAGTTAGGGTCATTCTAGTAAGGAAATTCCAAATAAATGGATCAAACATCTCAATTAATGCTAATGGCTTAAATTTGTCAATGGTTATTGAACAACTAGTAAAAGACTTTCCCATCAACCATAATTTGTCACGCAAGTTATCAACAGTAGAATCATTTAAGTTACCAATTGCATCTAAGGACTTCTTTCTGAGCTTTTCTTCTAAAGCTTCACATTTGTTATTGCTCTTTTCTAATTGTTCCTCTAGAGACTTAATACTTTTCCTACATTCAAACAAAGAAACCAAAAGACAAAGTTCAATGTTTGAGTTCTTTCGTCTATAAATCATTCCTAGGCGCTCTCTACCAGTATCACTTCCAGTAAAAGTGATAATACATTGGCCAATTAATGCATTTATCCGCCTTTTGAGTAAGGCCTTGATATTTTTCTCTGAAATCAAATGATCATTATTATGGTTAACACAATTAGTTACATCAAATTGACTGTAAACCTGTAAATAATAACGATAAACAGTGTCAAATAGAATAGCTTTATCGGAAAGAAGTTCATCCCCTAAAAAGACGACAGTTTTTTGTAAAGAGTTGTTAATACAATCTCTACTGTCTGCCTCCTCTATAACACCAGATAGTAACCTCTTTAAGTATTCTTTCTTTCCATACTCTCTGTTGGAAAATTCATCTGCTTTACAGAACTTTTCAAATGCAAGATAGCATTTCAAACAGAGAATTGTTTTCTGAAAGTCAAATGCTGCTGTTAAAAGAGATTTGTACTGAAAAAATTCTTCTAGGGCAGAGGTATCCTTAATATTACTACGATATCTGTGGTCACAAATTCGACTGCATGCATCACAATTAACAAGCGGATTTAAAAATCTATGATATTCATTGTAATGGATTTTGCAAAAATTAAAATTACCATCAGACATTGTAACTATTGTTCCCTCTTCAAAATCTATTCCAAAACAATTCCTAACAGAAGATTCGTCCCCTTTTTGTGTACTATGTATACTTGTATCTTTGGAATTACAATTAGGTAAAATACACTGTTTCAAACAAGCATTAAGCTTAGGCTTTTTTAATGGAGGTGGCTCATCTGAGTTCCATTTTCGAACACAGTTCCAACATATACAGTCAAGCTCACTAATATCTTTACAATACATTGTTATATGTTTAACTGCAACCTCATGTTGTGGTTGCTTTGCCTTAATATGCCAATATTTTTCCTTACTATCAGATTTACCACACAACTTACATGGTCCACTTTCTTTGAATGGATGTATAATTTGACATTGCTTAGGTGGAGCCATGCTATTCTGATTCCCAATTACTGCATACCTACCTAAAACTGAGGAACAAATAACCACTTGCAGTAACAGTAGTAGTAGATGAAAGCTATGAATGTATGCCTGTAATTAACAACAGAAACCAAAATAAATAAATTTCTATCAAATTGCCCAAAAAATATAAAACTATAGGCAAAATGAACTACATTTTATGACTAAAAAAAAGACATCTTTGATCCTGTTTTATTTATATAGAACAGTTGAGAGAGAATTCCAGAGCAGAATATTTAGTCCTACAAGGCTATACATTAGGCTACATTAAATATAAGACATCTGAACTAAAAATATAGGCATCATGATTAATATTGTGACTACTGCATAACTAGGCCTTGCCAGCAGGCCTGTTATGTTATTCTATCTAGAGGCCCTGGCTGGGTGAGCTTGTTGCCAATAGTATTACAATTAGGCCTAGTAGGTTAAAATGTAAGTATAATTATTATATCATATTATAACAATTAAGTAAATGTTTCGATATTGTATGTAATTTTGATTGATATATCATGCACCGGTCCCACTAACACTAAGTTTAACACTCAACAGTCGTTGACACATGCGTGCGGTACACTGTCAACGCCGCTGCAGATGCATACAACATGTGACATGAGGACCTTTTTTCAAATGTTCGGTAAAGGAAGCTTGAATAAGGTTTCAAGCCAATTTCAACATAAAACAGACCATTAATACTTACTCTATCCATATATACCGTTTTTAAACAAAATTACTGTCTGGGATGCAAATCCCACTAATGGAAACTTTGTAAACAAACACCCATCCAAAAAATGTTGGCTTCGGTGGACGCACATGAAGATTTCAATAAACTTTCCCTGACAACTAATCTAATGCATTATTCATGAAAAGGTGGTTACCTGGTACATCTTAGATATATAAGGAATCGATATCACCATATATGGTATGTCTCTTGCCCTCTAATGTTTATTTAACAGCAATTAAATGACGTACACTATATGCAAATGTTTTCGCGCGAACCATTGACGGTTCTGTGACGAGAGAGGGCGTCTAAAATTGATGACGTCATGCAAAGTCGAAAATTTCACGATAACGGTCATATTTCCCAACGCGGCTCTCCGACTGAATAGTTTCAGTTGACTAACGCCAAAAACAAACGGGTGAATTTGAAAAGAAATAGGTCTTTTAAAACTACTCGTATCAAAAAACCTGTCCATTAAATCAAATTATGTTTTAAAATTACAAATCACAAATTATAACTTTCGTCTCTTGTACAAAAATCAAGTTTTTTGGACGTTGTGCTAGGGTACCTGCTGCAAACCTGCTTACCAACCATGTAGCCGCACTTACGTGCCGGGCTATGTGTAAATGAAATTGATTAAGAATGTGACACTAAAATGACATACATGTTTCATGTCAGTCAGACATAACATGAATTATTCCCTATATATACATGGGAAAATCTTTGGAACTGCGAATGCAAAAACAAAATAAACAAAAAAAGTTATAATATATATATGTATATAGGCCTATGTTGCTTATGTTTCTGAAATTTATATTTTTGACATCCAACAACAAAGTTCATATTTAATGAAATTATTTAAAAACTCACACATAATCTTAGAATACATTGTGATTATACAGGTTTAATATAATCATAGCTAGGCCATGGAGGCTACATGGCTATGCCTACATATTAACGGATTCTACCAAAAAAGGAAAGACAATTAATTAAGCACCGCGACAACGTCAGGCTAGACGTATAGTTAGCGTATGATGTTCATACGCTACCGCTTACCAGCTAGGCCTACAAAACTAAGCCCAACTAAGCCAGGCCTAGAAACGTCTACGAGAGAGCTTTCGACACGAGCTTCTTAGGTAGTGCATTGTTTTTCTCTTTTTATCATAATTAACCTTAATAGAACGCAGATTTAAAAAAGAAATCACCTGGTTTTAATGTTTATAAAGTTATTATATAATATGCATTATTTTTACAAAACGTCAAAAATGGCAGGTCTAGTGTCATTGACACGGGCTTTAACAACAACATCGAGAGAAAAAGAGTACAGTAACTCCGATCTGCACTGCGCGCGAACGTGCACCATCAGTATGACGTCATGAGCCTCATGCATGCATCATGAATATTCATGATATACCGTATGCACGCCCTCCATAGTTTCTGTATTAACCTAATAGGAAAACAATGATGCAGGCGGATATGGTCGTACACATATTTCTATTCACTCTAATGGACAACTTTATTTTTAACCATTGGTCAAGAAAATGGCCATATCAATATCTCAGCAACCACTAGTCAGGAAGTAATCTCAAAGTACTCGCAAAGTATATATTTTATATTTGATCTAATACAATAGAAATACACAAAAGACAATAATTATTTTGAGACCATAATTATCACTTTCTGACCAGTGGTTGCTGAGATATCCATAGCCAATTTTTTAACCAGTGGTCAGAAAGGGAGTTTCCACTTTTATCAAAAGTTGCCCATTATAGTGAATAGAATTATGGGTCTTCTGGGTAGTTTGTCACAAAAAATATTCCAATACACCCAGTAGTTACCTAGTTACACCAAGTCTTAACTTTGAACATATTGACCCTTTGGTCCTGTACTGACCAAGCATCCCAATGTTGACCTAGTTTAGTAACTAGAGGGTGCAGGTAAACCCTATCTTCATCTCCAACTATTTGTGTTTGTTTCAGCGAATATGTTGTAAGTTTTTGTGCATGTATTTTTGTTTTCCTTTTCGGCGAGTACGTTGTATCTTTCTGCGAGTACGTTGTACGTTTCTACGTGTACATTGTATATGTCCGCGAAAACATTGTATGTTGTAATTGGTGATTTGTGACTGCCTTCGATATTATATAGGCCTACTATATTATATTAAAATATTAGCACATTAGAACGTAGTTATGAAACCTTATGCTGATGATTTTAGATTTAAATGAAAACAAGTCAAGTCATTTTTTAAAATCATAATAATGTTGTGTTTATTAAATTCAATCAAAACCATCCATTGACGTATACTAATAGAAAACCGATTCTAATACCACAATAACAGAGAGATGTTTTGTTTTAGCAAAACCCCTACGTTGAAGTTTCATGATGAAAACCCATACGGTCGTATTCAAACCATTGCCCGATCAGAACTTACTCTTTTTTCCAAACTCACTTGATAAACAATAAAATAAAACTACACAACAACCCGATATACAAGAGTATAGTAAGTTGTAAAACCTTTTATAATATCAACTTTCACACAACTATGCGCAGTTTATTTTTAACTATTTCAAGTCCAACTGTTTTGACTTGGCTATAATTAATGTACACTAGTAACTTTAAAGACGTTATTACTTTGTTAATGTAAATTTTGATGTGGAATGTTGTAATTATTTTAGCAAAAAAATAATATAATAGCCTACCAACATTAACGTCAGTTATAAAAATGAAAGCCCGAATTCTATAAATTATATAACAAACTTATTTTACATATTGAATTTTGTTGTTTAAGTATAAAATAATGTTAACAGAAAAGGGTTATCCGAGGATCATCAAACATATAATGAATGGCTCTTTTTACCCTGTTGATGATTCGAGCACATGTTATGCTTTATGTTGTTATTCTTATAATAACAAAGAACAGCATAATTACGTGGTAAACTTTACACATTAATCAATTATACATTCATGAATATCTGGAAGAAAACTGTTCCACTAGTGGGGGACATTTCTTTAAACCTAAATAATTCATATATTCATGCTATAGAGGGCAACCTACATTTGGTTATACCAATCAGTAGAGGGCAGGTTATTTAAAGTAATTTTAAAACTCAACAAATATAATCAATGGTTAATATACTGGCCTAGTTATTTCGCGCGAACTCTCAAATGTACGAATTGTTGTCGTCCGCCTGTTTTTTTTCTTGGAATTCCTATGTTTGAAACTTGACTAGACAAAAACTTACAAATAGCACCATAGCATAATGACATTTTCTAAATAGGTTTGTAATATAATAATAGTCAAAAAATATATATTCTAGAATAGATAATATATAACTTAAAATAAATAAAAGCTTTACAAAATTAAACATAATAGTACTGAGCTGAGCTCTAATCGACTATTTTCACCAGGCGACCATCTTGTTTACCCACACACCCGTCACTTTCAGTCCAATGATTGCAGTTTACTAGATGGTTACTGTACATTTATTCTGGATTTTTACTGTTTGGCAATCATTTTAAAGTAGTGAATAATCTAGTATTAAAATCATAACGATTACAACGTTATTCTTTTATGTCCGCCTACGCAACTTCCGTTAACCGACGATTGATGATAATTATTCTGGTATAATATAAATGCGCATGCTCAAACTAATACACTGAAGTTAAAGTACACACTTATAGTCGGTTAATCATTATGCTCATTATTCAAAAGTATAAGACGAGTTAAAGAGTTCATTTAACGGACGTTTGTCATAAAATATAGATTGAAAATACATTTAGTAAAGGTTAATTGTTTACATTCTCCCTGAAACAATTGATTAATACTTTCAGATTTAACATTCATAAATAAACAACAATTTTGTTTGACTGATAGACATTCTAATTATCATTATTTCTCTTGAAATTGTACAATGTAACAAGAAAATTCCCATTTTCTGGTTAAATATGTTGAAACTTTTTCAACTTATGTATTTTGTAATTAATAATTATTCGTATAGAATTTACTACAAGCACGCACGCTATCCACCAATCATGGAACTAGTATGGTGTTTATTAAGTAGTTGTCAAATGTTTTTTTTTTAAATGGTAATAAAAACCAGGGAAGAGTGAAATGTCACTCTTCCATGGTTTTCCCTGGTAAAAACTCATAGCTGTAACTCACGAATCTTTCGGCTGCACTCCCTAAGCCTCAAAATGAGACTTCGCTTATAAGCACGATAAAATATGAAATAGTTTATCTATCCTGTAATTGACGAGATGCTCGCCGTTAGATGTGAAAGAAACAAAATCCTATTTAATACATTCAACTAAATGTCTATTGTTCTTCAATACCAAACGTTTCAGTTTCAGTCTTTTCTAGCCAATCCCTGACAAATTGATTTCTTTGATGTCTATCTTCGACAAGTTGTTCTGTACTTCCCGAAACAAAAGTTGAATTAAAGGCTTGGTTATAGATATCGTCATAAGATTCTCCATTTGCTGATAATAAACTAATTTTACTACTTCTTAACGTACCAGGAGAAGATGGACGAGAGTTCAATGAAACACTGCTCGTACAATTGCTCTTTCGTAAATTTCTTCCCCAAGACCTTTCAAACGCTTTCGTTAGGTCATTGCAAGACTTGCTTTGGTCTGCAGATCTTACTGCTGCTAATTCTGGACTTGTTAAACGTTTTTGATCGGATCTTCCAATAAGAAGATTACAGCATGAATTATGCAGAGCTAGATTATCACTATCTTTTAGTAACAACATTGAATGTGCTTTTCGTCTTCTCTCCTTCAGTAATGCTTCGGAATTTATGTCTTGGTTACTTTTACATTTTTTCATGTGTAAAGATGTTGAGCCAGTATCAACTGATAACCAATCAAAATCTTCGTTAGGTCCAGTTCCTTCAACGTTGGCAATATGTTTTCGACGAATTCGCGGTGAACAGTAAACGTCGATTCCTTCATGTGGAAGTCCCGTTGTATCATCTTTGGATAAAACGTGTATACAAGATTCATTTGCTAGATCTTTACTTTGATCACATTCCGGCTCAGAAATTCCAGGAACAATTCGTTTTCCAACAGTTTCCATTGTTTATATCAATTTATGCTTGATCTGTAAAAAAATTAACAATGATTACTAGACTAATAATAATATTGATGAAAGGGAATTTTACAAAATATAAAAAAGTTGTCTCAATGTACGTCTATGTTAAATTAAAAACAATTAACTCTGTAGTAAAACATAAACAATAAAATGCCAAACTTTTATAATCCACATATTTAACCAATACAAATAATTATGTATAACAAGGAAAACATGGAACGTTTCACTCTGGGTATAATAAATGTCAAAGATTCAGACAAAAAATAAGACTATGGATTTATCCAGAAAATGTCACGAACATCACGTCGGAATCTTGTTTAGATATTTTATTTTCTAACGTTGGTTCGTCCCACTATTTTCTGAAAATTTTTAACAAATTCTCATTGTTATTCTACTATACTGTTTCACAGATACACTTTTGAAACGTGTAAAACGTGAATGTAGCTATACTATGCACTCTTTCACATTCTGATTTAAAGAAAAGACGTAAGCGCAACGTATGTAATTTGACCAATCACAAGCGATAGATTATCCGAACTGTCGTCTGTCATTGATATATTTCGTCGCTTGCGTTGCTTCCTATTGGGAACCAGACATTACACTTTTTTTACAATGTCTGTACATTATTATGTTTAATATATAGTAATATATGTTTGTTTGCACGATACCATCACACATTTATCATCCTGAAATTGAGCGTTAATAGATATGATATATGAAATGAATTCTTAGACATCAAAATGATAAATATTCAGAAATAATGGCACTTTGCACGTTGTAGTAGATCTGTCATTAATTTGCATAACAGAAAATTAGCAAAACTGATTACACTGCAGCTGCAATCATATCACATGTTGGTGAAGAAGCACTATATAATATTATGATGTATATTGTTTGGGTTGGGATGAATTTCATGTATCGAATCACTTGCAATTCTGTGTTGGTACTGTAGTAGAATTAGGCTTATATAAAACAGAAGATTAGTCTCGTCAATCCAGGATTACTTCAACGTTCGAAATTATATACTTATGATTATTTCAGATTATGAACTATGACCCATATGGGCGTGCACTTTAACCCCGTTCATCTTTCGGAAGACTGTGTTCCTATTCACCCCAGCCCATTATTTTCAAGTTTGTAAGTGTATTGTTTCACACAATATAATATAAAAAAATATGCAGAACATTTGACAACTTATTAATAAATATAATTATGTGAGAAGGACGCATTATGCCAAGGCATTTTTTTGCAGCTAGGCCTATACGACATGAAGGGATCCTTTAGTGAGATGAAATGATGTTGACTATAATATTGTGCACACATTAGGTTAAGGGCCAATATAATTGTTATGGCAAAATTTAAGGACAATTGCCCATGTTAGTAACCCCAGCCATAATTTACAATCGGTGACAAATTAATAGTTGTCAAAACAAAAATTAATTGGAAGTGAATAAGTTATCAAAACTACAAAATGTCCTATTCAAAGTTTGATTTCATTCATCTTCATCATCTTCATGTTTCGTGAGACAAACATGTTAAACAAGCTTTTTCCGAAATAGTGCGTTTTTTACCTGCTTTGATATTTAGAGAGGCTCAATAATATAAATGTTAATAGGTAATGACGACATATGATGCTGTGGTCAAGGAAGTTTGTTGCCTAAATCCCACGGTGGCAAATATAGTGGTCCCGATTCCGATAGAAATTCTTCTTCTTCTTTTTAAAATTTTAAATACATTATTTATAGATAAAATAGGCGTATCTAGTTTGAAAAATGAGGCCTTTAAAGCTGTAGAACGGTGGTCTATAATTATAAGCTGCTGATTTCAAATTCTCTGATAAAATCTGCACATGAAAACGATAATTGAAAAGAAAGGCAACATAATGTTTAAAAGAAGGTAAATGCGTTTTAATAATTTAATTTGTTGACTAGGCTAAATTCGAACTTTATATTTATTGTAATTTGAAGATCCGTAATACAATAGTGTGGCCTGCATTACGTTTACCCTAGACCTAATGTATCAATGGTACTGATGCGATGGAGGTCCACATGTGTGTAGTTTTGGTAGACAAAGATTATGACTATACTATAGAAATTTACACATTAAATTATAAACACATATACATCTTTTGTAGTTTCTTTTGTATATTAATAAATATATAATTATATTAATAAATATGTTATGTTTACACATATTTTTATTTTATGAGAAAGTTGGTATATATTAAGTTAAGCGTAAATCGATTAGTACATTTTGCAAATGATTTTTATCTAAGCTTAGTAGAATGGAACGAGTTTTTGTTTTTGTTAGTTAAGTCAACTCATGCTTAGTTTGTGGATTAACTTTTGTTAATACTGTCTATAATGTTTTCTATGGATATGAGGAAAATTGAAATGTTTATACCTATACTTAAGAAATATTGTGACAACATACAATAAAATACTATATATATAATATATTTTAAATTATTTTTTTAAAAATAATATATAAATTATTTTAATATAATATATTTAATAATAAAAAAAATAATTTTTACAGAAGGTGATACAGACATTTCTTTAAAATCAAGTGATATTGTTTCAAGTTCTAGCCTCTTTTCTGTAAAAATCTAGATGATATAAAAGGTCTTACCTAAATGCAAAATGATCCTATTATAATATGGTGACATTTGTTGAGTTGACATAACGAAGCTAATGTTTCCATTTACATTTCATTCGTGGTAATGTATTACACATTTTGATCTCGAATTCCATTACGTGATGTTTGAATATTTCTACCCAACAACAACCACTAGTTAGCCGGTTCACAAAACCAACCAACAATCATCAGCCACTTTTGAGATTTGATTTATAATTTGTTTAGGCCTATCATTTACAAGCAGAATTATATGTGAAGCATTTTGAAAATGATTACTATTAAGTTAAAAACTACTAAGATTTTCAATTGAAATTGGTTATCTTTTTTTAAGGCAAACATTGTGATACGGATACTGTGATGCAGTAAGCACATGTAACTTATTAAAGAGTTCCACGGAATTTACCTAGATACATTCTGAAGAAAATTTGAAGAAATAGTAAAATAAATAATGGTTAAATAATTTATTTCTCACCACCCTCTACTTTCCAATACGTTATCATTGTATTTTGTTAATATTATATGATTTGATCTTCGCCGACACTTTGTGAAGTTAATGATAATATGATAATATTCATCAGATTGCTCTTCACTTTACTCAAAGGTTGATAGTATCTTGTTACAGATTTTAATTATAAATGCAAACGTCTTAAAGAAGGCAGTCACCGCTTTATGGCATATACAGTATCATCTATAACGGTTACAATGTATCGATTCGAAATAGCAGATTTTGTTGATGTAATCAGTCAGTTTACAGTTAATCCAAGTCCCTTAATCATTCGAATTTTCGTTCGACACTGTATAACAAATGAACGCCTGAAGAATATATTTAGCATAAATGTATACTTAATTCCCAAAACTATGCAATTACGTTGGTTGGTATTCTAATGATTATTACCAGTTTGTTGTGGACATTTTCTTAGGCATTTTGAATCGATTAGTCTAAATGTATGTTTTCACGTTTACTGGTTTCATTCTTAACATTATTACCATAACTGTATTATTTCTTTTTATTTATGAATATGTTAGTCATAAACATTATGTGTTCTTATGCCTACGTTACTCTCATTTGTATGGACTTTTAGCACGAAAAACATTAACAAGTTAATTGTATATATGTATGCAATACATCTATAACGCTAGCTACTGTTTATATATGTTTCGTGCTCAATAAATGTAAATGTGTTCCTAGAATTGTACGACTATACTGTGTATAACAAGTCCCATTAACAGATATCTACGACATGATGAAAATCAGAATAGTTTATCTATCTATGGAATTTCACGAGCGGTATCTCGAAAAATCCTGCAGTATCGCGTCCTTTGACAACAATCTTCGTCATAAATATGATGGATAATGTAGTATAGTTATGGTATGGGCCTGTTGCCGTCACCAGACGCGATACTGTCGCAATTGACTTCCGTACAAGATTTGAAGCGATAAACAGTTTTTCGTTCATTGGGGACTTTATTTTGGAGCGGTCCCCTTCACAATTTTATAACAAGTTTCTTTTTAAAATGGCCACACATTACGTGCCATAATGCAGCAATGCTTTGTCATTACAATCTATACAGACACCAATGCATCAATGCATTCAACCGCAGGCCTTTAAACTAGCGTACACTAAATATAGTAAACATACAGACCAATAAATCAATACAATGTCTATTATTTGGAGTATACAGACACATTGCAGTAAATAGTTGTCATGATCAAATTGTAATCAATATTGTTAACTTTACCTCATATTTTATATCTTGGTAAGCGGTCTAGGGAATCAATACGAGATACAATTTGATATTGTTACACTTACATTTCACTATACATTTCATTACCTCTTTCTATTTAAAGAATACATTATTGATCATTGTCTATTATCATGCACAGATGTTGAAACACAGTGTTATATTGGTTATATTCAATTCAAATTGTTTTAGAGTAAGCTGCTTGATCTCACACACTATACGCCACAAATAAGGCCTATATATTTTAAAAGTTAAAAGTTTTATTGTCCTTAAAAATCATAAAAATGAAGATTTTGAATAGGCCTTAGCAGTTTTAATAAAGTTATTCATTTCCGTAGAAAAAGACAGAAAACATAATGATTTCACAAACAAATGGTTAATTTAACCAACTACCATTTGACTGAAGCCTCGTTAGCATAACTAACCGAGCCGCTTCAAATGGCATTAAAAAAGGGGGGACTATAATATTATAATGAAACATAAATAAATGGCAATCATAACACGATCGGAAGTGTAGTCTAGCACTTCTCCATAGGCCTGATCTTTCACTTTAATAAACACGGTAGAGAATTTTTGTTTTAAATTACTATTTTTATTAGGCTTTATATGACTGAAAATCAATAATTTGATTTTCTTACCAAAGTTACATGCATATACAATACGTCACTAGAATCTTGATTTATTAACAGTCTTTTATAATGTATATTGTAATCTAAACACGAATACGGTACGTACAAGATAAGAATGAAAATTAATATAAATGGATATTAGAAAATTATTTGAAACGAAGAAAAAGAATACAAATTGTAGTGTTCAGGGAAATAAAAGAGACGACGATTCGTATTTTATGAGAGGTAATCACCTTCATATCGCGTGTCATAAAGTATACATTAAATTTTCGTATACTGGGATATATCTATTCTATTTACAGGAATAGATCAAACCAAACATTTAGGTATTTCCTCACACACATATTGACTTTTGTTCGAAACCCTTAGTTTTTATACAGTTTATACATTTTTTTCGTTAGCCTATTTTAAAATCGGTTTAGGTTTCGTTTCTATTATTTTTAAACTTATCACTGAATATGCTTGTTTCCGGGACGCACCACCGAGCTTATTTTTCATAAAGGAAGTTATTGGAATTAAAACCTTTCTTTATCAAACAATACTTCTAAAAGCAAAATGCAAGAAGAGCATATCTAATGCCAATGGCTTAAAAGTTGTGCGGTGCATTCTGAGGCTTTAACCATTCCATACATTTTAAAATAATATACTATTTTTTTCATCAGAATTAGCCAAAGCTACCAGTCAAATCAAACCAGTATTTGGTCACTGGGATCTACAGGTTGGTCATCGTAACCTGCAAGGCCTTTATCATGTATTCTCATGGTATCAGCCCGTGAATGAATAGCTTAATTTATGAATTTAAAACCGTATTTAAGAGGAAGTTCATAGCATAAATTATACGTTAGGCCTTTCTATTACAATAATCAGATGCAGATTTAATACAGTGTGGTTCTTACGTTTGATAGTAATAACAAATAATAATAAAGACATTAAAGTTTCGAGTGAGGATTAGTATACCATTGTAATAATAGGTAATTGAAGTAATATGTGAATGTTGGTACATGTAGTTCTAATACGTAGACAGGGTAATCCCCAGTTATTGTTGCTATCGTTGTGATTGTTAAACTTGGTTCTCCACTAGGACGCAACGCAAGTACGTAGAACCGAAAACGTAAGCACGGTGCCGTAGACGTGTTCAAACCCGTTTTCTGCCTTGCGTACGTCACAACAGTATATGATGTGTGAAATTGATCACTCTTAGTTAAATAAAAAGACAGACTTGCTTTGTATCCTTAGGCAAGATACTTTACTTACGTTTGCCTCTCTCCACCCCCAGGTGTATAGATGGGAACCTGGTTAGATCAAGACATAACTTTGCGCTGATTACTAGCTGCATTATGGGAGTATTTGTCCATACGTGTTTGATCCAAAAAAATGACTGGGATAATAATATTCAGCGCTTAGGGGTTTCACAACACTAGGCGCTATATAAATCCAGGATATTATTATTAGTGTACTTCTTTAGGACCAACAAATAGGTGTTTGACAGACGATAATTTGCCTTTCATTTTTATTGTTCAGGGAAAATCCTAATAGGATGTCCATTGAATAAGGGTGTCCAAAAGGAAGGACACTAGCACTGTTTATTCGTATTTATCAAGAGTAGGCCTACTGTGTCAATTGAACATACAGTATCACGACTTTCATTCAACCACAATTCTTTATTTTTACCGTTAGAAAGTACAAGGTGGGTTTTAGTGCAGTAAGTGTATCTATGCCGTCAGCATTTAAAATATAAACTAAATTATTATGTTCATTTTCGAACAAATACGGTATATTGCCTTTGACATTTTAGAAAAAAAATTGTGTAATTCAGATATTTAAAAAGAAATCAATTTGTACATGAAACTATTCCAGAATTAATAAATATTTTATTTCATCCTTTGTTTAAAGGTTAAAAGTAATGATGCAGGCAAAAGGCTATTCATTTATCACAAGTCAAGGAAATCATTTTCACGGATGATATTGGATTTAAGTGGCCAATTAAACTACACGTGGATTGTATAGCTTGATAATTATGAATAGAGGTATTTAGTATAAGTATTTATGTATTTAAAATATGTCATAAAAATTGATTGAAGAAGACAAATAAAGTATTGGTAAACAAATGTCATAATCAACTTCCAATTTCTATACAGTAATCTGAACATTTTGACTAGAAATCACTAGAAACACTCCGTCTGGGACAACGTGTAACGAACCAGCATAATAGGGGCTTGGCATATGGTTTAAAAACACCAATTTAGTGGAAACTTTCAATCCATGTTGAAAAAGAATCATCATCAATTTCACTATCAACAACTTAGTATCACCAAAGAAATCTAACAACAGGATTAAGATCAAATGTTTTATGTTTGGTTGCGACACGATCAGTCCACCCTAAACAGAAACCGGGGAATAATGATATTTGATAGTTGATACAGTAAAGCCAGTCTGTCTATACTCTCAAACGTTATGTGACAAACAAAATGTGATATGCTCATATGGACATGATGATGTCATATAACTATCATGTTTTGGCCTTATTATCACTACCATATTTTAGCACATCACACTTTTTTTTTAGTGTAGACAGAGCTTTAGCGTACAGTAACTAATATGCATTTGCTGCAGCCAATCCCAAGATCAAAAGACTGTTACAAGTTCCTATATTGGCAAGGCAAGTTCAGCATCTTGTTAGATTGCCTTGGTATCACCAACGGGACTAATTTATCATCATTGAGAAGTGGAGTACGTATAATTTATGATTTGGAACCATATATAAAAACATAGTGTTTATTGTTTGATATTCACTCCTTTAACATGAAGTATACTATGGTTGTGTTGGTCTCTTTGATATGCGCAGTGACTACTATGACTACTACTCTTGTGCGCATGTCAAGAAAGCACATGTGAATAAGTTTGCTTTTATTTACATTATATCTCATGGAATAAATTGTATGAGAGGAAGGGTTGATGTGAGAGCCTGTGTTTATTAAGTAGGAACAATGTATTAGCAGATTCTGTTAAAAGTAATGACCAATAATTATATATACTTGTTGGTGGATAATAATAAGACAATGATAATAATAAATCAAATTTAATTCCAAATGTCGTCTGGTGGTGATACTGTATTTAGATATATTTGCAAATAATAATGAACAATATACCACAAATAAAATCCATGACAAGAATGCAAATTGACACGTAATTCATTAAAACTGTCTAATAATTGCTTTTAGTCGTTCTTCATTGTGTATAATTTATTCAAAATTGTCGTCTTTTTATTTCAAGGTGTTGAGGTAACCTTTGTCAGAATAATGCGTTTTCTTTTTAAGAGATACCGGTAAATATTTAAATATTATAATAACATTTGAGTGTGTTTAGATAATATCTTGTTTAAATATAAATAATAATGTACTGTATGTCTCTATATTTTTTTTCAATTTATATCTAGAATTGTATTTATTCGGTGTAAGGTATTCATATAAAATATTTCTCAAGACGAACATTTACAAAATAATGAAACGTGAACGTGAAATTCACGAATTGAAATTCAAAATATTGCTTGTTGGTGTATCCTTGCTACAATCTGATAATAATAGTTTCCTCGCTTTTATATTTGAGCAATACGCGGAAATAAACTACATTATGTTATACAGTAATAATACAGCCAAAAATGTACACGCTAGCATAGTATTATTTCCGTACGTTGTTAGTAGGCCTACTGTAAATGTAAAATACAGACCAAAAATGGATATATTCTATTTATGCTATAAATAATAAATCTGGAAACTGGCCTACCTAAGCGTAGGCCTATATACTCACTATCTAATTATTCCACCATGATCGTATTGAAAATCGAGGTAATAATAATTAGAAGGAAATCAGCGTTCGTACTGCTAAGTCTGGAATGAGATATTTATGTCTAAGCTATCAATAAGAATAAAACATAGCCCTACCTGTTTGCACTGTATTGACATTAATCGTCGTATAATAAATGTTACGTATAGCCCCAACATCCATACCTGGCTGGTTAAAAAAAAATATTAGAATATTTAATCAGAATTGCTTATTCAAAAACAATCCGTAGCGCCTCTGTATATTACTATCACGTGAATATTATATTATCAACGTTGCCACCGTTGATTCAGTTCACATAATGAACGCGTATACGAACGATGTACGGTGAACAGAAAGAATATAATTAAATACCTTCAGACTAATTATATCCGGTTCACGACAAGTGGAGGCCACAAAACTATCTCCCGAATATCGACCAGAAATATAAATAATATTTATCTCAACAGAAATATCAGTCATCGGCGTGTGATCCGTCATTCAGACAATTCAATTTTGCGTAAATTGCATGGCATCGATTACGTACTTAACAATACGTATACCATGGCAAATTCAATTCATATTTAACATAATAACTCCTTGACTAAATGCAGCGATGCTTAAAACGTCAGAACACACTGTAACCCGTTGGCTATGCTGTAGTTTTAACGATATTTCGAAGTCACACACAATAATTTATGGATACAGTAGCTGGCGTTGGTAAAACCTTTATGTATTCGTATTATAAATGCGCGCAATATCGACTAAGATACATTACGGACGTACGTAAATGTGGATTTTAATACATTATGCTCTATGATGGTTTAGTTACAGCGGCTGGTACGTGATATCTCTTGGGAAATGTAATGTAAATCTGAAAAATATAGATCAGGTTGAACACAGAATTCCAACAATCCAAAGTAGGAAACAAGGGTGATTACGCATGCTCAGTAATAAAAAAAAAGCGTACATTAAAAATAAAAATCTGCACATGAATGAGTCATCGCTGAGTTCTGGCGAATAACATCATTAATCATGTGTTGATGAAGAAAGTACATATGCATATTTGTACTATGTCATTTTAGATTCGGGACTACATTTGTATAGCCTATCAAACAAAAGCCATTTCGACACTTTTCTTTGGTCATGATACGGTAAACATTCTTGGTCGTACCCGTGTTTTAATGTGCAATTGTAAACAATTAATCCGCCACGTCTTTAACTTGATCGAATGTCCAATCCAGGCCCTTGAGAAAGACTAGATTTTAGTTGCCGATTTCCTTTGAAACAAAAAAAATGAAAGCGAGAGACAAAGACAAAATACCGATTGGCAACCGTAAACCAGAAATAAGGTGATGTTTCGTAAACGATTATAACATCCGAGTTAATTACAAATGACGTCACTGTTAAGTTGAACCGTTAATCTAACCGATAAACCGAATAATATATCAATACTTCAAGACGACAACATAGGGAGGTAGAATCATCACTTCCAACAGCATGCGTTTATACAGGTCACCAGCTATGAGTTAATAATAGGTTTTCCTGTTTATAAACATAACCTAATTACTTTTACGCCTGATGAATTTGTCATCATTTTGTTCCTGTTTCACGCAATTAAATAATGTGTACATAGATAATTAACGTGTAAATAATTGTCCACCAGTATTGAGGAAGTTCACAAGTTGAAAAAAGTATAATTGTATTAATTTTCTTGTTGACTTATACTATGTAAATTATTTATTTCCTCCATGATATAAATAATTAAGGTTCCACCAGGAAAGAGTAAACAATTTGTTAATCGGGGCCGGGTGTGTGTGTAGGGGTGGAGGAATGGGTTTCTAAACAAAATATGTATATCAAGCTATAGATAGCGTTTTTACAAAACGTTTCAGGGCATTGGAATTGTAAACAATGGCCAATGAGTTGTCCCTGCAATGGGCATGTCAGGTACTTTCCGGGCAATTCATCTTCGATTTTCGCTAAGGTCGTCAGTAGAGCCTTTTCGTTAAAATCTCGCTTGATTCGACATAATTGGTAAAATAAAAAAAGTTGGCATACATTGTTGGCGTTTCATACGTATAATACTTGAGCTAGAATCATCGTCTGGCAAACACAGCAATGTCACGTGTTTTGAATTTATAGCGCATACAATTATCCGATTGACTAGTAGTCGCATTTGGTTGGCTGCTCTTTTGAAAATATTTTAATATGCATGTTTCTAAAATTCATCAAATAAGATGATGCGCATAATTATTATTATATTGTTTATGGCTGTATGCTTTTGAATGTTTTAAAGAAAAAAATCCTCGGATATATACATATCACTCTTGGTCAGTCGCTTCACTTAAATTCTAACGTTATTTCTATCAATCGATCGATTAAATAAACACGCAAGGAATGAATTCGAAATGTTGATATAAGCAAAGGTTATGAGTTTGCATTTGTTTAGGGGCGGTACAGATATCAATTAAATAATTTCAATTGCATTCTTTAAAGAGTTAATTCTGGTGGTCATGATGAGCCAATAATGATGATTTTTGTTCTTCTCTTTTGTGGTTTAACTTATCTTATACGGTATAACAAAATACATTGATTGAATCGATGTTGAACCTTATATATTATACAAATCATTTGAACATTTAATTGCGAATTAATTATAATCAACTATTAATCACAATTTAAAGGGATTAGTTCAAATTATGCTTGTTAAAATGGTAGCATCTTATAACATCGTTCAATCGCTAAAACATTATTGATTTACAATTACAATTATTATTGAATTTGCCGTCACAGGAAATCATCAACTACTTGTTTGAACGCGCTTCAATGATCAATATTCATATCGCTCACTGAATGCGTTCGATTTGACAAATGTGAGTAATTTAATTTGTTTTATAATAATAATGTGTTGTAATCACATAAACACATACATATATAGCAATAATAAAGTATTTTATGTATTCTAAAATAGGCGCGCTCCGATTGTTTAAAATATCAAATTGGATTATTCAAACACAAAGTTGATAAAAGGTCAATTACTTATATATTTTATAGATTTGGAGCGTCGATTCTTATTCTTTATTGCCAATCAATAACAACAACAACAAACAACTACAAACACTAACACAAAAGGGAACTAAATCCCTATGAAAAGAGCCTGTGAATCCTCTTACCAAGTAGCACATACAGATAAAATATAGCATTTCAATAAATATATCAGAAAATATCCACACAAGAAATATAAAAAAACCATTCATAAAAAAATAAAAGATTGTCCGCAAGCGCGCGGTTTGGTTAGCGTATTATCAGTGCAGTCTTCGCTTGATGTGATAGCAACTCGTGGTGAATGTTTCTTGTTCCATGCTGGGTGACAGGCTATCGAGAGTGTTTTACGTCCCTACCACCATTGTGTTACCTGCACAGTTTATTGTAAGTTAGGCCAAATGGTAGGTGTAAATAAGTTTAAGTTTTATGATTACCAATTGCTTTCTGAGTTTTCATCACTGCAGACAAAACAATGACTTGAAGATTCTTTCACTTTCAGTATCTTTTCCCACTTTTATTCCACTTCATATTTTATTTCAGTCTATTCCTTGATAATTTAATGTGATATAAGTGTATTTTGAACACATTCTTGTCTGAAGGCAATATCACTTTGTTTCATTTGTATGCACTGTCAGTCGACTTACGTAATAGTAAATTTGCATATGAACTGCTCACTGTGTTGTTTTAATGTCATAAATCATTTTGATTTAAGCATTGATGTAATACTTCGTATAGTAGCCTACAGTTAACTCTCCCAAAGTAAACTTTGAAATGTAATATGAAATAATATTACATTTAGAAATACTGATCAATAAAAACTTTTATTACCTGTCAACAAGCTTATTAGTCTAATAAAATAACAACGGTATTATTTAGATGAAAGTTAATACCGTAAACCCTCGAAACGAAACCCACGGCCTTCTTTTTTATGATTCTTGGCTGATTTTTTTTTTCCGAGATGGGATTCTTTTTTTTGTTTTATTCGAGATTACTTTTGCAAACTACTTCTTTTCGAGGTTTTAAGGTATATTGTTTGTTATTTTTGTAAACTTCAGCCTGTACACTGGGGTTTCTCATAGTATGTTAAGTGTTGTTATGTTGTTCTGTCTGTTGATTGTTATTCCAATTCATGTTTCCATACATGGTCTAAAACCTTCTAATTCTCACAACCCAATTGTCAGACATGTTTTCGCCTAGGATATCATATAATTAAGTCAAACATAACTTTTAAAATCGATCAATTCCATTTCAGACACATATTATATTAAATCACTAATTAATAATGTTTATTATTTGATCTCTATCAATTTTAAGTTACTCTAAAACAAAAACACAAGCAAATAAATAACACACTGTAAAATATAAAGAAAATAAACATCTAAACCGCTTTGAAATAATTTTGTAAATACGTGATTGTACAGATAATACTGTAATGATGCATACTGTTTAGCTTATATTAATATATACTGATTGCAAAGAACATTGTGATGTGAAAAATAGTGATTTATATATCATATATTAGCCTACCATGTAAACTTCGACACTAAGACTTTCAATACATAAAACAAAATGTAAAAATTGAAACAATATGTTTTACGAGATAAAAGCAAACTACCGCACACTGTTAAATCAAAGCCAAAATACTTGTTTTCTACATCAATTTAAATGTACTGTCAATAATGATAATAGGAAGCTTCCGAATTGCGACGACCGACGACCATCTACGTAATGTTAGTTAATTTTACGTGTGCAAGCTAGTTCGTTTGTCCGCCCTCCTCATCTCGACATAGGTTTGGTGTTTTCTAAGTCCAGGAGAAACACAACGACACATCGATTGACCTGACCTAGGTAATTGGTCGTGTCGTAAGTCACAGGACATAGTACTCACTTACAAAAATATGCATTTCGATGTATTATTTTGTGATGTCCGTACAGACCCTACCCCATCCAAAAAAGGCATGTCTGTGATAGCAAGCAGAAAGTTTTCACCTGAACCTATGGAATCGAATAAATTGGCTCCGACGAAAATTACCAACGCTTGCGAATAGTAATTTCATAAGACGTCATAGGTCCAGGTCGTCGCAAAAATCGAAAGCTCCTTAGTTTGGTTCTCAATACTAGGACGCAACACAAGAAAGTGAACATAACGCAAGCGAGTTGATCAATTTTCGCCCTATTCAACATCTAAGGACCAACGTATAGATAAATAAACTCTACAATGATATACAACTATATACTAGATAAATGTAATTATTGTTATATCAAATTCTTTCTACAAGTCCTCAATTTGTAGTTGCATTTGTTTTTTCTGGATTGTTTCCTCATAGGATGGAGGTGGTGAACGCATCATCTATTGAAATAAAATCGAATTATGTTTACATTATTAATAATATCAATACGTCAAAATAATCATTTCTATTATGATATAATGTATACATTGGTCAGATGTTTTGCCCTACTCTGACGTAATTTGTACTTCATACTAAGTACATTGAGAATAAATGCGAAATAAACAAGTATTCTCAATGTACTTAGTATGAAGTACAAATTACGTCAAAGTAGGGCAAAACATCTGACCAATTACTCAACACCCTGACGCAAAGCTACTCCACAACAATTACAATACTGTATACAGTAATCAGGCACACACCATTATATTAAAAGTAAGCGTGGCCATTTTGGATATAATACCAACTTTATTCACATCATATATAAATAGTACAATATATGTGAAAAGGAGCCAAAAAATAGCTTTCGCTAATCGAGGTTTGATTCCTTTCACAAAAATAAATTAGTCATAATGCATAAATTTTGATCTAACAACAATATTTCAATAAGAAAGAAACAACTATATAAAAGAAATAAAGTAAACAGATTTAAGCATTGATGTAATACTGCATGATATACTGTACATTCGACGTTAAAATCCTAAGATTTTCAAACGACAACCATGTATTAAACTAATAATAAGCAGAATAATAATGATTAGGCTATACTATGGTTGGCTTTTGTAATATTGTGCTAGGTTTTATACCAATTCTCCCTCCTCTATACGACATTTCTGGATACCGTGCCTGATTGTTTTAACTTACCTCATCACGTTGGGGCTCATTCTGTTTCATGGCAAGCTTCTTCTTCGACATCTTTTTCACATTAGGCCGGTATCCAAACTGCAGTCGATATGGTACAATTTTGCCAAAGTCATCATAATACGTTTCTCCCTGGTACGATGGCATATCATTCTGTAGATAATAATTGTTTATTGACTGTTTATTGACTACCAAGAAATGCCTGCATGCTTTAAGATATGAAGGAACTTTATGAAACTATAATTATTTTAGCAGGTAAAAGATAAACACATAATATGAACACAATTTCCAAACCTACTCCTCAAATAGCACAATTATAAAACAGTACTTTGCAAACTCACTACGGTATATATTGAGATCAATACCTAGAGTAGTTTCCCGTAATTGTACTAGCGAACACCAAAACGTGTTGTTAATGTTTGTGAGATTTTACTTTCTAGATAGTTTTAGTAGTTAAATATAATTATTCGACAAAAAATTCATACGGACAAAACTTAACCTAACAAATCTCACAATTAATTTCCACAACCAATTGTCCTGAAGTATTGTATTCTAAAACATTAGCATCTCAATTGTAATTCTAAATTAAAATCATGTTCGATTTTAATAAATGTCAGACTTACAAGTGAACTAACAGAATCGGTTCTTTGTGTAGCCCAAGTAGCTTGTTTTACTACCGGCGAATTTTCTGCTTGTTTGGTCTTCCATGCCTTCTGAATCTGTCAAGACAATTGCAAAGACTTTGTTGATGAACTATTATGTTTTCAGTGGATTACAATGAATCTAATACATTTTATATTAATATTGTACCTATACAAAAATTTGCATATGGAAAATATTATATATAAATTGGAAATATTTTCAGAATGCAATTACTTCAACTGAAATCACAAAGTTGTAGAAAACACCCCAGAAATACCTAGAAACAACGGCATGTTTTGTATTTGCTAAAATGACCTATTATTTTTTCTTCGCCGACGGAATACTTCTCTCTAAAGCTTTTTCTACATTATCAAACTTCATGTGACAAAAAAATGTGATGTGCCCATATATGGACATGATGATGATGTCATATCACTACCATATTTGGGCACATCACACTTGTTTTGTCAAACTAGTTTGTTAGTGTAGACAGAGCTTTAGTCCTTTTACGAACCATCTTATTAATTGGTATCATACATCATATCAGTTGCTGATATTGTCGAAAGTTTTGAAAATAATAAGTGAAAGCTATATACTTATCTATTTATAATATATTGTATTAATGCGATTTGCCTAGATATTAAATTTAATAATGTTTTAGTATCTTCACCTCGTTACTTGTAAAGCAATATACGGCAATAGCAAGTCCTTGGAATGAGGCGAAGATCACAAACAGGTAGGTGAACACTTTAATGAAAGGACCAACAGCAGCCACGCCAAATACCCATGTCATACCAAGAATAGGTACTACCAGTATTGACTTCCGTGTATTCTTCCTGTAAATATTGATTTAAAAACAGAATATTACTACAATAAAACTATTATAAGATTGCTATTTGATTGGTTGATTTCGTAATACTTGGTATTGGTAATTTACTTTTATTAAACGTTAAAATTGAGATCACTAGGTCGGGAAGACATGGCATTAAAAAAAAGGAGTGCTGCGGAGTTATAAACATTTTTTTTTTCAATGTTTGTCTTTTTTATTTTTGAGCTAGCATATCAAAAGCTTTTGCTTTATTGGTCTTTTCTTACGTAATTGCATGTATTGCTATAATCTCTACTTAATAAAGAAGAAAATAATTGTTTACTTGAAATGGTATAAGTTGATTTTCGAACGCGGATCAGTAAACAACATCGCGTGGCAAACATTCTCAAAATGTTTACAAAAAACAGAACGTGAGCCCATTAATTATCATCAGTCGATCTCTTTACCGTTAGGTAGAAATAATATTACGTAATTCGTAATTTACCAATGCAATTGCAAGAATACAATCAGGTATATACATAAAATAATGGATGTTTTGTATTTGCTAAATGGCAAGAATAGTTTCTTTAAACGTGTGTTATGTCAAAGTAATATACGCTGGTAAAATTATCGTTATTAGAAAGTTATAGTAGTTTTTTAAACATAGTTTGATGTCGACATAAATGACCAATATAATTTTAAAAGAAATGAAATATGAAGTCTATTTTAATGTTCGGATCTTTTAAATAGTTTTAAAAAGTAGTGACGTGTTCATACTTGACGCGGTCGTACGTGCTTCCAACTTCTTTAGCAGCTTTGATGATGATACGCACAACAAGCAGGAGCAAAACCACATTTATCTACAAAATAAAGATGTTTTGCTGTAATGTTGTCGATTATACGAGAAATAGCAAAACACAGAAAGGTGGGGTATTACAGGATTACAAGATGTTTCGGTTGAAGGCGTTTTTGCCTGTTAACCGCTCTGAAAACACACATAACAAGAAAATAAGGTAGAAGGTGGTGAACTGTATTATGACTAATGCTTAAATTGGGTGGCAAAATTGTGAAAATATTTTAATGAGTTTTGTATGGTTTTGTGAACATGTGTCCAATTTGTTTTTGAAACTATTTATGGACTGAGCATTGACAAGCTCTTTGGACAAAGTAGTCCATTTATTCATTGCTCTTGTAAAGAAAATGTTCTTGCTCTAGAAAAAATGGTTTATAGATTTTGTATTTGTGTCCCCTCGTGGTTGTAGTAAATGTTTTAAATTCAAACAAGCCTTCGTCTGCATAGTGACCATTAATGAAACAATAATTTAAATTCATAATGAAATCAATATGAATGAAAACAATAGTTATATTTTGATATATATATATTTTTCCATAATATTTTATTATTTTTACTGTTTTAGGTTTCAATTTCCATGTGCCATTTTAAGAAAAAGTACACGACCTTCTATTGTAAACTAGACAATAAAAATATATAATTCACACATTCGAAGTAATGCTAAAAATTATTAGCTTTCACTTTTTGCCGTTTTTCTAGCAGCGCTTGATTCTATTTACAAAATAAAAACTCACAAAAATGATAACAAGGACAGGTATCACGAAAGTCCATATCAGTCCATTGTCTTGACTCAACCAACAACTGTACGAATACAAAATACAACTGAGCTTAATAATGCAATAAGCATTGACTTAACTAGCATGTGCAATTAAAAAACATATAAGGAATAGTAAAAGCAACAATGGAATTTATTCAATGTCTTATTATATAATATATATAAATTATATAAAACATTATTAATTTGAAAAAGAACGTTTTTAAATCAGATCTTTTTTCGGTGTATTTTAGGAAATTGCTCTCATTATTGATTAAATCATGTGTTTGTTGAGCTCGTTTTTTAACCCACCAATAAATATAAATACTTTACTAACCCTTTTAAAATTAAAACAAAGCATTACAGAAAGTGACTTAAAACATGTTCATATATTGGTCGTATTTATTTGCTATTGCTGGAAATGAACATCGAGTAGATTGTGTTGTTCCGAAATTTAATCTTTAATCTCTTCAATAAAATGAATAGTTCATAAATAATATGCATAATAATAATAATCACACAACTCTTTGCAGACATACCTGTCTTCTGTTCCATAATCACTGGAACGCATTATAAAACAGACAATGACGTAGACAGCAGGTATTGCCCAACCGGTCAAGTTATACTGCCGAGCACTTGTCGAGTTTTCACCAAAAACCAACCAAAGTCGGCGATAGAGATACAATCCTTCATTGAACATCCACATAAACATAGCGATGAAAAGAAACTGGAGAACGAATGCCACTATTTTGCACAAAATCTATTGTTGAGAACAAGAACGTTCATGAGTATTATTTACAGTAGGCCTGGTGCAAACGATGACTTCAAAACAATCTTTGTTATTTTATTCGAAATTTGTTTAAATGTCTTATGTTTAAAGATATACCCCCCCGCCCCCAACAAATTACTTACAATTGTAATTTAAAGAAAAAATTGTCAGATAGTCTGTCAGCCATTGGGTATTTGGTTAAATTTAACAGTTTATAATGTCTTTTTATAAGTGAAACCTTTAATTTTGTTATTTTGTTTCTATGGAAGAGAATTATTAAAACTACATAATCTTCAGAGTCTGATTTTATTAATCTTCATTTTCATGTTTTTTAGGGGGCGGAACAATACATCCTTTACTCACACAGTGATTTATTGGTTTTTTTTATTTTATATTATCTTATTCTTTATATTTATCTTTCACTTATTGTAGAACACTAAAAACTGCTAGTATTTTAAAATAATATAACATATAATTTAAGTGTATTATTAATGAAATTATTTAAATAATCTTTTTTTCATTTTGTATATATTTATATTGGCTCATATTTTATAGTTTAGTTATTTTATTTTCAACCTGTTATTGGTGTTTTACACTGTTGGTTTGAAATAAAGAATAAATAAAGAATAATGTGTATTAAGGTGACGTACCATCGATTCAGTTCTGTCAACACCCGCAAGGAATACACTCTGTCCTAGTGCCAAAGTAATCATTAGATTCTTCATTATTAACACGTGGTCTGATTTTTCCAACTCTCTGCGCAAAAGGTTAAAGCGAATACATTATTTTCATATCATTGCCAGGAACCTAACAACACAATCTTAGCAGAAACACCAATATCATCTATCAGCATCCTCATACTACACATTTGGAGTGATCATTATTGTCTACTCCATTATCAACGTCTTCATAGTAAGTCAACATTATCTATCGGCTGAATGTTACCCTATGTTTCATAGTGTATGTGTCTATTCTTATTTGATTAAATGTTGTATCCAATGTCCAATGTGTCTGATTTTTATTACGAACAAAAAGTTCTAATATGTATCTAATTTTTGAAATGGTTTTCATTATATAAACACAATATATTGGATTTAACAGTAATTTTATCTAAATTTAATTTTTGCGAATTGTTAAACTTCATTTTGACAATGTTTGCACAAACTAATTATCGTGTAGACTAAACTTAACTAAAATGTTTTTCCCTAACTAATAATAGTAAATTACCTCATTGATTAAATTTACAATGAAAGTGGGTTGCATTTTGAATAAATAACTATAAGTACTAAATAATTTCCGGTGTCTTTTAACCAAACATTTGAGGAAGCCAAATAGCGAATCGAAAATCAGTCAGAAAGCGTGGGACTGATCGTGTCACTGATCGTGTCACAACCACTGATGAATTCTTTGATCAACCGGAGCTCATTATCTTGCTGTTAGATTGTGTTAGTAATCACCATCCAAATCATTATCATTATCATCACTATCTTCATATTAATTACCATCTTTAAAGTAATCTTCATTATCATCCTTATTATCATCATTATTTGAACATTTTGATCATTTCATATACGCAGAACAGAATTAATGATGATTCTCATAAGCATACCAGTGTCTGTCATTCATCATTGTGACAATGACAATACTAAATCACAATGCCATACTTACGTTAAATAGTATACCAGGCCAATCACAAACGTAAGTGACAATATTGAAAGAGCGCCTCCTGCGTAGCTGATGACTGTTAGGATTGTGTCATGAATTGTACTTATCTGTGAACATTTATGTAGTAAAATATATAATATATTAAAATAAATACTGTAAGATATAAACCCATTGTCACACACCAATCGGATTTTGTGATGTAGTAATGTTCGGTACTACCGTTATCGTTAGTCCCTCAATTTATTACAGTCACGTCAATATTGTATTACACTATACTAATAATAAAATGAAAGTGACCAGAATTTCATTTACTTTAACATTCTGCACTTGTAGGAGTTATTACATGGTATTGACGGGAAAGATGCTCACAATTGAAAAGCAAAAGTGCTACGTAGCTAGACAGTTGAATTACAGTTGCACTTTTACTGTAGGCCAATCGTTATTGTTGATATTGTCTAGATTGATTAATAACAAAATAACAACACCAGTTTCATTATAGTTCGACACCTTTATTGTCCTGAAAAGTTCCGACACTTCACTTACTGGGCTGCTGGACGCCATTTCATATGGCATCCATTGGAGTTTGTAGCACCCCAGTATTTTCTACTTCATCATTTAGGTATATGTTCTTTTTGGATCCGAAAATATCCACTATTTTATTGGCTGGCAGATTTTATGTGTACATAAGACAAAGAGGGAAACACACGAGACGATAGTAATAGTGATAAATATTATTATTCTGAAAAAAGCACGGATCACGTAAAAAAGAACATAAATGATGTCTGGACTTTCCAGAACAATAATAGTATACTGTCGAGCTATAATGTGCCTACAAGTGTAGATAAATATATGTACCTCAGCTTCATTAACTTGAACAAGTACAGCAAAACTTGTTGTATGATTACATTCGCATGACACACTGTGGTCGTCCGCTAACACTTTCTTACATCCATACTGAGACCAAACCCTATTACGAAGAAAATACGTGATTAATCCAATCAAACGATTGATAACAATTGATGTTGATAATGCTAGTAATGTCATAAAGAAGTGATCTGAATTACTTACTCGAAGCTTGTGTCCCAGAAAGAACACACAATAGCCCTAGTTTTATTTGTGCCTTTTCTGAATTTAATCTCCTTTTCTTTGATTACCATATCTTTTCCATCATTAAATCCTGTCGTGTTAGTAGCTAATGAAAAGTTAACTCCCATTTGAACTTTTCTTGAGTTGGATGTTAATGTAACCGATAGAATCCCACTTGCCGTATTAGCGGTACCGTAAGTCTCTCTGTTGATTATTAATGTTTAATGTAATGTTAATAATTAAACAAATTTTAATGAATTACAAACAGTATTATGAAATAAAACGATAATATTGACGTGAACTAGTTAGGTCGTCGGAAATCAAAAGCTCCCTAAAATGGTCACGTTGAACGAAACACGACGGGAAGCCACAGGACGGTGCTTAAAAAAATGGAAATTACGTCGTCTTAACTTTAACGATAAATTTGCCATTTCCCAGTTTACGGAGAACGACTAGAAATAATGTATATATAACCTTAAATATACAGTTTAAATTACCCTTAAACGTGGAATTTTCAAAACTCTAACTAATATTTGAACTTCTAATTTAATGAAATAACATTTTTATTGGGTTAAAATGGCTATGTTAAAAGCGGCGTTTGAATGCTAGGAAGGCTAGGCCTAAGCTGTATCACCAGAGCCAAGCGATTCAGAAGGGCCCCACGCCACGAGACAGGGAGAGAGATACGTCGTCTTCACATAAATAATAAACGGCTATGTTGACTGTTATGATTTTACGCTCTAGGGAACACAGGATGCTGTATTCGTCATCCTCCCCTAACCGTCGTGTTTTGTAAAGTCCCTACTAAGTAACTTGTACAACTTACTTGTTTTCGTCGAGTTCAGTTGAATAACTTTCCTGATTGATGTGCATTATGGTTAGCCCCAATGAATCTGTTATATTAAATATAATCGATAGCCGATCAAAAAGATTATTTTATTATGCAAAAAAAATGAAATGAATTTAACTCCGTTAGGAGTGTTATAACTTTCTTTAAACATGATTGCATGCAATTTCAGCTTGTGTCATCATTTCACTATCTCAAAGGTAGTGTATTGATAGTGACAACTTCAACTTTCAGACTATAAGGGAACACATTTTGAGTCAGGTACCCAGCGTTTCCCTTTAATTTGGGGACCTCAAAAGAAATAAGCTTTTTATTAAACATTCTTGGGTTATCCTCAGTTCATTCATATATTTTCTTCAATCTTGTTTTCATTTTTTATATTTGTCTGTTGTTTGTAAAATTGAATGAACTGAACTAAAATTAAAACCATGATGATTATGTTAATGCTGGCGGATGATAATGGTGATGGTGAATTTCTATTCTATTTTTCAAGTAATTTTATATAGGAGTAGTAGTTTTAAAATGTGTGGACTTCGTTCTCCATGGAGCAAGTAAATTTCCCTATGTCTAACTATTCGTTTACTTCCTCCATGATTCATCTTACCAAATGACGAGAAACCGTCTGGAAGAATAGGCTTCAATTTTCCAGCAGTTTGGTACTCTGTCCCATCTACCTCATTAGTTGTAGTTGGGATATCAAAAACAGTGTTTTCAAATTGGGATTTATCCATGTGATAGCACCCTGCAACTACATAGAAAAAAATATTTTTATGATAACCATTTTTCTTTCTTTAAATTTCTCTTAAGATATATTATCTCCTTAAAAAATTATTTACTTTGACCAAAAATTGAATCGTAGAAATCAAATAGTTACAGGAAAAAATGTAATTTAAAGCAAAAAATAGTAAAAATTGAATGGAAATCGATGGGTTTTGGTTGAATTTAACAGTTTATTTTTGTTTTTAAAAGTGAAAACATTCTTTTTAGTTTTTTCTAGTGATTCACTTTATTGAAACTACGAAATTGCCTTTTTTTTTTATTAATCTTCATTTTTCATATTTTGGTGGACAATACATCTTTAAGTTAATACTGTATTTAAAATGTATTATTAATATTGAATCTTACCAAAAACATACCAATGAGAACAGTGCTTCAACAAAATAAATCTATAAATCGTATTTAATTAATATATAACTTCCCCCTTTAATCACCTATCCATAAATCGAAGTACTTTTGATTAGCTCTATCTAATTTTTGATTTTAAAAAGACCCACGTCAGTAAAATGGAAATAGTTACATTTTGCTTTCCTCCTTTGGAGTAAAAAAAAATGTTCATACTGTAAATGCATGACGTGACATCGGTAACTGGTGGTCTGCATAGTGTTAAGTAACATTGTCCCATGTGATAACTCATTTTCAGTAAATAAGCTACTGTTCCCGATATGCAAATTCTTTGGCGATAAATGTACTATGTAATTATTACACATTTAACTGTATTAAATAAAAACGTTTGCATACCCATGTTATCTTCTTTTACGATAATACTTTCGCCCTTGGGTAAATGTCCAGTCATCTTACTAATGATGTCCTCTGTTAAAGTAGCAGCATTTAGTTTATCCGCATTTTTCTAAATAAAAAACGTGTACATTTCCTAAACCATATACATCATTCCTTTGGCGGGTGGATTTAATATCAATAGAGAAATGTTAAGGATTTTATTTTACAAGAAATCTTTATAACTAAATATACACATTGATAAGAGAAAGCAATATTAAAACGTTTATGGATAACTAAGCAATACAATTTAGTTGTTTACCATCTACTAGATAATACAAGGTGGATGATGGATGGAGTATTAGTTTACCAGTATTTTATTGCATCATACTAGTTATCTACATTATAACAATAGACCTATAAATATTTGTAAAATGTTTAAACTTACCAAGTTATTTCTTGGATCAAGTAACACTCTTGTCATTTTCAAAATAGTCTAAAAATCAACAACATTATTTTAAAATGTAATACTAGTTCATATTTATATTCATTTATTTAGATAAAATACTACTCTTTATAGATACAGATTAATTTATTTGTAGTCTTTTGTATTGCCATTTAATAAGCGACATATTTAAAACCGAAATCAAAACATTATAAGCTTTACTCTTTTTTGGAAATGATGAAATAAAATCAGGTTTATTTGTAAAAACTGGTGTACTAAACTAAGATGAGACCTGGTATAATACCTTAGTACTGTTTCGGTATTCTTCAACAGTAGAAGTGTTTCCCAGTGATATTTTCTTGAGAATACTGTGTATTGATGTGACTTCTTCTTCTGTGAAATCTCGATCGTCATCGATTCCAGATTCACTTACGGCGTTCAAAACGTTCTCAGCTGGCGCATCGTCCAACTAAAATCAATAAATTCAACAACAACAAAATTAATATAACAGGCCTACACAATCTGGATTACGTGATACAAACACAGCGTTTTGTGGACAACTTCTTTTGAAAGACTTAACTTAAACATTCAGGAAATTACAAGTTAAACACACAGAAACATGTCACGGTATTTTAAGGCAGTTTGTCTGTTTATTAAATGCCTTACTATTTTGATTTTAACAGAAAATATCCATGTTCACTTACCATGCGCTCTACATTGTTAAAAATGTTGAAACCTGTCAAAAGGTAAATGAAAATCAGCTTTTAATTCAATTTTTGTATTTATTATCGGAGATTTCTCTTTTCTTGTTTTCCTACTAGCAGAGTCACAGCTAACTTTTAAAAATAGACCTACATTTAAGGCCTAAGTGTTTATCATTAGTAACACCAGTCACTCTTCCATGGTAACACTTTCTTTGAAAATTTTACTGAATGTAGATGGCTTACCATGTGTATACAAGTACAGGATATCCATATCTGACCGGTAACTGGTACTTCAACTTGGCTTAGGGCCTAGATCACATAAAAGTAAAGTGGTAAAACTACTTACGTCTTGTTCGTGGTATTCTTTGAGTGGTATCCATTGTCGTAGCTACTGTCTCGATATCACTCTTGTGTGTAGTTTCTGAACTATGCACATTAATTTCATCTATCATTAACAAAAACCGAAAATGTTTTACCTGATTTTACTTTACAAAATAGAAATATATGTAGATGTCTGTAATAATAATCAACAAAGTATCCAAAAGTGTTTAGAAACAAACAGGGGATTGAAAAAATAACAGTTTAGATTTACAAATAACTAAAGTGTGTAAATGTGTCAATTGAATATGACTCTAAGATAGGATAGGACTGCAACTGGAAGGCTTTATCGACATACGTCTTCGGGACAAAAAGTGTATATTTTGTACTGAATAGACGACTTAAAATTCGTTTACAGACTGAAGGTGTACAGTACGTTCAATTAAAATGATTTGACAACTGATCATCATTATAGCTTATAAAACTTTAATATTTCCTTTTGTAAAGGTGAGTAACTGTTTTGGTATTGATTTTACTATTATTTTTAATAACATATTTTAAAAATATAAATAATAATAATTACTGGTCATCAGTGTTATAATACAAACTGTATTACGGAATTAATTTAAGAAAACAATTTAATGCTGTTTATTTTTATTTTCCAGAAGTCATTATTTCTTTATTTATATTATATCATATTGAGAAAATATTTTTCTTTCGGATTGTGCACCGTTTATCGGTTACAATAGCAGCTCTGACTTCAAAAATAGAAACTTGACTATACCGTAATTTATTTTTTAATTATAATATATTTAGCTCAATATTCATGATGTTTAATAAGAGTATATTCAATTATCTGGTCCTGTATATCAACATCATACTGACTAACCTATGTAAGCACTCGTAGTGGTAGACAGTTCTTCCTCTATAATTATCTCTGTTACAAGTTCTTCATCTTCCTCTTGAATCAGTGAAGTATAGTCAACATCTAACTCTACAACTTCTACAAAGTACCGATAGTGTAATGTGATTATTGTAATTATTCTCCAACTATTGTAGCCTTATCACTCCTATGCTATATTCAATGTCTCGCCCGCTTAGTTTGTTTAACTTACACCTATGCCCATACTACAGTAGGCCTACACTATATAATACTTATCATACTACACTTCACATTAGGCCTACCTACGCTTTCCGTACCATTTTACATTTCAAATACCACTTACACTTCCCGTACCACTTACACTTCCCGTATCACTTACCCGTATCACTTAAACTTCCCGTACCACTTACACTTCCCGTACCACTTACGCTTCCCGTACCACTTACACTTCCCGTACCACTTCCCATACCACTTACACTCGTCGTTCCACTTACACTTTGTATACCAATTACGCTTCCCGTACCACTTACACTTCCCGTACCACTTAAACTTCTCGTGCCACTTACACTTCCCGTACTACTTACACTTCTGTACCACTTAAACTTCCCGTACCACTTACACTTCCCGTACCACTTACGCTTCCCGTACCACTTACACTTCCCGTACCACTTCCCGTACCACTTACACTCGTCGTTCCACTTACACTTTGTATACCAATTACGCTTCCCGTACCAGTTACACTTCCCGTACCACTTAAACTTCTCGTGCCACTTACACTTCCCGTACTACTTACACTTTGTATACCACTTACGCTTCCCGTACCACTTCGGGCCTACGTATCACGCATCACTTCCTCTACCATTACCAGTTCAATTCAACACATCCCTCACACTTCCTCTACCAATAGCACTTACATTTTGTTCTTACACTTTAACATTTAACTTCCACTGCAGTACTACAGTTTACTTGTATTTTAGCGGAGACAACAATATCAAATACAGTACAATATTGTTGTCTCAGATTTTAGCCAACCATACTAATGTCTCCTAGGCTTTCTACTGTACTACATACACAGTTTGCTATACTTACCGCACCGCATTTACAACCACACTTTAGTATCGTTGTATACATCATTCCAGGATTAATACATTAATACCATTACCAGCAGTTCACTTACCTGTGTATGTTACATATCCTTCGTCCTCTTCTATCGTTTTAGCAATATCCGCTTCAACTATAAATTGATTATAAAAGATACATATTATAGATATACAACATTGTACTGTAAGACAACGTACTCTCAAAGCACGTTTTGAATGTCTCCTCTGAAAAAATCTTTTATATAAAACGGCGTCTCCATCTGTATATGCCTTGAAAGGCATGGCACATAAATAAGCCACTTCTCATCCTGTTCATCATCAAGTTAAGTTGGCGATCAGGTGTGAGAGAGGCAATTGTACCTTACATGTGACGTGCAACGACAACAAGTGTTGCTTCATTTTAGTTGAAATACACACACAATTTATTCAGTAACCAACCGAGTTCTCAGCGTTTTAAGTCACTACTGCGGAGGATGCCATACGAGAATCGAGCGACGGTTGTTTGAAGTTACAATGCCGTCTATTGGTCTGTTATGATAGCACTACAGCGCTAACAATCAGTCAAAAATGTGATTACAAATTGCCCCACTTTGAGGAATCTGTATCTATCGGTAAATATATTTGTTTAGGAACTTGAAAAACAAACTATAACGATATTAACACAATCGATGTGTACTATTGATAATTATGCCAGATTTCATACGTTTTAGAAAACCGAAAACGGTCGATCACATTTTTTCGAAGGAGCAAATTAAAGACGTCCACGTTAATTATGAACATTTTCATTTCATATCGATATTGGTGTGTCGTCACCCAGTGATATTTTCTGATGTGTTCCTGATGGGTACTTACGTGTTGTTTGAGGTTCTTGTTCAGTGGTTTCCATCATTGGTGTATCTACCACATCACTTTGGTGTGTAGTATGCCTGTCTGTATCTATTATATAAAAATGAATGTTTTGAATGAATAGAAAACCTAAACAATTTCAAAAATTGCATGTTGAAACTGGAGGTATTGTCGACCAAGTGACATTTTCTGTTCTATATATTTGTTTAAAGAAGCAACGACCTGTAGGCCTATGTTGTCTATTATGTTTTAATACGTATTATATATACAGGGTATTCATGAACAAATTCAGAGTGACAGAGGGCTTGTTGTTTAACATTTCAGCTCTATATTGACGATACAAGTAACTCGACACTTTGATACAATAAGCGTTTGTGAAGTCACCAATTATTATCAATTTTCCTGAAAATCAACAGTTTCTGTAACGCCCAAAAACATATGACGGTAACTTAAAAACTGTGGTCGAAATTGTGTTAACAAACAAACAAAGCAAGTACTAGGCCTAATACTTGGCAACATATTTGGCCAAGTAATAGAAAGAGACCAGTGGTCAGTACACATCCAACTGTGTACTATTAATATTATGCTGAACTTTATAGCTTTTTAGGAAACCACATTTTACAAAAAATCAGTAAAGAACGTAGAGAAGGTTTCCTCAACCAAGGCTATCTAATAACAAGATGCTGAGCTCAGGAGATGCGACACAATCAGTTTCACGCCCTTTACAGACACTGCGCGCCACGGAGAATATGTACAGTACTGTCGGCATTTGTCGCGAGTTTCTGTCTTGTCAAGGCGAGCTCAGTGTCCTGTTGTTAGATTGCCCTGCTCCAACTCAAGATTTGAACAAAACAGTCGACCATACACCTGCTTGTCATTGCAGGATCATATATGTGGCATCGTTGCCCAATGAAACTTGCAGCTTCGTGTTTTGTGGAAATCAAACTTTATTTTATTTTTATTTAAAGCGTAAAATTCCCATAGATTATGTGTTTATATCGCTAAGTGAATGATTTGTACATATCACACGAGGTTGTAGTTTTTCGACTGTGTAGACCTATATTATTAATAGTTTGTCGGAATTATAGCTGCTTTTTTAGAAATGTAATTTTCTACTCAACTGCGTATGTATTAGGTTTATTATAATGCAATTATAATTTTATTTCAGGTAGACATGGATGATAATACGTACGAGTTGTCTGATGTTCTGCTTGAGTGGTTTCCAATGGCGTACCTGTGAAAAACATGAACATGCTTAGAAATCCAAATCAGCTCTGAATAAACGCTATAACATATTTTGTCTAACTTATTAGTTTCCAAATTCTTTTTTAACTGAAGAAAATGGTCGACTAAGAATGAAATTAACAAATGCCACTCTTTATTGGTTCTACTAATTTACCGTTATGTTTACGTAACATAATGTATTACATCAAAGGAAAGTTTACTCAAATCTGAAATGGATTTAATGTTCTAAAACACTACGTATTTATTAGGTTTATCATTTGATAATGCAATTATAATTTTATTTAGGGTAGACATGGATGGTAATACGTACGAGTTGTTTGTTGTTCTGCGCGAGTGGTTTCCAATGGCGTACCTGTCAAGAACATGAAATGCTCAGAAATTCAAATCAGCTCTGAATAAACGCTATAACATATTTTTTCTCAACTCATTTCTTTCAAAATTCTTTTTAACTGAAAAAACGGTTGACTAAGAATGAAATTAACAAATGCCACTCTTTATTGGTTCTAGTAATTTTGCCGTTATGTTTACGTAACATCATTTATTGCATCAAAGGAAAGTTTACTCAAATCTGAAATGGATTTTAATGTTCTAAAACACTACGTATTTATTAGGTTTATCATTTCATAATGCAATTATAATTTTATTTAGGGTAGACATGGATTAATGTTAATACGTACGAGTTGTCTGTTGTTCTGCTTGAGTGGTTTCCAATGGCGTACCTGTGAAGAACATGACAATTCTTAGAAATTCAAATCATCTCTTAATAAACGCTATAAAAAAATCTTTTTTTCTCAACCTATTTGTTTCCAAATTCTTTTTTAACTGAAGAAAATGGTCGACTAAGAATGAAATTAATAAATGCCACTCTTTATTGGTTCCAGTAATTTACCGTTATGTTTACGTAACATCATTTATTGCATCAAAGGAAAGTTTACTCAAATCTGAAATGGATTTTAATGTTCTAAAACATATTTATTAGGTTTATCATTTCATAATGCAATTATAATTTTATTTAGGGTAGACATGGAATAATGTTAATACGTACGAGTTGTTTGTTGTTCTGTGGTTTCCAACATCGGCGTTGTAGTTGGAGGTTCTAGAAAATATAACAATTTGAAAATTGTTAGAAATTGCAATGACATGATTTAAAACGAACTAAAACTAGAATTATAATAACTACAAAACTGTTCTCTAACGATCTTTCAAACGGTTGAAATATCACTTTTTAACAAACCAAACGAATTTAGTTACTTACCTTCACAGTCTGAATCAAATGCCAATTCATACAAAATTGCCGCTGAAAACAACAATTTAAAAAGTTTAATCAGTGATATAGAGGGTCTATAAAGGCCTCGACCCCTGTTTTAAATCAAAAGGACTTATAATAACAAACGGGCATGGGTTGGTATTTCGTAAGGGTATAAGACCATACACAGCCCATTACATTACCATGGAATGGCACAAAATGACTATGAACAGACAGCTATTACCAATACCATTGTTAACTTGATAGATTATTATCACTTTTTATTTACGTAGCAAATGCGGAACAGTAAGTACATTAGTATACCTTCTTTACTTGGGCCTTTTACAAATGCCACTCGCAAGTAACATCCTGTTCCTAAGCAACCTTTTACATGAAGTTTGACAAAATCTGCACGTAGTTCATGTAAAAACATGCTGAGTACACATTGGTATCTAGATGCTCTACTGACTTGAAATCTCTGTAAATTTATTATTATCATTATCATTGTCATTATTTTGACACTAAGATACGTCTGAAACAATAATACACATACATCATATAACTGGCTTATAATTGTTTTTATTTGTAAAAAAAATGACCACTCGAAACGTGTATGACGCACATACAGAGAAGAAGTTAAACATGATAAACGTATTAAGATAGGGCTAAAATGAACACATGATGCTCCGAGAAAAATAGCCTGATAGAATATAAATACCAAGCAAGTGGTTGTAGGCAGGAGGGTAGATTGAACTTCTTACTGGCAACAAATGTAGAGGTGTTAACCTCGTGGAGACCAAATAATAATCAAGTGCTTAAAATTACGCCGTCTCTAGTTTGAAAATTGTGTTCGACTCACACAATTCTTATTTAAATTGTTTCCCGCCGGTAATTGGCTGAGTTGCTTGCTGTCGAATGGGTAAGAAATAAAATAATTCTTTAATTTAAACCAAGTAGGCCTAGGTCTAGTTAGAACATGGTTTAAAATATAACCCAAATTGCCGGTAATTGGCTGAGTTGCTTGCTGTCGAATGGGTATGAAATAAAATAATTCTCTAATTTAAACCAAGTAGGCCTAGGTCTAGTTAGAACATGGTTTAAAATATAACCCAAATTGTGATTACAGACATTCATATAAATTCGCTCTCACGCCAGTCAAAAAGCCGATTTCCATGTATAATTATTCTTACCTGCGAACCATCTTTGTCAAATGCAAATTCAGAATCATTAGTATCAAAGTTATAATGATTGCTAAATTCTAGCTCAAACTCGGAGACCCATCCATCGCGTTCAGCATTCCTCGTTCCATCACCCAGTGTCACAATGCCAAATATAGTTGTTCGTCGATGAAGGTCAAATGAAATCCAAGGTTCATCGTCATTTGGATTCGGGTGCCATGATGAGTGACTATTAACACGTGCTTTTTTTGGTTGACTATCATCAACACTAGATGACCCTCTGAAAAAACGGTTTCTATATATAGTTGAGTTATGAAGCCCTACGTATCCACAAACTTCATCAGCAGTTACATCTGGAATTTAAAAATAAAATGCAATTTCCAGATATTAACGCATTATCGTTGTGTATTTCTTATGAAGTATGCATTATAGTAAGTTCCACAATCAACATATTATCGATTATCACGGAACCTGAAGGCCTACTTAAGACGACAGCGATTGTGTGTAAAATAAACACCTGCTTAACCCCTACCTAAGAATCTCTATGGATCAGAAAAAACAAAAATACAGTACGATGAATGGGAATGACTGTGGATTTGCGCTTTCTCACGTGATCAGCTCATTTTACTTAAAAAGTAACTTCAGCAAATCGCAGACTAAAGGTCACGAATAGGGGGCGCTGTTCTACAACTAAGCAATGTACTCCTAGCAACCACTAACATCTAGTCATTGCCAGAAGGAGACTGTTGGAAACAGTCGAAACGTCGCACACATAGGTATTCATGGTTTAAATTAAAGAATTATATACAGATAAAAAAAACAGATGAAAACATTTTTCGAATAAGTACAGAAGAATGTTGGTGAAAACCAATAATATATGTAGACATACGATACGATATACGTTATATATTTAGTAAACATTGAGTTGTAAATAAATATTTATATACCATTAGCGGAGCGAAGTCTAAGTATTTCCATCCTTAAGTAAGCTCCTGTACCATGATGCCCTGCAACATGAAGTTTTACATGTTGAGCAAGTACGCCTTGCTGGAACATATTTGTTGTGCGGTCATGTCGTGAAGTTGCGTCAGATCTAAATATATGCTGATTGAAATAATAATAATAAACGAGACCGAGTTAGTACGACAATCTACACCCAATCTCTCGCTTTTAATTATTTAGTTATTATGCTCACCTAACTAAGCTTAATTTTCAGGTAAACGTAATACAGTTATGTGGTCTGTGTATAGATTTCTTTTACGTTTACGGATCCGTTCTCTCTTTGGTTTTTCAAGGGTGCATATAATTATATGCTTTTCAATTGTGCCATATATTGTAAATTTGGAACGACCTTTATTTCTTTTGAAAATGTTCTGTGTTCTATTTAATATACACAAATAAATAATGTTTTTATATCTATGTCTTATCTCTATTCACTGTAATGACCTATATAAGTACTATTTACGTTAAAAATCACTATCTATATTAGGCCTACCATATTTATTATTTTCATAATCATTATTGTGTTAATTCATGTTAGGTATGCACTTACACCAACATACACATTACACATGTTTTATACAATTTTAAGTAAATGCTTAAAACATACATTAGTATGTGCTTAACATATCCATTATATAATTGATAGAAAAAAGCAATGACATAATGTTATTTAAGTTAGTCATAATTATTTGTTATCTAATCAGCAGACACTACAAAAGTAAGACTTAAATTGTTCACTTAAAAATACATTTTTAAGATCGTAATTAAAGTAGTTCAAGAACTGGTATGTAATGTTATATAATTTAACTTAATGTATACATTTGAGTGAATTTTTAAAGAATAATACAATTGTTAGTGTAAAAATATTAATTTACCTCCTTTTTTACCATTTAAAGTAAGTGCTTAAAAGAAACATGAGTATGTAGGCCTATTTAACATAGCATATGTGGACATATTTTGTGTATGTATTGTCACAGTAATCAATATCCTACCAACAAATATTTTATTGTATCGTATTTTGTGAATGTGTGACACTATTAGATTCACAAACAATAATTTATATTGTTGTTATTAAAATAACACTGACATTCAATCATGATTTTCTCAAAACTGTTATTTGTATATTGTTATACTAGACTTGCCCCAAGTCTGTATTCATTATCTTTTTTTTATTTATTTGTTTTTATTTCGATTTTTGTCTGAAAATACACAAACTCAAGTAGTATACGTATGAAACGCCATATGTGCCAAAATATTTATCTTTTTACTAATATTAAAATAAAACTCCGTCTGGAACCCAGACTAATTGTTATACATGCTTCGACATAACTTACGATATCTCAAGATCCCCTTCATGTTAAATATTAAGTTTGGTATCATTGTAAATTATATTAAATGAATGCTCTAACAGATAGAATACAAATCTGAAATGTTTTTATTTTCAAATTAACTTATGTTTCACTTTGCCAGAGCAGGTTACATATAACCGACACTTTTAAGCAGAATACACACACACACACCAACACACAAGCGAAGAGTGATATTACACTCTGTGCACATACCTACGGCCATATGCCTACAGTATAATAGAGAGACTGGCACTGGAGGGTCATTATAGTCTTATGTACATCTATCCAATACAGAGTACCAAACATGCCAATGACAGTTACTGTAGTACTGTATGTGGACTATATGTTATTGTGATATTGATGGCATAAAAATACACTTTTTTCTGAGGTTTTTCATGAATAATAACTCATTATTTTTGGCATCAATTACCTATAGGAAAACGCGCTCTGGTGTAAAAGTGGTATAGTTCAACAAATCACTTACCTCTGCAGTGTCAGCATTAACTGCATAAACAGAAGGAGTAAAATGTTCGTTTTCGCTTAATTCCAATCTGAATTCCGTAATCCATCCATCATGTGCTATATCATTTCCTCCATCACCCTGTGTTATGATCCCAATGATTGTTTCAATTTTCCCGATGTCTACACTAATCCAAGGCGAGTTGTCTGTAGAAACATGGCACCACGATCCCCAAATGTTCAAAATGGCTCTCTGGGCATTGAATGATGGAGAACGCGAAGAGGAATCGAAAGCAGACGATGGTATCTTGTGCCACTCCAATCCAACTTGCATAGTTTGATTAATAAAGTAACCTACAATTTAAATAGATGTTAATGACACACCTGTATGTTATATTCGCAGCGAAAGGATATCTACAAACAAAACATTCAACAGTCAGATTTTTCTTTAAATTATTCCCAACGTACGTATAATAGTATTATACCATTTTCCTCTTACACATCGTGAATAATGTCGACTAGATATAAATTACACACAAACAAGGCTAAAAACAGTTAAATTACTAAATTTCGAGGGTAACCTTTTGGCCTTAAACAGCACTGGTGTATACAAACATGATTGTGTCATAATATGTAACTAAAAATCAAACCAGAACCAGAAAATGCGTGTATAATACCCGTACTAATAAAAGTAATCGCAAAATAAAATAAAAATAGGTTTTTAGATTTGAATTGTGCATAATGTGACATTTAAATAACGATAATTGTGGCACCGTTATGTAAAAACAGTTATAAACAAATGATTTGATTCGTTGACAGATTGCATCTCTAACATAGAGAAGTCAACATTTCAACTTATAAATATTCATTTGTTTAGTTTTACATAATAGTTAAAATAATAATATGGCAAATAAAGAAATCATTTCAGAATTATAAAAAATCAGAAGTAATGTATTGCATGTTAGAGACACCGTGACATACAAAATTGAAAAAAAAATCAAGTATTTAAAAATTTAAATTATTTTATCTTTATAGACCATTTTATATTAAGTATTCCAATTGTTCATTAAGTCTCACCAGTCTAGGCCTAAAATCCTACCTGAAACTTCTTCACCCGTGACTATTCCTGATTGACTACCTGAACCAGTAGTTATACCTGATGATACGTCTTCATTTGTGACCATATCTGATTCTTCACCTGACTGACTACTTGAATCAGTAGTCCTACTTAATAACCCTACGTCTGTAACGATTCCTGCGTGAAATTAAAAGAGTGAAACATTATTTGAACCTAACTCCAAATTATATAATAATAAATAAAAATGTATGGTAAATTATGATTGCAAACTTACTTTGAACGCACGTGTAATCAACTTCTGTATACTTGTAAGTGCCAGGACAAGGGTCTGCAACTGTTGACAGTATTCCTACTTCACAATGCGGTTGGCCGTTGCAGATTTCAATAAAATATGCCGTTAAATCTATTCCGCAGTTAGTGTTGCTTGTAGAAGGGTGAGGGCAAAAACCTGAGTTATAACGTCCATAACGTACAGATTTAACGTTAATATATCCACCTTCAGTACATTGCGGGTTTCCAGTATCAGACTCACATACTATAAGCTTAGAAACTATAATTTGAGAAAAATAAATATAATTATGTGAAAATGTAGGCGTACATCCTATTCCTTGAAGTCTTGTCTATTTACCATTCAATCGATTTTTTGTAAACTTTAACAGCTGGATGGACACAGACTAGGTGGCTCTTACCTTCACTTGATTCACGTCCTGATCCACTACCTGATCCACTACCTGATCCACCTCCTGAAACACTTCCTCCTCCTGATCCACTACCTCCTGGTCCACTTCCTGATTCACTTCCGGATCCACTTCCTGATCCACTACCCCCTGATCCAGAGCCACCTAATTGTAATAGAACACTGTGCTTATTTACTTGCTTTTATTTTTATTTATATTTATTATTTTTTAAGGGTACTTGTTAGCTTAAAAATATGTGCTCCGCACAGATCTTAAAATATGCATCCTCTATGTACATGGTTGCAGTATATGAAAAGAAAAAATAAATTGAATTAAATTGATTTGTGTATTATTTATCATAAATATAGAAAAGTATTATGATATGAATACATATCATAGTTTTTGGAGATACTAGCATTTGTTTTCAATATGTACTTCTGTAAAGTGCAAATAAAAAGTATAGTGTAGTCGATTGCGTAGTCTAATGTTGAACACTACTTACTTTGACTACCACTACTGCTGTTTATGTATAGGATACTCAATGTGATGATAACCTGAAAAATTATAAAGGAAATGTAAGTTTAATTTCTTTATTTTAGTTAAAGACATTTTATGATGATGATTTTGTAAGTCACCTGTCATCTCAGAGGATGCTGATCGATATTAAAGGTCAGTAATTTACATACAATTATGATATTAGTAGTGAGCTAGGATTTGATACCAAACTCGATATGTTTATATAATCTTTTTATCTTAACATATATACGTAATATAATGCTGGCGTGGACAAATGACGTCTTTAAATTGCTCTGATTTTGGGTACCCCTTCTAGGATTATTATATAAGCCTACAAAAGGTTTGTATCGAGTTTAGAGCTGTTGTCACAAATTACGAAACTAACAAAAGATAATTGATAAATGTGATGTGGTTATCCGCAGGAAAATGTTAGGCCTTATATGGCCTTTAGAACCACACTTTGATCTAGTCTTTTCTTGAAACTATTCACAGAGGAAACAGTTACCACATAGTCAGGGAGAGAATTCCAGAAATGATTCTTTGAGATAATAAGTCCCTTCTGCAATCGAGGCATTTAAAATGGTTGTTATTTTAGATGGTCTTGTAAACACAATTTATATTTACTTTTATTGAGGTTATTCGTTGGTTATGACCGAATTACGCAAAACTATTACGTGTATGTGTTATTATACGAAGGGATTACAAATTAAGTGATAACTGAATTTATATGCAACTGGTTGCATATATTTTGTGGTGCTCGCGATAGTTGGTATTATTTGTGAGATTTCTGAGATGGTTATTGTTTTACTATTAGTGTTTGTAATTAATAAGTTTCAATAGTCTACTGTAATGGATATTATACTATAGATGAGAGGCAGCAATGTAAGAAATAATAATAAAAAACCTATTTGTATATAGTGTTACTGTTTAAGTTATTATGTCCTCCCTTTCTTCATAGTGGCATCAGAGGTAAGTGGGGTCAGTATAGGCAGTTACTCGAATGAAAAGAGTACACATCACAACTCAAAAAGAACTAAATAACTACTTATATTAAGTGAAAGATAAAGTTCGAACAAAAAAATACTTGAGCTTGTAAATGTCGGGGTAACTGAAATAATAATATACCTAAATGAAATTGGCTGGCCAAAAGCTCAACACTCATCTCAACTATTTCGATTTTTAGTCGCGTGGACGCGACTCTATAGTTCACTATGTCGGTCGGTCGGTCGGTCGGTCGGTCGGTCTGTCGGTCTGTCTGTCGGTCTGTCGGTCTGTCTGTCGGTCTGTCTGTCGGTCCGGTATCACTATGCATTGTAGCACGCGACTTAATCGCTGTTGGCCTTGTTTTGATAGGGGCCAACTAAAATAAGAATCGCAGCCTCCATTGTACAAGCACGGTACTCTAGTAGCTAGATCAACTTTCGTATGTACTTTGAGGTCCAGAGAATTTGACTTCAGAAATTGGTTTAGGATGGTCAAACAATCAATTTTGGCTTGGTTACACATTTTGAAAATGTGGCAAAAGGTCAGGGTGAAAGGTTATAATACCAAACACCAACATGTCCTTAAATCTCGACAACCACTGGTCACAGAAAGGTAATTTTGGTCTCAAATTGATCAGAAGGTATACATTTATATTCAGTCTAATGTGACATTTTAGTCAAAAATGACCGGAAATGCCATTTCTGACCTTTGATCCACAACCCAGGGCATGTCATACAAACAAAAACTTTATCTCAAGAGCATTCGGCACCCTTCCAACGCTAATATATTGAAATACAAAAAGTATCGTAATAAGTTAAATAATCTTCTAAAAAGTGTTAAAGTGGATTATTATAAAAACTTTTTTAATGAAAACAAATCCAATATTAAAGCTACTTGGCGTACTATAAACTCTATACTTAAACCATCAAACAACACAATTCCTAACATTGAGATAATGAGTAATGGAAATCTAACAAAAGACCCGAAAATGGTGTCCAACTTATTAAATAACCATTTCACCAATATAGGGCCTGAATTAGCAAAAGAAATCGACACTAGTTCTATCAATAGTTTCCGTCACTATCTTAGTCCTCCTACTCCAAATTCCCTTTTTTTATCTCCTGTTTCGGAACATGAGGTTCTTAAAATTGTCAACTCTTTCAAAAACAACAAGGCTGCTGGAATTGACGATATATGTGGCAATGTTGTTAAAAAATCAATAGACCTTATTCTTTCTCCACTTACTCATATTTGCAACTTATCTTTATCCACAGGATCTTTCCCTAAAAGCATGAAAACTGCAAAGGTCACTCCTATATACAAAAAAGGTAACAAATCTGATCCCAACAATTATCGACCAATTTCTGTTCTTACTTTCTTTTCAAAAATTCTTGAAAAACTTATCTATGACCGTACGTATGATTTCATTAACCGACACAACATTCTCTACAATAAACAATATGGTTTCAGACAAAACTATTCCACTTCTTTTGCTTTAATTGATCTTACCAACAACATTGTGGATGCTATTCATAATAAGTTGTTTTCGTCTGGCCTATTCATAGATCTGTCGAAGGCATTCGATACCATTGATCACACTATTTTACTGTCAAAACTCTTTAACTATGGTATCCGTGGCATTTCTCTTGACCTTTTTAAAGATTATCTGTCTAATCGACTTCAATGCACCTATATCAACAATGTTTTTTCCGATTTCAAACCTATTGTTTGTGGTGTTCCTCAAGGGTCTCTATTAGGCCCTCTTCTTTTTTTATTGTATATCAATGATTTACCAAATGCATCTGACATCCTTTCTTTTTATCTTTATGCTGATGACACAACCATTTTTTATTCACACACTAATTTTGATTTCATTTTCAATACTTTTAATAGGGAATTGAAGAACGTGAACGATTATTTCAATGCAAACAAACTTTCAATAAATATTAACAAATGCCATTTTATGCTTTTTGGTTTTCGACACCAAGATTTGATTAACGACACTCATAATGTTTACCTTGCTGCCCACAAAATTCCTCTTGTTAAGCATACCAAATTTCTTGGAGTAGAAATAGACGAAGAACTAAACTTCAAACACCACATTAAAGAAATCGAAACTAAAATTTCGAAAAATATTGGAATATTATATCGTCTTTCATTTTACTTGCCCAAAGAAGTCCTTCGCATGATTTATTGTTCACTTGTTTTACCTTTTATTTCTTACTGTAATATTGTCTGGGCAAACAACTATGCTTCAAACCTCAACAAACTTTTTATTCTCCAAAAAAAAGCTATTCGCCTCATCTCTGGTGCGTCACGCCTAGATCACACTAGTGAGCTTTTCTCTGACCTTAAATTATTAACTGTCCAAAACATCAATATCCTCCAACAATGCACCTTCGTCTATGAACATGTCAACTGTCTACTTCCAACTAAACTTTCTTGCAGCTTTATAAAAAATAATAGTATTCATACCCATAAAACTAGATCCTCCTGTAACCTCCACCCTCCCCTTACCAAATTAACATTAATGCAACATAATATCCGTTATAGTGGCACCAAATTATTTAATGATCTCCCCGACGAAATTAAATTGGCACCTTCAAAAAATAAATTTTCTTTTAAACTTAAACAAATTCTACTCCATAAATAACTAATAATAATAAAACAACATATTTATTCTGGTTTTTCTGTGCTTCCATAGTATTATATTATTATTAACTTGTCGTTGACTTGTTTTGTTTCTGTTTGTTTAAACTCCAATATGTTTATAACTTTTTAACTGGCTACCCGTCACAAGTTTTTTTGGAGGGAAACCTCCAAATGTTATTACTTTCTGGGTGTTGCCTCTTAATTATTTATATTTAAATTGTTATTTTGTTTACTTTGAAATGATAAGAAATAAATGTTATTATGAATGAATGAATGAATGTATCTCCGTAACTACTTGTCGTAGACACTTGAATTTGTTCTTAAATTGTCCGAAATATACATTTTTTTATTTGTTATACATTTTGAAAAATGTTACAAAAGGTCAAATATTCAGGGTCAAGGGTTATATGAACAAATATAATTAGCTACTCGGCAACCACTGGTCAGTGTTGGTCCCAAAATGTTCAGAAGGCATGCATTCATATTCAGTTTAATGAGGCATTTTAGTCAAAAATGATCAGAAATGCCCTTTCTGACCTTTGACCCACATACCAGGGCATCTTTATATCTCTGTAAATACTGGTCGTAGAAACTTAAATTTTGTATCAAATTGTTCGAAATATACATATTTACATTCATTCTAATAGACAATTTGCTTAAAAGATGACCAGAAATACTATTAATTACTAATGATATTGTTTCAAACAAAAAACATATCTCTACACAACTTATCATTGGACAGTAATGTTATGCAATAACTTATGCTTTAAATTGCTTTACTGTTTGTAATTGTATTTTTGCTTATAATAATGCTAGAAAGTATTGTTGACCCCCGAGGACGATCAAACATTTTGATAGAAACGTCGAGCCCAACATAATTCTTTTCAGAATGCTAGAAGTAACTTACCGAATTCATCCTAATAAACACCCCGAGCATTTTTTTTTTGGTGTAATATGGTAACATGTTTAATCAAATGATAATGATGGCGCCGTTCAATGGTGACACAGCTCCGTTGGCTCTGTTAATGTGTTCTGTGTTTTTGTCTTTTCTTGTGGATGATATTGGTGCAATAATCACTTATACCAGGATTGAATTGGTAAATATTAGAGAAAATGTGTCAAATCGGCCGATCAACTTGCCCGAGTCTCTACTTTACAACGATCTTTTCAAGCCCGACGACGTAGACCTACCAAATCCGGTATTGAAAACCCCGCGAAGAAAGAGGTAGGCGTGGCGGTGTTTTAGCGAGGCTTAGGCGAGATTCGTGAAAATCACCGTTACCAAGTATCTTTTTAGGTAACGTGAGATCTCTAAAAAACAAATTTGACGAACTTACCTGCTGCTTAAACACAAAACGCGAATTTTGTAACTCTTGTATTTTCGCATTTACGGAAACCTGGCTTGATCAAAATGTACCCGATCAGTACGTCACACCACAGAATTTTGGGATGTACAGACAGGATCGTGACTCGGAAGCTGTAGGGAAATCCCGCGGGGGCGGAGTATGTCTACTTGTTAATCAAAATTGGTGTAAGGATGTAAAGAATCTGTCAGCCATATGCACATCGATTCGCTGTCGTCCTTTCTACTTACCACGGGAGTTGACGTCGCTAATCATAACAGTAGTCTACATACCTCCTGATGCAAATGCAGAATCCGCGGCTACCCAACTATCTACTATAGTAACTGACAACGAATTAAAACATCCAAATGCAACTTCCATAATATTAGGTGATTTCAACCACGTAAATTTGAAGAAAACGCTCCCCAAATTGTTTCAACATGTTACGGTTGCGACCCGGAACAATAACATCTTGGATCATTGTTATACAACAATTAAAGATGTTTACAGGTCACTAAAGCGACCTCCACTTGGCGAGTCCGACCACAACCTAATTTACATGATACCACGATACAGATGTCAGTTCAAGCGCGAGGCTGTCAAATCACGCATGACAATAGCAAATGGACACCGAATAATATTATGAAACTACAAGGCTGCTTTGATTGTACAGACTGGAATGCTTTTAAAGACAGTTCGGACATTAACTTATGTACTGAATCCGTTATTTCAGATATTAAATTCTGCCAGGACATATGTATTGATAAAGACGTAGTTAAGATATATCCAAATCAAAACCCATGGTTTAATAAGTCTGTTAAGGATCTGATACGAAATAGAGATAGGGCTTTCAGATCAAATGATAAGGATCTATTTATGAAATCAAAATACGAGTTAAGAAAGGGAATAAATAAAGCCAAGAGAGAATATAAAAATAGGTTAGAGGAAGATATATCTTCCGGCGATTCCAGAGAGTTATGGAAAAGCTTAAATAAAATAACCAACTACAAACCAAAATCTGATAAAATTAACTCAAATGATGACCTACCCCAACGACTGAATGATTTCTTCAGTCGTTTTGACACTCCCCCTCTCCATCAAGACAATAATTATGAAAATGGTAATGATGTACCGTTAGTTGTTCTTGAAGAGAATACTTGTATTGAGTTTAGTAGATGTAAGTCAAATAAGTCAGCTGGTCCAGACGGTATATCCCCTATGCTTGTTAAACATTGTTGCAAACAGATTGCCCATATTTTTACATACATTTTCAATTTCTCTCTTATATCTCAAATTATTCCGCGATGTTTTAAAGATTCTATAATAATTCCAATTCCGAAACGTTCCCCAATCGAAACCCTGAATGATTATCGACATTAACGTCGGTTCTGATGAAATGCTTTGAACATATAGTCCTTAATTACCTGAAGGCCAAGTGTCCTCGAGATCTTGACCAATATCAGTTCGCCTATAGACCAAACCGGTCTACCGAAGATGCTGTATCGATCACTTTGCATAGGATCTTAGAGCATCTCGAACGTGATAAAAGATATGCTAGGATTTTATATATAGATTTTAGTTCAGCATTTAATACGATTGTACCGTATAAGTTACACACTAAGATGGTTGAAATCGGTTTCGATATTTCTATATGTAACTGGGTGTTAAACTTTTTAACTGATCGACCCCAAACGTACTAAAGTGGGCACCATTATATCAGATAAGCGTATTATAAATACAAGTGTACCACAGGGCTGTGTACTGTCGCCCTTTCTTTTTACTTTATTTACCTATGACTGTGTTACCTACTACAGTAACTGTCATATCGCTAAATTTGCGGATGATACTACCATTGTAGGTCTAATCAATGATGACAGTGATGAGTCTAATTATCGCAACCAAGTTAAACGAGTTGTAGACTGGTGTAACGAAAACAATCTGTTCTTGAATGTATCTAAGACTAAAGAAATGGTTGTAGACTTCCGTAAATCACTTAATGTCAAATATCCAATATTTATTAATTGTATATCAGTTGAGTTTGTAGAAGAATTTAAATTCTTGGGTATTTATATTTCAAATGATCTGAAGTGGCATATTAACACACGTAACATTATTAGAAAGGCCCAAAGAAGAATCTACTTCCTACGTAGACTTAAATCATTTGGTATAAACTCTGAAATAATGTCGTCCTTCTATAGCTCAGTTATAGAGAGTGTAATAACGTATTCTTTAACGGTATGGTTCGGTAGCGCTAACGAAAATGAAAAGCGTGACCATATAGTCAAGACCGCATCGCGTATAATTGGATCTGCACAACTGCCTTTGGAGAACATATTTTCGGATCGTCTTCTGAAAGGCAGTGGCTATCAAAGATGATCAATTTCATCCGGCCTCTAGTATGTTCCAGTTGATGCGCAGCGGTCGGCGATTTCGTTCTATTAAGGCCAATAAGGCACGATTTACAAATAGTTTCTTTCCAGGATCTATTAGAGCCTTAAACATGATGTAGACACTTTTTTGTAATGTTTTTGTTTTTGAGTTCGTGTTGTGTCCGTTGGATATTGTGCTCCGCCAACAGAGCAAACAGAATTTCTATGTTTTTTTCCTAAAACAAATGATAATAAATGATACTTGACTTGACTTGACAAATAAATACTACCTAGCACAATTAAATCAAAAAGTGATACAAAATGTATATGGTCTTGTTGTGTATCTGCATGTGGCGGGGCGTTTAAATCGAAGGGAGGGGTGAGCATTTATTCGAAGGAGGCTCATATTCAAAGCGGGTGTTTAATTGAATAAATACTCTAATTTATTTTAATAATGATATATAATTCGTTTCTCACTGATAAAAGGTACTTTACATGAAGCATTTTCCTCTTTATGCTTTTGTAACAAAATGTTTCTGTCTTTTAGAATAAAAGTGACACTGTCACAGGCTCCATTTAACGAATCCTCTCCAGGTTCCAGTATAATGATATAAAACAATGACACATCATTACCCTGAGACACTATATGAGACACGATTACACAATTGTTATGGATCTTCATTCTATCATCTGTTTGTTTGTGACTACAATTTGTCAACTTGTCAGAAATGGCATTTCTGATCATTTTTCACTAAAATGTCCCATTAGACTGAATATGAATGCATGCCTTCTCAACATTTTGAGACTAAAATCGACTTGCTGCGACCAGTGGTTGCCGAGATACAAGTACCTATTTGTGTTTGTTCATATAACCCTTGACCCTGACCCTTTGACCTTGGTAACATTTTTCAAAATGTGCAACAAATAACAAAATGTATATTGCGAACAATTTAAGACCTAATTTAAGTGTCTACGACCAGTAGTTACGGAGATACATACATACCCTGGGTTGTGGGTCAAAGGTCATAAATGGCATTTCCGGTAATTTTTGACTAAAATGTCCCATTAGACTAAATATAAATGTATACCTTCTGATCAATTTGAGACCAAAATTACCTTGCTGTGACAAGAGACAAGAGATTTAAGGACGTATTGGTGTTTGGTATTATAACTATTGACCCTGACCTTTTGACCTTTCGTCACATTTTCAAAATGTGTAACCAAGCCAAAAATGATTGTTTGACCATCCTAAACCAATTTCTGAAGTCAAATTCTCTGGACCTCAAAGTGCATACGAAAGTTGATCTAGCTACTAGAGTATGGGGCACGTGTGGAAGTTTTGCTTGCTAATAATTGGTTTAAATACTGAAACTGGAAACTAAAATATTACCAATAATTTCAACGTATACACATGAACTTGAAACTTTTAAGTTATCTACAGTATACACTCTCAACAATACCAGAATGTTTGAAAACCGGAATCTATTCCTAAGTCAAATGGTTCCATACTTCTTTTACCATTAAAAACACATTCTAAATACCATACTTTGCGGAAAACAAAATATTAGGCCAGCCCACTGGTGTCCATTATTGAGAAAGTTAACAGCTTGATAATGTAAACATATCTCAAGAAAATAAACAACAATGAATGTCTTACCAAATTTACAAGCCGAATATGTCGGTCCATGTTGACAAATCGGTTGATAAACAATTTCAAACAATCCCCTATTCACGCATCTTCACGAAGACTTTTTAGTTCAACTTCGACTACTTCGGCGTCGGTGTAATTATAATTTGAAATATACTGCTATACTGCTAGACAAAAAGGTATTATTGATCTGCTGTATTGACGATATTGTTTAGTTCTATCAATACATAGTTTCTTAATGTATTGATTTTTACCAGATAATGTAAGAAATATCAAAACACTGAGTTAGATAAATGTCTGTATTAATAAGCAATCGATAGTATTGAGTAATCATGAGATGTGGGGGTGACAACAAATACATTTTTAATTAACGTCCGTTCAATTGACGTCATATAGTGTAGGTTATTATATTAAAACAATTGTTTTAGAACGTAAAAATTAATGGAAATTGGGTAATACCATGGTGCATATAGTTGATGGACTTATTATTATCAAATCATGGATAACCGTCCTCGCATAAGTGGATATAATGAAGACTAGGAAAGACTAAAAAATATAAACTTCACAGAATTATGAAATTAAAATATGCAATTATATATTTATTTCTTAAAAAACGCCGCTTGCTTGTTGACAGTTTTAAAGATATATTGTCACCCTAACAAATATTTTTTATTTCAAATTTGGTTTTGAATGTGTCATTTTATTGTCACATAATAGTTATTCACGTTAACCAAACAATTATTGACCTGAAAAAAATGTAATTTGGATTATAATTAAACGTTTCTTTTCTCTTTTTATAAGTGAATAAATATTATTTTTAAGTGATAAACTTTTATATTTGAAGTAAAATACAATAAGAATTCATGATATGTCATAATTGTGCAATTGAAATTGAAAAATAAAAAATATTGAATCTGTAAAAGATGATGTGCTTATTAAATAATTTAAATAAAAATTATGTCTAAATAATATTACTTTATTACACTAAACAGACTAAATTTCTGTCTCTTTAGTTTGTTTTATTTCTAAGGTCAAGTCTGGCGGTCACTTCATCAAGCATAGATGCTTTAAGTGTGAACAAATTGTATCCTACAAACAAAATCTTTACTATTATATGGACTGTTTTGATAATAATTCAATGATTATCTGACAGCGAATTACAGTATTATAATATCGGTCTAGATTAGCAGTCAAATGGGACTCATTGTAAATACCAGTCTAGAAATCCAAAATAATGTTTTGATTATTTGACAGTGAATTATTATAATAATGGCCTAAGTTGACAGCAAGAACAAAGTCATTATTTATTGAACAAGATTTTACAGATTACCGTCTACATGCATCTATATAATACTGTGTTATCAACAAATGTTTTCATAGACTCTCTTCTCCCAGACGTGCTTTGGGGTTTGTAATTTGAGCATGACCCGTCCTAGTTTACAAAATCTCAAAATGTCAGCCTCTAAAACTATAACTTGCTGCTTGATATAGCTTCTGAATGAGTAGTCCTCTGGGGATGTAGCTGGCTAAAGCAGCAGCGTGAAAAGATTATTTTACCACCAGAGGCTCTGCTAAAAAAGTTACAACATTATTCAATTGACGCCCTAAAAAATAAAATCAACAATGCTTTATAAGCATGGTCCATTGCTACGAATAATGTATAATACATCTCGAAGTATGTGGCTATCTACTCGTGTTTCTTAGCAAAAATAGATTCATTCAATTATGGAATAATTATACAACCTAGTTGGTACGCTCGCTTCGCTCCCGTCCCATCTAGGTCGTGGCCATAGATGATTCTCGAATACACAGTAATTTCAGCGTAAAATAACGGACGATTTCAAATGTACGTATTTCAGGACTATACTGTCGTTTACGGAAACAAATAAATAATAAACTAGAGGGTACTCCGAGAGTACAAACCTCCGCCTACTGTAAAATTCCCCTACATAAAATGTCCCCGGAAAATATATATATTTAAAAAAACTTTTTTTTTTATTAGTTCTAAGTGTAAATAGGCTAACTGCACACTAAAAAGTTGTGGATGAGAGTTTGGTGTAATGGTTATGTATCCAGCCTCTCACAGTTGAGATCGCTGGTTCAAGTCCCACTGAGGTTTTTTTTTTTTATTATTATTTTTTTTTTATTTTTTTTTTTTTTGTGGACCTTGATCTTTGACCCTGACCCTTTAAAATTTAACCACAATTATATGATGAGTCATTGATCATTGTGGCTAAGTTTGGGGAGAATCGGATAAAAACTGTGGTCTCTAGGCAGTAAAATAGTTTTTTATTAGTTGTGACCTTGACCTATGACCTTTTCCCCTCAAATTCGAACTCGTCCGAGCTTTTGGGGCATAGATCATTTGGTGGGAATCGGATAAAAACTGTGACCTCCAGGCTGTTCACAGGCACACAAACACACACACACACAACATACAGGGGTGAAAACATAACCTCCTTGGCGGAGGTAATAAACGATGATTCATGAAATTAACTAAAATTAGCACCCTGGGAATCACTTCCTAAAGAGAAACTTGTCACAAAATGAGTCCACATTTTTTCTTATAAACAAACACAAATAGTGTTTTATATGTAACAAGGAAGATGATGGGTAAATATTTTGTTTTCATGTTTTATAGGCCTATAACTAATAACTATACCACTAAATAAAGTAAAGCATTTGCAATTTAATACTTTGTTAAAGCTGTCGCTGTCATAGTCGATTGAAATAGTAAAGTGCGACGTTTATTTTTATTTTTTTAAATTATTAATTAATACAAACGTTGAGAAGCAACTGTCAGTAATAAAGTTTATTTGTATTTTATGTGTTTATATATTTAACAGTACCTACACTCACAGTAATAAAGTTTATTTGTATATTATTATGGGTTTGTATATCTAACAGTACCCACACTCACAGTATGAAATTCGCCATTCAAACGTAACAGTATTGTCAAAGTATTGCATGGTTTTAAGTTTAACCCCTAATGGCGCATACTCCAATCATACCGACATTCTATTATAGACGGTGAGGCAGATTCCTGTTGGGATTCTATCGCAAAAGCAGCCCGCCATCTAGATACCCCTAGAAGGCAATAGATGTGCATCATGTCACGACCCACCTAAGAGGACGACGTTGATGTCCCAGCTGGGAACCAGGGCCTTGGTTGGAGGCCGTTCTCTAAACATGCCACGCAGCAAACTTGATATTGTGGTGGATGTTGAGACGCCCGAACCTACTTGTGTAAACGAAATAATTATGCTGGGAGACTTGAGATTGGAATGTTCCATTCATCGCAGATTAATACATTTGTATTAAGTCCGGTGGCAGGGGATGGGAATCACCACCCGAAAGGGGACAAATTGCCAACTTTTCTAGACCAGCACTGTTTCTATAATTTGACAGTATGATTTATAATACATATATATATATAATACATTTTTATAATTGGTCAATTTTGAACTTTGACCCTTATCCCTCGAGAACACTTCCTATCCTGATCGAAGTCTGATTTAATTAAATACAGTATTATAATTATAATAATAATCAAAATTATATTGAAATAACATAACTTTACTGATCAAATAATTTGATTACTTGTAAAACCATCGATATCATCAGACAACTTTGCATTTATTTGGTACCGGTAACTAACTAATACGCATAGTAAAATGTTGACCTTTGACCTTATGTCAACTGATGAAATTGACCTTATGTCAACTGATGAAATGATGTATTCGCTCTTTTACATTGCGTATGATTAACGGAAAACTTACTTATCTACAAAAACCTATAAAAACCACCTCCAATTCCCGATGTACTAACCAATTCTTGACGCACTATTTACCAATTACTGTAAAAATATTACGATTCATTAGGAAACCTAATGTATAAATTCCTGATGTAGGTTCTAACCTATTCATTCCTAAATTGAAAAAGAAAATGCAGAAACAATCACTCCTTATACAACCACTTCTGATGAAATCACCCCTGATGCAAACACTTCTGATGCAGCCACTTCTGTTGCAACCACTCTTGATGCAATCACTCCTGGTGCAACAACTCATGGTGCAACAACTCCTGATGCAACCACTCCAAATGTAACTACTCTCGATGCAATCACTCCCGATGCCATTAATCCTGGTGCAGTCACTCCAGATGCAACCACTTCTTATGCAACCACTTCTGGTGCAACCACTTCTGGTGCAACCACTCCTGGTGCAATCACTCTCGATGCAATCTATCCTGCTACAATCACTCCAGATGCAACCACTTCTTATGCAACCACTTCTGGTGCAACCACTCCTGGTGCAATCACTCTCGATGCAATCTATCCTGCTACAATCACTCCAGATGCAACCACTTCTTATGCAACCACTCCTGGTGCAATCACTCATGATGCAATCACTCCAGATGCAACCACTTCTTATGCAACCATTCCTGATGCAATCACTCTGGGTGCAATCACTCCAGATGCAACCAATTGTAATGCAACCACTCATGATGCAACTACTCCTTATGCAATAAATACTGATGCAATCACTCCTGATGCAACCACTCTTCTTGCAACCACTCCTCATGCAACCACTTCTGATGCAATTACTACAGATGCAATCACTCAAGGTACAACAACTCCCGATACATTCACTCCTGGTGTAATCACTCCATGTGCAACCACTCCTGATACATTCACTCCTGATGCAATCATTCCAGGGGCAACCACTCCTGATACATTCACTCCTGGTGTAATCAATCCATGGGGCAACCACTCCTTATACATTCACTCCTGATGCAATCATTCCAGGTGCAACCACTCCCGATACATTCACTCCTGGTGTAATCACTCCATGTGCAACCACTGCTGATACATTTACTCCTGGTGTAATAACTCCATGTGCAACCACTCCTGATACATTCACTCCTGGTGTAATCATTCCAGGTGCAACCACTCCTTATACATTCACTCCTGATGCAATCATTCCAGGTGCAACCACTCCCGATACATTCACTCCTGGTGTAATCACTCCATGTGCAACCAATCCTGATACATTCACTCCTGGTGTAATCTCTCCAGGTGCAACCACTCTCGATACATTCACTCCATGTGCAACCACTCCTAATACATTCACTCCTGGTGTAATCTCTCCAGGTACAACCACTCCTAATACATTCACTCCTGATGCAATCACTCCAGGTGCAACCACTCCTGATACATTCACTGCTTATTTCATCTACCAATATAATTTCTGGTGGAAATTCCTAATAAATGTATAAATTCCTAATGAATGAATTCCTAAATTCTCAGTTATGAACATATTGTAAAAATTACATTTCTGGACTATGTAGATTTGTGACAATTAAAGAAAGTTGGTAAAGTTGTATACGTTATATTTACCTAATAAGATGCTTGAATTCAGTATTAACCATATTTGTTGTCATTTAAAATTTTCGATACGATACAAAAATTGGGAATAAAATATATGATTAAAATCTTTCTTGTTAAACTGTGTCTATCTCGTTCGTGTTCGGTTCCACATTTCTGATGTAATCTACAAATTAATGGGGGTAACCTTATTAAAAGCAATGGCATGATTTCTTAACATGTAGCAAATAATTATGAGTTCGAGTCTACTATTTTTCGAGAATTCTTTAATCTATAGGCATCTATAAATTATAATTTATTTCACTATAGCTCAGCGATTTATAATGATCCATATACTATAAAATATGACTTTTTTCTTTATTTTCCTCTTTGACTAATTAAAACAATACAATAATTATTACACCATCACGTTGTGTACGTCAAAATACACAAGACTGGGAAATTATTTAATGAGGCATTATTTAATTAATCTGCTCCATGAACACTAATAATTGCTGTCGATTTCTTTTTATTCAACATATTAAACACCATAGTTACAGTATATCGACTTAATTATTTGAAGAGAGGGTAGCATCTTAGGATTACAAAATGTATCTTTGGTCAATACATTTCAAAGGTTATCTAACAATCGACGAAGAAGTAGCATATTGACATCATAGTATTATTATGCTAAGATCACAACGAAGATTTATTTGGTGAATACGATTGAAACATTCTCTAACGATCGGCGTGCCACAAATTAGCAAAGATGATGCGTTGTAGATTTTTTGTAAGTAATACACAATTATGTAAAGCAACATATCTTAAAGTAGGATGAAACTATAGTAGTATATTCAAGTTCTTACTTAAAACAGAAACTGAAACTTATAATTATTTAGACCAACATTGTATTTCCTAATCGCCAATTACTATAAAGAGTGGTTAGTTTGGAAAGTTAAAAGGAAGGGATACTACACAATGTATATGATTAAATGCGTCATAACCACTAATCTGTTTTCTTAAAAGTCATTGTATTTTTGTTAAAACAAATTATCTATGTTTGCCTAGTTGCAGACCCACATTTCTTTGGCCTTTAAGGTAATCTCAACTAAGTAGGTAACATAACTAAGCATGATTTAAATATATATTGTCCTCCTGAATTTTTTTTTTTTGATTATGCCATTTTAATTTTACATAATAGTTATTCACTTTGACCAAACATTGGATCGAAAAAAAAATTATTTACCGGAAAAAATGTAATTTAAAGCCAAAAATAGTTAAATTGGCTGCCATCCAATAGGGTTTTTGGTTGAATTTAACCGTGTATTTTATCCTCACGTTTTTACTGAAGTGATATATATAATATAAAATGGCTAATTCAAAGTCTGATTTTATTAATGATTATTTTTCATGTTTTTGGGAGACAATACATCTTTAAGATCTGACACGACCGGTGTGTGGAATATATGAATTTTAAATTCACATCGGTTGAAAAGAAAATTGTTTAAAATATATAATAACAATTATTAAAACTTATTAAAACTTATACCTTTATGATTATTCTTAACCCATCTTTAGGTAACAATACTGTTGATGCTTCATACAATCTCAGTGGAAGGTAAATAGATTATAAATTAGCTTCATATTTGATAAGTTATTGTAATAAATAATAATAAATATAAGAAATTTGTCCCAGTACTTTCGGAATTTTATCCGATAAAGCTGAATTAATACATATAAAACATATCTTTTCTGTTAGTAGTTGCACGCTTCTAAGAAATTATTATTATTATTCATAAACATGTTAAATAAACATTACATATGTTTTACCTTTATAAAAAGTACACTGTCATTATGTACCAATATAAAAATAATAATAATATTACGCGTATCATTTAATAACTTATTCAGTACATCTGGCTCTTTCCATGGTTACTAGAAACTGGTCAAACTTCTGCCACAATTAAAACGAGGAAGGACCACGTATTTGGAATAACTTGACAGATCATGTAAAACAGTCTCCCATATTAAGTCTTTTTAAACAGAAATTAAAACAACTCATTTTTGAAAATCATATCAGTAGAAATATTTAAGTTAAGAAATCACGACGTACGACGTATCAAAAATACTGATTCTTTTGTTATTAAAATTGATAACAACATTATTAATCAAGTAAATAATACTACATTTCTAGGAGTTACGATAGACTCTAAATTGGCATGGCAACCTCACCTTAATAAAATGTCTAATATTATTTCTAGAAACATTGGCGTTATGAACAAATTAAAATTTTATTTTCCCCAACACATTCTGTTATCGTTATATAATACTTTAGCCTTACCTTATATTAATTATTGTAATATCGCATGGGTTACTACAATTGACAAATTTGTATACTTGTGTCCCTGGACAGGTCATGAAACAACACATATTGATAATATATTTAAACTTCAAAAACGTGCTCTCATGATCTGTGCAGGTTCAACCCGTATAGCCCACACCAAACCATTATTTTATAAATTGAATGTTCTTAACGTCTTTGACATAAATAAATTACAAACTTTTACTTTTATGTACCGTTTTAAGAATAACATATTACCTGCACATATTTCCTCACTATTTCCTAAGCAACCATCTGAGATTCATGATCACAGAACTAGATTTGCAAAAAGTAATGTTTCATCTGAAAAATATATATCTTTTCTTAGGAAAAAATCTATTTTTTTTAATGGCCCTAATTTATGGAATTCCTTAGATACATCACTTAAATCTCTACCAAATGTTAAAATTGTTTAATTAAATCTTTAAAACTCTCTGGTTTCAATGTATGGCAGGTAAGTCTCCCGTTATTCTTCTTCTCCTTCTGCTTCTCTTTCGTATTATTCTCTACTTCTTTTTTTTTCTAATTTAATCATGTACAGCCAATTACCTGGATGATAATTTATTATCTACCTGCAACTTATTTATATCTATATTGCATAAACCAGACAACATTTGCTTTGCATTTCTCTATTTTTCTTATTTGGTGTTTATTATTATCATTTGTATCACATATTGTTCTTTGTGACTCTGACTTTTTTTTGTAATGGTGACCATGCCTTATTTTGGTCTCCATCCACACACACTATACTTGACTTGGTTTATATAAGACATTTAACTAGTTTGTCTGTTTTTTCTTTTAACTAAATGATGTTTATTACCAATACTATGTTATATATTTTGTGTGTGGAAAATAAATAATAAACAAAAACGCTGTCTCAGTTGGTGGTAGTTAGTTACATTAGTTTTATAACTTTAATTAAATTTCTAACTTTGTTTATAAATTATTGTTTTGCTAATACTGGAGAAAGAGCAGTTAGATCTGTTCGGGCATATGCCTATTGCTTGCTCCTGGCAAGTTTGTGCTTGATAAAATGCCGAAATAAATAATAATTATTATTATATTTAATGGTAATTGAAAAATTCCACAGTTGAGACACGGCTGTAAACTAGTTAATTCGATTACTTCCGTTGAATAATAATTCAACAATATGTGTATCATAAGTACCTAATAGCATTACCGCTTTGGAAAAGCTAACTCCATGACGACAAGTTAGAAAAACTATGTTGACAATGGTTTCAACATTATATAAATGCGAAACTGTAGCATCTTTGTCCAATGAGACCTTACCTATAATTTGACAGATTTACAAACTACTATATAATTATTACATATTGGTAAAATTATATTCAATAGCCATGTATCTATCCATTAATTAACTAAATATTCAATTAGTATATCTTCGTCAAATTCATTCAAAACGATAATAGAAAACGTTTTTCAATTATTGAATTTGTAATTTTTCAGCCATGAACTAAGGTCCATAACAAACAAATACATATGTCAAGCGTATAATTTAAATCGATTTAATTAACTTTGTTAATTAACAAAGCGGTATGGTAGCTGGAAATATTAATTGGATTCAATGCATAACCTTTAAAATAGAAAACTCTTATATAACATGTAGCCTTAGGCCTACAATTGTATTTGATAATTTTATCAAATCATTGACACATTTCTCAAAACACGTACCTAACTTTATACAAATGGGTCATCGCAACTGAATGAAAATTCAGATATTCAAACTGTACCAACTCCTCCACGAAGACAATAGATCTATTTTTAAAAGCTCGTAAATGTGTAATAGTTAATAATAAAATGTTGATAAATAACGATTTTACATTAGTTAAGATCTTCACACAAATGTATATCAGCTTAGGTTTTTATGCGGACATTGACTTTACAAACTATTATTTGACACTTAATTGAAAATGAGTATATGTGCTACTACTTTAAAGCTCAAGGTAAATCTCCTTAAATTAATGAAATAACAAAATGCTACATTGTATATAGGCCTAGTGACTATATTACGTTTAAGATGTCATCCGGGTATGAAGCGTCTCACATACACACAGCCAAAATATTACCTTGGACTTGCACTTTGTATGGACTCTAAACTTACGGTTGTCATTAGTATACATCATTCCATCCTATCCATTCTAAACACAATTTGTTTAAGCTTTTGCATTCTTCGTTTTCATCTCATCCATTTTTGTCTTGGTGAAAAGGGAGGATACTTTATATTCCTCCCCTGAGTTTATAGCCTCTCTACCCAGACACGGACACGAACAGAATAAAAAAACAATAACCAGTACGTTTTTTAGTCGCGTGGACGCGACTCTATAGTTCACTATATCGGTCGGTCGGTCTGTCGGTCTGTCTGTCGGTCCGGTATCACTATGCGTTTTAGCACGCGACTTATGGCTGTTGGCCTTGTTTTTTTTATCAATTTTTATCGTCATTTTATTGCCATCTATAATTGTATTTTTAAAAATGTAAATGAATGTAAATGTGGTTTCTTTTTAACATCAAAATAATCTTAGCTTATGTAGGCCTATATACTGTTTAAAAGATATGTATTTTTTTAGAAATGTACCTTATAAATATAAATGTACATATTATTATATTTATAATATAACAGAGAACTATAGGCCCTAAGAAAAGTGGGACGAACCCACACAAGACAAAAAAGAACTATTATTTGAAACCTGCAAAGGAAAAATATGAGGAATATTCTTTTTAAATGTTTTTTATGCTTTTTATTATCAGTTCTAAAAAATAATATTGTCTATATCATTTTCGTAATTATTTACAACCATTTGTGTTTAACTAGGTGTTAGGTTGTTTTTAATGTAGTTCATAGTTTGTATTGACGTCACACTTGTCACAAAATACTTGAAAGTTGGCAAAAAAAGTTATCTACTTTCTTTAAATATATTCACAGAAGTAATGCTAAAGACGCATTGTCCCTCAAAACATGAACATGAAGATTAATTAAATCAAACTTTGATATAACTATAAAACTAATAATATGCCTATTAAATATATATTACACACTATTGTATCTTCTTTTCATGCAAACTCATGTAAACATAATGTAACCTTGTAACAAAATCCAATATTATATCATACAATTAAATGTATTGCTTATTAATAATCAATGATGCTACTCGTATTTTAGGTCACGATTTTGTTTAAAAACCTGTTTTATAGATTTTGTGTAATGTTTTGAATAACACTGCGGAACTAGGCAACAAAATATTGACAAATAAAAGCGTTATGTAATTCATAAATATTTATTCTATTATTTAAAAAGAAATCATAATAAACGTTTTTGGTCAGATGGTTTGCCCTACTCGTAGGGCGTAATTTGTACTTTATACTAAGTACATTGTTCTCAAAGTATAAAGTACAAATCTGACCAATTCAAAAGTTACTCCACAGTAGTTATACAATAAAATGTATTAGTTATTAATTTCAGTGTATTATAAAAGGATAGAAAAAGCAGTAAAAGCTCCAAAGTTTAGGTCCGGCTGTTGTATAATAATTAGATTAGAAAGTGGTGAAAGAGTTATTGTAATTTATAATTATTTACTTCTTTTAGTGACACATAAAACAGAGAGCAATGAGTAGAGACAAGAGGCAAGGGCAACTATCGCCAAAGGGCGTGTCCCTCCAAATAATTCATTATTGTGATGCTATTGTTCTAAAATGTTTCTTACAAAGCATTGTTCTTTTCATCAGGTGCAGTTTGCAATGAATATGCTGGCTATATTGCAGAAAGTAGTCTAGGTTATTTAAAATTTACCTCATCATCTGAAGCATCAGAGCAAACTAAGGCAGACGAGGTGATATTGGATGGAATAAACTACTGGATGAAAGCAAACGACGACGAATCCGGATGGATTCAGATTGATTTAGGATTAGATGTATCTATATTTGGTGTTATTACGCAAGGTAGTGGTATAACACCAGCTTCTTGGATTGACAAATTTAGTTTACGATGTTTGGCAGAAGATGAAACCGATACAGAAGCAGAGGACGCAAACGGTAACAAGGTAATATTATAATATTGGTTTTTTATATACATAGAAAAATAAGTGCGTAATGAAATATGTTAGCAGTCCATTCATGATATGAATATAATTACAGTATGTATTTAGTACAGAATTACATTATATATGTGATTGTGTAATTGAGAAAGATTATGAAATGTCATTGTTTATTGTTGGGTGATGGAGCAGTAACACTCCTTTATCCACGATTAATATGAATGACTTAATGTAGTGGGCATACATGAAATGAAAATCTGGATCCGCCGTCCACTGTGAATATAGGATAGAGTCCGGTATGCTCAATGCAATTGCAACAAGCCACAGATGCGCAAATCTGGCATCTTCAAACGGAATCAGTCATAAGTAGGATTTTCGAAATTGAGATTTTCACAAACACTTAAGTTACAATCATTGTTTGAGGAAATAATAATGCTGGTTTAAGTTAAGTAACAGGAAATGACAAGAAGTACAAGTGTTCACTAACTATTAACTAATAAAGTACGAATGAATTTAGCTGATTGTCGTTTTTCTGTACCTGTCGCCAAAGAAGATTGTGCGACATAATACTTGTAAATTGTATGTAAGCCTTAGAGTATAATTATATTTCTTTCTATTATATTTCATGTCTACCATATTAATATGCAAGTTGCTATTGCAAACTTTAGTTGTAAATAAAATAATAAACACAAATATATTTAGTGATTTGTATGTGATTTTTTCATAGATATTTTCTGCAAGTCATATGAATGAAAATGACTACGTAGTAAACATGTTTTCATCTCCAGTTAGAGGGCGATATATCAAACTCAATGTCATTAGTTGCAATAACAGATGTGCACTGAGGCTAGAAGTTATTGTGTGCTCAAGTAAGTTTCTTTTTCTCAAAGATAAATCTTCTTATAAAACAATTAAGTGTGACAATAGCTAAGCGAGTATTACTTTTAAAACAGTATTTTTGTTTGCTTGTTCTCACCCCGAAAGATGATTAAAATCTACGGTTATCTGTACATGGCAGACATTATTAAAAAGCACTCTTTTACAGTGTGCAAACTTTTTTAATCATTTTTTATGTTTATTTGATTTGATTGATTTGATTTATTATCTTAATCCGTTTAATACAGCTCGTTTGTTCATTTATACTCTACAGAATATACGATTGAAGATTTTGGTAGTTCACAAGAAACGTTTGTTAAAATACCAATCCAAATGTCAGATACACAAAAGTTTCAAGATCAGCAAATAATACGACTTCGGCGTAGTGCTAGCTATGATGTGACAGAAGAAATCATGTATACTGAAGTGGTTGAAATTACCGAAGAATGGGTTACTTCAACCACAGACACAGATATCAGCACGTCACAAACCATTTCATCAACAATCACAAATACGCCTCAAACACAAGTAACCGATGACAATACAGCAGCCACTACTAATGCCCAAGCTACAAACGGGAACAGTGCCACAACAAATGCACCTCAAACACAAGCAAACAGTGACAATACAGCAGCTACAACTAATGCCCAAGCTACAAACGGGAACAGTGCCACAACAAATGCACCTCAA